>NC_090931.1:366654099-367279099 GCF_040938575.1 Ambystoma mexicanum
TCATTACGCGCTATATGCCCTTGGTCTGGAGGGCGCACAGAAAAATGGTTAGGGACACAGACAAAGCAATGACAAAGAAGGATAAGTCAGTCAAGATAGGGGTTAGGAAGACTGCGAAAGAAGATTCTCCTTAGACTAGTTTAAGGTTCAACAGGTGGGTTTTAGCAGGTCTCTTGAATTCTGTCAAGGATCCAGATGCTCTCAGCATGAGTGGTAGAACATTCCACTCTTTCGGTTCTTGCGCGTCAAAGCTGACACCCCCCAAAAATGTAGTCAACTTAAAAACGCGGTTGCACCAATTTGTGACTGTCATTGGAGCACAGGTTACGACTTGGTTGATTCACAGTCAGGCAGTGTGTCAGGTATTGGGGGCAATGGAGGGCAGCATGTAAAAGAAAGTGACAGGAGCTTGTGTGGATTCCTGTGCTTAAACGGCTACCAGTGCAAGGCCCTTCTGGATATTGTTACATGATCTCATGTGGATAGACAGTGAATGGTGCGTACACCGCCATTTTGAGCGATTTGCAGGGAGTGGAGGTTATCTTGCAATGTTCCGATAAGGAGGCTATTACAATAGTTAAGCCTGGTGTTGACTAGGGCAGAGGCCAGGAGATATCTATTACTGATGGATAAGTATGGCTTTATTTGATTCAGAAGCTTGGTGATGTATCCACAAGAGGTTCGGATGTGAGAGACCTGGGACTGTATAATTCTGTGTCTAAATGGATGCCCAAAGTGTTTACACATCTGGCCACAGTGATCTTACTGCCTAAGATGCTGAAACATTCATACGCAGGATCAGGTTTCTTTAGCCGGGGCCCTAAAGCAACAATGAGTAGCTCTGTTTGTTCGCTGTTGAGTGCCAGGGAGATTGAAGCCATCCAAGATTGGATGGCATTGTAGGCCATGTTCAAGACCTCAGAATATTGTATGTAGTTACCTGACAACTCAAGGAGAACCTGGGTGTCATCAGCATAGTTTGTATATTGAAACTATGGTGTCGAGGAGGTCAAGTAATGGCCCAATATAGATGTTGAACAGAGTCGGTGCTATACATGACCCCTGTGGTACTCCACATGTATTGATGGTCGGTACTGATTGAGCATTCTCTATTGCCTCTCTAGATGTTCGAGGGTCCAGGAAAGAATCGATCCATTGATCATTAAATTAGACTCGGCACAATATACTCTCACTAAGACAAGAGATAACACATCCAATTATAAAGATAAGATGTGCTTAGAATTAAGTCATTGTAGCTCCAACAATACATTAATACTATACTATATACTATACAATACTATATCAAGGAATCAAATACAATTTCTTGAAGTGCTTGGAGTGCAGTGATCTCTATACAAAGACCCATTGATTATGAGGTTGAATTCTTCATGGGCCCAATAGGGGAAGGAACTGACCATACTGAACAATTTGTCTTACCAGTCCATTAGCCTAAAGGTGGCCAGAGAAAAAAAATAAAGTGCAAAGACAAGAAGGAATGCTTGGAATAGCAACACAGCCACCACTAAGTGCTAAAGTGCATGTGCAATAAGTTCAAACATGTTTAATTCATGCTTAACTGCAGATAGTAGACCAAGAGAGGGGGATAGGAATGGGAAAATCTTTTTTTATTTTTTTATTTTTTAGAAATCTTTTTTTCATCTGTCACTCAAAGCAGAACCCTCAGCATCCCATGCTTTCCTCTTACCTGCGGGCTTTCCGGGTTTATATCCTGCTTGCGCCCCTGGCTGATATTGACCTGCAGGATATTAAAACATGTGATGACACGGGCCATTACCACAGAGCAACATTCAGAAGAACATTCCTAAAATGATTAAGATGGGATCAGGATGACTCCCTCACACTAAGAAAAGAGGACTTCCAGAGGGGACATTGTTCTACCATAGGAGCTGTTCCTGCACTGTTTGAATCAACTCACTTCTCTTCAGGCTCTTACCCTCCCACTAAGGAGCCTCCAGGTGGTATTGACTTCAATTCCTATCATCCCTAGCCAGCATAGTCACTAGTGAAGGATCATGGGAGTTCTAGTCCAGCACAATAGGAGAGCCACATAAGGAGAAACCACGCACTAACACCTTTGCAGTAAGTGTTGTTTCCATTAAGAACTCCCCACTGAGTGCACCCCACAAACCTTTGACCGTGCCTTCTGTTGCACGTTCTCCACAGAAGGCGAGCATGCCTCTGTCCACAAAGAAAAAGCTCCAGAGTCGGACAATTGTCAACGCCTTCACGGGATGCCACACTTCAGTTCTCTAGATAGGCTGAGAATGCTATTTGGTGGTGTTGCCACCTGAACTGCCAGGCTGCCACCACTGAGGGATCAGATCCCCGAAATAAGTGCTCAGCAAGAGAGTCCTCAAGTTTCAGATCTCTCAAAGTGAGTAGTTGCCCACCCATTGCTGTCACAGAACCTTGTCGCTCAACAAATTTGATCCGACCAACTCCTGCTGGAAGACCCCTATAGGAGTCAGGACACCCCTGCCAGTGAGTTAAATTTGGACACACATCACAAGGTAATCGGTTCACCACAAGGCGGAAGTGTGCCCCGGCTATATAATTGGTTATTTATAACGCTGTCAATACCCAGAGGTTTCTAAGCACAGACCCGGGGATGGAACCTGAGTTGTAAGGCGAGCGCGTTGCACCTGAGCTATCTTCCCGAGACACCTAATCGGGTAGAAGGGAGTGTTGCATGCTGCAAGTGCGTCCCAATTTTTGGCATCCTCAGAGACCCCGATCTTCCTGCTCCCCATGGGGATGGCATGATTGCCAAACATTCTTTTTTTAGGAAGGAGAAAGGGCCCTGTTAAAAGGTTTATTTTCTAGAACACCCTGGCAGATTCCTTTCGCGCTTTCATTCTGCAGACACATGAGGTGCCGACAGCCCCTCGGCTGCCAATGAGACATTTGATGATGGCACTGAGCTGGCAGAAGTATCTCACCTGGGTAAAGGCCGGGGTAATACTGTCCTCCTCCTCCTCCTGGAACACCACCGGGCACAGCACCTGGGACCCCTGCAAAGAAACAAAACAGCCAAGTGTTATTAAGGGTGATAGGACCAATGAGAAAATCAGCTTCACATCTTTGCAGAGATAACTCAGCCGAATGAGCTTACACTGGCTGCCCAGGCGGTATTCTAGAATTCACGTGTGAGGGAGAGAGAACATCTCGGCCAGGCCTTTACCCATCCATGTCAATAAGATGGGCACCAAGTTATAAACCCAATGTCTGATAAAAGTGTACTACAGAATCAACTATGGCGAGTCCATGCTTATGGTTGATTTGGACTACCACTAGGAGGAGTTCATAATTCTGCCATCGCTGGCACCACAGGCAGAGTTACTTTGCTAGGAGCATGACCACTGGTCACAATGACTGCTGAGCACAGACACATAATTCTGGCGTAGCGGGCATGGTGGGCATGGCAGGTAGAGTTACTTTGACAGGAGCATGACCACTGGTCACAATGACTGCTGAGCACAGACACATAATTCTGGCGTAGCGGGCATGGTGGGCATGGCAGGTAGAGTTACTTTACCGGGGGCATAACCACTGGTCACAGTGACTGCTGGGCACGGACACAATATTCTGGTGTAGCGGGCATGGCGGGCACGGCAAGTAGAGTTACTTTGACAGGGGCATGACCACTGGTCACAGTGACTGCTGAGCACAGGCACATAATTCTGGCGTAGCGGGTACGGCAGATGGAGTTAGTTTGCTAGGGGCATGACTGCAGGTAGAGTCACATGGGCACATACTGGCAGAGTTAATGATAAAGAACGAATTCAGTAAAATTTTGATGAAGTAATGGTTACCCTTGTGTTGTAAAAACCTTTGCCACTCATTGAAAAAAACGTGTTTTGAAGGGACGTCATGGTTTCAATGCAAAACCAGTGGTCGAAGTGCACGAAAAGAAGTAGTGGTACTATGTTCCCTGCTGGCCTACCCCCGCTCCCCACAAACCCCATCGCCACACCCCCTCTCACACGCAAGCCAAACCCCCAAACACAGCTGCTGTTGAAGGGAATGTTCAGTGCTATGCACTGAAGAGCAAGTATACACTTTTTCGTGCACTTTTATTTTAAAACTGAAACATTCTGAAACGGTCTCTCTTTAAAATAAAAGTATAGGAACAGTACAACTTTTTTTTTTTATAGTAGAGGAGCACGACTTCCAACCACTCCCGCCCACTTCGACCACTGTAAAACCTACAAACCCCAGAAAAGACAGCATGACTAGCAATGATATGATATGATATAGCATTTATAACGCACCTGTACATAAGTGTTTCAAGGCGCGACGAGGCAGGGGAAGGGGAACAAAGGGAAGACAGACAACGATCCTACTTGGCCAGGTGTCATTTAGATTGCGGAAGTGCATGGGAGGAGGGGGATGGGAAAGTGCAGGGGGGAGGGGTGGGGGACAGTGCAGTACATAGCAATGGTCGAAGAGTAAGAAAAGAAGTAGTGGAACTATGTTCCCTGCTAGCCTGCCCCGCTCATCACAAACCCCATTGCCCTGCCCCCTCCCACACACAATACAAACCCCCAAACTCATTTGCCTGCTGTTTAAGGGAATGTTCAGTGCAGTGCACTGAAAGTGCAAGTTTCAACTTCTTCCTACACCGTTATTTTAAAACGAAACCGTTCCGGAACGGTTTCTTTTTAAAATAAAAGTATAGGAGCTGTAAAACTTAATTTAAAAGAAGTAGAGGAGCACCGCTCCCAACCGTTCCCGCTCACTTCGACCACTGGTTCATAGGAGAATAGAATAAATAAGCAATAAGTGAAAGTACGGCCAGCAGGTGGCAAGTGCAGGGTAAGTGCAGACAACCGGTGTCAAGTGCAGGTAGTGGGACTGTGGGGATACAGAAACACTCCCCAAGAGCGGGGGTTGCAATGAAGGCAGTGCAAGTGTGAGTGACTGGTGGGGATGGACCTGGGCCCGCGATCTGAGGGTGGCCAGGTAACCAGTGCAGTTTCAGTCAATGCAGCCATAGCTCACCCCTGCAATGCAAAGTGCATGGAAACTACTGGCGTGTCACAATTTCACCAAATCACGAGGCAAGTGTTTCCTGTGCGCAAACTGATTGGCTGAAATGAAAGTCAAGAGGGTGGAGAGAATGTCTGCCTCCGGGATGGCTGAAATGTTCACACACCAGTCAGCACCTGCCGTGAGCAAAACCGGAAAGGGAAGTTGTGCTCCACCGGCAGAGTGGGATCAGACCAATTTTGCACGACTGGAGAAATGTTCATCCATCCCCATGGGTAACTATGCAGAAATTGGCAGCGAAGGATCAACACCATCCAAAAAAATATGAAGGAATTAGGCTCTGAATTAAATCCCTTTACTTGTATAAGTCATAGCTACCAAGTGCCACCTGTCACACATGCAGTCCGCCCGGATTTTTAAGCCATCAGCAGTAGGCATTCGGGGGTCCGTAATTCCGGCCCACACTATGAACCCCAAAAATGCAAGGTGCTGTAGGCTGAAAAGCCAAGACTGCCCAAAGGCGTTACACGTGACATGGAGCCGTTTGGCTCCTATTGGAGGGTTTTCGGGGGCTCGTTATGAGTTTGTCGGTGCAGTAAAAAAGTGGCAGTAATTTCATTACCGGCATTTTTTTGGGCTGCAACAACATGACTGCCACTTTTACTGCAGCGCCAAATTCCTAGTTTGGAGGTGAAGTGGAGGATTTAACTCCAGCAAATGCTGGCGGTAAATACTCCACGTTACCCCCATGAATCGTCAAATTTACAGTGCGGTATTACCGGTCAAATAAATCCACAAAAAGTTCCCATTGACGACAAAAAAGGGATTTACACCACAATACCAACACTTGTAATGCCGCGTAAATGCCATGGGTCTGACTGGCGGCAACGGTATACGAGTTTGACAATAACTTGCCAGATTAACAACCAAACTCGTAATGAGGCCCCGGTCGTGAAGCATAATGAAAAAAATGCCAGTGTGGATGTAGGAGTACTATGCGATTTACCGCCTAATTCACTGAAGCGTTTTATAATTGCAAAACCCTACTGGGAATTACTCTGTGGATTAGGGCCTTAATCTCTGCCAAAACATGTTCTGTACCTCATGAAGTGCACATTTCTTTGTGTCAATTTCATCTAAAAAATATCTTCATATTAAGATAAAACATCTAACTGTAAACTCCAGACTTCCTTTCCTGCATTTCAGGATTGCTCTGCAGCGAGCCAAACAGTTATTGGCAAAGCCAATAGGTTGACTTCATAAATTTAGACTTTCTTTTTCCTCCATTACAGGCAGGCTTTAGATGAAGGTGTGTGTGGGGGTGGCGGGGGAGGTAACAATAATGTAACTGGGAAAACAAAGCATGCATTGAAGCATCATTCATAACTCTTGCCACAAGCAAGACAGCTCCACTTGCTTCTACAAAATGTCCGCCACTCTAACAAACATTTACCAGGTAGTACACTTTTGCCACCAGGATCTAGTTGCTAGCACCAGGCCCCCCCCCCCCCTCTCACCCTCTAATACGTATCTTGAAGAGCTCTGGCAGAGAGCTTCACCTCACTCTAGCCAGACCTACAAACAGGGGAGTGGGTTAGTGGGACCCCATACACACCTTCAATTCCTCTCCCCTATCAGGCTCTGAATTTCTGATCGGCCTAACCACTGCTCTCAATTTCTTATCGTCTTAGCCACTGCTCTTGCACCCGCCACTCCTGCATCTCACACGTTTTATGTTAAATGCAGGGTGATTAACCTTTCAAGTGCTTGGGATTACCTCCCCAGTGCCAAGGACGGGATAGCTCGACTCTACTGTCACAGCGACACTATTGAAGACAAGATTGAAAATGAAAACATGTTTCCACACCATGCCAAAAGTTGAAGAGGCAGTGAGTGAGACTGCTACATACATGGAGCTGTCACACGTGAAAGAATTGCCTGCAATTTGATCTTGATTGCACTCCCAAATGTTCACTTTCTCTAGACTGAGACCCATCCCTGCTGCTGTCCAAAGCCTCTTGCCAGAACAGAGACCGAAGCCCTCCCAGCTGCTAGCTCCTCGCCCCTTTCCCGACAGCTGCGTCAAGTCCACCTCCCAATGTGTCTGACCGCAGAGAACAGGAATTATGACTGTGGCTATTACCAAGAGGCTGACAGCATTGTGTATGTTAGGTGGTTCCTTCCAGCCTTCTGTTTCAGAAGACCCAATCTGTCGTCCCTGCAGTTGCAGCATATGCCCTGCAGGTGGCGCTTTAGACCAGGAGTAGGATTTTCCCTGGCTCACTGTGCTCGCTGGCCGAAACCATTACACGAGATGCGAAAACAAAGGCTGTGTTCCAAACTTTGCAAGGAACGCACTTTACCCAGAAACTTGTTTTTCAGATATGATTCACAATGTTTTAACTTCACAACCTTATATTTGATTAAATCCTGCACTATTATTTTGCAGAGTATCCAAGGTGGGCGTGTGGTCTACATGTATTTTATTTATTTATACAGCGCGCAAAACCTTGAGGTATCAAGGCGCTTGAGCTTAAGCGAGTGGTTACAATGCTTGTGGTTTCAGAGTGGAAGCGCAGGAAGTGATTACATCATAGAGCAATGTAAGTGTAATTACAATCCAAGTAAAGTGCAGAAAAGGAGGAGATACAAAAGTCAATGTGGGCACATTCCAGGAGCCCCACCCATGCTGCAGGGTGGCGGCGGCACAGAGATTCAAGAGTCAATCATGTGGGCACATTCCAGGAGCCCCACCCCATGCTGCAGGGTGGCGGCGACACAGAGATGCAAGAGTCAATCATGTGGGCACATTCCAGGAGCCCCACCCCATGCTGCAGGGTGGCGGCGACACAGAGATGCAAGAGTCAATCATGTGGGCACATTCCAGGAGCCCCACCCCATGCTGCAGGGTGGCGGCGACACAGAGATGCAAGAGTCAATCATGTGGGCACATTCCAGGAGCCCCACCCCATGCTGCAGGGTGGCGGCGACACAGAGATGCAAGAGTCAATCATGTGGGCACATTCCAGGAGCCCCACCCCATGCTGCAGGGTGGCGGCGACACAGAGATGCAAGAGTCAATCATGTGGGCACATTCCAGGAGCCCCACCCCATGCTGCAGGGCGGCGGCGACACAGAGATTCAAGAGTCAATCATGTGGGCACATTCCAGGAGCCCCACCCCATGCTGCAGGGCGGCGGCGACACAGAGATGCAAGAGTCAATCAGGTGGGCACATTCCAGGAGCCCCACCCCATGCTGCAGGGCGGCGGCGACACAGAGATGCAAGAGTCAATCAGGTTGGCACATTCCAGGAGCCCCACCTCAAGTTGCAGGGCGGCGGCGACACAGAGATTCAAGAGTCAATCATGTGGGCACATTCGAGGAGCCCCACCCCAAGTTGCAGGGCGGCGGCGACACAGAGATAGATACAAGAGTCAATCAGATGCAGAGTTACCAACTGCAACATCAGGAGACCCGACTTATGTATCACAGCTGCTCGTTACATTATATATGATCCTGTTATCTCTGGATACCTCATTCCCTTATATATCAAAATGCAGAGAGATTGCACACAAGCCAACACACTATATTAATTGCTAGTCACCGCTCTGCTTTTAAAGTTAACAAACTGAGAACCAATAAAGTGGATAGTAACAACATCTATTTTTACAGAGCTTCGAAGAGAAGGAATGAGACACGCAGTGCTATATAAAACCATGATATTATTGTTCTTATTAATATTAATACATTATTTTTGAGGGGAAACGATTGATCATGACCCAGTCACATGCTGAGGAAACTGTTGGATCCAGGAGGAAGGGATAGCTCAGGAGCAATGCGTCCGTCTTGGAAGCAAAACAACGCAGCACAACCCAGGTGTTTACCATTCTGTGGTATTGAGTGTCTTATAAAAGAACAATAATAATTACATTAATTAATATCAGCAACACCAAAGACCTAACACAAGCAGCAGCACGCATCCCAGGGTAAGCAATGTTTCTCACAAGGCTGAAAAGGCCTCCATCCAGAAAGCATGCACCTAATAAGGTGAACTACTCCACTTGAACCAGACCACAACACCCAAGGACATGCATCACTAGACAGAGAACTTTTTAGGTCCTTCCACATGGCCTGTCATGAAGCCAGGAATTCCTAGATCTGAAACACAGGTGTCAAGTGCTCCCTGCAGCACAAAACCAAGCACACCTACCGCTGTGCCCCAAACCAACGCTAGCAGCATCATAAAAGAATACGGCCAGCAAACTGTGCATGCACAAAGCACAAAGCAAGCTTCATGGAGAGACCCATGGTGGTCATCTCCTAAGTACCATTTAGGCTAGACTACGACAACAGCCTCTACCTGCGCCTCACTTATTACATTGAAGGCTATGGCTAGAGTCCTCCAAAGAAGGGCCACATCACTCCAGCCCTCTGGAACACTGGCTCCCGGTCAAAGGTAGACTGCAGCTCAACACCCTTCATATCAACCACTGCACCTTGCACGGCATGGGCCCAGAATCCACCACGAAGATATATATCCACGCCAAGCTGTCAGAAATGCTTTGGTCCAGCAACGCGGCCTTAGTGGCAGTGAGAACTATGAACTAGAACCGTCACAGAGACTCTTCATTCTCAATCCAGTTAGCCGAGCTTTGGAACTCAATGCCAGTGCATGGCTGCTCAGAGTCATCCCTCCTAGTCCTAAACGCGTGCTATTCACAACATTGCAACTGACATACTATGGTCTTAACCCGTGGCGGGGAGCATACATGGCGGGTAACGGCCCGCCAGCCCGGGCCTAGGCAGGCTTTAGCGAAGCATGGTCCTCGGTGAGTGCTGCGGGCCGTTACTGTCCATCTACATGTACACCTCCAACAAGGGGGGATTGCTATTCGCACTCTGGGGCTCTGTCTGGGGTGCAAATAGTGTTTATTTTTGTTTTTAATGCAATAACCAAGCTCTGCACGTATTGCGTGAACCCAATCTCCCCTGAGAACAACAAAAAATCAAGATGGCCCCCGCCATAGAAAATAGAAGAGACATAGTTCTTTTTCTATTTACATGACGGGGTGCCGAAGACGGGAGAAAGCACCGGGACTGGGGCACAAAGCCCAGTCCAGCAGATATGTGGGGTGGCAAGGGGCGGAGGACGGGCACAGATGTCTCAGAATGGTGGGGGATGGTGGGGCCATGGGGAAGCAACAGGCAGAGGCTCCCTGATGCATCCGCACAATCAAGATGGCACCACTCAGAGAAGGGCTGTGGGTGGCTGGAAGATGCGGGCAGTACACTGTGTGTTCTTGCCCACATTTCCAGCTACCTGCTTGGCTGATCGCCCTTCCCTGGGTTTGAATAGCAAATCACCCGCAAAGACCAGAGCAATTAAAGCATACAAAACCAAACTCAACCAATAGCCATCCCAGACTCTAACCCAAGAACAACCAGAAACGGTCAGACAAGCAAACATGGACACACAACCCCACGAAAGACAAACTGCATAGACACCATCACGGATCATGACCCAAAAGGACCTACAATAGCGAAAACTAACACTGGCACCAATCTCACAAACCATGATGAAAAAGACACAGGAGTTTTTCAGGTCATGCCAACACATGACATAAGCAACAGTGCACACCGCTTTCCTCAAGAAACTCAGCAAACTCAATTGTCTGTCTCTCCTTGTCTTGCCCACCAGCCCTAAAACTCCAACCTCACCACAAACGCCTCTCAAAAATTGAACACATAACAAATAGTAACTTTACAACACTATAGATAACTTCACTATAAAACTGTACACTCCCAGGTCAATAGCAGATTGGAACTCAAATTGTTTGGCCCAGCCGAAAACTCCATTAACAGGAGTCCTCACTAATCCTAAAGCCCCTCTCCTTCCCTCGTGTAACAAACTCCCCTCTGCATCCTCAAACAGCTTTGCACTACACACACAGACCACCACGCACAAGAGAGCTGTATGTCTACTAACACCACGCTGACCTCGGTGTAGCAATGCCAGAGCCCACATCTTCACCTCTAATGCACAGTCCCCACATCAGAGACACACCCAGTGTCACAGCACTATCACCTTATAGACCTGGCATTCTCCATTCCATATCCAAAACCTTCTCAAAGTTCAGTACCACAAGCCACATGGAAGCATCCTGGCACTCAGAACTCAGGTACTTCCAGCCTGTACTCATCATTGCATCCGACTTTCCCTATACACACAATGACACCCCGACTCCTCCTCTTTTTCTGCAGACCCACATGCAACACGGCTGTAAAAGTGGCAGCGTGTTGCTGTACAGGACCACATTATGTTACAAAACCAGGCACACCTAGAGCTGAAACCCGAGGGCACCGACAGCGGGAGTGGAATCTCTTGGCCAAGCGCGGTTCAAGCTGTAACCCAAGGCTGAGTACACCAAGAGCAGGTCAGCAGAGGTACTTCAAAAGCACCAATGCAAGCACACAAACAGTTATAACCCAAGACTGATCCCAGCTAGAGCTGGACATGGCCATGCGATCAATGCCTAAGCTGTCTGTAACCACGCAGTGATACCCCAGGGTTTGGGCGTGTAACAAATGTAATAAATAAATAAATAAAAATAAATAAAATGTACGGCAGAAAGAAACAAAACGAGTTCACCTAAAGCTCCAAATGAACGACAAGCACACATCCTGAACACAAGCACGCAAGCACACATCCTGAACACAAGGACAAATCCGTCTGGAGCTGCAACACACTGGCCGAACAACTCTAAAGGTGAAATGAGAACACCTCTATCAACACAGCAAGGACAAGCGCATTGAGATCTGGGACAGGAGGTCTTGCACATCTAGAACTGTAACCACAGAACAAACACACATAGAACTGTACCACTACACAACTGCATATGTAACACTACGCCAAGCACATTCGGAACTGAACATGGCACACCAAAAGCTGCAGTGCCAGGCAAATGCTAGCTGTAATAGCTAAAGCTGTAACTTAGGTGTCCAGGGATGTTACCGAATAGAAAACAGAGAAAGCCTTTTTTTTACCAAAACCCGAAATAAGGAAAATATTTTGAATTTTATAATAAAATGTGTATGGGGGTGAGGTAAAGGGGTAAAAAGGAGTCAGGATGGAGTTGTGGAGGGTTTAGAACCACAGGGAAACTGGGGGTTTGGGGCGGGGGCCCAAATCAAAATTAAAATAATAATATATTTTCGGTAAAAAAGGTTCGGTAAAAAAGTATTCTCTGAAATTGCATTCGGTAACAACAGATAGATGCATACCTTAAGGCTATACGAAACTCGACACCAGGACCAGCATACCAAAAGCCATAACACAACGCATAGCGCTTTGATGCCAAGCAGAGCACACCAGAGATGTATTACTAAGTAGCATGCACCAGCATTAGGTCCAGCAACCTAGATCTGGATGAAGGGACTGGGATGTTGCGCAACAAGACCAAACACACCAAGAGCTGTAGCACCCGTCCAAGCAGAGCCCTAGCTGCACCCCGGTGGCTAGTACATTCACAGCTGCACATAGCACAGCGAGGGATGTAACACAAGGTGCATCTTGATCTGTGAGACAAGGTTAAACATACCTTCAGGTGCAACTCCAGGCCAAGCATGAGTAGAGATGCTACGCCAGGTCAAGCATAACTTGAGATGCCAGGTCAAGCATAAGTAGCGGTGCCACGCCAGGTCAAGCATGAGTAGAGGTGCCACGCCAGATCAAGCATAAGTAGAGGTGCTACGCCAGGTCAAGCATAAGTAGAGATGCCATGCCAGGTCAAGCATAACTAGAGATGCCACGCCAGGTCAAGCATAAGTAGAGGTGCTACGCCAGGTCAAGCATAAGTAGAGGTGCCACGCCAGGTCAAGCATAAGTAGAGATGCCACGCCAGGTCAAGCATAAGTAGAGCTGCCACGCCAGATGAAGCATAACTAGAGATGCCACGCCAGGTGAAGCATAAGTCGAGGTGCCACGCCAGGTCAAGCATACGTAGAGGTATACCTGGGCTAAGGGTGAAATGGGTCGCAGGATAAAGGGTGGGCTTCAAGCTTGCGCTCTACAAGTTGTAGCAGGCCTCGTGCACACAGACTACATGTTGTGCCTGCCCCCGAACAAGGCCTGCCAGCTTTGGACATTAGGTTTGCAGCCTCAGCTGCGCGTGTTTCACAGAAAGCCTCTGACATGCCCTGCTTTGTAGAGCAAGAGCCTTGCAGCTGGAGGACAGCCACATCCACGGGTCCAGTAAAAACAACACTACGCACCAAGATGGAGAGTCTGGATTTAATTTGGAACAGCACGGCCCCCTTACAAAGGTCCCTGCTTTGGAACTGATTAAGAATTCCATAACAGTTGATCTCAGTTCCAGAGGAATTTGGAGACCTAGAGCCTGCAAACGCGGCCTCTTCTGCCAGTCCTGCCAGAGGAATCCATTCGCACTCTTCTCCCCCTCCTCACTGATCATTTGCCTGCAGGTCCTGCTCCAGGCCCAGTGCCCCATCATCTCCTGCACCTACTCATAGGTGTGCTGCATCTTATCACACACCTCCTGCACCCCCAGCCCCCGATCGTCTATATCCACCTCCAGAAACACTGCTGTGTCACTCCTGCACGTACTCATAGGTGTGCTTCAGCTTATCACACACCTCCTGCACCCCCAGCCCCAGATCGTCTATATCCACCTCCAGAAACACTGCTGTGTCACTCCTGCACGTACTCATAGGTGTGCTTCAGCTTATCACACACCTCCTGCACCCCAGCCCCCGATCGTCTATATCCACCTCCAGAAACACTGCTGTGTCACTCCTGCACGTACTCATAGGTGTGCTTCATCTTATCACACACCTCCTGCACCCCCAGCCCCCGATCGTCTATATCCACCTCCAGAAACACTGCTGTGTTACTCCTGCACCTACTCATAGATATGCTTCAGCTTACAGCACCCTCCTGCACCCCCAGCCCCCGATCGTCTATATCCACCTCCAGAAACACTGCTGTGTCACTCCTGCACCCCCAGCCCCCGATCCTCTATATCCACCTCCAGAAACACTGCTGTGTCACTCCTGCACCTACTCATAGGTATGCTTCAGTTTACAGCACCCTCCTGCACCCCCAGCCCCCGATCCTCTATATCCACCTCCAGAAACACTGCTGTGTCACTCCTGCACCTACTCATAGGTATGCTTCAGTTTACAGCACCCTCCTGCACCCCCAGCCCCCGATCCTCTATATCCACCTCCAGAAACACTGCTGTGCCACTCCTGCACCTACTCATAGGTGTGCTTCAGCTTACAGCACCCTCCTGCACCCCCAGCCCCCGATCCTCTATATCCACCTCCAGAAACACTGCTGTGCCACTCCTGCACCTACTCATAGGTGTGCTTCAGCTTATCACACACCTCCTCCACCCCCAGCCCCCGATCCTCTATATCCACCTCCAGAAACACTGCTGTGTCACTCCTGCACCTACTCATAGGTGTGCTTCAGCTTACAGCACCCTCCTGCACCCCCAGCCCCCGATCCTCTATATCCACCTCCAGAAACACTGCTGTGTCACTCCTGCACGTACTCATAGGTGTGCTTCAGCTTATCACACACCTCCTGCACCCCAGCCCCCGATCGTCTATATCCACCTCCAGAAACACTGCTGTGTCACTCCTGCACGTACTCATAGGTGTGCTTCAGCTTATCACACACCTCCTGCACCCCAGCCCCCGATCGTCTATATCCACCTCCAGAAACACTGCTGTGCCACTCCTGCACCTACTCATAGGTGTGCTTCAGCTTATCACACACCTCCTGCACCCCCAGCCCCCATCCTCTATATCCACCTCCAGAAACACTGCTGTGTCACTCCTGCACGTACTCATAGGTGTGCTTCAGCTTATCACACACCTCCTGCACCCCCAGCCCCCGATCGTCTATATCCACCTCCAGAAACACTGCTGTGTCACTCCTGCACGTACTCATAGGTATGCTGCAGTTTACCACACACCTCCTGCACCCCCAGCCCCAGATCGTCTATATCCACCTCCAGAAACACTGCTGTGTCACTCCTGCACGTACTCATAGGTGTGCTTCAGCTTATCACACACCTCCTGCACCCCAGCCCCCGATCGTCTATATCCACCTCCAGAAACACTGCTGTGTCACTCCTGCACGTACTCATAGGTGTGCTTCAGCTTATCACATACCTCCTGCACCCCCAGCCCCAGATCGTCTATATCCACCTCCAGAAACACTGCTGTGTCACTCCTGCACGTACTCATAGGTGTGCTTCAGCTTATCACACACCTCCTGCACCCCAGCCCCCGATCGTCTATATCCACCTCCAGAAACACTGCTGTGTCACTCCTGCACCCCCAGCCCCCGATCCTCTATATCCACCTCCAGAAACACTGCTGTGTCACTCCTGCACCTACTCATAGGTATGCTTCAGTTTACAGCACCCTCCTGCACCCCCAGCCCCCGATCCTCTATATCCACCTCCAGAAACACTGCTGTGTCACTCCTGCACCTACTCATAGGTATGCTTCAGTTTACAGCACCCTCCTGCACCCCCAGCCCCCGATCCTCTATATCCACCTCCAGAAACACTGCTGTGCCACTCCTGCACCTACTCATAGATGTGCTTCAGCTTACAGCACCCTCCTGCACCCCCAGCCCCGATCCTCTATATCCACCTCCAGAAACACTGCTGTGCCACTCCTGCACCCCCAGCCCCCGATCCTCTATATCCACCTCCAGAAACACTGCTGTGCCACTCCTGCACCCCCAGCCCCCGATCCTCTATATCCACCTCCAGAAACACTGCTGTGTCACTCCTGCACGTACTCATAGGTGTGCTTCAGCTTATCACACACCTCCTGCGCCCCAGCCCCCGATCGTCTATATCCACCTCCAGAAACACTGCTGTGTCACTCCTGCACCTACTCATAGGTATGCTTCAGTTTACAGCACCCTCCTGCACCCCCAGCCCCCGATCCTCTATATCCACCTCCAGAAACACTGCTGTGTCACTCCTGCACCCCCAGCCCCCGATCCTCTATATCCACCTCCAGAAACACTGCTGTGTCACTCCTGCACCTACTCATAGGTATGCTTCAGTTTACAGCACCCTCCTGCACCCCCAGCCCCCGATCCTCTATATCCACCTCCAGAAACACTGCTGTGCCACTCCTGCACCTACTCATAGGTGTGCTTCAGCTTATCACACACCTCCTGCACCCCCAGCCCCCGATCGTCTATATCCACCTCCAGAAACACTGCTGTGTCACTCCTGCACGTACTCATAGGTGTGCTTCAGCTTATCACACACCTCCTGCACCCCAGCCCCCGATCGTCTATATCCACCTCCAGAAACACTGCTGTGTCACTCCTGCACCTACTCATAGGTGTGCTTCAGCTTATCACACACCTCCTCCACCCCCAGCCCCCGATCCTCTATATCCACCTCCAGAAACACTGCTGTGCCACTCCTGCACCTACTCATAGGTATGCTTCAGCTTACAGCACCCTCCTGCACCCCCAGCCCCCGATCCTCTATATCCACCTCCAGAAACACTGCTGTGTCACTCCTGCACGTACTCATAGGTGTGCTTCAGCTTATCACACACCTCCTGCACCCCAGCCCCCGATCGTCTATATCCACCTCCAGAAACACTGCTGTGTCACTCCTGCACGTACTCATAGGTGTGCTTCAGCTTATCACACACCTCCTGCACCCCAGCCCCCGATCGTCTATATCCACCTCCAGAAACACTGCTGTGTCACTCCTGCACGTACTCATAGGTGTGCTTCAGCTTATCACACACCTCCTGCACCCCCAGCCCCAGATCGTCTATATCCACCTCCAGAAACACTGCTGTGCCACTCCTGCACCTACTCATAGGTGTGCTTCAGCTTATCACACACCTCCTGCACCCCAGCCCCCGATCGTCTATATCCACCTCCAGAAACACTGCTGTGTCACTCCTGCACGTACTCATAGGTGTGCTTCAGCTTATCACACACCTCCTGCACCCCAGCCCCCGATCGTCTATATCCACCTCCAGAAACACTGCTGTGCCACTCCTGCACCTACTCATAGGTGTGCTTCAGTTTACAGCACCCTCCTGCACCCCCAGCCCCCGATCCTCTATATCCACCTCCAGAAACACTGCTGTGTCACTCCTGCACCTACTCATAGGTGTGCTTCAGCTTATCACACACCTCCTCCACCCCCAGCCCCCGATCCTCTATATCCACCTCCAGAAACACTGCTGTGCCACTCCTGCACCTACTCATAGGTATGCTTCAGCTTACAGCACCCTCCTGCACCCCCAGCCCCCGATCCTCTATATCCACCTCCAGAAACACTGCTGTGTCACTCCTGCACGTACTCATAGGTGTGCTTCATCTTATCACACACCTCCTGCACCCCAGCCCCCGATCGTCTATATCCACCTCCAGAAACACTGCTGTGTCACTCCTGCACGTACTCATAGGTGTGCTTCAGCTTATCACACACCTCCTGCACCCCAGCCCCCGATCGTCTATATCCTCCTCCAGAAACACTGCTGTGCCACTCATGCACCTACTCATAGGTGTGCTTCAGCTTATCACACACCTCCTGCACCCCCAGCCCCCGATCCTCTATATCCACCTCCAGAAACACTGCTGTGTCACTCCTGCACGTACTCATAGGTGTGCTTCAGCTTATCACACACCTCCTGCACCCCCAGCCCCCGATCGTCTATATCCACCTCCAGAAACACTGCTGTGCCACTCCTGCACCTACTCATAGGTATGCTTCAGCTTACAGCACCCTCCTGCACCCCCAGCCCCCGATCCTCTATATCCACCTCCAGAAACACTGCTGTGTCACTCCTGCACGTACTCATAGGTATGCTGCAGTTTACCACCACCTCCTGCACCCCCAGCCCCCGATCGTCTATATCCACCTGCTCTGTCACTCGTGCACGTACCCCTATTTACGCTTCACTGCCCCACTCCTTCACTTACAGCCACAGATAGTTTTCCTTTCTCTTTGCAAATGCGCACACTGTCTCGTTTGAAAATATTCTGCTCCTTCTGCACCCTCCATAAGCCCCCAACCCCTTTCACCTTGCATCTGCCTTCCTCTACATCTTCTATCAGTCCTTCCACTCCTCTTAGACCCCCCTCCCCCCTTCTATCCACTGTTCACTTCTGCATAAGGAAACCTGCCTATGCCACAGCACAAGAATGAAACGGTGCACCGCAGACCCCCCCCCAACAAGAGCCGCAGAGCTGAATCCCAATTAATCATGACATAAAAGTGAAAAAAAATCCCTCTTACAATGAATAAAGGCCCATGTTTCATAAAACGGCCTGATCTCATGCCTGAAACGCAAAGAGGCCGCCAGACATTGTTCAGAGACATTCCTGGCCTGATTCATGGAACATTTTCCTATGGGATTGCTCCATTATAAAACACTTCCAAGAATCAGGCCCTTAGATACAGTGCAAGGATTCAATCTTAGTAAATATGGACCCACAACAGGATGACTTTCCCTTTACCAAAAAAAGGAGCACTTGGTGCTCCAGCCAGCAGGGGGCCTGGTCCACGTGCGAGATGCCCGTCATGGCAGGAGATAGACATCCCTCCCGGCGACAGCCGGGTATTGGGTGAAACACGTCGGCTGCCCATGGCTGCTTGCAAAGTTCTAGGTCTCCAGGTCATCAGAGTGCTAATAGACAGCCAGACCCTTGGGAATTTCAAAGATGGTGGTCGGACGTTGGAAACACCCACCACATCTTACTCTAAAGCAGGGGGTCACCAGATGTTCTGAACAACTCCCGTCAGCTTGGTGGGTTGAGGACCTGCGGGAGATGTCGCTGTTTGAGAGAGTCATCCTGCGCAAGCAAAAAAAGGGTGGTTTCTACGAGGAGATCTGGGGCGGGCTCCTGGACCTGGCATAGCAACCTGTTGTTTTTCTTCCTCCGTTCTTTGTCTGGCCTTTTTGTTTGTACTAAATGGTGAATATGTTCATACACACAGCTCCCATCAGCCATAGACAGCAAAATCAAGGTTGGTGGATCATGGGAGCTACAGTCAAAAACATCTGGAGGGCTGTGGGTTGCAGACCCCTGTTCTAGGGGGTGGTTGGAAGGGGCAGGCGTCCACGGGGGCTAGTAAGAATGTGCCTTTTCGAGGAGCGCTGTTGCAGAACCTTCAGGATTCATTGATGCCCCCCAAGATCTTCAGACAGACTTGCTACAATAAACCCCCTGGGTTTGCAAGTGCTGGCGGAGCGTCGATTGTGAGCAACCATAAAGCACTACGCTTTAGAGGTCCACGCATGCGCGCGCACTGCGTCTGCACTGGTTTCCCTTCATGAAGCACGACAGTGCCATGTTATTCGTGCAGCATAAGACACTAAAAAGCAGCACTGGGTAGCCACGGCCTGCGATTAAAATCATCGCACAGTGACACCAAGGATGGACAGGGGGGCATGAGTGCTAGGGGGTCATGGGTGAAAAGCCAGATGTTCAGGGCCACAGGATTGGTCTACGGGCAGGTGCTCCAGGGGCAGGAGCACGTGATAGACTCTGTAAAATCCCTGCAGGCCCCTCTTCAGCGTCTAATTTCCCCATGGCGTAGCGTCAACGCACCTCAAGTTTTCAAGTGCAAATGAAGCGCAGTTTCAACACGGAACGGCCAGAAATCCCTCCGACATTCCCCGCATGAGCGAGGAATTTGACATCACGGCTTCTGATTTATAAAAGGCACTGAAGCGTCTTTGTGCAGCCGTGTAATTTATGCGCAGAGCGTGTCGGCAGCACCTTCGCCTCCTGGATTTCGCTGTAAACAGTTATCTGTCCGCCAGTTCGAGAGTTCCAAGAAAATGGAGGACATGGTCACTGGTCCGTGGCGGGTCGGCAGAGACTAAACAGAGGAAGGGGGCGAGCGGTCCAAACACACAGACGGATTAATGACCGCTGGAAGACTGACAGGGCCTTTCCAGATGGCAAGCAGGAGTGACTCACGCTGATCAGCGGACGATGGCCTACCTCCCGAGAAGGGCATGCCGCGCGCCTTGAGCTGGGTAGAGTCAACAACTGCAACATATCTGAATGCTGCTGCCTGCGGCCGAGATAGTCCAGAGAGGTAAGCGCTCGCATTTGACACCCGCAGCCTACAAGCTCCAATTCCGGCAGCACCACTGAGCCGTTCCTCCTCTCTACTTTGATAGCGTGGGCACCATTACATTGGATAATCATTTCATCTATCATGACAGTGCTTAAAAGCAGAAGGAATTCAGCGTGCATTAATGTGTAGGGCATTATCCTATATGGCAAACGACCCCAGGGCAGGAGTGTGGGTCTCAGCGTGTTTCAGTGTACATGATCCTATACATTATTTGAATCATATTAACGCATGCTTGGTGAAAGCATTGCAACTTGGGCCTGAATGTCGTGTCGTGTCGTGTCCTGCTGGCCCTTCATACATGCCAGATGAATGTTGGCGCACGTGAATGAGTGACAGCTCACAAGAATGTCACCAAGGCTGGTGGGTACCCTACAGCAACTGTGCATATGTAGAATAAGACTTTCTGGACTTCTCTATGGAGAGGCCCGCGGCTGGTCTGTGTTCTGGGGACGCCCATACCTCTTTCTAACCACAACACGTTTTTAATTAAATAAAAGGAAACATGACAAGAAGTCTAACTTTTTTGCACGACTGCGATCACACTGAGCTCTGCCTATCGGACCAGCGCCAACGTGTTCTTTACTGATGTCTGTATCTCTCTTTTAAATGTGCAATGCTAGCCTATTGCTGTTGCCAGGCAACATGGCATTGTTGAGGCAGAAAGCATCTGTGATGTCACATCCGCAGGGAGCTTTTGTTGATTTCACTGATAAAGGAAATAATGTCGACAAAAGCTTGTCTAAAATTAGAGGGTCTCGTGATATCCTGAAGTCTTGATATGATATGTAATTTATAACGTGCCTGTATACAAGTGTTTCTATGCGTGTGTTATGAATAGACAGCACAGGAACTGGGACAGGTAACTATCTAGACACAGAGACCCACCGTCCATCCTTGTACACCCAGCTCAGGCCCCCAACTGACATTGCTGGGGCACTCACTCACAGACACACACAACATTCTCTTGAGCTGCTCATCATTCATGCATCAACATTCCAATGGCATGCACTCCTGGCTAGTGACAATACAAGACTTACCACACAACATCTCCCTTTCATACCAAAGCACACACACAACGGCGCAACAAGACATGCGGGGGGGGGGGAGACAGAGGGAGTACAAGACAAACAATCTTACTATGCCTTGTGTCATTCAGATCGTGCAAGTGCGACAAAGCAGAGTGCAGGGGGCAGGCAGAAGGGGAAGTGTCAGGGAGCGGGAAAGGGGCAGTGCAATCAGGGCAGCATTGCTCTGAGTGAGTGCAGCCAGGGCAGCGCGGCTCTGGGTAAGTGCAAGGAGGCAGGGGGCAGTAGAGGTTACAGTGGGACTCAGGGGGTAACCAAGCAACCAGTCAGTGCAGCAGAAATGTAGGTCAGAAGGGGAGAGAGAGAGAGAGAGATTGAGGAGAGGAGAAAGGGAAGGTCTTGAGCAGCTTCTAGAACTTCAGGTGCTCCAGCTCAAGTTTGAGAGAGGCAGGGAGGCCATTCAGAAGGAGGCACCTGCAGAGGAGGGAGAAATGCCCCCCCCCCACACACTCTCTGCCTGGAGTAGCAGTAACAAGTTATGTTACCTGGTAATTGTGCAGGGCAAACCTCCCTTAGTTCTAAACTTGCTTCAATAAGTAGCTTTCCCGTAGTACATTGCTGCAACTAACTGGGTTTCTAGTGGAACTTAATCCGGAATATAGCATTCACCATTGCATAGTAATAGCAACATTGAAGCCAAAACTGTTCAGTAGTTTTAGTAACAGAGTACTGGAAGAAGCTGCAGCATGCGCGTGGTTCTATTGTACTGTGTGTGCGCTTGTGTGTTTATATGTACATGTACAGTCATTTGCAAGCAACTAGAGCTTTGACCTCTGGATTTAGCACATCACTGCGCAAGGTACCCATTGATAATGCCACTGCGAAAATGGCAGCCAGGTGGCGACATTTCCCTAAAAATTCATCCTCCAGATAATCAAACATTTCCCCCAAATATTCTAGGATTGGAAGTAATAATATATAACTATACGCCTCCTAGAATATTTGGGGAAAGGATTTTAGGGGTCAAGATAAAAAGTAAAATACCTGGTGACTTTTTCACTGCACCATTATCACATGGAATCATTTTAGAACCAGCATAGGCATGCACACACGCACGCATCACACACGCACGCACATGCGCGCGTGCGCACAGACACACACACACAAACACACATTTTGTTTTGACACATAGTGATATAAATGTCCGATATCTTATTGTTAATTAGTTTTCCTACATATTGCACACTCACATGACACGTGGGGTCCAGAGCAGCTGTTAAATGCACAGGCGGAAGCCGGGCATCATAAATATGCAGAAGGAAATCTCAGCCTCTCTGGCACCAGTTCAACACCACTGGCTGCCTGCCACAAGACCACTGGGGAGATCTCCATAACTCATGAGAAGCAGAAAAGCAAACCACACTTTCCAACTTGCCATGGATGCAAGAGGCAACCTCACAGCTCTTCTGACAACAGCCTCCCCGAAACCTTCACTGATGGAACTAGGGTGGGGGTTCCAGTGTACCGTAGGTCCATGGGCGTAATTTTAGGGGGGGAACAGGGATGTTTGTCCCCTTCAACTTTCATGGCACACCATTGTGTTCCCATTCACTTGGCTGGGACACCTTTTCTTCAGATGTCATGTCCCCCCCAACATTTTCAGCAAAGTTACTCTACTGCGTAGGTCACCACAAACGTGAACACTACTGAACCGTAGAGACAATGCAAGCAAGGAGAGGGGGTTGGCAGAACCAATGACACATTGGATACGTTAAACTGCTCAACCATTCGTGCAAAGCGGAGCAACCGTCTGTGTGCTGCTCCATGGGGTGAGCCGACCAACAACAATGTCAATCTTAAGATGGGTTTTGTATGGTGCGCAGCTATTAAATGGGTATGCCTCGAGCAATGTGGCGTGGTATTTGTTACCCTTGGAATTTTCCCAGGGTGTGTCCCTGTGGTCATTTCCGTTATCTCAGGTAGTTCTGGGATTGCGTTCTTTCCCACACAATTGCCCAGCATTAGTGCTTAGATTCTAGGTGCACATGTGTCTGTTCCATAGTTGAGAGCTTCGAGCCCAGGGGGGACAGGTCTGTTGCTGCACATTGCTCATGTTCGATATGGAAGTCTGAGCTGTCGCCTTAAAAGGCAGGTGGTACAAAATCATACAAGTAAGACAGAATCCCCGGACCAAAAATTCTAATCTCTTTGAGATATTCCACAGGGTGGAGCCAAGTAGGTCACTACAAGGGATGGGAACTAATGATGTGCAGGTAGAGCAACCAGAATCTCAGTTCACCACCCTTAGTTCTGATTGAATAAGGTTGGCTCTAGAAATGACTGGAACCGATGTACAGGGATGGCTACAACGAGGTCAGTCCTCCAGCCTTCTCGTCTCCACATTGTTGAGTTCTTATGGGAGAATGTTGGCTGTAGAAAGGACTGGAACCGATATGCAGGGACAGCAACTATGAAATAAATTGTGCAACCTTATTGCCTCCTCATTGTCGAGTTCTTGTGGTAAAAGGTTGGCTCGAGAAAGTATCAAAACTGATATGCAGGGCAAGCTACCAAGAGGTCATTACCCCAACCCTACCTCCCCGGCTCCATATTGTTGAGTTCATATGGGAGCAGGTTAGCTCTAGAAAGGATGGGAACTGATATGCAGGGATAGCAACCACGCAGTAAGTTGTGTAATCTTATTGGCTCCTCATTGTTGAGATTTTATGGGAAAAGGTTGGCTCGAGAAAGTATGAACACTGATATGCAGGGCTAGCTACCAAGAAGTTAGTCCTCCAACCATACATTACTGGCTCCACATTGTTGAGTTCATATGGGGGCAGGATAGCTCTCGAAAGGACGGGAACCGATATGCATGGATAGCAAGCATGAAGTAAGTTGTGCAACCTTTTTGTCTCCTCATTGTTGAGTTCTAATTGGGAAAAGGTTGGTGCAAGAAAGTGTGAAAACTGATATGCAGGGCTAGCTACCACGAGGTTAGTCCTCCAACCATACCTTCCCGGCTCCACATTGTGGAGTTCAGATGGGAACAGGTTAGCTCTAGAAAGGATGGAAACCGATATCCAGGAATAGCTTCCACAAGATGATTCCTGCAACTTTCACGGCTCCACATTGTTGAGTTCATATGGGAGAAGGTTGGCTCTAGAAAGGATGGAAACCGATATCCAGGGATAGCTACCACAAGGTTTGCACTCCAACCTTCTCGGCTCCACATTGTTGAGTTCATATGGGAGAAAGTTGGCTCTAGAAAGGATGGAAACCGATATCCAGGGATAGCTGCCACGAGATGATTCCTGCAAACTTCCCGCCTCCACATTGTGGAGTTCAGATGGGTGAAGGTTGGCTCTAGAAAGGATGGAAACCGATATCCAGGGATAGCTGCCACGAGATGATTCCTGCAACCTTCTCGGCTCCACATTGTTGAGTTCATACGGGAGAAGTTCACAGAGTGGACTAATATGTTACTAATGAATTCATGGAACACATAATATTGTTTATCACAAGAGGAATCATCATGAACGTTAGTCCATATTTTGAGGGCCTTACTCAGGACCAAGCTTTTCCACACGGCAGCATTATTTTCAATGTCTCAGTGGGACACAGCGAAGCGGCTGGGGATGGTTGGTTGCACTTTGATTTAAAGTTACGCCCGACACCCCCCTGTAGAATGGTCATAGTGCTGAGGATAAAGATAAGAGAAGGATGGAGGGTAAGGAAGTCACACAAGAAGGAAGAGACGAGAAAGCAGCATTTACAGTGCCATGGGAGTGGGGGAGGGGGTGTTTTAGGGAGTTAGCCACAGAAAAAAAAGTTGTCTAAGGTATATTATTTTAGAAGAGCTTGGCTATGTTGGTCAGGTCTAACATGGCGACATCTTTAATGAGTAAAAAATTCTCTTTTCTCTACAACAGATTCCCTGCGGTCGCGTCCCCTTGGGTGGTGGTTTAGCCAAGTGAAAACCACATATAAGTGGTTAAGTAAAGAGAAAAGATCCCAAGTTGAGACTGCGCCCAGTTTTTTCAACAAGTGTTTTATTATATTGATGCCCTTTGTGATGACACGTGTTTCGGTCCCTCTTGGACCTTTCTCAAATCAGGGCTAATTTTATATATCAATCAAAAGAAAAGGTCACAAAAGGTATATTGTATTTCTTTTTTTGTTTTTGTGTATACATACATGAATCATTTTCTTTTTATGTCTTTTTATGAATTTAAGAATGACTACTGATGTAGGTAATTATAGGTCTGGTTGTGTTAAACATTTCAAACTTCCTTTTTTTTGTTCGATCCCTTGATTGTATTTTTTAGCATTTCAAAATAGGGAGTAGCAATATTTTGCTATTTTGACTGTTTGCTTAGCACCTATACAGCCCTTGGGCATCTTTAAGGTGCTAACGGGGGAAATTGGAGTCGAAATGGGAAGGGTGTGAAGGAAAGGGTGAAGGGGAGAATGTAACATCACGTTATGTTGGCCTGACGAGGAAGAGATGGTGAGCGTTGCTTCCAAGTGCTCGGGTACAGTGTCTGCATCCAACATGCCCAAAACAATGCAGAGTTCACACAACACAGTGGCCAGAGTGAACATCCTGGGCCCTGGGCTCTGGTCACCTATGAATGACCATATTCTTACTGGAGGATTAGATAGGAACAGCTGCCCCATGTCTTGAAAAGGTGTCATCAATTTACCATTCAAGTAACACCCTAATTCTGTCATTATGTAGACCTACATTTATTTATTTTAAAATCTGTTTATTAATAGTTCAAAGAGCGCCACATACATTATCATGAAAAAGGGAACGACAACAAGGAACAACACCGTAAGTAAACATATAACAAAAAGCAACAACACCAAAGGCATCCAGCACAGCAATAGATTCACATTGGGCACTGGGAGCCGATAGTGTCGGATATCCATGTGGTAAACGTAGTAAATAGGGGTAGTAGGAGGCCATAGGCATGAGCTGGCACAGTCTGCATCACATAATACATAGAAATCAGGTCCACCATAACATCATGCAAAGTGTCACAAGCAAATATATAAACAATGACAGCTCTTCAAGAGGGTCTGTCATCGGAATGGCAGAACATTGCCCACAAGACAGCCTTCCATGCATCCAGATTCATTGTGAGTTCTCTAATACCTCTCTTCAAGGCTTATAGACTGGGCCCGTTTGTCATTTCCATGACATGGCAATCCTTCTCTTAGCTAATATACATGCCAGGTCCATAAGTTTAACTATGCGTCTATCCTTGACCGGGTGGGGATATGTACCAAGTAAACGTTCTGTGGGGGTACATTTGTATCGAAGTACACCAGCTTTCTCCAAGGCTTGCTTGATTTGGAGCTAAACGGTGCACACCTTCGGGCAACGCCAACACATATGCATAAAATCCGTCCAATTGCCAACCTAAATCCATTTCCCATGCACATTTGGTTCTCAATACTCTAATGCTCACCCCAGCCATTAAGCATTGATATGTGAATGAGACAGGTTTCCAACTATCCATTTTCTAACTCATACAACGAGGACAATACAGCATTACACTTGGGTTCCTCATGCCACACAGGCCACTTTTCCCTTGCGAATTTGGGAAGCCTCATGTATCTCAAGAATGACTCTTTATGAAGCCCATACTTGTCGACTACATCCAAGAAATCCCAGTATACTCCATTCTTAAAGGCATCTCCCCATATAGCAAGACCAGTTTCCTCCCATATTCTGAACAAGAGGACATCACATCTATCCAAATGTATGCTCATCAAGAGAGGTATGTGTGGAGAGTATGCATAACTTAAACCAAGGGTCTTCCGTATTCTCCTCCACACCTTCCTCCCCAAGATCAAGCGATGAGGCTTATTCTTAAAGCAACTTTCAGCAATCCACAGCGCTTGTTTGAAAACACTCGGGGCTATAGCACCTTGCATCAACAAGGTGACAAACGTCGAATTTTCAGCCAGCCATCCAACTAGGTACTGAGCTTGAGCAGCCAGGTAGTATAACTGAAACCATGGCAATTGAACACCTCCATCTTCATATCTTAGAGGTAACAAGGTCAGAGCGATTTTATGTCTCCTCCCACCCCAGAGAAACCCATTTATAAGAGATTCCAAGGATCAGAAGAAGGAGCTTGGGATAAGAAACATAACATTAGTAAAGAAATACAACAGCCGGGAGAAACACCACCATTTTGGTCAATACAACTCTCCCCATCACTGAAAGCAGCAGTCGGCTCCAACATGTTATCGACTTAGAGATTCCCTCCAGAGCCCTAGCATTATTGTATACATGCACATGTTTACACTGGTGCCAAATGTTAACATCCGAATATCGAAATGTCTGCATTTCCCACCTGATACCCAGCAGTGGGAGATCAGGGTTGCACTCCGCATTCTAGCCAATGGGAAAAGACAAGATTTTGCCTTACTAAAAAAGATATCAAAAAGCTTTGCAAGGTTGTCCAACACTTCCAACATCAGGGAATATCAGCATATAAAGAAACCAGACGTAGAGTCCCATCCACCAGTATTCCCGCTTCATCAAATTTCAATTGCATGTATACAGCGATCGTCTCCAATGCTAGGGTGAATAACATTGGTGACAGTGGGCATCCCTGTCTGGTGCCCCTTCCTATCGTAGACTCAGAATAAATCAATTTCACCCATTTGGAAAACTCATGCCCAATACCAAACCTATCAAGTACAGCATACATCGATCTCCAATATACAGAATCAAAACCTTAGTGGCATCTAGGGAAGCAACCTCATAGTCAGCGTTGTGCATCTAGGTCCTATCCATTATACGTTGGAGTCCGCATAGATTCAGTGAAGTGTTTCTAACAAGAACAAAGTCTGTCTGGTCATGGTGAATCAGGGAACCTACACCTTGTTTCAATCGTCCAGCCAAAAATGCAGTAAGGATCTTAACATCTTGATTTAACATCGATAATGGCTTATATGACTCACAAACATAGAGTAATTTCCCGGGATTAAGCACCAAAACTATTGTGGATTTGCACATGCTGGCAGGTATTCAACCAATATCACAGGCCTCCTCGAACACCCTGAGTGGAGTGGTCACTAACATATCGCTATAGAATTCAGGTGGTACCGCATCCCCCCAGGGGTCCAACCAGTTTTTGGAGACATTATAACACCCTGCAGCTCTTCCTCCGTAATGGGTGCTTCCAGAATAGCAGCTTGCTCTGCAGTTGCTGTGGGCAAGCATCTATGTGATAGCGTGTAGGCAGTCTCATCCATATCCACCTCTTCATGTGCATCATATAGCGACTGCTAAAATCTATTGAGAATATCATTAATTTCAGCTTGAGACTTCCAGATTTCACCACATTTGTCCTTGATCTTGTAACAACATGCCTGGGTCTTTAATTCTTCCGCAGTCACGCGAATAATGGGCCTGATTTGTCCCCTTCCCCTTGCATTCTGGACACATACACATTGTAGGCAAATTTCCTAAGGCGTTCCCACCTCCTAGTACACAATACTCATAACAGCAGAAAGACAGCTTCATCAGGGCCTTCCTGGCAATACATTTCCTGCAGCTCCTGTATATTATTTCCTAGCCTCCCTAGTTCTAAGAGCAAAGATTTCCTGATGCCCCAGAGATTGGCAATTGTCTCGCACAACCGTTTTAAGGCCCTCCCAAACAGTGCTCCATTCATCCACACTTCCAACATTTACACCAAGGAACTCCGCAATCATTTCTTCTAGATGACTCTGGAAGAGATCATCAGATACAGCGCTCATTATCATATGCCATGTCAGAATCGGTGCAGCCGTACTCTTCAATACCCACATCGCGATCACCGGGGAATGGTTAGAAATTGACCTTCCAATATGGGTAGCCTCAGGGAACTCAGCCGAGAAATACCCGGCTGCAAATTTTAGTGTGGACACCATGTGGTGCAGAGTAGTAAATGTAGCACCTACTATTCCCATTAATAACTTGCCAAATATCCACCAAGGAAAGATTTTGTAAAATATCATGCCAGGCTCTGGGCCCCGGAGAGGGCTGTTTACATTTATGATCTGACCTGTCCACTTCTGGGGACAGAGTACAATTGAAATCACCTCCCCCTATCCAGAAGGATCCCCTGATATGTGTCAATTTGTCATAGAGGGAGCAAAAAGGTAGAAGCAGTTTTGTTTGGAGCATATGTATTCACAACACAGATCTATGGTCTGTGGAGTGTGAACTATTACTAACCTATCCCGATCATCCGTTTCGGCTTTCATTAACCTAAAAGGTACAGGCCCACCAACCCACATCAAGACTCCCCTAGCATAGGCCAAGTATTGAGAACCACAGCCAACACCCCCCCCAACTTAGCAATAAGTAGTCTCACATTCATAATAAGAAAAGTTGGAAGCTCTGACTCGGTTTCCCGGATGATGCTCTCAGGATTGGGCGGGATTTTGTTCCAAGTCCCCTGCTGAGTAAGATTCACTGAGCCTGGCCTCCCAGCAGTCCACACAATCTGTCAAGGTCCAGTTTGGGAGCCTGCTGCTTTGTGGGAAGCCCCACTACAACTGCTGTTAAGATCCTCTGGGTGAGTCTGGATAAAGATCTATGTGTGTGTATGTGCTGTGTCATTTTATGCAATGTTGTTATGATAAGATGATGTGTTTTGTTCCCAATGACCGTTGCCAGAAATACTTACAAGATATTTCTCTTTTTAATGTACACCTTCTTTCTGCCATGTTGGGGTGTCCCCTCAGGGAAACTCCCGTCGGACTTCCGCTTCTTTCCATTTTTGTGTTTTATTTTAATTCTTCCTTCCAAATTTCAATTATTGAACCGAAGACCATTTTCCGTTTTTATGGGAGTTTTGCGAATTTATTATGTTATCAATTTGTATATTTACTTATCCTTCCGCCTTTAATGTTTTGGCCAGAATGGCAGTTTTGTTTTATTAGCATGTTATGATAAATAGGTAATGTTATGTCATGCTATGTTATGTTGTGTTTTGTTACGTTGTATTGACAATGTCAAGTCACTTTGTACAAGGCTGACAAGGGCTGTGAAGGTGATATGTAGCCCTCCCCAAACACTGAAATAATAATACACATTAGCGACACTCAATTCAAGAAAAGGGCAACAGCACCCAATGCAGGCATGTAAATATAAGCTGGCAAGCAGGATGTACAACCTTTCCGAACCTTAAGAGTCTTCTGCTGCCTTCTTTTCTTGGGAAAAGGTAACTACAGCCTAGGCTGACTAGGTAAACAAGGCTGAAATATGCAAATGAACTCAGAGAAGGCCCAGCCTCTCCTAAGAGCACTACCTTCCTCTCGGTGCTCTTAGCAGGGCGTATTACTTGCAGGAAAAATGGTCTATGGTCTTGTGCCCAGAGGAGCCTCCTACCAAGACCCACCCTCATTTAGTAGTGCCCATACCTCATCCCAGCATTCATGTCGGTAGCACCTGGCTGTGGCCAATTGGGGCTTAGCGTGTAAATAGAAGAGTGTGTTGTGTTGTGTTGTCCCGTTGGGCATCACTTGAACCCACTTGGGCAGTCCAGGAATCCCTCAAAACCTGTGCCTAAAGTGCTAGGCAGCCTTTGCACAGGTCCAGTAGTGGACAGTTGCCCTCCTAGAAAGTAGTCCTTAATATGAATATCTCCTTTAAACTAGTGACCCTGCCATTCGTTATTTTATAAATGTAAATGTAATTTAATTCACTCATGCTGCATTCCAGTGATATATTTACCAGTTGACTATATGCAAGGGCAATGCTTATTCTCTCTTTTCCACCTTTGGACAATCTAGTATGGATTGCGGTGGGAGAAATCCTCTTTGGTAAACTCACCTTTTGTGTACACCCGGAATGCATTCTGCACACAGCCAATTCCTGGCTCTGACAGTGCCGTCAGAGGGCGTGGTTTTATCAGAACCCCCTTTGGCTATCAGAAGGAACGAATCCAATATGATTGTCTGCTTTGTAGCCACCACAACCCCAAGGAATCTCGAGCACTCCTCAAGGCCATCATGCGTCCACAACATGACTTAACTTAATAACATCACCACACTAATAATAATGGCCTCCGGGAACGTTCAGTTGACCAATAAGGGAAGCTCTCGTTCCTTCTTTTGATTACATTCTCGTTTGGGCAAAACACTAAAAATGATACATTCATGCCAACAATTATTTTGACACATCCTTATGTTTTCACTTCCTTACGTGTTGTGAGTTAAGTCTGTACGTTTCTGCTGCCTGGCCTTTTACACTGTTCTCCATTCCCTTCTCGGGCCTGTTTAATGTTCACCCCTTAGACCACGATCCGGCTGCCTTTATGGGCCGGGGTCACAATTCAGCTTTACAAGGACAAAAGCTCAGGGTTTTAATAATACTATGTTATGTTATGTTCAAGGTTCTTGTACCAATCATTGTTGCCACTTGCGTGGTCTCTTGGCACTCTGGCGGATCTGCTATGCAAGGGGGTGGCAGGGTTTCTTAGCCGGAATGAGTGGGAAGAGAGCAAGAGAGCTTTGATGTGCTGCTGGCAGCTTCAGTTCGGAGAAACCAGTCATTGAGCTTTGGTGCGTTTTCGGTCCGTAACCGTCCTGTGGTGTTGAGGTGAGATTGTGTATGGTTTTTCATGTTGGTTGTTGTGAAGTGGTTGTGGTTTGTGGTGCAGTAGAGGTATGGTTCTGTTTAGTTCAGAATTTGAGGGTGAGTATGCAGAAGGGGGAGTTTTTAGTGAGGTTAGTTAGTAGCAATACCCACAACAATCCATCTACGTGTGACACATTAATACTACGTTGGTCAGTTGCACAGTATAACAAACTAATAACAAAAAAACACGCGCACCACCCCTTTGGCTGGTAGGTGCAACGTGATATGGAAGGATCAGTGCGGGGCAATCATACTGTGAGAGCCTTGGCAGCAAGTATGGTGAATTGCTTTCGAGTGATGATTGCAGAGGCAGGGGGAGTTTGTGTATAGAACACAACCGCAGTAGGCCCTTTCCGAGAAAGAGACCAGCTCTGAATGATTGTGCCATCGAAGAGGCCCAGCCTAGGGTTTCCAGATTAGCATCAATGAATCCTATTTAACGTCATCCCCAAATCCCAAAACTAATTTTGTACATGACTCAGTGCCATGGGCCTGGAACTGAGCCACTTAACACTGCCCTCTCCCCTGAGCACTGCCGGACCTGCCGGTGAGTTCGCTGATTCGCCTCTCAGACTGAGAGCACCAGCGTCATAGGCCATCATCATCTGTTTACCCTTACATGAGAAAAGCACATCTGCTTTTAGTAAACGAGATGCTAATCTCATGCTTATTAATCAGCGCCATGGGTGTGACGAGGAAAGCTCGGCCTCTCCGCGGCCTTTCAGCGAGATTCGATAGCAGTGAGGGCGATCCCGCCATCTGCTTACCAGTGCGCTGCAATGAGATCAGTGCTAGAGTTCCAGGACTCACGTGATGGAGATCTCCAACACGGTGGAATGAGCGTAGTGCTTCAGACCCAGGACGCACGTGATCTCCTAAACCACCCAATGTGATATCCCAGCATGGTGCAGTAAGATCTGTGTTTCAGAGCCAGGATGCACGTGATCTCCTAAGGCACGCACTGTGATCTCCCAACATGGTGGAGTAAGATCTATGCTTCAGACCCAGGATGCATGTGATCTCCCAACACGGTGGAAAGCGATCTGTGCTTCAGAAGCAGGACGCAGATGATCTCCTAAGGCACGCACTGTGATCTTCCAGCATGGTGTAGTAAGATCCCTTCTTCAGACCCAGGATGCATGTGATCGCTCAACACATTGGAATGATATCTGTGCTTCAGAACCAGGATGCACGTGATCTTCTAAAGCACGCACTGTAATATCCCAGCATGGTAAAGTAAGATCCATGCTTCAGACCCAGGATGCATGTGATCACCCAACATGGTGGAATGAGATCTGTGCTTCAGAACAAGGACACACGTGATTGGCCTAAGGAGGCATGAGCTGTGATGTCTGAACATCGTGCAACAAGATCTGTGCTTCATATTCAGGATGCTTGTGATTGAATAAGGAGTTCTGTGCTTCAGACACAGGAAGGACGTGATTGACATAAGGCATGCACTGCAATCTCCTAGAAAGCTACAAAGGGATCTGTTCTTCAATCCCAGGAGCCATGGCATCTCCCAGGGTGTGCTCCATGATTATCCAGACTTGTGAACTAACATCTCTTCTTCAGAACCAGGATTCACGTGACCTCCTAGATCAAGTACTGTGGACTACTAACACACTGGAATATGACCACTGCTTCAATCCTAGGCTGCACATGATCTCCTAATGCGAGCACCCTGATCTTCCGGCATGGTGCAATCAGATCTGTGCTTCAGACCTAGGACAAACGTGATAGCCTAAGGTGTTCACTGTGATCTCCTAGAAAGATGAAAGGTAATCTGTGCTTCAAACCCAGGACACACTGGATCTTCTAAAGTGTGCACTGTGATCTCTCAGAATGGTGCACCGAGTTCTGTGTTTCAGGCCCAGGGTGCACATGATCTCCTAAGGTCTGCAGTGTGATCTCCCACTATGGTTCGCTGAGATCTGTGCTTCAGACCAAGGACGCACGTGATTGACCTACAGCGTGCACTGTGGTGTATAGAACAGCAATCTGTGCTTCAAACCCAGGACACATCAGATCTCCTAAAGTGTGCACTGTGATCTCTCAGAATGGTGCACCGAGATCTGTGCTTTAGAACCAGGATGCACGTTGTACCCTAAGGCGTTTACTGTGATCTCCTAGAAAAGTAAAAGGTGACCTGCGTTTAACCTAGGACACACGTAATCTCCTAAAGTGTGCACCATGATCTCCCAGGATGGTGCAATGACATTGGCTCTACAGACCCAGGAGGCACGTGATTTCCTAGGCGTGCACGGGATCTCCCAGCATGGTGCAATGACATCTGTTCTTCAGACCCAGTAGGCAGGTGATCTCCTAGGCACACACGTGATCTCCCAGCATGGTGCAATGACATCTGTTCTGCAGACCCAGGAGGCACGTGATCTCCTAGGCGTGCATGTGATCCCCCAGCATGGTGCAATGACGTCTGTTCTTCAGACCCAGGAGGCACGTGATCTCCTAGGCGTGCATGTGATCCCCCAGCATGGTGCAATGACATCTGTTCTTCAGACTGAGGAGGCAGGTGATCTCCTAGGCATGCACGTGATCTCACAGCAAGGTGCAATGACATCTGTTCTGCAGACCCAGGAGGCACGTGATCTCCTAGGCGTGCACGTGATCTCCCAGCATGGTGCAATGACGTCTGTTCTTCAGACCCAGGAGGCACGTGATCTCCTAGGCGTGCATGTGATCCCCCAGCATGGTGCAATGACATCTGTTCTTCAGACTGAGGAGGCAGGTGATCTCCTAGGCATGCACGTGATCTCACAGCAAGGTGCAATGACATCTGTTCTTCAGACCCAGGAGGCACGTGATCTCCTAGGCGTGCACGTGATCTCCCAACAAGGTGCAATGACATCTGTTCTTCAGACCCAGGAGGCACATGATCTCTTAGGCGTGCACATGATCTCCCAGCATGGTGCATTGAGATCTGTGCTTCAGACCCAGAACGCACGTGATCTCTTAGGCGTGCACGTGATCTCCCAGCATGGTGCATTGAGATCTGTGCTTCAGACCGAGACGTGGTTGATCCCCTAAAGCGGGCACCGTGGTATCCCAGCACGGTGGAATGAGATCTGTGTCACACAACAAAAACATGTGATCTTCAGGCATTGAGTAAGGAGACCTGCGCTACATACCTAGGGTGTGCGTGATCTTCATGTCAAGATATCTGTGCTACCTGCAGCACACACAAAATATCCCAGCACAGTGGACGGAGATATCTGCTGCATACCCAGGGAACATGTCATCTTTCCTCATAGTGTACATTTGTGCTACGTAACCAATGCACACATGATCTCGCAGCATGATGCAGGGAGATGTGTGCTGTACACCAGACACAAAGGGCCCGATGCATGGAATTTTTTGCACGGTTCAAAGTGACTTTGCACTGCCGAAACAAGCCCTGATTCATGGAACTGTGCAAAGTGGATTTTTGCAGTGGTTGGGTAACAATTGTATTTTTACTGTGTTGCAACCAACCAATGATCCACGGCCTTGTCAAGATAAGCCTGCTGCTCTGTCCACGTTACTAAAAATTGGACAAGGAGGTTTATAATTTACTTGTGTTCCAACCTGTTCCGATCCCTTCTGGTGTACTCGAGGTGTGGGGCTGATTGATGGTTTAGAAACGGATTTTCATCCCTGGACCACAGGAGCCCCGGAAGTTGGTTCATCACAGGCACAGAGGAGGGGAGAAACAGCTGGTTTAGGCATCTAGTTCACTGGCTTCCATCCAGGTGAGCTGCTTGCCAGTCACTTCTTAGCAATGGCTAGCCACACGTCATTTTTCATGACAAGGCTCCATGAACTAGCACATGGAATGCAGCTCGTTGCTGCTGGGCCTTTACAGACTGCTGCCCATCCCCCATACCCCACCTCCTTACTGGTTCGCTGGGACTCCTTGGGGCATTTACACTATCACCCCAAGAGAAAACATTGCCACGATTTGTAGCTGCATGCATTTTGAAAAAAAAGGTTGCTCTTTTGAAATGAACATTGTAATAACGTGAGTCCAACGTGCAGGTAAGTTATTAATATGTCTTTAATGTCTCCAAGTACAGTTGATAGGTAGGAGAACAGACACGGGCTTCCCACCCGGCAGGCACTTACCAACTGACACCTTCCGAACACCACACACGTCACACTTACATTCCTGCAAGCACGTGCATTCCATTCCACCTGAGATCACAGATTACAACAAACATCAAATAATAGTGACGTATGGCACACATTAATAAGAACGTATACTTATTTGCACACGCCACTAAAATTCATACTTTCAGACACACTGGCACACGTACACGCATAAACACACACGGTGTGCTGACAATTGTGCACGCCCTCCCTGCAGAACGCACAGACAAGCAGTGCTCCGTTCCTCCGTTCTTTTCCTGGCATCACTCAGCACCTCCATTTCAAATATTTTTGCTTCCAATTCTCAGCAGAGCAACTCGTGGATTCATTGCCACTCGTTTACGATTCGTGAAACAAAACGGTGTTACCTAATCCTGGCTCTGAGAAGGGCGGGAGGGAGGTGGGGGGGGGGGGGGGGGGGGTGAGCCAGTACAGCCTAACGTTGGGTTCCCATGGGGGCAAGGGAGAGAGCGCCAAAAGAGCGAGAATGCATCTTTAATGCATCGTTTTTGAGAAATGTGGCGCGGTCACGTCTCAGAACACGTCACATGGGTGAGAGGGCGTGCCCTTTGCTCTGCTGCTCCGTCATTATTTATGGAAAAAAGAGCCATCTGTTTTATCTGTCCCCCTTCTAAGCATATATCTCAGTTTCTCAAAATCGCAAGGCAACCCACCCCCGTTGCTGCCAGATCTGCTGAAGCGCGTGCACGTCGCGGCAGTGCACGCCTGCACGTGGACATTCCAGCAACGCAACAAAAACACGAAGAAAGGCCGAGAGCAGAAGCACGCCCAGCTTTCAGTCTGGCAGGAAGAGGTATAGCCCCCACCCCCTCCCGGGTTAGGAAAGAAAAGTCCTCTGCACGGGCCATCCTATGGGCAGCTGTTTGTGTGTTGTGGTAGTCGGTAAATTGGGGTGAATGTGGGACAGGTGCTCACACTTCTAGTCATTGTCTCAGACAGGGACCTCAACCTGTGACTCTCCAGATGTTTGGACTATGACTCCCACTATCTCCCGACTTTAACTAAGCTGGCAGGGGCTGATGGGAGGTGAGGTCAAAAACATCTTGAGAGCAAAAGGTTGCAGAGCCCTCATCTAAAACAGGTCTCCCTTGCAACCCATGTAGTCTCCCTTGCTACCCCTAAAAAAATGCAAACAAAAACGTATTTTGTTTTTTTTACTTTGATGCTCATGGGCTGTGGCCGGCAGCATGTGGCTCTTTGTTTCTGAAGTGGCTGGTTTTCTGATGGCTATAGCTGGTAAGACAGCTCACTGGGTTGCGCGCTGGCTGCTGCAATGTCTGTGTGTGTGATCTGCAGGTTACAGGTTCGACTTCCAGCAAGGTCAACTCAGCCTTTCATCCTGCTGTGGTTGATAAATCAGTACCATGATATTGTATGTATATTTGTTCTATATCAAGCGCTTAAGCTTAAGTGCTATATAATAACACATCATTATCGTGTAACCTTGGACGTCTGCTTGCATTCACAGTGATTTGGTAATATGGGCCTATGTACACTGATATTAACGATACATATGGTGATCCATCTTCGGGGTGGGGGTCAAATGACAAATGTCATCAGAGGTCAAGGGTCATGTGATGTCACTTCACTTACCCCTGGCATTTTGGTGAAATGACGTCCCTGAGTCACACTAGGTATTATCTGGCGCTGCTCTTTGGGAAGGGTAGGCTATATGTAGCTTATTTTCAAAGGAATGGGGGAGTAGGACATTGAGGCATCCATTTCAATGTGGTTTCTGTATCCGAGCATGGTGGATACACCAGATGTGATCCATTGGAATCAAGTTTCACTCCGCTAGGTGCATCTGAAGCTGATCAGAGGCGGTCGTGAGTCAAGTATCATCAATGAGATCACACTCCAGATGTGCTGTAGAGCGTTGCATATCTTTATAACGACCCCCTTTATGTGGAATGCACATATACCAAATCCCTGTTTCCCACCCCTAAAAACCTACCCTTTAACCCACCCACACATTTATTCTCATTATGCAACCTTTTTTGAAATATTTGAAAGGAACTTGGGGTTGGTCACCCCGAGTTACCCTGGGGCAACCATACGTGGACTCCCGCTCACTGTGCCCAGAGAGGCACAGCTTCACCTCACTGATGAGGCCCAACAAGGCTGAAACATGTGTATGGGGTTGCTGTTGGTACTCTTGTTCAGAGAGGAATTGCCATAGCATTTCGGTGCTGGACTGCCCATGAGGGCGGGACAAAGACTGATATGCAAATGGATATTTCCCATCTGTGTAAGGTACAGTGAGCAAAACACGCGTGCTGCAAACTCTCATCTCAGAAGAGGTTACCATGCCATGTTCTTTCTGGAGAGGAGCGCCTGCTACCTTTTTTCAAGTATTCAATGTTTTCAAGCCCAACTCAGTGGCTAACCTCTTACTAAAGACTTGATGCAGGAATCTGCTCAGGCCTTTAGGTGGGCACAGTGTTTTCAAACTTTAGAGGGGCAAGGATGCAGGAAATAGGCATACAATGAAAATAAGGTTTTGCAAGAGATTCATATTTTCGTTAAAAAAAGACAAGTTACAGAGACAACACCACTAGAATTAGTTTTTCAGTCTGCCACAGAGTCTAGAGGGTTGATCTCGAATCTGTATAAGGCAATGTACATGCTGACCACACCTAAACGTCGTTCATATTGTTATGGATGGGAACGGGATTTGGGCAAGCAGGTTATCAGAAGACTGGGAGAATATTTACAAGGGGTCAATCACTTCTCTTTGTGCGCATCTGGCAGAAACGAGTGCTAAAATAATAAGCAGGTGGTACATGACGCCGGCCAGACTACACACCCGCAATATAAACTGCAGTAGAGAGTGTAGGAGAAGGTGCAGCCAGGAAGGCAATCTTCTTCACGTTCTATGGGGATGTCCCGCGACCTTAGATTTCTGGTTAGAAGTTTGGTTCTGCATGCAGGAAACAATATGTTCTGATGACCTCATTTAATGTATCCTAGGTCTGACCTCCTCTTTTCCGGAAAGCAGTACGTCGGTGGAACGCATATTACTGGCTCAATTATTAATGGTGGCCACACTATCGATTCTCCGTTTATGGGGGAAAGCTGAACCTCCATCAATGAATCTGGGGATGGAGAAGGTGTGGGCTCTATTTGCCATGGTTGACGTCTACCATCAGGGACTCGCTCAAGTCCTTTATGACTGTATGGGCGCCTTTTCTAAAGGTCATTCAAAAGGACTATAATGCACTGACTTGCCCAACAAGGTTACGGGTGCTACACCTGGTAGAAATGCCCTAACATCATGCATTTGTGACATGATCTACATGCTTGCTTGACCTTTTCTCGGATACCCCAGGATGTTGTTGGTTGCTAGGTTGAAGTATGCTGGCTCCTGGAGGAGTAGGGAAAGCAGGAGGGAGGGGAAGGTTTTTTACTCTAAAGCTTGTGGTTTTGGGTCGTGATCCGATGGTTAGTCGGAATTCTGTCATGATAAAGACAATCAAATATTGCTTTAAAAAAAATAAAAAAAACTTTCATTTCCAAAGGTGTGAGGTGCCCACGCAGACAGGAACTGGGTAATTGTGTTAATCCAGACTGCCCCTCTCCTTTGCTGTTTTCTGCTCCCCTTACCAAACCCAAATGCCCAGACTCAATAGACATCTCCCATTCTCTCCATCATTTTCTTTTTGTCGTTCTCACCCTTACTGTAATTTTCCCGTTTTGTTTCTCTATCCTTTCTTTCTCACTCTTTCCCTTACAATTTTTCTCTGTAGCTTTATTTATGTTCCTCTATCTTTGCTTTACATTTTCTCTTGTCCGTTTGTCTTGCCCATTCCCTCTATTTATTTATTTATTTATTTGATTGATTTCTTTTTATACCGCACCTAGTGAGTTCGGTTTCTAAGCACGGATCCGGGATTCAAACCTCTGTTGCTCTGCGTAGTCTTGCTTCCAAGACCAGCGCATTGCCCCTGTACTATCTTCCATTCACCGCCTCTGTTGCTCCGCGTGGTCTTGCTTCCAGGACCAGCGCGTTGCCCCTGTGCTATCCTCCGTTTCTCTTGTACCCTTTCTCTTTGTCTCTTCACAATGTGCACAGTAACACCTGGGGTTGCAATGCTTCCAAAAAGTATTGAAATCAGTTTAAAATACAATTAGAGTAACATGAGGGCTTGAGGCCTAACTGCCTATCTTGCTCTAAGTGATCAAACAGCTATTCCCGAATATTGAGCAGAGCATCCTCTGTACTTCAATGGTAATCAAAGGGGGTGCGTTAGGAGGCAGAATTCAGCAATCCGGGAGCTAGCGCAAACCCCACTGTAAAATCATTGCTATCATATTGACAGGAATGGCCATTTGGAGATTGGGTGGCAGGTAATAAGATCCCACGGACTAGTAATTTGTTTAGAATGTGGATGACCATGGATGTGTCAGGTTTCAGATGACTGTATTCTGAATGAAGGATGTATTAATGATATTAGTTATATTTGGGGCAAAGTACGAAACGGGTAATGTTGTTTTTGATGGACATTCCTCCTACTAATTCCTCATCTATGATAATCCTATCCACAGCGCAGCTGATCTTCGGATACCTTCCTGCCACCAGAGGGCACTTACCGACGCCTTTGCGCATTGCTCACCAGGCATGAAATGGGAGCTAGACCATATTTAGTTGCTGCACCCCATGACCTCAGTTGCACAAACAGCTTGACACTTAGAGACCGCAGAACCAAATGTCTACTAGCAATTCGTCAAGTGGGGCAGGAAGGGAGGGTGATTGGGAATCTGTGGGAAGAACATCCATCAGAAAGAACATTACCAAAAGGTAAGTCATTCTAATGGATTCTTTCCTCCCACTGATTCCTCATTCATGATAGACTTCCATAGCAGTATGTGCATTTGGAGGGGGGAGGAGGTCAAGGATACCACCTATACCAGAGAGCTCGGCATTTCTGCCATGCCAGAAAAGCAGTCTGTCCTGACAGGGAATCTAGGAATTCATGTTTGACAAACATATGCAGCAAAGCCCACATAGCCATCTGGCAAATGTCAAGAGCAGGGATCTCTCTCTGCAAGGCAGAAGTACCAGCCAGTCCTTTGGTAGAGTTAGCTCTGAGACCCTCAGGCCAGATCATAGCATCCCAAAATGGTCACATAACTGCAAGCATGGGCACCAGCATAACCCATAAAAAGCTGGTGATCTTTCCTGTATTACCCCATCTGAGAGACATAGGGCCTCATTACGAGCCTGGCGTAAGATCATGGTGCTATTAGCACCATGGTGCATGCCGGTAAGTTACCGACTCCGCCATGGAGAAAGGGGGAATTACCACCCCATTACAAGGTTGGCGGGGCGGTAATTCCCCCTTCCTCCATGGCCCTTCCCCATTCCCATTTTTGCCCCATAGGGCTCAATGGGAATGGGGAAGGCGCTAAGTACGGTGCCGCAAATTGCGGCACCGTACTTAGCACCGAGGTCCCTTTGCGGGTCCCTACTTTAACGGTTGGTAAAACCAGCCGTTAAAGTCAGATCCCACAAAGGGACCTCGTAATAAGGCGCTAATAGGTTAACGGCGCCGCAGCCTTTTATGTTGCCGTTAACCCATTAGCGCCTGGGTCGTAATGAGGCCCATAGTAACTGAGGGCCTGAACTGGGTCCAGTCGATGGAATTTCTCCTCTGCCCGAGAAGGGTGGGGCAAAGACAAAAACACAGGAACGTGTATCTTTTGAGTGAGATAAATTTCTGAGACCACATTTGGGAGGAAGAACGGCATCACTCTCAATGACACCTTCGCTTTGGAAAAATCAAACAAAGAGGCTTAACAGACATTTCCTGGATCTCACTCACTTTTCTAGCAGAAGTGCTAGCTACCAGGAAGATTACCTTAAGGGTGAGCAGTCTAATAGAACAAGAATTCAGGGGCTCAAACAGAGCACACATAAGAAACTTTAACACCAAATTAAAATCCTGATGCTGGAAAGACAAACTGGTGTGGGAGGAAATGATTGCGCAATCCCCATGAAAACTGCATAACTGTGAGGATAGTGAACAACTCGCCCTGCTCAGGTGACCGCTTAAAAAACAAAATGGCAGACAGGTACCCCTTGGCAGTGCTGATTTCCAGACCTGATTTGGGACAAAAACAGACCGAAATCCAGAATAGAGGATAGAAGAAACCAAATAGGGTCCAAATCTCTTTCCTGCCACCAAGTGGAAAATGTATGCCATCTGCAAGCATAAGTGGCTTAGCGGTGGGCCTCTGGGATGAAAGGAGCACATGCAGGACGTCTTCCAACAAGTCCCACTCGTATCTCAGCACCTCGATAGTCAGGCTTGAAGGTTCAAGCTGCTAATGTTCACGTGGAGCACCCGCTCCTCATACTGGGAGAGTAGATCCACTTTCCTCAGAAGGCATCAGGGATGGCAGAGGGACATGTCCAGCAATTCTGGGTACCACTTTCTATGGGCCCAGTCCAGAGCAATCAAGATCAACATGGTCCCGGACAAGTGCAATCTCCTGAGATTTCTCTTCCCAAAACTATCCACCTTTTCAGTAATGAAAATCATGATGCCCAATATGGAAATAACATATATGAGAATTCCAGCTGTAACTCCTTAGTGTTGGATACTTATAATTCTCCCTTGGGTTTGGATTATGAAGACAACCATAAAACTGTACCCCCATTAAACACCTTCCCTAAATATGTATTCAGTAAACAGAGTAAATTACATGAAGTAGAAACTGAGGCATTTAATGTAAAAGAGAAACCATAACATTGTGGACTTCAAGTCCCACAATGCCCTATGTACTGAGACAAGGAAGAGGGACTCAGAGGTCCAAAACTGCACAGTGCAGTCTAGTGGTTCTAATGACCCACACCTGAGCAGGACTTTTGAATATATAAGACCCGCTCAGGTGCAGGCCATTGGAACGAGAAGGTGGAGAGGCAGAATAAGTTGCAGGCCAGCATTGCAGCAGCAGGAGTGGAAAACTGAAGAAGCCAAAGCCGCCGCTATATCTGAAGTGGATGCTAGCTCTGAAAAGGTCTTTGTGTTGGCAAATCGAAAGTGCAGAGGTTGTGCAGTGGGAAGCGTTGTTTTGGAAGACTTTCCCTATGGAGAGAGAGAGAGACTCTCCTAACTCCGCGTCTTGTTCCGATGGCTGGCGAGCAGCAGAGAACTTTAGGAGCAAGCAGAGCTCCTTTCCCGATTGGCACGAGCTGCAGGGAAATGGACGAAGCCGCCGGACATGCAGAAATCAACAGAAGAAGAAGATTTGGATGCAGCAGCGATCGAGCGGACGCATATGAGGAATCCAGTGAGATTACTGATTGCGTATTGCACTTATTTTGAATACCAAACTAATGAAAGAGAATCATATTTCAGTTATAACAACTTCGACAAAGGACACACAAGAAAAGATTGCAATTACTATTATCCAAGTCAAGAATATTGTCAAAATAGAGAAAGGGCAATATTAAACCAAAACAGAAACACATATTGCCAAAGCCAAGAGAGGGCAACACTGAAGTCACATAATTGTAACCATTATTGCCCGAATAAAGAAGAGACAATAGTTGCGAAAGATATCAACAAGAATTGCCTAAGCTAAGAAGGTGCCTGCTTAATACAGAAACATTGTTAGCATTTCTTTAATGTAAAAGTGGGAAAACAAGAGTGGTAGGCCAGAAGCCCTTCCGAGAAAAGGCATTAAGGAGCAGAGTAGAATAACCTGCATAGCGGGTGGACAATACAACAGTGGAATAATCAGCACCAATGTGTCCCATGTTTTCTCAGAAGACGTTGTGAATTTTGATGTTGTTGAAAGCCAAAGATTTTTTTTAAGGGTTTGACCTAAACCTCACCACAGAGTACTCGTAGTAGTATTAGGTGCTTTTGTCCTGGCAGGTGAGAATACCATGATAGGGGCCTTGTAGTGGTAGTCTTGGCAGGTTAGTGGAGCTGGAAGAAATCATTGAAGTACTGCATTGTGGTTGAAAGTTGTGAAGAAGAAGAAGTGGCAAGACCACTAAAGTGTTTGATGACTGTGGCAGAATCATCCTGAGAAAAAGACTGTTCTTGATACAGAAGAATTGTGAGAGTACATTTGTTTCCTTAAGAAGAAGAAATCATGTTTTACTTTCAATTGTAGTGGAATCATCCTAAAAGAAACCTGTGTTGTTGATGCAGAAGAATTGTGGAAGTGTTTTGTTTCTTAAGAAGAAGCTATGTTGAACTTTTGTCTGTACTTGGAGAAATAAAGACTTGTCATCTTCTGAACCATTGGTTAAAGTCCAAGTGGAAGACTTTTGTAGCAAGATGAACTTTATGATAAAAACCTGGTTACAAAAAGGAACTTACTTATTTGAACATTTGATTAAAATTTCTGCTTTGAATCTGGGGAAGGGGATCCAACCTAGGTTACAAGGACAAACGGGTATTAGATTTAAGTTGAATACAACTGTTATTTCTGTTAAATTTGAATTGCCATTGATTACCTTTATGAGTTTGATGTATCAAATTCATAAGTGTCAGTGGCAGATTCCTTTTGTTAGAGTGTTTTCCTTTAGTTATTTTGGTCAGTAGGAACATTCTCGTTAGGTTAGGGATAGTGAGGCGTTTATAAACTCCTTATAAGTTAATAAAATGGCTTCTTGTGAAAACCCTTTACCAAGTTGTCTGCCTCACATTTCTGATCCCTCACAAGAGGCAGCATAGTCTGTGCTTAAGAAAAAGTAGTGGTGAATGATAGACACCGAACATTGTCCCACTTGCTGGGCTGCAGTCACAGATTTCCAAGAGCTATGGCTCTCTCTGCCTGTGCCATGACGCACGGTGCAGAGGGTATGCTGATGGCTGGAACAGCCCATTGCTGTGTCTTTCACAAAGTCATGAAATAGTAGCTAATGAATCAAACTGGCAAGAAAGGAACTGGAAACAGAAAATGAAGATAGCACAAGACAGACATTAAATGAACATATAATATACAATCCAGTGGTGGGAGTGGTTGGGATCCATCGGGTGGAGGGTGGTGATATACCAAGGCTCTTTGGCTCCTTCCTAGAAGGGAAGGTAGTTCTCCAGGTAGCCTTCACGCCAGACACTGTAGGAGTGTCATTATTTTTAGGGGTGGGAGTTCCAGTAATGGGCAGCCAGGAGGATAAAGGAGCTACTGTAATAGGTCTCAAAGTGTAGACAGGGAGAGTTAGGTTGAGGGGAGCTTGAGTGTAGAGTGTTAGGTGCTGTATAATTGGAGATAGATTCACCAAAGTACAGGGAGGGACATGTGATCCAAGGGTAGGATTCAAACACATGCTTTGGCAGGGGGGCGTTGCCTGAAGATGTGGGAGAATGTGGATGTACAGGTTGCAAAGTCCTACGCCTTGCTGAGAGGTGCAAAGGAGTACAGGGAGGGTCGCATGTGGTGCCTGTATCAGTTACCCACCCTGCTGAGCACCTGGGTGGCCATTAGTGCTTTGGTAAAGTGAAACGTGAGAGGAGGTGTTCTGAAAGTTATGCCTTACAGACATAGCAGTGGAGGTGATAAAGTTCCGGACACTTTCAAAGTGGACTCCTAGACTGCAGAACTTCTGGGGTTCATGTAAGAAGGTAGGGGGAAAAAGATAGGGGAGATGAGACTTGGAGTGTTGCAAGCGAAAGTTTGCTTGGTGTATGGTAAACACAATATTGTCTCTGAAAACCTAGAGCCTGGATCTGTAACTGTGCACTGCTAGTAGCTATTGAGGGGGCAGTGGTTAACAGTATTCTGTAGGCCTGATCACGAGTTGTGTGGTATCCCAGATGAGACACAGCACAACTATATTAGCGTTAGCACCCACCGGACCAGTGCTATTATCGCCGGATCACGGGATGGGCACTGTTAATCCCCATTCTCCACTGGGTTCATTGGACCCAATGGGGAATTTTCAGCACAATTACCATGCAGTAATACCGCTCGGGGTAATTGCACTGAAAATTGGCATTTTTTCAGCGAATTTACCCCCAGCTCAGAGTTGGGGGCAAATAAACCAGACTAGTGATAGGGCTAGCACTTAAATGTGACGGAAATACTATTACTGCCGCATTTAAGTGCTACCACCCAACTTGTGATGAGGCCCTGTGTGTATTGTCCTACCGCACATGCTCTGCAAATAAATGGCTGCTGTGCGCCTGCCACTTTTGTAGAGATGTGAGGAAGGAGTTGTACTCACAGCTCGAAGTATCGGTGTAATGTTCAGTGAGACCATCTTGGGTCAGGGCACGGGCGATGAAGATTATCCATGTCCTATGTGTACCCCGGATCCATGGATCTCCAGACACGCTGAAGAATTGGGCTATTTTAGATGCTACGGGCTAAACCTTGGACACATGGCCAGAGCCACCTGAAATAGGTGGCGATTGGGCAAACAATTGAAAAAAGGGTTCAAAACATGCAGCTGATTTTATGCAACGCAAAGAAAGCACAGAGATGAAGTGAAGTGTGAACACCAACTACGAAACGATAGAAGACGTATACCTGTAATAATGTTATGTTATGTTGCTTTATACCGTGCGCCACTCCCACCCAAGGGCAGTCTCCAGGCACTCATAGCAATAATACTATAGGTTTTTATTTAGTGCTTCATGCCAGCCTCCTTCGACTTTTAAGTGCTGTAATTATGACCCCATGTTTTATCTACCACAATGGATGAAGGCACTGCCGGGATGGAAAAGAGAGCGCGTAACCCTGTGCGCTATCCAATCGCTGGCCCTTAAATTGGCAGCGCTCTTCTGATTTCCCAATCGCAGGATGTTGCTCAACGCACGCCCCCTGCCTGCGGCTTGAAGCTCGCTGTTTTTTTTAGCAGTGCATAAAACATGTCCTGGGGAAACCAAGGCCTCGTCCGGGGACTTCCAGAAGCAGCAGGAAGAGACAAAAGATAGAATGTCATGACAGAGGGGGCAGCCAAAAGCCCAGCCATCCTGCCAGACACCGCGGCCACATTCTCAGAGTGGCCCCGCACGTCTCGTCCAACATCATCTTTTGGTGGAAGCCGTTTCCCCTTTCAGCAGGGCAGACCTGGGTGTCAACTTTTGATTTTCAGTAGGGCAGCAGATTCCCCCACCACTGTCATGAATATGGGCATGTGGCCCCCAAACCAGCCACATGAGCATGTGGCAGCCAACCCCGCCACATGAGCATGTGGCCCACAAACCCCCTTCCACATGAGCATGTGGCACCCAACCCCGCCACATGAGCATGTGCCCCCCAACCCCGCCACATGAGCATGTGGCACCCAACCCCGCCACATGAGCATGTGCCACCCAACTCTTCCACATGAGCATGTGGCACCCAACCCCGCCACATGAGCATGTGCCACCCAACCACGCCACATGAGCATGTGCCACCCAACCCCGCCACATGAGCATGTGGCAGCCAACCCCGCCACATGAGCATGTGGCCCTCAAACCCCCTTCCACATGAGCATGTGGCACCCAACCCCGCCACATGAGCATGTGGCCCTCAACCCCGCCACATGAGCATGTGGCACCCAACCCCGCCACATGAGCATGTGCCACCCAACTCTTCCACATGAGCATGTGGCACGCAACCCCGCAACACGAGCATGTGCCACCCAACCACGCCACATGAGCATGTGCCACCCAACCCCGCCACATGAGCATGTGGCAGCCAACCCCGCCACATGAGCATGTGGCCCTCAAACCCCCTTCCACATGAGCATGTGGCACCCAACCCCGCCACATGAGCATGTGGCACCCAACCCCGCCACATGAGCATGTGCCACCCAACTCTTCCACATGAGCATGTGGCACCCAACCCCGCCACATGAGCATGTGCCACCCAACCACGCCACATGAGCATGTGGCACCTAACCCCTCCACATGTTCAATGCCTTTTACAGCACATTTTTCAGATGGAATTAGAAAGAAAGCGAACGGATTTACAGGAAGCTCTGAATATATAACACCTCAGCAACAGTCACTCAACCTTCTGAACTACCTATGCAGCTTTAGGACACGCAGCTTCCAAAGATTTCAACATTCAATGCGGATCTCGCACACTGCACAGAATCACTGCCTTTAGAGACAGTTCACTTCATGCAAATGCATGAAAAACTAATAGCGTTTCATCCGCAGCTGCATTGATTGGGAACATGGACTCATTTCGGACATACAGCAGACATTGAAAACTGTAACTTCTCTACTGGGGCAAAGTGAGGCAACTACCCCATTGCTGAATAACTAAAGGGCCATGGGCCCCTTTTGATTGCTGTACTCAGCGTCTGTGACGTCAAGTAGCACCTGGACAGTCAGAGCTGTTCGCGTGGGCAACAGTGGCATAATGTCAGGATTTGTGTGAGCCCCTGTGCAGGGATATTGGGGTGGAAGGATGTAGAGGGTGGGCAGGGGCACTGCCAGAGGTGTGTGTGACTCTAAAATGTGTCACAACACCATTGCGCAGAGTGGGTCTTGCCCGCCTCCTCCTACCCCCCCGAAAATATGGGCTATGTTGACTCGACTTGGCTGACCTACAGAGCTGTGGCCGGAAGAAGAGGATAAAGACGCTAAACAGCACCTGGGCTTCTCTGTTAACAAAGGCCCTGCAATTACTAATCGACACCATTTCATTGTTAGCACAACTGTGGTGATGTGTGGTTAGTACTTGCATGCTAAGGGAGTGATTGGAAGGGTAGGGGGCCAGGAGACAGCTCATTCTCACAGCAGTCCTTAAGTGTGTGGTTTCAGGTGTGAAGAGAGTTAACTGCTTGTAACATTGACACTTCACCAGAATATTCTCATTAGAATGCGTAAAGAAGTTAGATGCCCCGATGCAAGTAAGTGTGCCCCTCCCTCGCAATCTATGAAGTTAGCTCCTCTCCCAACATTTGATGGGTTAGCCCCCTTCTCCCCCCTGAAATGGTATGCTAGGTGCACATCTGACCCTCAGTATTGGACAGGAAGGATTAGTAGAAGAGCACATAGGTCTGCTGGCAGCACTCTGTGCCCAGCACTCGGTGCCAGTTAGAATACTTGGCTAGCAGGAGAGAAGGGGTGGTTGATTAAGAGTGAGGAGCAATGCCAGAGTTTTATGCATCTCTGATTAAAGAGTGGCAAGGGAGGAGTGGCAGTAGATCTGTACAGATGCACATTGCCAGGCATATTTCAGAGTATTATTACTGGATAAGCAAGGTAGGAGGGGTAGTACAACAGAATTGAGGTGCATTGGCAGAGCCGAATAGGAAGATATCAAGATATCGGCAGAGCCTTGTGTTGATCTCTGTACTGGAGCAGCAGATTGTGCTGTTATGCAGCGATGATGCACATGAGAGGGTAGGGGATATGAGTGTGGTGACGTCAGAGGCAGCATTGCACTCTCTATCACAGAGCATGCATAATCCTTGAAAACATGGACAGTCACTTACTCCGTACAAACTGTCAGGTGATGGTGGCACGGGGCACAGCTGGCAAGAATGACAGGTAGGATTTCGGGTTGTCAGTTGAATATGATAAACCTTGGAAAAACCCCTCTGGGAGAAAACGTGGCTACTTGATTTAACCCTAAAACCACTGGGTTTTTTTTAAACCCTCAGAGTGGCACCTGGGTGTGAGCAAGGGTGGGAGGAAGTCTGGGCTGCATGTATGCTCCCTGTACCTTTTCTCCCATTGCTTGCTCTCCTGTACTCAGACCTTATTCAAAAACCCTGCATGTTCCAGTAACATTGTTTTCTTTGTAAAAAAAAGAAATTAAAAAAAGAAAAAAGAAATATTTGGCAGTGTTCATGGGCTAATTTGAAGCATGAAAGACACATTTGAACCATTTTTGTGACTGCCAATTCGCATCACAAAATTGTACAAAATGCCTTAGGATTGCCCTTGACCTCTGGCAAATATTAGTATTGACAAAGAATGGTTTAACCTGGGTTTTTCAGTGTCTGTATTTGTGACCCCATGCCCCCCCCTTTGCTTTAATGCAGGGTTTGAATAAGACATGCACAGACACAAAAGATATATGCTACATTGTTTTTTTTGTTGTAAAAGAAAGTATTTGTCAGTGGGCAGTTGCTGATTTGAGCAGTTGTTGCTAATTCCCGAGCCTTTTTATGTGACTGAATTCACGTACCCACCAAAATAATCGTATCTCAAAATGTGCCACAATTTCATAAAATAGCCTCTGACTAGTGGCAAATACATTTCTTCCAACTAAACAAGCATGTAACAGATTTTGCTGCTTACATATTTGTGCCCCAATGCTGTCTTTGTGGCTTGTTCAATATATGTAGTGTTAGAGTACAGCATACACAGTTATTGCAAAAAGTCTGGTCCTTTCTTGTGTAAAATAAAATATTTGTCAGTGGAGAGGAGCCGTTTTATGAAATTGTGTAAGCAACTGGTGAGAGACAGGTGGGTGTCTAAGGGGTCGGTGACAAAGTACATTGTTGGGTAGTATTTGTACACTTTTAAGGCCCTTCATACTCCAGCAGACTGAGGCCCTGCCAACCCTTCCTAGTCTCCACTTGAATGCCTGTGTAAAACTATGACTAAACCAGGCAACCTCATCAACATATTTTGTTGCACATACGTCTTGGAAGTACATTTACAAAACTAAAAAATAAATAATGATTTAGTCTCACACTGCTTTGCATTCTAATACATCAGGCTTCTTTTTAAGATTAGGGAAAACAAATCTACAATTACCCTGTTTTTGCTCAACATTTTTCTAGAAGGATGTTTGTTGGGGTAGGTTATTATGATTTGTGCATAGAGTGTTCTTGGAAAACAAAATCACATCTTTCTACCAACTAGAGCCTGGAATATATATGGGGTCAAAATTCTATGTTTCAGTCTCGGCTCAAATCCCTGCATCGCCACTTAACTGAAATGTGCGATTTTAGGCACATCATTTCATCTCACTTTGACTTATCTATCAAAAGTAAAAGTCCATAGAACTGGTTCTTGCCACATCGTACTCTAGAACAAAAGTCCCACCCATTCTATTGCTCCATAAATAATAACAGTGACCATTCATAGAGTGCGTGACACCATGAAAATGGCAGCGGTGCATGTTATAAATCCACAAAACACAACTTAACATATTGCACATCATACATTTTGTTTGCTTTTTGGTTTACTCATGACTATTTTTTTAATGTTGCTTTCCATTATACTACCAAGTATCAAAGCCTCACGTCACTTCCTGTAACATCATATTCTGTGATTTCACACTGATGTCAATATATATGCAAATTAGGGTCCCCTGCACATCCTTTGTCACACAGGCCCAAACACCTTGTAGAACTGCCCTGGATATTGATAAAGGGCATAATTCTGTGCAAATAATTGCCTATATCAGTTCCAGAGGAAACGTCTCACTGACACCTGTTGTCAACTTTCGTAGCAGATGCATGTTGGCTACCTCTTTTGAGGGACTTTCCCTCAATAGCCTGTCCATTGAGAACATTGTATATCCCATGATATTTCTACTCCAGAAAGTATGTATACAATCGTGTTTTTCATATACACTGGAAAAACATTTATGCACTCCATTATTTCCCTGATTTTTTTTATTTTTATAAACACTAATATACACAGATTTTTACATTTTCTGAAAACACTGGAAAAACACCACTGAAATTGACAAAACATAATCACTGAAAACCAGAAAACCTAGTAACAGGCCACAAGAAAGAGCCAACCGTGACAAGGTTCCTTTTTGTAATCTGTGCCACAGATGGCATAAGCAGAAAGCTTAGATTAAAATCCCCTGTTATGCTGTTAATGCCCTTGGAAGCTTTACCCAAGAGGGAGACTACTGTGAAAGGTAAGAGTGGCTTGAGATGAGCAGTGATGAAGCCAAGGTGTGAAATCTGCAGTGTGCTCACATTTTCGGAGAACCAGAGTCTACCGGGGTAAACTGGGTCCACAGTTCCAAAGAGGGCGGTTCCTATGATACAGGGTGGACACCCCAACCTCCATCTAGCGCTTACGCCAAGCCAAAGCTGTTATACTGGCAGAGTCGAACTGACATATCCATCGCCCGAGAGTGGAACATTACGGATATTAAGTCACTATCACCAGCCAAATAAGCCCCCAATTTGTCAGAGGGTGTGGGGGGGGGGGGTCCCAGAAAACCAAAAGCCAGTACAGTGTGCCTGGGCTGCCACCCAGTAAAAGTAGAAATTGGGGTGTGTGAAACCTCCATTCTCATAAGGTTGTGACAGCGTAGCCCATTTAAGGCGAACTGACCCAGAATGCCAAATGAACCGGTATATCTCAACCTCCAGGTCTTGGAAGAATGCTCGACCAGGCCACAGCGGGACATTGATAAAGAGTTATTAAAGTTCTGGAAGCACAGTCATCTTTATGAGCGCTATTCTGCCCGCAATAGTGAGGTGGAGTCGGGCACAGCCCTTGAATTTAGCCATAAACTGTATCATATAAGTTGCATGATTAAGTCTAAACAACTTGGCTCCCCTCCAGGCCACCATGACGCCCAGATATCGAATAGCGGAGGCGGACCAAGTAAAACCCTGAAGGCCCTGAGGCACCTCAGTAGCATCCATTAGGGGGAAGAGCTCTGATTTACTACAGTTAACCTGGAGAGCTGATACCACCCCACATTTCTCGATACCCACCATCACAGGCATCAAGTGTACGTGGGGATCCCTAATGAATAACAGTGCATCATCTGCGTAAAGGGAGATCGTTTCAGGTGTGCCCGCCAGTCGGAACCCCCGATGCTATGGTTTTGCCGTATCATTTCAGCTAGCGGTTCAATGACAATGGAAAATAAAAGGGGCAATAGGGGGAAACCCTGGCACGTGCCTCTAGCAATAGCACATTTTGCACACAATGTATCACTGGTGGTGACCCTAACCAGGGGTGCCGTGTATAAAAGGCATGGAGATGGAAGAAACTCTGGACCAAACCCACATTTCTCCAATGCTGCATACATGAAGCCCCAGGAGATGGAGTCAAACACCTTTTGGATATCTAATGCGGCAGCCACTGCCTGCACGTCAGGGTATATTTGCGTTAATATATTGAAGAGGCGCTGCAGATTTAATGCAGTGGAGCTCCCAGGGACGAATCCCGATTGGTCAGAAGGACAACATGGGGCATAAATGGCTAAGATCTTGGCAAACATTTTGACATCAGTATTGATCAGCGAAACGGGGTCTGTATGATTCACATCGTTGAGGAGGTTTGTCCAGTTTTAGGAGGACTGTATGACAGCCTCGTGCATTGCATCTGGGAGAACCCACGCCGCCAGTGCCTCCTGCCCCAGTTGTAACAAATGAGGGGCAAGTACGACCGTGTAGAGCTTATTAAAGTCGGACATGAAGCCATCTGTACCAGGCGCCTTCCCCGATGGTAATTCGTTGATCACCCGTGCATTGTCTGCAAGGGAAATTGGGAGGTCGTGTTGCGCACTGGCCTCCTGAGACAACTGAATAATTGGGAGCATGGTGAGAAACTCATCTATGTCTGGAGGGGTGCTAGTGTCCTTGTCGGAGTGCAGATCAGCGTAAAATTTTGCGAACACCCCGTTGATGTCTGCCTACGTTTGCACCCTATTTCCGGCCTCATTCACAACTAGCGATATGCATCCACTGCCCCCCTCTTGCCATGCCATGTGGGCCAACAGTCCACCCGGTCGGTCCCCCCCATAGTGCTGAGCCAACCTTGGGGCATCGAGGAATTTCAGTTCTTGCTCAGAATGTTCTCTAACTTTGTCTACAGCCTCCTTGATTTGTGCCAGTGTGGCCGTGGGCGGGATTGCAGCATGCCGCCATTCCAGCATTCCTAACCACTCTTCGCAATCCGCCATATTCGGCCCAATAGTTTTATGGACACTGAACTCAGCCGCCATGGCAATCCCACGGAAATAAACCTTAAAGGCTTCCCAGGGAGTGCCTGTAGGGGTGACAGAACCCACATTAGTATCGAAATATAATTTCACATGCTCATCAATCACTACCGCGATTGCCACGTCCTGCAGGGCCTGTGATTTGAACCCCCAACTTTGTCGGGTCATTGGGAGCAACTGCATAATCGAGGAAATGCAAAAGGGATAATAGCCCGAATAGCCTCTAGGAAGCATATGCACCCCTTCAACTCCCCCAAGCAACACAACAGATATCAGCCACAAATCTATTCTGGAAAACGAATAATGGATGGACGAATAAAAAGAGTAGGCTCACTCGCTGGCATGCCACACCCTCCCGGCGTCCACTATCCCTAAGATTATCATACCCCTTTCGATAGCGCGAGCAGCTTGAGAAAGCAGCCTGTGAGCAAGAGTGGACCTGTCCACTGCAGGTCCAAAATCGTATTTACGTCTGCCCCCACCGGAACGTGATCATAGGATACTGTGCTAGCTTGTCAACCATATTTGCATAGAATTGGGGGTCATCTATGTAAGGGCCATAGACATTAAGAATCAGTACTTCGTGACCCGCTAAGGTCCCGTACATCAACAAATGCCGGCCCTGTGGGTCTACATCCAGATGTTTATGTTGAAATGAGAGAGATTTGTGTATGATGGTCATTACTCCTCTGGCTTGAGTTGAGTATATGGTGTAAAAGCGAGCTCTCCCCCAGCTCCTAGCAAACCCTTCACAGTTTGATGCCAATGCGTGGGTTTCCTATAACACCAATTTCTTAACATTATGACATACCATATACAGGAGTGGTTTATGCCTTTTGACCAGGTTGCCAGGACCCCTCACATTACAGCTCAAACACTTTATTTCACTCATCATAGAAACGCACCACATCTCAGGATGGTAACATCATCTCCAACCACACTTACTCCAGTTCATGCATCTGTCAAACTATTCTCAGTCTTTTCCATGCGAGCCTTGTTGGAGCTAACAGTGGTGGTAAAATCGTCCAACTTACTGTGCACTGCAGAGAGTCCCTCCTGCATGCACGCCATCATGCATTGGGTTTATGTGAGTTCTGGGGTCTCAGCAACCGGATTCGCAACCCTTGCGGCTTCGTTACCCTCAGGCAACCTCGGGGTAGTCTTTGCGTACATGTTCGTGGAGCACTGGTTCTTTGCACTTCCCTTGGTCATCTTTACTGTGTAAGGGAGTCCAGCCAGAGAATTGCCAGCCACCTAGTGTTGTATGGGTGAAACCAGCAGTACAGAGCCTCAAACCCCCAGCTGTACACCACCAGTGCCTTCCAATGCAATTCTCTCTGCGGTCCAAGGTGTCGAGCGTGCCCTCCCCTTAATATAGAGAGTAGCTTTCCGAGCAACTCACAAAGCGCAGGGCAACAGCACAAACCGCAGACAACCAAGGCCAGACCGCAGGGAACTGGGGCCAAGACAAACAAGTATATATGTCGTAGAAGTCCCAGTGGACCCAGTACCTGAAAGGGGAGGCACTGCAGGCCCCCGGGAGGAGCAGCAGTCACTGCACAGCTGGTTAGCATAGAGCTGTGCCTTCTGTTCAGTGAACAGGTTTCACCAGCACCAGGAACAGTGGAGTGCCCTCTCCAGTGATATTCCCTCAGCCTGCCAGATGCAAACTGGCCTCAACCCACTTGGGGATGAAGCCTGCCTTTAAATTTCCTGCTCACAGGGGCTCGTTCTCTGCCAGCGCGGCATACACAGCAGGACCGACTCTCTGGGGCGGTAGACCCAGTGGGAGCCACTGGGGCCAAGCTCCCCCTCCGTTCCCGCCCGCCAGTAACGTGTCACAGCACCCTGCTAATTAGCAGAGGAGCCCTGCATTTGGGCTTCCACTCTGTGTCTCGATGTGGGCGCCTTCAGTGCCGCTCAATAGCGGATATGCCGCGATCTCTCCTGCAGTCCTCAGTGACTCGGTGCCTTAACTTCAGTCTTGCGGGCCCCGGCCTCAATTTCATCACACAGCAGGACCACTGCTCACCGCCGCTCACCGTTCCAAGGCTCTCCGCGAAGCATAGACGCAAGCTCTGCCTGGTGTCCACTGTGTCCCTGATATCTTCTGGGCAAGCAAATATCGTTCAGCAATCTTATAATGCTGATGTGAGCCCTCCAACCGCACCGGGTCTCCAGAGCACCGGTACTGTGCAGCCACCTAGGTTGCCACGTAAACAGCGCCCCGCCCTGCAGTGATTCTTAATACAGATGGTCAACCACTTTGTTTAACAGCCCAGATGACTGTTGTCCTGTCTGAATGAATCGACGAAGACCAAGACCTGCCCCATCCCTGAGTGGAGTAGCACCGAGTCGTTGGGTCTGAGCAAGCTGCTTCCTTTGGGTGTCAGGGAGGGCAAATCATTCACCTGAAGTCACTTGTAGAGAAAGGTACCTTGGGGTACCTCTCTGAAAGGGAAATGGGAGCAGACCCCCACATGATTCTTGCCATGGTTCATGGTAGGCCCGTAGCAGCTTACGGCTTCTTATGCTTGTCTATATGTGATAGCTTGGGCTCGGCTCTGCAGGATTACTTGCACTGCTGTGGTACCAACTATACATTTGATTTCGGATTTAATGGTTCTGCTTCACAGCAGTGTGGAGACCATAACCATGCAGGCGACCTTTGCAAAACCACGGCCAAATGTACCAGTTTGCCAACCAGCAAGAAGAAAATGGTCCTCTGTACTGCAATAACTGGGACTATGGTCGGTGACACCAATGCCAATTGATATTGACTTCAGTGATATGATATGGCATTTATAACACGCCTATACACAAGTGTTTCAAGGCGCAAAGCCACTGGACCTCCGGCCAATGCCTGCCACAACTTGGAGACGGATTCCCAATTAGTTTCCAGCATCCTCTTGGAACCACACGTGGGCAAGCCTAGCAGCTGGGTGCAATCTCGTGTATTAGACCCTTATTCACTGCCTTATACCAGGTCCTGTAGATACTACCAGGAAACGAGTGCTTATCTCCCTCTTCCTTTCTGCCACGAATTGATGGCACTTCCAACATACAGCTATCCTTACACTCAGGTCAACAGACACAGAGGATCCCCTATGAAGGAGAGGCACGCAAGGATTACCCCTTCCATACCTCATGGCCACTGCCTGAGCAAGAGGCGCAGTAGGTGTGTGCACGAGCGGCTGAGTATCTTTGACCAGGAAGCCCACTTTTAAAGGAACTGGAATTCTAAGCTTATCCTGAAGGAACCCAAGAAGGAGGTAGGAAAAATAACAGTATCCTTTGAAAAAACAATCAACCTCCAAAAATGAGGGAAGAGGGTGTGGTACGCAAGCTACCCAGCGAACAGAGAGAAGAAATGAAATGCGAAGACGGTTGAGTGGGTGTGTGGAGCCATGCTTGGTAATGGCCGGCTTGCTCAGGCCCGGGCCAAATCTGCGTAAAGTATGAGTGCACCTGCTATGGCTCCGCCCAGTGTGATGGATTGACCAGATCTGAGATTGAAGGTGTGGGAGGGAAGGGTAACACAAATACACCTTGGCATGAGGGAATTGTGAAATGTTTTGATTGCCGCCACCACCATACACATGGTAAAATCAGCAGCCCCCTGCCGCCCACCCCGGCACGCACAGGGCCCCGTGCACACTCATGGTCTTGGCTGCTCCTGCCAATAGTCAGCTGGGCTGCATTCACAGTCATTGCAACAAAATCGGCGAAGGGGTTAATGGCATGAACTGGCTGCTGAAGTCCTATTCTGTGTCTCCGTGAACGAGGGTTATATGGGTCCACCTACCCCTGAGTGCTCTCCACCTACCTTGGTTTTCATCCCAAAATGTGGTCAGAGGGGATGATCCTTTGCGCACACTAGCAGAAGACGTGTAATATAGAGGGCAGAAATGCTCCCAAAACAGCTAGGTTTAATAATGATAAGATTTAGAACTCTTCTCTTTACCTTTGCATTACTAATGATTACTTATGTGTTATGTGTGTGGCTCCCAACGCAAACTCGCCTCTTCTAGGAGCCAGAGAGGCGGGGGACTGGGAGGGAGAGTGCAAGAGGGGACAGGCCTCCCATATATCGAAACCATTGGCGTCATTGTCTGTTTATCCTGCACACGTGCTTAGCAGCCCCCTGCAATGCTGACTGTCTCTATATAACACAACTGTACCGAGCCCCAAGTCACAATGCTACTTGCCCCTCCCACCCACATGACCCGACAAACACTAGCAATGCTGCTTAACTCAACACTCATGTGTTTCGCAGTTGGTGGGAGTTCTGTCTGTCCCCACTGGCATCATGACAACAAAATCACATAACATGCCCTTGTCCATCCTGGTGGCAAGTGATGGCACGTATCCTTGTGAAATCACGAGAAGGGGATACACAAGAGCATACAATAAGTGGGACTCTAATAAATCATTTAAAGAACTCACAGGATCATGAACAGACTGGCATGGTGGGCGATAAGGGTGAACACTCGTCGCAGATGTCCCATAAATTACGACGTGCCCTTAACAGTTTGTGGCCCAGGAAGCCTGGCTATCAGTTCTTCATTGGTTCTTTCAAGCGTGGGCGGTGGGACATGGCACGTGAGTGCTTTCAGCCTCGGGAGACGGGCAGCTCATCTAAAGGGTGAGGGTCTAGTGTGCACGAGCAGCTTCAACCCCTGGTGACCCCTCACTGTTTTCCTATCATAACTGCTGGTGAGGCGGCATGCATGCTTGGACTGCCATCGGCTGTGAAATCACACACATGTCACACTGGTGCTGCCTTGCTTCCTTCGCCCAAGTTCGGCCTCCTAGTGTGTCTCCCACATACACATGGTTCTATGCCATTTCATCGATGGGTGACATTTCAATGATTTTTCCCCGAATATTTTTTACCGAAAAATCTAATTGAAATTGATTTATTTTTATTTTTGGGGGGTTTCCCCCCAAGTCCTCCACCCCCTATTGTTTTTACTTATTCACGACCGCCCCATCCCTTAAATATACTTTTCAACCCCCTATATATTTCGATGAGTTTATTAGGTAAAATGTACTCGGAAAAAAAAAACCATCAAAATTTCACCCATCGATGAAAGAACGCTATACCATACCCACCTAGGCCCCAGAAAGGCTGCATTGCTTTGTCAGGCCAGTGAACATATGTTTGCAGCCTAGTGCAGGGGCCGGCAGCCTTTGGCACTCCAGATGTTTGGACTACAACTCCCATCAAGCCTATCCACAAAAGTCAATGGTGAAGGATCATGGGAGTAGTAGTCCAAAACATCTGGAGGGCCGCAGGTTGAATACCCCTGCCTAGTGGAAGGGATGTTTCTTGCCACCTGTTCCAGGCATGTGTGCAGAATGTGGTGGATGTTGGGACACTCTATTGCCCCTCTGCCGGGCATGCACGTAGCAGTTCCATAGCCTTGCCCATCCATCGGCATTGCATTCATATTTTATTTCAGAGTGCCATTTGAAGTCAGAGCCTCAACAAGTGCTGCCTTGACTAACTGAACGCACCTTTTCTCTCATGCCCCTCGCATGCGCAAACCTCTACAGGTGATGACAGGAAATTTCACAAAGTAGCCTCAAAACTGGCAAGAGGGTGCCAATGTCAACAGAGCAGACGGCTTGCATGGGCCCATCCCTTACCAACGTGTGCCAAGAGACAAACGTGAGGACGTGGGATGTCGAGCGCAGACACCGGGAGCTGAATGTGAGCCTGCCACCCATGGCACGATTCACAAACTCTCCAACTGCAGCAAACCCGGAGCTGCCTGGGGCATCTCTGAAGTGTTCCTCTACAAAAGCAATCGCAAAGATGTGCCCAGGGGCTGCCAAGAGATGCCCAAGGTCTGCTATAGGCATCCAACTTAGAACCCTGTCTACCGATCACGTCTCTACGAGGGATGAAATATTCTAAATGATGGGCAGCCATGCTTGCAAATTAGATGCAAGTAAGCTCATGGCATTTCAGTATGAAAAGACCCATGAGCCTGTGCTCCTCCAAGACTGTGATGGCAATCGCATTTAAATCTGTATACAATACAGGAAGGGTTTGCTCTTTACAAAAGTTGTGTCCCGGTCCCGACACACCCATAATTTCTGCTGCAGGTGGTAAAAATGGTGGTCGGTCAAAATCTCGAAAAAAAAATCTCGACTAACAATAAGGTGGAAAAAAAAAGACCGAAAAAATTTCTCTTTTTTTAATTATATATTTATTTTGGGGTCCGGGATTAAAAAAAAAAATGGTAAAAAAAATAAAATAAAAAAAGGGGGGTTAGGGGGAAACCCCCCCATTTCGAATAAAAAACGTCATTTAAAAAAAATGTGACTTTTTTTTCTGCCTTTTTTTCGAGATTTTTTTTCCGAGATTTATTTTTTCGGTCTTATGACCATAAACCGGTAAAAATAGTACTTGAAAAACTAGACTGGCAAGAAATCACAATGGATTAACGCACGTGGACAACAATATAACATCGTGGTCACGGGTCCAAGTAAGAACAATGTCTAATCTTCTGGGATTGATTGCACATCCCTCATCATTTGTGCTATCGAGGCGATATTAATATCGACATTAGCACCTGTGTAGTTCCCTACATGGGTGCTAATGGTGTCTTTTTTTAAAATAAATTTATAAAAATGAAACATACCTTGGCTGCGCGGCCCAGTGATGCCCAGTGCTGGTGTCCTTGAAGTCTGTTTTCACTGTTAATGACTGTGACGTCATCAACATGAAATAAGACTTTAGGGAAAGCAGCATTGGCCGTGCAGCCAAGGTAAGTTTCATTTTTCAAGTTACAACAAAAAAAAGAAACCACTAGCACCCGCGTAGGGAAGTGAAGGGAAGCGCCCTACACCAATGAAAATGCTTGGAGTGCAGGCTTTCCTTAGTGAATACAACCGGCGTTCCGAGCAGTATCATTGGTGGACGGCGCCACACAGGGTGCTAATGAGTTTTACACCAAGCTCCACTGACACTTGCATTATCTCTTGGAACTATGGGATCTGCAGGAGAGGCATGTTTGGTGTATTCAATGGGGAAAGTAGGAACATGCTTTGTGTTGGTGTGTGCGGGTTGGAAAAACCCAGTTTCTGCCACAGCTATCTTTTTAGGTATTTGTACCAAGAGCACTTGAGGACTTTGTTTCCAGAAGGCAGCCTTGCAGGCCCATACTGTGAGGTTGAGTTTGTTCGGATGGAGTCATATTGGTGTGTGTGAGAGATGTAGAGTTCTGGGGGTTTACGTGAGTGAGTTGATGTGCAGAGAAGGAGTTGGAAATTAGAATTTGGGTGCATTAGTGAGGGGAACAGAAAGACAAAGGCCAAATGGGCTTTTGCAGTGCCCTATGCATGTAGGCGTGGAGGCGTCCCAGTAGGGATGCACCTAGCAGGAAAGTCGCCATGCGGTACACCCAGGAGCACATATGTGTGAGTATCTAGGGGCAAACACAGCTGTGTGGATAACCTAACAGCTGGATGCCTATGGGCAAATTCCCTGTAGGCAACCCCCAGGAGCACATTAAAGTTGGGGAGTGCTTAGGAGAAAATCACAGTGAGGTAGCACATAGGAACATGTCACAGTGATGGAGTACCCTGGAGAGAAAACACACAGGGCAGAACCTATGAGCGCAATTAGAGAGGCCATAGTCTTTGAGGATATTACATCGGGGTATATCTGGGAGGAAATTATAGTGGAACATACCTGGGATCAATTACCAGCGGAGAAACAGAGCGGAACACCTTACAGTGTGTCCCTCTGGAGAAGATCCTCATAGTGCAGCGGGCGTCTTAGGAGTGGTTCTTTGCAGTGCACATATCCCGGTGCAGGTGTCTCCAAATGCCCTTGGAATTGGTTTAGTGACTGTGTCTGGACCAACCCTTTGCATTAGGTTCTAGTGGACTAACCACTCCATTGGACTCCCCATGACCTAAGCACAGTGGCCGGCACTTTAGTCCAGGGATGCTTCTTTGGCAAGGAGCTCCACAAGTGGCCTGCCCTGGGTGTCAGGGTGCCTTCCGGGCAGGAAGTGTGGCTTCAGTTTCGCAGTAGTTGACCTGCGCTGGAGATTCCTTGTGCATTCTGGGAGTCCTGAGGTCCATATCATTGAGGGCTATCCTGGAGTTAACATAATTGGTGTACAGTTGGTGGGATGGCAAACCTGTGAATAATATCGGGCGCTGGGAGGATTCAATAATCCATGAATATACCTGATTTGCTAGAGGTTTAGGTTCATCATCAGGTCAGAGGAGTAATAGTGGTGTTAGTCATTTGTTGTTCTATTGTAGTTGTCCACAAAAACACAAAAACAGTTTCAAAACATTAAGTTGGACAGAAATTGACAGTTTTGTTCAACATAGGTGAGTGCACACAGCCGACGCGCGTTTCGACCTAAGTCTTTTTCAGGGCCAATAGAGTAGAGATAAGGCTCTGGATAGAGCTGATGGGTGGTCCTCCCAAGTCAGGGTGCCAGTGGGGCTGGATAGCCAGTTCTGGTGCCGTGTCGGTGTGTCAGCGCCAAGAAAACTGAGTCCTGGTGTACATCCTATTGCCAACATTGGAGGATTCCATTCTGTCAGCACAGATCTTCTGCCCAGAGGGGGTTGCATCTGAGTGTCAACGGGGTAGGTAGTTATTAGTTAGTTTGGTGTGTTGAGGGAGCTAAATTGATCCTGGATTGTGCCAATTCCCCCAAATTACTGTGGAAGCTTCTGAGGTGGCTCTCACCTGGTCAATGAGATTGGTTTGTAGCCTTCCCTTTTTGTTTTGTCCAGCAATCTGCTGCTTCTCCAAGCCAAGTGGATCCCTTATCAAGACCACCAAAGACTAAGCAACATGCTCTATTTGCAGATGTCAGAAGCTGAGCACTGGTGTGCATAAAGCTTGCAGCCCCCACACACAGCCCTGTTTCTGCGACTGTGGCCTGACCTGTAGTACTCTATTCTGCCTATAGCGGGCGCTCACATAGGTCCCCTAAACCCCTCAGGAAGGCGAGGTCAGAGGGGGAGAAAGCACGTTGTGGAGGTGGACAGTGGACAAACGGCGACAGAGGTAGAAGGCAATGGAGGATGGAGGAGCAGCGTGAACTTTTACTCTTCTACGCCCGTGAATTTAAAGCAAACATCTAAAGAAAGGCAGGAAAAGGAAGGGGCAGAGGTAGTTCGTGTGGATGTTTTCTCTGGAAGCGAGATGTCCCAGAACGGAAAGGTTCTGTCATCCCATTGGCTCCGACTGCCTCGTGTGCCTGCCAGCAGTGGCGCTGAAGTGTAAGTTCACAGTCGCACACATTATGCTCATTTTCAATTTCTTTGAGCTCTGTTCAGAAAGAGTCACCTTTCAAGACTGTCAGCAGGACGCACGGGCCGGCCTTTTAATGACTCAAGGCCAGGGCCAGGGGGCGCAGGCTGTGTGCGCTCCCACTGTTCCTGACACATAGGCCAAAAGAACCAGCGCTCTGCGCTCTACTTGTTCCTGGTGGTACAGGCCCCGCGTAGGGGGTCTGCCAGAGCGTGCACTCTCTGAGCGTGATATGGAAAGCTGTCAAGAACCCTATCTATACCTGAACCACAAGCTGAGAGGGATCGGACCCTCAGTGTGCACCCAGACTACAGGTGATATACACGATCAAACTCACCGGCTACGAAGAGCCCCCAGTGTGCTCCCCAACTTTACCTGAGACACACGCTAAGAAGAACCCACAGTTTGCTCCCTAACTCCACCTGAGACACAAGCAGAGAGGTGCCATCAGTGTGCACCACGACTACAGGTAATATGCAAGTTATCACTAACCAGCTTAGAAGAGCACGCAGTGTGCTCCCTAACTCTACCTGAGACACAAGCTCAGAGGTGCCATCAGTGCGCACCCAGACTACAGGTGATATGCAAGTTATCACTAATCAGCTAAGAAGAGCCTGCAGTGTCCTCCCTAACTCTACCTGAGACACAAGCTCAGAGGTGCCATCAGTGCGCACCCAGACTACAGGTGATATGCAAGGTATCACTAACCAGCTTAGAAGAGCACGCAGTGTCCTCCCTAACTCTACCTGAGACACAAGCTAAGAGGTGCCATCAGTGTGCACCCTGACTATACATGATATGCAAGTTATCACTAAGCAGCTAAGAAGAGCCTGCAGTGTCCTCCCTAACTCTACCTGAGACACAAGCTGATAAGAACCCGCAGTGCCCTCCCTAACTCTACCTGAGACACAAGCTGAGAGGTGTCATCAGTGTGCACCCTGACTATGCGTGATATGCAAGGCATCACTAACTAGCTAAGAAAAACCCGCAGTGCCCTCCCTAACTCTACCTGAGACACAAGCTAAGAGGTGCCATCAGTGTGCACCCCGACTACACGTGATATGCAGTGCTTTAAGTAGAAATAAAGAAGTGCAGGTACTCACTAAGCTAGCCATTGTGTCGCAGCGCTTTCGAAGCCGGTCGTTTCTGCGCAGCACCTTGGTCACATGTCCCTTTTAGACACACCCTGCTGTTTGCAGGCAATGCCCAGTGAGATTACAAGCAGCACACACTTTAGTAAAGCTGTGTATTTGAGAACCTGTTACACAAACTTCCAGTTTGTTGTTACGCATTGTGTTAAGAACATTGTGAATATCTATGTTTATTTTTTGTGTATCAAACCAGGAGATATCAGAGCTGTAAACTAAGCTTTAGAAGGGGAGTTTTATTATTGATCACTTTCATTGGCCAATAAGAAATTCCATAGGTAACTGGAGCTGTGTGCGAGTTTTCAGTTGAAAGCGTTTGATCACAACTCCAAATACTTCAACATTTACATATTAGTATAGGCACTGCTAACAACAAAGAAACATCTTTAAAAAAGTGATTTCCCAGGCTTTCCAAATCAATCCCTTCTCCATCAAAGGACACCATTGGTAAAAAGTGAAGCCCAGTCAGTGAAGCATTGTTCTGAGCCTGGTGTGCTGAGAGCACCGGGGATGCATGTTTGTCTCTCCTTTGGTTCTGTAGGGTGGGCCCAGAAGGAGACATTATGGGCCGAGAAGGAGGGAGAGGGTGCTGCTTTGCCCCATCAAAGGCTGCAGAACCTTAGTCCTTTAGGGTGTAATAAAGTGAAATGAAAACCTTTCATTTTCACCTTGCAACATAGTTGGGTACCAGTACTCTCTTTCAGGTACTGAGAAGTGCAGGTACTCACATGCTCAAAAATAAGAAGTGCAGATACTGAGGGCCGGGTAGGACCAGCCCATCTAAAGCACTGGTGATATGCAAGGTAAAATTAACCAACAAAGTAGAACATGCAGTGTGCTGCCTAACTGAGACACAAGTTGAGCTGCCATCAGGGTGCACCCTGACAGGACCTGATAAACAACTTAGAGGAAGCAGTATTGTGCACCTTGCCTATACCTGACACACCAGCTGAGAGGCACCATCAGTGTATGCTCGGACGATACCTGGTACAACATTGTATACAAACCTGCAGTGTGCCTAACTGTACTTGATATGCAAGCTAAGAGGACCCATGTGTGTGTGTGCTAACTGTAGATGGCACACGAGTTGAGAGGAACCAGCAATGTGCACCCCGATTTTACTCGATATGCAAGCTAAGAGGAAAATGCATTGTGCGGCCTGACTGTACCTGATGAACAAGGCAAGGTGACACTGCCCAGAAAAAATAGCAGGGTGCTCCTTAAATTTACCCGATACACGAGCTGATCAGGCGCATCAGTGTGTGCCCCGACTGATCCCGAGGCACAAGCTGAGATGAACCAGCACTTAGTGCCCTGACTGGACTGGATACACACGCTGAGAGGACTTTCCGCCATCGATCGGGGGCGAGGAATTATGAAGACTTCTGTATGCTGATGACATTGTCCTGATTGACAAAACTCCAACTGGCCTTCAGAGACAGTTATTGGTGTTAAATAACTTCTTGCAGTGAAATGGCTTATCTATGAATTTGTCTAAGACCAGTATAATGACGTTGAGGCCGCATAGACTTAACGAAAAATCTACCTTCAGGTGGCATATCGAGAATGAGACTTTAGGAACAGCACAAGAGATCATTTACCTCGGAATGCTGTTCAATAACAGCACTTGCGATCAACCTTGTCAAGGTCATCTTAAAACCAGATTGAAGAGCCTGATTTGTCAGGGGAAAAGGATCCACAAAACCTATGGAAAGTTTTTGATTCAACCCATCCTGTCCTTCTACAGCCTAAAGGTAGTTCCTTCTTTGACCTTTGGAGCCGAGGCATTCCTGCTTACTCCCTGGGAACTTTGGGCTACTCTGGAGGGCTCCTTCTGGAGGAAAATCTTGAGGCTGCCCAGGATTGTGTCGACATCCCTGATTAGATATGAGTTTGGGCTGATTTCATTAAATGGGTGAGTGGCATGGAAGTCCTTATCACTCTAACGGAAAACCTTGCTACCTGCACCAGCGGCGTCTTATGAGATCTTGAAAGTTAAACAAGAGAGATCAGATGAGATCTTAATGGCGCAATGGTTGACCTGCTGCCAAAAACATTGAAAAATTGGCAAGCAGATAGAGAGGAACTATGTAATTTTCCAGAAAAGGTGAAAAACAAACTATGGTGTAGCGATTGGATTCAGACATTGGAGGAGCAAAACTCATGTCAAGGGATGGACTCCCTTAGGGAAGAATCTAAACTCTGTGGGACCCTTCCAAAATATCTAGTCAAAGCCCCGAATGCATAGTATAGAGACCGTTTCCTTCGCTTTACATTCGATCTTTACCCCACCAATCAACTCTTAAGCATCTATGGGAAAGCCGATGTAAAGGGATGCAGATTTTGTCAGACGGAAGACACAACGGAAACCCTTAAGCATGTGTCATTGCTTTGTCAAGGACTGGCGAATGTTAGAACCAAACATTTGATAAACACCTTGAAGGCTTGTGGATCATTGGACGTGAAGGAGATTTTTTCCTTGTTGCTGAGAGGAGAGAGTTTATCTGCAACTATTTCCCTACTGCATTTTCTGAAGGAAGCTTTGAGTTGTTCTTGGCTTTTTTCTTGGCTTTTTGATCGTTAATCATTGACTGTTGGACCAAGAGATGAATGGAATGTATTGTTTTATGTTTTGATTAAGGTTTGTTTTAAACCATAAATCATTTAATAAAACAAATTAAAACAAATAAACAACAACCATATTGTGATACACATGTGAATTGTCGTGTGTGGCACACTCAAACCCCATCATACTTTGCTTTGGGATTTTGATCATGTGTCATCACATAAGAGCATGCACTCTCTTCTGTGCACCCGTGTGGGCTTGCTCTCTTCCAGCACTATGCCACTGCCTGCAGACAGAAGCCAACCTCCAAAGGCAATTGAGATTCCTAGAATGAGTTCTTAGTTTGCAGCCAGGGCCCTTAGAAAGAGTAATAGTAGGACTGTACATGAAAGCAACACTGAGAGCCTCTAGAGAAATATATAGGCGTGAATATGCATATGCCACGTAGTAACCGCAATCTTCTCGCAGAACTGTAGAGTCAGGCGTCTGTGAAGTTTTTCTTCTGACACTGATGCATAGACCACAGACTATAACTGATACACAAGTTGACAAGTAGCATTGTGCTCCCTATGTGCCCATTATACATAATATAACAATATAATAAAAGGCCAGATGTATGTTTGTCCTGTATGTTTGTCCGGTGCAAGAGACGCTCCACCTGTTTTCCCTGCTAGAGGGCGCTGCTGCCTTAGGATATATAGAGACAATACCAATTCATATAGCTCCGCCTGTTCTCACGGCTAGAGGGAGCTGTTGCCTTAGGATATATATAATCAATAACAATTTGCATAACTTCGCCTGTTGTCACCGCTAGAGGGAGCTGTTGCCTTAGGATATAAAGTGGACCTACTGTGTTAATGAAAACCTGCACTTTGGCCAGTGTACATAGGCGTTCACAATAGTATTAAATAAATCATCAGTGTTCACTCTACCTGTCCCTGGAGGAGGAACTAAGAGCAACCATAACTGTGTGCTTCAATTATCCATTTAACAAAGGTAGGGGGTTTTGTAGAGGGACTAACTTTGATTTTAGGAGGCCAGCATTCTAATCTTCTATTTCAGACTTGAAGATTGTGTTGTGTTCCTCGCCAAGTAACTTAATCTTCGTCTGGATGATGCGCAGTTATAGATATAGCAGCAGTGATTGTGGGAGTGTGCGAGTGTCCATCATGAACAAGGCATGACAATTCTTCAGTATCCCACGGGCTGTCCCAGACACAAACCCTTAAAGAAACCACCAGTGTGCATTCTCACTATCCAATACACGGGTAGTTTAGCTCAGTGGCAACGCGCTCGTCTTGCAAGCAAGACGCAGAGCAACACAGGTCTGATTCCTGGGTTCGCACTTAGAAACCCAGGCTCGGACTGGCCCATAGGGCACTAGGTCCATAGCCGAACCAAAAACCCAAAATGCTGGTGTGGGCCAGTTTTTTTGGTCAAAGTGGACCACTTTTTTGGCCAAAGTGGGCCAGTTTGATGAGTTACTTCACTTTGCGGTTAATAGTTTTGACCTTTGTTGTCGAATGAACATTCTTTAAAATGCACAATTTGCATAACATTTTTCAAAAACCTATATGTGAAGTCTGGAAGAGTGTAAGGTTGCCTGAAGGCTTCAATGTCATGGGGTGGGTGCAGCCCTTTGAACTGATCTAGATTATTTTAAAGGTGCCCAACCCAACTCGAAGTGCAGGGGCGACTGATTAGAGACGTCAAGCCTGCTCTGCAGATTGTCCTTTGGGCAGGGAAGTGCACGTACCTTGGCTGCTTTCTTGGTAGCCATTAGATCTTCCCGTCTAATGCCCCACTGTTGCATAGAAAGATCTCTCACAGATCATGAATATCAGCCACTGGGATGAAAGGAATGATGCTAGCATCCAGGAAGCAGGGTGCCCAAAGAACCAGCAGTATTCCTGTCAGTTTAAATTGTCAACAAAGTGTGATGCACTTTTTTTTCACAAGCACATCCTCTACAACCAACCCCTTCTGGCCCCTCAAATTCTGGATCAATCTTGTGCTCCAGAATATCCGCACATGGAACTTCTGAGGGCTCTGGAAAAGTGGGAAGAACATATGGACGTAGAGTATGCAGGCACAGGTTTAGTTGCTTTAGTGAATTAGTGACTTATTTTGTGGGCTCCATGGAACATCATCCATGGAAACTGGATGGTGTAGAGAACCCCTTCTGAGAATGTAATGGTTTGGAGGACAGGGGCCCGTCGGTGGGCACATCATCAACATGGTAAACACTGATGAGGTGGGTGTGATCGTCGGTGACGACAGGCTTCAAGATTTGCACTCGCAACTAGCCACCGGCTATTGATAATTCTCTCTTGGTGAATAAGAAATGGTGTGCTTTGTCTATGTGAAGCATTGAGGGGGAAATGATTTCATTATTTTTTTCATTGTTTATGGTTTAAAAAACCTTTACAATATTCTCAGAATTAAAACACCTAACACATCAAATGTCATTACAATTCAACAATGTTCATCTGTACAATATCAACCTATCATTAAGATCATCATAAAACACAAGTTCACATTAAATCCAGCTCCAACGCTCTTGAAAACCCCACCATCGAAAGCCCATTAGCTCTATTCAAAGAACTTATAGACCTCTTCCAAAAGCACTTCATCATTCAGCCATTCAATGTTCCTGATTATCTTACTCAGAAATGCCATTCTCTGAGTATTTCAAATTGGGACAATAAAGGACCAAGTGCTTCATACTCTCCTGCTCCGTTTCACGGAATCTGTACAGGGCATCTGGTTGTTTAATCTTCCCTCTCCTTAGTATAATCTCTCTAGTAGGTAGCAATTTGGAAACCCATCTAGATAGTAGGGAAGCGACCCTCTCTTTTTATGAGCTTTTCTCAGATGTGCCATGAAGAATAAGCGTGAAATGCGTCTACTGTACCTACCCAGTCAGGGTCAAAATGTGCTTTCTTCAACCCATCCGGGGTTACAAGTGAATCCTCAATTTCCAAGTTTAGTTCACTCAACAGGTTTACACAGCAGTTTCTCAATTGCATAGGATATCCCTCTTTCCCTCCAGGTGGTTTATCCAATTCCATGCAAATTTTCATTACACCATACAAAGAGCCTGCTTCTGTGCTCGTAATGTCCCTGACTAGAGCCAACATTCTCCAGCTGACTCTTACTCCAAGTGAGAGCAACCCCTACTCGTTGCGAGTTGCCAGCAACTGAACTGATTTCGGAAGGGCTAAAACTCGCCGCCAAGAGGGTAATTAACCCAAATGAGACTAATAGAACACTAAAATTATCACAGCTTCTTGTTAAATACATTTGAAACTGCTTTGCTAATGTCCCGAGAAGTCACAGCCTGATGACGAGGAATATTTAACAGCATGTGAAAGATCCAATGCTGAAGAAGCAGGAATTACCTTATGAACAGAGTTGTTCCATTTTATTTGTTTTTTTAATTTTAATTAGAAATTTTATTTTGGTTATGTATTGAGCATGAATTTAGCTAATGGAGCCTCCTGAGCATTGATAAAAGGAGTTGCTCTACTGAAGATGGTCTGCTTTGAAAGTCTTCTAAGTAAGAGTGTCCTTCTATTGTGCACCCTATAGGAAGGTTTCACCTCTGGCAAGACAACGTGCTGCCAGTGAATACACAAAGCGCGCTGCGATCATGTATGCCTCGCCGCTCCACAGAGCAGGCGCACTCAATATAGCATGCGCACTTACTGCAAAATGTCCTTGTACAGAAGATAGAATTAACGTCCCGGCAAAGTGGCAATTCGCACAGTGAGAGCCTTAATGCCTGACTTTTTAGATTTTGGCTGTGCCAACCAAGAAATATAGGAACGCAGCACATTAGTATCCGACGAGAATCAATGAGCTTCTCACCTTGTTTCTGTCTCCCTGGCTTCTTAGGACAGCTTTCTTTCTGTTTATGCTGTGTTAATCCTGTCCGCGCCCTCACACCCACGGGTCTATGGCTGCACAGTACAAATGTAATAAAATAAAGTAAAAGTAGGATGACCAGATTATCAATATGAAAAACGGGGATTGGCCAACAACCTAAAAGGACGACCCCCTCACACCCTGGCCCCAAATCTGAATTCCATCCTCCCCCCAAACCGCCCCCACATCCTCCCCAGCCCCCCCACCACTACCTGCCCCACTGCAATAGCACAGTATTTCCAGCACTGGCCCAACATAAAACCTGCCGGGTTTTACGTGGATATAGACATAATACAGAGCGTTTGTTTTGATACACATTACAGGCCTTATTGCCCATTTATTTTCCATCTGTTCTGGCAGCACAATCAGTTAAAGCATGAGGGTGGTACCTGTAAGTTTGAGGGTTCGAACCCCTCCTGCCTGGAAAAACTCATAGGGTAGTTTATTGTTTATTTACTTTCTTATTGGTGCCTGCCCTCCATTTCCCCAAAAGCAGGACAGGGTTTTGAAATTAAAAAACACTCTTGGAAGTGGGAACGGAGGACCACATTTTGGGACTGTGCTGACAAAACACAGATGTCCGGTCACCCTTCTATAGATTAAGGTTTTTTTATGGTCGGTTTTCTTTCCCATGGCTTGCATGACAATAAAGCTTGTGGCCAAAGTTTTTCCACCTGACAACTCGTGTGGCCTCCTCCTTTCAGACATTGTCATTACTGTCATGCCTGTCAGCTGTCATCACTGTCACTTCTGTCACAGGAATGCCTCCTCCCACCCCCCCCCCCCCCCCCCGCCCCTGCACTAAACCACTTCCAGGCTTATATGCGCTGGTTGGAAGGCTGCAGCGTGTCCAACAGGGGGATAGAAGATGGATTGGTGGTCGCTAGTCCGCGGCTGGCAAGTAGCACGGCTGTCTGCATCACATCATCAGTGGGCGCCAGCCCACGGGTAGACAGGCAGATGCTGACACGTGTTGGACCGAAGCTGGGGTCCCTCACCATCAAGAGCCTCTGAAAATCATCTGTCTCAAGCGGTAGAACTGTGCACGTGTGTCAGCTTGAGAAGAGGCTGCGCGCCAATCACAAAGAGCACTTGTTTCCACTTGAGAGGCGGCGCCTTGCCAATCGCAGGGCCGTACCTGTTTTCACTTGAGACGTGGCTGCTTGCCAATCAGAGACTAGCACTCGTGTCAGCCGAGGATGAGGAGCCGTGCAGCGAGATGGCAGCATTTGTGTCAGCCCAGCAAGTAGAGGTCGGACAGAGAGCGGGCAGCACTTGTGTTCTCCTAGGTTGAAGGCTGGACCTCTGTCCAGCAGGCAGCAATCATGTCAGCCCAGCAAGTCGGGGTCGGACAGTGAGGCGGCAGCACTTGTGTTCTCCTAGGTTGAAGGCTGGGCAGAGAGATGGCAACATTCGTGTCAGCCCAGCAAGTAGAGGTCGGACAGAGAGCGGGCAGCACTTGTGTTCTCCTAGGTTGAAGGCTGGACCTCTGTCCAGCAGGCAGCATTCGTGTCAGCCCAGCAAGTACAGGTCGGACAGAGAGCGGGCAGCACTTGTGTTCTCCTAGGTTGAAGGCTGGACCTCTGTCCAGCAGGCAGCAATCATGTCAGCCCAGCAAGTCGGGGTCGGACAGTGAGGCGGCAGCACTTGTGTTCTCCTAGGTTGAAGGCTGGGCAGAGAGATGGCAACATTCGTGTCAGCCCAGCAAGTAGAGGTCGGACAGAGAGCGGGCAGCACTTGTGTTCTCCTAGGTTGAAGGCTGGACCTCTGTCCAGCAGGCAGCATTCGTGTCAGCCCAGCAAGTACAGGTCGGACAGAGAGCGGGCAGCACTTGTGTTCTCCTAGGTTGAAGGCTGGGCAGAGAGATGGCAACATTCGTGTCAGCCCAGCAAGTACAGGTCGGACAGAGAGCGGGCAGCACTTGTGTTCTCCTAGGTTGAAGGCTGGACCTCTGTCCAGCAGGCAGCATTCATGTCAGCCCAGCAAGTCGGGGTCGGACAGTGAACTGGCAGCACTTGTGTTCTCCTAGGTTGAAGGCCGGACAGTGAGATGGCAGCATTCGTGTCAGCCCAGCAAGTACAAGTCGGACAGAGAGCGGGCAGCACTTGTGTTCTCCTAGGTTGAAGGTTGGACAGAGAGCAGGCAGCAGTCGTGTCTGCCCAGCAAGTAGAGGTCGGACAGAGAGCGGGCAGCACTTGTGTTCTCCTAGGTTGAAGGCTGGACCTCTGTCCAGCAGGCAGCATTCATGTCAGCCCAGCAAGTCGGGGTCGGACAGTGAGCCGGCAGCACTTGTGTTCTCCTAGGTTGAAGGCTGGGCAGAGAGATGACAACATTTGTGTCAGCCTAGCAAGTAGAGGTCGGACAGAGAGCGGGCAGCACTTGTGTTCTCCTAGGTTGAAGGCTGGGCAGAGAGATGGCAACATTCGTGTCAGCCCAGCAAGTACAAGTCGGACAGAGAGCGCGCAGCACTTGTGTTCTCCTAGGTTGAAGGCTGGGCAGAGAGATGGCAACATTCGTGTCAGCCCAGCAAGTACAGGTCGGACAGAGAGCGGGCAGCACTTGTGTTCTCCTAGGTTGAAGGCTGGGCAGAGAGATGGCAACATTCGTGTCAGCCCAGCAAGGTCAAGTCGGACAGAGAGCGGGCAGCACTTGTGTTCTCCTAGGTTGAAGGCTGGACCTCTGTCCAGCAGGCAGCATTCATGTCAGCCCAGCAAGTCGGGGTCGGACAGTGAACTGGCAGCACTTGTGTTCTCCTAGGTTGAAGGCCGGACAGTGAGATGGCAGCATTCGTGTCAGCCCAGCAAGTACAAGTCGGACAGAGAGCGGGCAGCACTTGTGTTCTCCTAGGTTGCAGGCAGCAGTCGTGTCTGCCCAGCAAGTAGAGGTCGGACAGAGAGCGGGCAGCACTTGTGTTCTCCTAGGTTGAAGGCTGGACCTCTGTCCAGCAGGCAGCATTCATGTCAGCCCAGCAAGTCGGGGTCGGACAGTGAGCCGGCAGCACTTGTGTTCTCCTAGGTTGAAGGCCGCACAGTGATGGCAGCATTCGTGTCAACCTAGGAAGAGGAGGTTGCAAAGTGAGCGGCAGGACTCATACCAGCCTAGGAAAAGGACGCCTAACATTGATCTGACAGCACTCATGTCAGCCTATGAAGTGGGGGGTGGCAGTGAGCCCCCAGCAGTTGTATTAGCTAAGTAAGAGGAGGTGGGAGAGTGAGCTCCACACTTGCGTAGACCCAATAAAAGGAGGCCAGAAAGTGAGTTAGCAGCACTCGTGGTTGCCAAGAAAGAGGAGAGAGACCAGTGAGCCTTCAGCACTCATGCTGGTGAGGAAGAGCAGGGTGGATAGTAGGCCAGCAGCACTCCTATCAGTAGGGTCGGCCTTAGGGCAGGGCCGCCTGTTTGACGTCCCGGTGCGCCCTGCCTTTAGTCCCCTGCCATGCCAGCTCGGGGGAGTCTTTCAAGGTCTCCACTGAGCTGGCGTGGTGGGAGAAGGCCGGCATGCACCCTATTGAAACCTTTTGCTTTGCTACCAAGGGCACTGCCGCCACTAAGGCCGACCCTGCGAGTCAGCCTAGGACGAGAAGGCCAAATAGTGAGCCGGCAGCACTAGTTTAATCCTAGAAAGAGGAGGCCAGACAGTGAGCTGGCAGCACTCGTGTTAGCCTAAGAAGAATACTAGACCGTGAGCTGGTGGCCCTCAGGTTAGCCTAGGAAGTGGAGGCTAGACAGTGAGTTTGCGGCACTGGTGTCAGCCTAGGAAGAGGAGCCCGGAGAATGAGCCGGCAGTACTCATCTCCGCCTAGGAAGAGGATAGTGAGCCGGTAGCACACGTATCATTCTACACAGTCGGGCATTGACCCAGTAGCACTCTAGCTGGCCTAAAACAGAAGGCCAGATAGAGAGCCTGCAAGACTTGTGTCAGCCTAGGAACAGGGTGCTGGAAATTGAGTTGGCTGCACTTGCGCCAGCCTAAGAGGACGAAATGGGATAGTGAGCCAGTAGCACTCGCATCATTCTACACAGTGGGACAGTGAACCTGTAGCACTCTTGTTGGCCTAGAACAGAAGGCAAGACAGTGAGCTGGCAGGACTCATATCAAGGTAGATATAGGGTGCTGGAAATTGAGTCGGCAGCACTCGTGCCAGACTAGGAGGAGGAAATGGTATAGTGAGCCAGTAGCACTCGCATCATGCTGCACAGTGGAACAGTGAGCCTGTAGCACTCTTGTTGGCCTAGAACAGAAGCCCAGATAGTGAGCTGGCAGGGCTCATATCAGCCAAGGTTTAGGATGCTGGAAATTGAGTCAGCAGCACTCACGTCAGACTAGGATGACGAAATGAGATAGTCAGCTAAAAACACTGATATCATTGTACAAGGTGGGACAGTGAGCTGGAAGCACTCTTTTTGACCTAGGACAGAAGGCCAGATAGTGAGCTGGCAGGACTCATGCCAGTGTAGGAATAGGAGGCTGGAAATTGATTCCGCAAAACTTGTGCCAGCCTCAGAAGAGGATGCCGGAAAGTGATCCGACAGCATAGGAGGGCTAGGTCGCACACTGAACTGTCAGCACTCACGTCAGTCTACAAAGAGGAGGTCGCACAGTGAACTGTCAGGACTCTTGTCAGTCCTTAAGAAACCAAAGAAGCACTTGTTTTATTTTGAAGATTCGTTAGGTTTCGACAGGTGGACAGCTTGCCACGTCTTGCCCTAGTGACCAATGTACTTGATCAGACGGGTTCAAAGGGTTTCAGAGTAGACGAGGGGACCTATTTAAGATAATCTGGTACTTCATTGGGCGTTCAAATGGCAAACGCATGGATGGACATTCCCAGGAGCTCATCAGCCCACGCTCTGGGTTCCCCATAGCCCTGGCCAGAGAAAGGGACCTAACCGTCTACACTGCCGTAAACTATGGAATAGCACCAACCAGAATTTCCCCTCTGTCTGGTGCTCTGAAGTGACCAAACGGTGATATGCGAAACTCTATAAATAAATAAATATGGAAGTATCACTTGGAAACTGAAAAGTTGTCCTCAGTGAGAAGCATACAGGAGACAGGCCTGGGATATCTAGCAGGGCTCGGACATCACATGAAGCCCGGGCTCAAAGGGATAGGGGCAGTTTCCGACAGGGCCCAGTGGCTTACCTTTAGTGAAAATGCACGTGTAGGGTTTGCAGCCAGCGCACTGAGGGCCACCTCTGCACGTTGTCAGGCTGGTTCCCCTGAGCTCTCGGAGGTGTGGGGGCAGAGAGAGTGAGCTAAGGCCGCAGATTCAGTTAATTGCTGCAGCTGGGCCTTCTTACGGTGAGCTTAGTCCACACTCAGCCGTGACCCGTGCCAGAATGAAGCAAAGGAAATGGCAGCACTCCGCACGGCTGCCACTTTGCTGCTTAAAGTGGGCATCTAACAACAAGAAAGCTCCCTCGTTTTAATAATGCATCACCCACAATCAACATCAAAGAGGATTCCAAAATGCTCCCTTGAGGATGCTTGGTTGAGTTTTAAGATCTATTGTGACATCATTCACTAATTGACCAATGAGAGAAGGTGCCGCGATAAGAGACTGGCATGCATGGATTATGTCCCTCATACTCTTGGGGACCTGATGCCTAGTTACAGGAGGGAGGGAGGGCTTCACCAGCCCTGCAAAGAACACACAGTGGGAGGTACACACAGGCATTTTGAGATAACCAAAGCTTTTGCTCATATGGACTTACCCGTGCCAAGGACGAGTATGTTCGTCCTTTTTGCATAGACTTGCATAATAGCCCGGCAGTTAAGGGGTTAACGCACACAGCCTTGGGGCTCATATTCCTCAGAGGAGGTCGTTTCCCGATTACAAAAATAATACTTGTCTGCTGAAAGCACTAGTTCGCCTGGTGGTCTACAGATGCCAGGGTATTCGTTGTCCGATAATATATGAACGGGTACTTTGGCTCTGCCCCTGGAGTGCAGTGGCCGCTGGTCTTGGTGTGGCTGTGTTGTGTGAGAGGGTGGCTGCCATTGTGCAAGCATTAGGGGCACACAAGAGGATACAGCCGCAGCCAATCGGTAAGATCAGCAGCCTGCTAGATTCCACGAAGATTCTATCACTTCACACCAAAAGAAGTCTCAAATATACCTTGCCTTCAGTATATCAACACGCACACACACGCGGCATTGTGTGCATCCTTTATCTCCCAAGAAAGGGAAGGACCGGCCATCTTTCGTCAGTAGTGGAGGCAGCTTTTGGTGCGGGCGTAGGGCGGATAAAAGGGCCCCAGCAGGAGGTTGGGGGCGCACTGGGCACCAGGGGGCAGGCCAGGGTGGGCAGCCGCCCCCTCTGTCTTCACCCTGACTCCGTCGTTGTCTTTATGGCTGCACTGTACCTCAACACCACACTAGCCACATTGTGAAAGCAGGGCTGACACAGGGTTTGGTGACATAGTAAACCAAGCTGTATATCGTTGAAGAGGCTCAGCAAGGCCAAACATGTCCAGAGTTGCTTGTTTTCCGTGCAGAGGAAATGTGGTGGGCTGACATATCAGACTGATTTGAATTTTGCAGGTCGCCTTCTGCAATGACACAGATGGGCTAAAAAATGTATAGAAAGAGGCCCAGAGCACTGCAAGTAGTTAGGCTTAATTCAGAACCTTCCACACACCATATTTTTTCATTACAGGGTTTGTTGAGGCCTGGGCCAAGCTTTGGCAAAGCCCCCTTACTATTGTTTGCAATGGCCCAGCGGTGCAACCAACAGGTGATGCAAGAACTAGATTTTGATATTATAGCTAGAGGAACTTGAATTCCGCTTCTTATTATAACAGCAAAGTGATGCTCAAGCCAATTAACAAGGGCGAGCTACTACTTGCACAACCATGTCAATGTCAATGAACACCATTCGCTGGCCCCAAAGTGGAACTGGAATAACCTCTTTCTTCAGAGTAAGAATGGTGGTGGCCCACACTTTTATGTTCTTTCCATGAGAGGCGCTCACTGACCCTCGAAGTGTAACCTTGTACCTTTGAAGAAAAGCATATTCCCTATGCCGCTGGTATGGTACTGCGGTCCGCTAATCATTGATGCCTATGTGTACCGCGGATTTTAAAAAGGATGGTTGGGCGTTCTCTGTGGCGGGGCCTTGCCTTCGGAACGCGCTGCCATTGACCCTGAGGCTCTTTGACAAATTCTTCAAATTCCTTAAAGGCTCTAAAAAAATTCTATACTCCAAGTGATCCAGACGGTTCCCCTTCTCTTACTCTCTCTGATACGGCCACATGGTGTCCAGAAACAGCGCCAAGATACCTCTGGGTAATAGCCGCGTTATATCAAGCTTTGGTACCATAAAATAACATAACTTAGCACAAACCTGAGTGCTCATCCGCGCAGATGCAAGAACCTAGTCTTACTCTATCCAAATAAAGGAAAGAAGTGCCGAAGAATCTCAGATCGCAGACCAGGTGCGCCATTAGCCGGACTAGGCATAGCTTCAAATCTCTTCAGGAGAGAGAAAGATGGATTATGATATGATATGATAGGTTATTTATAACGCGCTTAACACCCAGAGGTTTCTTAGCGCGGTCCCGGGGATCGAACCTGTGGTGCTCCGTGTCGTTTACCTTCCGCAGCGAGCACGTTGCCCCTGAGCTATCCTCCTGAGTTCTGCGGAGGGCGGAGGGGCAAGGAGTGAAGGGCTCGAGCGGGTGAGGGAAGAATGGAAGGGAGGGAATAAGGAAGAAAAGGAAGGGTCGTGGTGAACAAGTCGCATGGCTCATGACATAAACACTTAAGCTGCACTTTGTGCAGTACATTGTGCCGAGAAGAGCGGACCGCATCAGGATTTCCTGAACGTGAGGTGGCTTTCTTCTTTGAGAGGAAAGCCTCACAACGTGTCCAGAGGCTCTGTGGAACATCTGGAGGTCCCAGCGTTGCGCCAAGATGGCTGTGTACATTCCCGCCCCAGGCTCTGTCAAGAGAAGGGCTGTGGAGGGCGCCAAGTCCCTCCCCTGCAGCTGTGAGGCCGAGGCGCACACGGGGACGTCCCTCTTCCCCAGTCACCCTCTCGCCTTGAGGGATGCATTACATGTCTCCATTTTGTGATTTCTTTTCAATCCTGCATCCAAGTTGCCCCTGTCCGTTTTTAAGCCTCTGTCGGCGGCTGATGGGACTGTTTTAATCTTCACCTGACCCTGGGGTGTCAGTGAAGCCCCAAATAATGCCACGCTTCTGCCACAGAGACTCACAGAGGGAGCAAAACGTTGCACCAGGACACAAACCCACGACAAAGTGTGAGCATCCCAGAAGAGCTAGGCCAGGCATTCTGCAGTCATTGGGTGCTTCCAACCTTGTGTGCGGCCTGGAAGCACTCACAGGAACTTTGCTACAGAGCCCACTTCTCCGGGCAGGACCTCCACACAAGGATCAAGACCTATTTGGGTGCAGTAGAGGTTGAGGGGAAGTGCTAGAAAGATGCTTACCTCACTCGGGAGCCTGCAAGACTGGTGACGGAGCTGAGTATGGACTACAGCATGGCCAATGACATAGAGCATGCCCGCTGCTTGTTCATGGCTGGACTATTCTGGATAGAACAAGTCTTTCCAGTGGCCAAGGCTTGTACTCCGCTTCCTTCTTCCTGCATTAGCCTCCTCACTGACCTTTTCTGGATCAGAGGAAACCAATAAGACTGCCCTCCCTGCAAACAGTGTCCCCGTATCGTCCTTGAAACTCCACTGTTAATATTGCTCTAGTGAGTGTGTGTGGATCACAACAGTGAACTACAATACCCATTTCCATTACTTACATGTATGTATACATATGCAATATAAACATGTATGTCCTTCAGGATTGCCTTTCATTTATAACAATAGCTCGTAAAAGCCTCCAGTCTCTCAGACATACTTAAAATTTGAAAGATTTGTCTTGCTAGAATGGATCAAAAAACTTACTACAGGAAGTGTGCCTCCTGCGATTTCCCATCACGGAATATTAAAATGAAGTGTTTCAACACATTCATATTAGGATTTACTTTTTCTTCCCTTTCCCTTTTATTCATACTCTAGGATTTGCAAGGGACAGTTTAAGGGGTCTGCTTTCTGATACCAGGCACTGTCCTTGAGAGGCAGAGCAAACCTTTTGTGGCCCGAGAGCTATTGGCGCAAACACTTTGCATGTGGAGATTCTGTGCTAAGTAAAATAATGTCATATCTACCAATATTAACAATTACTTCCTCTCTTGTAGCTAAAGAAGGCATGGGAGGGGAATCGCTAATATCGACCCCGGATGTAGCAATGCAGTCATTGCAATTGTAGTGGGTTATGTGGACCGGGGATTGAACTTATGTTGCTCTGTGTTGTCTTGCTTCCAAGATGAGCGCGTTGCCCCTGAGCTATCATCCCAAGGTAGTAGGGAAGATCAGGTCGTTGGAAATGTACAGAACTATATCTTCAACTGGAGTGAATCTGCAGAAGCTCCGCTACCTAGACTGAGACCAACTTTCCCTCCTTAACCGGTTTCCCTTGCCTGTAATCGACTGTATCCCATCTCTCGCCATATCGAGCTTCCTGTACCCTTAGTAATCGAACCCCGTAGTTGTAATCCATATTATATAACACTACCACTGTGCACTCGGGTTACTTCCCAGGTAGGCTTTCTCTTTGCCCATTGGGAGGTAACGCCAGAATGCCTTATGGTCAAACACGGACCTCCGGATGCAGGAAGTCAGATCTCCCGACATCCTCCCCCTAGCCAATCCCCCACCACACTTCCCTTACACTCTCCACGCTCGCAGTTTATTTATGTGTTGATAAAACAAACACAGGGAAAGCCAATAGCCATCTTCTTTCTGTTCCATGCTTTCGGAAGGCAACCATTGGCGGTCAGACCTTTTCTGTTGCAGCTCCCCTACTCTGGAACTCGCTTCCTCTGGCTCTTAGGTGCATTGATGATCATTTTGATTTTCGTGAAACCCGCAAAACATTTCTTTACCCTCAGTAGCTACTCGATTTTGCTTTTTCTTTGGGTACATCTTCATGAGCCTCTGGGTTATCCTGTCACAGGGCCAAGATACCTTCCAGTGGTGCCAGCGCTATACCAAGTCTGTGTAACATAGCATAACATAATACATTTTGGCACAAAAACGCATACAAAATGTACCATTGATAGCAGAGCGAAGGGCATCCGTCCTTTACAGTTACTTCTCCCTGCCCACCCTGCAGCCTTTGTGCTCACTTGACACCCCAATGCCTCGCTTCTTCCCCTACCGCACCAATGATTTTCATGGAAAGGAAGAAGGGAGTACAAGTAGTCCCCTTTTGCCTTTGATCATGGCAGCCATTTTCCCATGCAGTTTTTTTTTTCATTGTAAAACAGCCGCAGTGCTATTGCACAACTTTTTAAAAACAGTTACTGGTACCCCAGACAGCAGCATTATAGGGGTTCTAGGCAGAGGAAGGGTGTCATTTTGGGCAAGGAAGGACATCTATGTCAATAGCTCCCCAGTAGTCATTGAGAATTTCTTAGTGTGTGAACGAAGAAAAATGCAATTTAGCACACAATAAAACAAAATGTACTGGAGCCAAAGAACAGAGGTTGTGTTTTAAATAAGTATTAGATAGAAGCAAGTAGAACGCATCTCCAGGAATCTAGAACGCATCTCCAGGAATCTAGAACTTCGACTAATATTTAGGTAATAATCCCGTGTTCTGCCGGCCTCACTGTCCGGTAACGGCCCGGGGCCCAAGTCACAGGCACAAATGAAGCTCCATGGTGGCACCGAACCGGGGGATACGCTGACCCATTCCCGCCTCCCCTAAGATGCAGAGAGTGCTTGTGGATTCATGCACGAGTTTCCTCTGGTGTGTGCCAGAGAACAGTGATTGGCTGATGACCCTGCATGAGTCATTTTTAATGCCTGAGTGGAGAGTAGTGGAGGCCTTTGGACTCACTCAGGAGCTTTTTTATGGTGCGTAGCCGGAGAGGAAGTGATGTTTGGTGGACCTTTCAAATCTCTGTTCTTTTGGTTTGTGGCAGCAGATCATTGGATATCTCCTGCTGCATTGGTGCATCAGTTCTGTGGCACGGTGGTGGTGGGGCTTGCTTTGCCAAGCATAACTCCACATTCTGGTGAAGTGGGAAAGGAACTGACCTGTAGATCAAAGCCAGTCTCCATTAAGCTTCATGGCCGGGGGGTGTGGATGCCTGATGACCCATGCACAACTGTATTGCATCTGGCACACGGATGAAATTGAAGGGCTGCCTGTTGACCCATCCAGGACACTAGCCCGGCCAATTCTTTGATATTTGGTGCAGTCGCTTGACCAGCATCCTCCTTATGTATGTTCTAAAAGGTCAAGAGCAAAACCTATGTACTCTTCATCAGTCCACCCCAGAAAGACAACGTTTTGGTCAGTGGCCACAAAACGGCATAGTCGCTGACAAGTGTACAGATCTGCAGACCATTAAGAGTACACACTCCATCAAGTTGTTCTAAATGTGACCACCACTTTATTTTTATATTATTTTGAAAAACCAATAATAAACAACACAGGCACCAGTAGAAAGTGCTCTTTTGGGGGTGACCCCAGCACACGCTCATGGCTGACCTGAACTATTTATGGGTATCTTTTATTGAGATTCCCACCATCTCAACGCACATATTGTGCAGCACCATTATACTGTACCATGCTAGCTCACAGTGCCAAAAGGGAAGAGAAGGAGAGGGAGCAGAGAGCAGTTGGAGTGGGTACCTAAGTGCATTTATAATTAACAGTTTAAGGAGAAAGAGTGTTCAGAGGAGTTGCTTACTAATGGAAGCAGCAGGCAATTCTGAGTCTCTTCTACTCCAGGCCTAAGCTTAAGTGACACCAGAGAGACCCTCTTCGAGGTCATCTCTGCTTTAAGTAAGTTCCACTTTCCCTCCCTAACCTATTTCCAGAGCCTATACTCTCTGTACCCCTCTATATTCTCCCAAGTCTACCCTTCTGATTGTTTCCACGTTACTGTACCTGTACACTACAGTGTTTAGTTGCTTCCCAGGGAGACTTGCATTTTATTTATTTATTTATTTTGCAATTTATATAGCGCGCCTAGCCCGAGGGCATCTAGGCGCTGTACGTGACAATGAGACAATGAGACAAAAGGTGGTATTGAAGTTCCTTGCTGGCGTATTAGGTTACATAGATACACAGATTACAATGGTTACATATTTTCACAGTCGACATAGGTGCACACATGTCACAGTTAAATAGTTTCACAGGTGACGCCGGGAACAGTGGCTGTTTTGTTATTTAGGCTTACTAGGTTACAGCGTTGTGTGCAGTTATTTTTGTAGCTCCTCAGTAAATAGCCATGTTTTAAGGTGTTTTCGGAAGTTCCAATAAGAGGTTTCTGATCGTAATCAAACCGAATGCATGCAGCGTGCACATGCTAGGATGCTGCGCAACTGACTGTGAAAGGTGGCACATGTTAATCTCCTTCATTCGTGGTCTGTGACTCACGTTGGCCAAGGACTAACTCTGTTACTGCAGGGCTCTTACCTCCCACACGTCACTGACCAGATGATTGGCATGTTGTTGGCAACCCCGAAACACCCTTAGCAGTCACCCTTACCCCAGTCAGTATTACCCTGCCGCCATTGCCTGTTATGTACACTCTATGCATACTGCATGCACACTACACACAGTGATGTTCACACCCAATGACAGTGGAGTAAACCCTTGGCAAGGAAATCTACGCCCAATGGGCCAAGACTACATGAAGTGATGGCGAGGTGGAGGGCTCTGGACTCGAATATCCTAACACCAGATCGTTGGTTCTGGAAACCCAGCAGCCCCCAATGCATTTTCCTGGAATTAATGACTAGGCCCAGCATAGGCAAGAGGGTGTTGCGTTGACAACCTGATGGTGAGTATAGAGATTTAGCACAGGGTGTGCTAGGTGCACACGATGCGTATGCTATAGAAAAAGCAACGTAATAAATGCATTTCTGTGTCTGCGTTTCATTTTCTCAGTAATTCTCCGTCATGTTAGAGCCTCTCGCTCAGCCAGGATAATAAACCACAGACATGTCCCTCCGAGGCACTGTCTCAGACTCTTGTTCCACTATAAAACAAACCACAGACTTGGAGAGATCCCCCCGTGCACGTGCCGAGACTCGTGCCTCCATATTAAGAGCCCACAGCCCCCAGGCACGCTCAGTCTTCTATAGAATAGGCCCAAGACCTAGTGAGATCTTCAAGTGAATGGTGCAAGACTCCCATTCCTCCATACAGAGAAAACACAATGCCCGATTGGTGCTCTAGATCATTCCAGATCCTTCCAGATCACTCTGTGAGACATAGGGGCTCGTCACAAGTTTCCCGGAATCCGCTGGTAATTCCAGAGGGCCACCGGGAAACTCCCCTTACCATCTTCGCCACCTGATCTCCCAGTATTACCGGGATATTACAGGCAGCTTAGACGGTGGTAAGTTCCCATTCCATGGATTTTCATAGGACTCCATGGGATGGGATTGCCGGAATGATTGGTAGCAGTGCCAGTGATTCTGGCATTTCTTTGCAGGTTGCTACCTGTCCTGCCTGATCTACTGGCAGGTCAGGCCTGCTGGTATATTGTATTTGTATGAATGTATTTATGCTTGTAGAGCGCCGGTAGCCCACAGGCATCAGTGCGCTTGGACAGTACAACACAGTTAGGCCAGGCATAAGACCTGACCTCTTCCTAAAAATATTAAAAGCCCCCACTGGGAAACTCTGGTTTCCCTGGTCTGGTAACAAAATGCTGGTCTCGGTGCTACCAGTAATTTTTCCAGCATTTTTACTGGTCTGGGGACCTCGTTATGAGGCCCATACAGTGCTCCACGGTATATACCTGAGGCCTACAGAGATCCTCTGGTGCCCAGTCGGAGAATGCATGGCTGTAAACAGGCAGATGTCTCCAGTGCACTGACTGAGACACATGTAGTCTTCTATGGTATTACCCACTTTTGACGAAGGGCATGTTTGCCAAATGTATTTTTGCCACATTTGTTGCCGCCTTTTTTTTTACCAGAAAACCATAGATGGTATGTTTCGGTAGGGTGTATAGTAGAGTGGGTTTGGTGGGTCGAAGGAGGAGATGCAGGGGTTCTCCCTATGGTTTTAATAGTAACAAAAAAACTGAACATCATCCAAAGAAATTTGGCTAAATTGCCAAATTCGAAGAACGTTCATAGATCTGTCTTCTAAGGGACAAACCTGTGGCCCAGAGAGATCCTCTGATGCACGGTTGGAGATGCACAAATAGACCACAGATTTGGCGAAATTCCCTGAATGCATAATGCCTCTGCATGGTGAAACCATAGCCCCGGGCCGGTAATCCAGTGCTCTGCCCAAATCACACAGATCTTTCACAGGGCAAACATGGAACCCGGAGAGATCCTCCAGTGCTGGGTCTAAGACACACCACAGAATCACAGAGATTCCTCCGGAGATTCAGGGACACCCTGCGTCCACGGTGCTGCAGGAGGCTCACGCTCCACTAAATAATATAACCACAGACCCTACAGCACGCCCGACAGTGCACTGTTTAACCTTAAATGTGGCTGTAGGAAAGACACTACAGGCTGAATGCTGCCAGGGGGTTTCTGAGTTTGGCATCTCTATATGGGACTATACCATGGACTCTGAGGGGGACTTCGCCGCCGACAATGACAATGTCTCAAACTCACATTCCTATATACTAAAATGAAATAAAACAGAAAACCCACGACAAGAAAGACCCCTCCAATCTTACAGTCCCGATTACAAAACTCTCAAAAAGATATCTCGGTATACTGCCCGAGACACTTCCATCCTCTAGAAATATAGTCAAATAGAGCAAAATCTCTTATACAACTGCATAAGGGCTCAGATTCCCTGATAAGAATAATCCCATGGGGCCTAGAGATCTCTCTTCCACCCTATTCTTCAAAGATGAAGCCAGAGGCTACACCACAGACCACAAAGCAAACTGACACATTGTTGCCCCTGAAGAACTAATGTGAACCCGCACCCTCCAAGGGGTAACCCACTCAGGCATTAAGATCATAAATAGCATTCACAAACCTAGACCCTAAAACCAAGCGGAGCCAAGACCAGTCTCAACTCCAACCCTGCAAGCAGGCCGTAACCGAGACTGTGCCGCATCAGGTCAGCCTCCCCAAGGAAAGCAATATGGCTGAGCATCACTCAGGAGCCTGGACCAATCAGGTCAATCCCCCACCCAACCCTTCCCCAGCAGTTATAAGACACTGACATCCCTCCACACGCCTAATGCAACGTAGCTCAGAAAAGTAAGAACTTCTCATACTGGTGGATAACGTCAAGGTAAGCCCTCTTTTCCCAGCTCAAGATCAAACTGTTCAGTCTAGCTCTGGATGCCTCATGAACCCTAAACCCCCTCTCCTTTCACCAACTGACGCCCCTCTTTATCTAGTAGGATATCCCCCCTCATGCAATGCACAGCCCCTCACACAGAGAGCAGCTTAATGCGTCTCGTACCAGAACCTCGGCGGAGCAGCTCAGAGCTCATGCTTATTTCTATCACACACGCCCTGCATGGCAGTGGCTATACCCCGTGCCCACGCTCTGCATGACAGTGGCTATACCCAATGTCCGAGCACTTTCACCAAAGAGATCTCACGCCCCCCCCCACTCCGCTTGTTGATAAACACATCACCAAGAAGATGCAACACCACAAACTACAGAGAGCACTACCGGCACTCAGGACTCGGGTACTTCCGGTCTGCACTCATCTACACATGTCCTTTCACGCCTACTTCCTCCTCCTCTCCCCCACTAACCCTCCCTTTCCCTGCAGAGCCGCCTGCAAACATATCCAAGGTCTGCTATACATGACAACTGTACAATACAATAGCAGAGGATGGAGGCAGTGTTACATCAAACTAGATCAATGAGCAGAAACTGACCTCAATGGACCTTACATCAAAAGTGATCATGGATCACACGCTCTATAAATGATCGCCGAACACGCTGGCGTAGCCCTTGTCCTGATACTGAAAAGGAATTGCGGACTGGTCTGTCCAGCGCTTACGAGACTTCCCTCGCCCAGACACGCCAGTTACCAACATACTTAGGAATAGTTCCTGCAAAAGTGACCACTCGCCATGCATAAGAATAAGCCTACCTCAGCAAAGATCTTGCCATGGTGCTATGCTACAGGTAAAACAAAGGTCTAAACAACTAAACATGTTGACATCTTCCATATAAAGAATTAGAGTTGCGTGAACTAGTAGGGAAGACCAAGGCATGAGGTTATGGTGCGTATTGCGTCTTACTCTCAGGCTCACTGAAGTCAACAACCTTCAAACCATGCTGAGATGCAACCGACCAGCCTCTACTATCGGACTCTCGCAATAACCATTAAGACCAAATAACGAGCGGCACATAGTGACTTCCGAACTACACATTGGAGACACCCAAGGAGGAATGTAGCCCCCACCGCACCCACGCACAGTCTCCATCCATGTCTGAACCTCACTACTCTCTAAGCATCATGTGCCCGGTGGCCTTCCGCCAGTCAGAGCCGCAAGCACATAGATGCCAACTTTTCAGAGTGGGCTTGAGGGTCACTTGCGTGCTCCCTTGCCCTATTACAACCCCATTCAAAAAGTGTGCATACTTGGGAACTTGTCATAGCTCTGCGCACCACCAGAAAACGACATAATAAGGAACGCAAACCATGTCAGAAACATGTCAAGTAAAACTGTACATTTGATAAATTCCCTACAAAATCTATTTCCCTCACCTTAGCCACCAAATCAAAGCACGGGGAGCATGGAACACTTAGATCCACTTTATTTTTTTTAAATAAATAATCATTTAAATAAATAAGTATATCACTTTTTTGCTTTCTTCACCCTGACTTTTCACATTCTGTGTAAGTGTGCACCTTGCCCGAGTTGCTATTTTAAGGAAATGGTTTCCAGGAATTCACGCACCTTTCTAGAGGACCTAGAGCAGGGGTGGTCTGCAACCTTTGGCTCTACAGATGTTTCGGACTACAATTCCCATGATAAATGGCTATTGACTATGCTGGTTAGAGATGATGGGAGTTGTAGTCCAAATCATCTGGAGAGCCGAATGTTGCAGACCCCTGACTAGAGTTACACTGTCTAGGCGATGGACAGATTCTGCTGAACTCCTTAGATTGGCCTTCTGGATTTTGGATGGGGCTGGAGGTCGGCTAAAGTTAACTTTGCACTTCCAGAAGACTAGTGCCACTAACTTTGTCCTCCCCCTAGCCCCTCCCCTGGACCGTTGGGGGATGCCATTGTGAGGTCTGCCGCACTTTAGATGAAATCTATTATCCAGCGGAAGGAGGGGGTGCGACTGGCAGGACAACAGTGCAGGGATGTCAATGTTGCCGTGTGCAACTACACAACAGTGACAGAAAAAGCACTGCACTTTTTAAAGTGGTGTGTGTCGTCCATCATAATCCCTAACGTTATGATATTAAGGCACAACGTGCCCTGCTGGCGGGTTTCCTGTGCCCTTTGCGGACTCGCAGGACTTGGGCAAAATTGGGGGTCTGACGGGGCAGCACTGCATGTACCTTCTTCAATGACTGCCCACCACACTGCCGTAAATACATATCAGCTTTCCAAGACACCCAGAGTACACTATCAATTTTTAATGTGTCGATGTCCTCAGGGTTGACTGGGGCATACAATCGTCTCGGACACCAATGAAAATGTGGCCCACAGTCGCAAATGTTAAGTTGTTCATTCTGTGACATACTGGTAAGCAGTGCCTAAAGAGGAGCGTTGGTAAAATGTGTTCCAAGCTGTACATTTAATAGAATACATGTTCAGTACCACTGGCCAAAGCTACTAGCTGCACATTGAAGTAACTCAGTCAACTGGGACAACTTGACCAATAAAAACGAGTCCACTTTGACCAAACACACTGGCCCAGACTGGCATGTTGGGCCTGCACTAGTACCCCAAAGGCCAGCTCGAGCCTGTCTACCCTCTGACATCCATTCAAAGTTGCTGAAAATCAATTTCTAATTACTCTCTACCAACACCCGCACGTCACATCCCCAAATGGCACACAAACTCTCTGCCTGCCCTTCCAGTCCCACGTGGCATGAATGCCTGTGCCTTCTTTCTCCAGAGACACGCCCCCTACTGCCTGATTTTCCCTCGTCTCACTGCTGGCAATGGGTGCCCCGAGTGATGACGTGTTCTACACACATTCAGACACAATTTCTAGGCTGAAACATGTTGGGAAAGCCACATAACATGTTCATCAGCTTGATAACTCTGGCAAATCAGGTGGTCATTTTCGAGTGAATTACATGCAAAGGAACGAGAAAAAACAGTGCACTGCAAAGGCTCCACACTGCCTGTTCTACATGTGATCTTGCGCCTGTGCTACTTTCACAATGATCCACAACCCCCTGCCTGTGTCACATGGGCCGATCTGTACCCCATATGCTTATATGAATTCCCACCTCTCCCCCTGCACTACATGCCACAAGGAATCACCGCCTCGCTGCGGCCACCCCTACATGTCCCAATGAACCTACCCGTCAGAGGCGAAGCCAGGATTGTCCTACAAGGGGTTCCTGAAGCTAATGAAGTTGGGCCACTGCAGTGACATTAACATCTGTAAATGCCCACACAGTGCTGCAGAGTGGGTATTTAAGATTGTGGGTGGGCCTTGCCCACTCAGGCCCTAACCTGTCTACGTCCCCGCACTATATGTTCCAACGAACCACAACCTCTCTGTCTACACATGTCTCAACCCTGCAGGCACTTATGTTCCAGTGACTACCAAACTCCTATGCCTGCACTACATGTTCCACTGGCCTAAACAGAGGTCAAAGTGGGCGGGAACTACAGGGTAGGACCCTTACTTTATGGGACCCAGAATACCATTCCAGGACGGCAATTTTTGTAACAACCCTTTTTAATCCTTTTTGTTTAAAACTTCATCCCTACTGGGGAGTCGAACCCACGCTCTGCTGATATCAAGGCAGTATAACATTGAACTGTGCTATCAAGTGCCTGAAGGGGATTCTGCATTTGAATAGAGTGTTTGGGATGTACAACCCGTTCCCACACAGCCAAATATCCCAGCTTGATGGGCATTTGGATCTGCATATGAATGGCTATAGGCTCAAGCTTGTTTGCAGGCAACAGGAGGTGCGCATAGGTGGCTGGCCACGTTCTTTAAGTGGTGTGAACGGTGGGTGGTGAAGGGGAGGCTGCATGCAGGTGCATGCTGAGTGGGACAATGACACGCTAATGGTGGTCATTTAAATCCATTTTCTTTCATTTTGTTTTCTTCAGTTTTATTAGAACTGTTGTAAAACACAATGTTCCAGTGTGCAGTGGAGGAAAGGAAGGACCCAGTAATGGGTTGAATGGGGGTCTGGGTGGGTTGGGAAGTTGGGGGTAGGGGGGTGCTGGTGGTGAGTTGGGGGGAGTGGGCAGAAAAGGGGACGGGGCGAGGGAACATAGTTCTACTACTTATCTTTTTTTACACTTCGACCACCAGGCCTGACACCGCACCTCCAGGACCCTCCACCGAACGGTTTGCTGATCTATGTTCCCAGGGCCCTTCAGTTCACTGCCCCCTGCTGCTCAGATTGTCTGCTTCTGGCGTGGCTGTGCTGCACTGCCGACCACCGGAGTCTGCTATGTTGCACACTCTAGGGTCAGAGGCGAAGCCAGGAATCAAATTTAGGAAGGTCACAGAGGGGTCCAAAGACAAAAGTAGGGGGACACAGACAAAAGGGGGAGAACATGGTCACTGAACGTCTTAGGTAGGGGGGGCACAAAGGGGGGCACAGGGTTTCCCAGGGGGGCACCGCCCCCCCCCCCCCCCCCCACAGCGACGCCACTGACTAGGGTGCGTGACTCCTCCGGCCTGCAGTGACGCCCAATTCATCTTACAAAACCCCACCGCCCATATCCGGGCATTGCATCTCAGTTACTGGCACATGGCATTGGTCGGAATGAGTGGCGCCATAGTAATGTCAACCAAGGGTGATGTGGTGCACAGTTCTGGGCGTTGATATCCTTCCATCACCCCAGTGACACTTCCCCGCACAGCAGGTCCCAGAAACCCATCACCAAGGTCTGATGAACCTATCCTCATTGGCACGCGCGCAGTGTCCGATTCCACATGCCCCCATGGCACTCCTATTCCCTCCCTGCTCTGCATGTTTCAGTGCTGTCCCGCCTCACTATTTGCTGTGCACCGCACTCACTCCACTCCACGTTCCAGACACTCAAGTTCACTGACTTTTCCATAAGATGCAGTGCTGCACTCCCTCACTGCATGCACTTCGTGAACTCTTTGACTGCACTTCACCCCTCAATGATTCGCCACAATGCTTGAGAATACCCCCCCAGATGGCTCGCTAAGCGATTACTGCACACCTTCCACCGTGACCCCAACCGGTAACACTGCACTGCCTGCCCTACATACCCCAACCAGTAACACCGCACTACACTTCCTGCCCTAAATACCCCACCCAGTAACACTGCCTGCCCTACATACCCCCCAGTAACACTGCACTACACTGCCCTAAATACCCCATCCAGTAACACTGCACTACACTGCCTGCCCTACATACCCCACCCAGTAACACTGCAGTACACTGCCTGCCCTAAATACCCAGCCAAGTAACAGTGCACTACACAGCCTGCCCCAAATACCCCACCCAGTAACACTGCACTACACTGCCTGCCCTACATACCCCGCAGTAACACTGCACTAAACTGCCCTACATACCCCACCCAGTAACACTGCACTACACTGCCTGTCCTAAATACCCCACCCAGTAACACTGCCTGCCCTACATACCCCCCAGTAACACTGCACTAAACTGCCCTAAATACCCCACCCAGTAACACTGCACTACACTGCCTGCCCTAAATACCCCACCCAGTAACACTGCCTGCCCTACATACCCCCCAGTAACACTGCACTAAACTGCCCTAAATACCCCATCCAGTAACACTGCACTACACTGCCTGCCCTACATACCCCACCCAGTAACACTGCACTACACTGCCTGCCCTAAATACCCCACTCAGTAAAACTGCCTGCCCTACATACCCCCCAGTAACACTGCACTAAACTGCCCTAAATACCCCATCCAGTAACACTGCACTACACTGCCTGCCCTACATACCCCACCCAGTAACACTGCAGTACACTGCCTGCCCTAAATACCCAGCCAAGTAACAGTGCACTACACAGCCTGCCTCAAATACCCCACCCAGTAACACTGCACTACACTTCCTGCCCTAAATACCCCACCCAGTAACATTGCCTGCCCTACATACCCCCCAGTAACACTGCACTAAACTACCCTAAATACTCCATCCAGTAACACTGCACTATACTGCCTGCCCTACATACCCCACCCAGTAACACTGCACTACACTGCCTGCCCTAAATACCCCACCCAGTAACACTGCCTGCCCTACATACCCCCAGTAACACTGCACTAAACTGCCCTAAATACCCCATCCAGTAACACTGCACTACACTGCCTGCCCTACATACCCCACCCAGTAACACTGCAGTACACTGTCTGCCCTAAATACCCAGCCAAGTAACAGTGCACTACACAGCCTGCCCCAAATACCCCACCCAGTAACACTGCACTACACTGCCTGCCCTAAATACCCCACCCAGTAACACTGCCTGCCCTACATACCCCCCAGTAACACTGCACTAAACTGCCCTAAATACCCCATCCAGTAACACTGCACTACACTGCCTGCCCTACATACCCCACCCAGTAACACTGCAGTACACTGCCTGCCCTAAATACCCAGCCAAGTAACAGTGCACTACACAGCCTGCCCCAAATACCCCACCCAGTAACACTGCACTACACTGCCTGCCCTACATACCCCCCAGTAACACTGCACTACACTGCCCTAAATACCCCATCCAGTAACACTGCACTACACTGCCTGCCCTACATACCCCACCCAGTAACACTGCACTATACTGCCTGCCTTACATACCCCACTCAGCAACAATGCACTACACTGCCTGCCCTAAATACCCCACCCAGTAACACAGCCTGCCCTACATACCCCCCAGTAACACTGCACTACACTGCCTGCCCTACATATCCCACCCAGTAACAATGCACTGCACTGCACTGCCTGCCCTTGCTGCCCAGAATACCGCCTATTTCACTGCCGGATCTACACATCCGGCCTAAAAACACCAGACTAGACTGTCACCACTTCCTGCCCCTTTAACCACACATTTCACTGCCGGTCCTACCTGTCCCACTCAGTAACACTGCACTACACTGCTATCCCTTTTCGTCCAGGGAATCGCCTATTTGACAGCCAGCCCTACACATCCCACCCACTGCACTACAACGCCTCCCCTGCCTCTCCCGAGAAGCACCCATTTCACTAGCCACCTGTTCTTTGCCACCCAGTAACCCTGCACGGCACTGCCACCCCTGCAGGTACTGAGTTCCACCGATATCTCTGCCTGACATCCACACCCTACACCGGATGATTCCGCCCTCTGCCCCCAGTGTCCACTTTCCAGTGCACTGCATCACGTGCCCCAACATCCCCCTAACCCCTCTTCTGTTCTTCGTGTCCCGATGCCCCTGCCCCACAACTTCCATGAATGCCCCATTGCCCCTCCACCTCACTGCCAGTCGTTCATGCCCTTATGCCCCTGCACCTCACTGGACCTCCACTCCACTGCTTACCCTTTAGTCTCAGTGCTGCCTATCCTTATGCTCCTATGTCTCTCCACCTCACTGCCCATCCTTCATGTCCCAATGCCCCTCCGCCTCACGGACAACCAATCCTTCATGTCCCAATGCCCCTCCCCATCACTGATTACCTATCCTTCATGTTCCAGTGCCACTCCACCTCACCAACTACCTATCCTTGATGTTCCAGTGCCCCTCCACCTCACTGATTACCAATCCCTCATGTCCCAATGCCCCTCCGCCTCACGGACTACTAATCCTTCATGTTGCAATGCCCCTCCAGCTCGCTGCCTATCCTTCATGTTCCAGTGCCCCTCCCCATCACTGATTACCTATCCTTCATGTGCCAGTGCCACTCCACCTCACTGCCTATTCTTCATGTCCCAATACCCCTCCCCATCACTGATTACCTATCCTTCATGTTCCAGTGCCACTCCACCTCACCAACTACCTATCCTTGATGTTCCAGTGCCCCTCCGCCTCACTGATTACCAATCCCTCATGTCCCAATGCCCCTCCGCCTCACGGACTACTAATCCTTCATGTTGCAATGCCCCTCCAGCTCGCTGCCTATCCTTCATGTTCCAGTGCCCCTCCCCATCACTGATTACCTATCCTTCATGTGCCAGTGCCACTCCACCTCACTGCCTATCCTTCATGTCCCAATACCCCTCCCCATCACTGATTACCTATCCTTCATGTTCCAGTGCCACTCCACCTCACCAACTACCTATCCTTGATGTTCCAGTGCCCCTCCACCTCACTGATTACCAATCCCTCAAGTCCCAATGCCCCTCCGCCTCACTGACTACTAATCCTTCATGTTGCAATGCCCCTCCAGCTCACTGCCCATCCTACATGTCCCAATGCCCCTCCACCTCACTGACTACCCATCTTCATGCCCCAATGCCATTCCATCTCACAGACTACCGATCTGTCATGTCCCAATCCCCCTCCACTTCACTGGGTACCTATCCTTAATGTCCCAATGGCCCTCCGATTCACTGATTACCTATCCTTCATGTCCCAATGCCCCCCCCACCTCACTGGGTACCTATCCTTAATGTCCCAATGCCCCTCCGATTCACTGATTACCTATTCTTCATGTCCCAATGCCCCTCCAGCTCACTGAGTACCTATCCTTAATGTCCCACTGCCCTTCGAATTCACTGACTACCCATCCTTCATGTCCCAATGCCCCTTCACCTTACCGACTACCCAGCCTTCATGTCCCAATGCCCCTCATCTTCAATGACTACCTATCCTTCAAGTCCCAATACACCTCCACCTAAATGACTACCCATCCTTCCTCCTCCTCCACCTCACTGGTTACCAATCCTTCTTGTTCCAATCCCCCTCCACCTCACTGCCTATCCTTCATGTCCCAATGCCCGTCCACCTTACTGGCTACCAGCACTTTATGCCCAATGCCCCTCCGCCTCACTGACTACCCATCCTTCCTGTTCCAATCCTCCTCCACCTCTCTGGCTAACAATCCTTTATTTTCCAATGCCCCTCCACCTCACTGTGGATGTCCCTCCACCTCCCTGCCTACCCCGGCCTCGAGTCTAAATGCCCCACTTCGTGCCCCCACCCCACTGCCTCTCCATCTTAGTGTAAAGGCCGCTCCAGCGCACTTGCCCTGATGGCTCCTCAGCACCAATCCCCCCAGGCAGGCAGGATACGCTGTGCAGATAAGCCTCTTTCTGGCAATTCCAGAGGTCGAAAGTACTGAAAAGTTTACCAAGGTCCAGTGTAGGAAATGGCGTCTACTCACCTCCCTGCAGAGAAGCCCCCAGGATGGAGAGAAGCACTAGAACGCGAAGGAGGGATGCAGCCATTCCGGTCGCCATCTCGTTGCGAAATGCCTCCGTCCCTTCACGGCTGTGGGTTTTATCCCAGAGCTGCCTCATAGTGGCACCCAGGGACGGGATTGTAGGAGGGGGCTGCAGGGGGCGTGCCCGAGGGAGGATGGATGAAGAGAGACGGAGGCCTCCACATCACTGGGGCAGGACGGGTCCTCCCGCCCCACGGTGGGCTATTTCATTTGACTATTTCCATCCCGCTCTGGAGCTGCTCGCTGCCGATTCCTTGCCAAGAGGGAAGGCAGGCTGCCAAAGACGCCTTTAGTGAAAACAGGAGAGGGCCCTGGGCCTGCCAGGAGGACCCCCGCCCCTCTCCCCCCTTCGTCTTAACGGTTTAGATCCACACCTTGCCTTTTGGACAGCTGCTGGCTGCACCTCTCGCGGCGCAGGGCACGTGCTCTAGCAGGTGTATGGGGGAGCATGGACCCCGAGGCCCGCCGCTGGAGGCCCCCTATCCAGCCCCACACACCGGTTCATTCCCGCAGCTTTACTCCCAGGACTCAGACTAGACCCATCTAGGTCTGTGTCTAAGCACGGGGCGATAATCTCCCCTCAACCAGCCCTGCATTGCCCCACAGACAGCGCTCGCGATCCTCAGCCACCTGCCCAGAGGTGTCCATAGGTTCTGGGTAAGTGGGCAGGGTACCCTCGCCCCCAACGGCAGAGGGCAGGCGGTGAACAGACATATCTACCATCTGCTGAGCACATGGATATATACACAATGGAAGGGAAATAAAGGGACGCGAGGCATCAAGGTGGTGTACGCTTCCCCGACCCTCGAGATGTCCGACACATGAGCAACAGCTGTGCAAGCTTCTCTTACACACATAATAAGTGCCGAGGCTGCCAGTAGTGCAACCTTCCCTTACACAGAAAACGGTCTACGTGGGCAATAGCAGTGCAAGCTTCCTTTACACACTGAACGGGTTACACGAGCAGCAGCGCACGCTTTCCTTACACACAAAACGTGTTACACGAGCAGCAGCAGTGCAGGCTTCCCTTACACAGAGAACGTGTTACACGAGCAGCAGCAGTGCAAGCTTTCCCTACACAGAGAACGTGTTACACGAGCATCAGCAGTGCAAGCTTTCCCTACACAGAGAACGTGTTACACGAGCAGCAGCAGTGCAGGCTTCCCTTACACAGAGAACGTGTTACACGAGCAGCAGCAGTGCAAGCTTCCCTTACACACAGAACGTGTTACACGAGCAGCAGCAGCGCACGCTTTCCTTACACACAAAACGTGTTACACGAGCAGCAGCAGTGCAGGCTTCCCTTACACAGAGAACGTGTTACACGAGCAGCAGCAGTGCAAGCTTCCCTTACACAGAGAACGTGTTACACGAGCAGCAGCAGTGCAAGCTTCCTTTACACACCGAACGGGTTACACGAGCAGCAGCGCACGCTTTCCTTACACACAAAACGTGTTACACGAGCAGCAGCAGTGCAGGCTTCCCTTACACAGAGAACGTGTTACACGAGCAGCAGCAGTGCAAGCTTCCCTTACACAGAGAACGTGTTACACGAGCAGCAGCAGTGCAAGCTTCCCTTACACACAGAACGTGTTACACGAGCAGCAGCAGTGCAAGCTTTCCCTACACAGAGAACGTGTTACACGAGCAGCAGCAGTGCAGGCTTCCCTTGCACAGAGAACGTGTTACACGAGCAGCAGCAGTGCAAGCTTCCCTTACACACAGAACGTGTTACACGAGCAGCAGCAGCGCACGCTTTCCTTACACACAAAACGTGTTACACGAGCAGCAGCAGTGCAGGCTTCCCTTACACACAGAACGTGTTACACGAGCAGCAGCAGTGCAGGCTTCCCTTACACACAGAACGTGTTACACGAGCAGCAGCAGTGCAAGCTTTCCCTACACAGAGAACGTGTTACACGAGCATCAGCAGTGCACGCTTCCCTTCTACAGAGAACATGTTATTTTGGCAACAGCAGTGCAAGCTTCCTTTACACACAGAACGTGTTACACGAGCAGCAGCAGTGCAAGCTACACATAAAACGTGTTGCATGGGAAACAACACTGCAAGCTTCCCTTTAACAGAGAACGTATTATGTGGGCAGCAGCAGTGCAAGTTACCCTTACACAGAGCACATGGTATAGGCACCAGAAGAACTCATTTCCCTTAAGAACAGTATACGTAACAACACTAGAAGCTTCCACTGTGCAAATACGATGTTCTCTACACGAACAAGAACACTGCACGCTTTTCTTATGCACAAAACATGTCATAGATGGGAAACAGCAGAGCAAGTTCTTGTCTGTACATAACATGCAGTGTAAGCTTTCATTGCACACAGTGCATGTGTTATAGGCAACATTAAAGTGCAAGCGTCACCTACATACTCAGTACATGTGTTATGGGCAACAGTATAGTGCAAACTTCCCTTACATACTCAGTACATGTGTTATGGGCAACAGTATAGTGGAAGCTTCCCTTACATACTCAGTACATGTGTTATGGAAAACAGTATAGTGCAAGCTTCACTTACATACTCAGTACATGTGCTATGGGCAACAGTATAGTGCAAGCTTCCCTTACATACTCAGTACATTTGTTAATGCAAACAGTATAGTGCAAGCGTCCCTTACATACTCAGTACATGTGTTATGGGCAACAGTATAGTGCAAGCTTCCCATACATACTCAGTACATGTGTTATGGGCAGCAGTATAGTGCAAGCTTCCCTTACATACTCAGAACATTTGTTAATGGAAACAGTATAGTGCGAGCTTCCCTTACATACTCAGTACATGTGTTATGGGCAGCAGTATAGTGCGAGCTTCCCTTACATACTCAGTACATGTGCTATGGGCAGCAGTATAGTGCGAGCTTCCCTTAAATACACAGTACATGTGCTATGGGCAGCAGTATAGTGCGAGCTTCCCTTACATACTCAGTACATGTGCTATGGGCAGCAGTATAGTGCAAGCTTCCCTTACATACTCAGTACATGTGCTATGGGCAGCAGTATAGTGCAAGCTTCCCTTACATACTCAGTACATGTGCTAAGGGCAGCAGTATAGTGCAAGCTTCCCTTACATACTCAGTACATGTGCTATGGGCAGCAGTATAGTGCGAGCTTCCCTTAAATACACAGTACATGTGCTATGGGCAGCAGTATAGTGCGAGCTTCCCTTACATACTCAGTACATGTGCTATGGGCAGCAGTATAGTGCGAGCTTCACTTACATACTCAGTACATTTGTTAATGGAAACAGTATAGTGCAAGCTTCCCTTACATACTCAGTACATTTGTTAATGGAAACAGTATAGTGCAAGCTTCCCTTACATACTCAGTACATGTGTTATGGGCAACAGTATAGTACAAGCTTCCCTTACATACTCAGTACATGTGTTATGGGCAACAGTATACTGCACGCTTCCCTTACATACTCAGTACATGTGCTATGTGCAACAGTATAGTGCAAGCTTCCCTTACATACTCAGTACATTTGTTAATGGAAACAGTATAGTGCAAGCTTCTCTTACATACTCAGTACATGTGTTATGGGCAACAGTATAGTGCAAGCTTCCCTTACTTACTCAGTACATGTGCTATGTGCAGCAGTATAGTGCGAGCTTCCCTTAAATACTCAGTACATGTGCTATGGGCAGCAGTATAGTGCGAGCTTCCCTTACATACTCAGTACATGTGCTATGGGCAACAGTATAGTGCGAGCTTCCCTTATATGCTCAGTACAAGTGCTATGGGCAACCGTATAGTGCGAGCTTCCCTTACATACTCAGTACATGTGCTATGGGCAGCAGTATAGTGCAAGCTTCACTTACATACTCAGTACATGTGTTATGGGCAGCAGTATAGTGTGATCTTCCCTTACATACTCAGTACATGTGCTATGGGCAGCATTATAGTGAAAGCTTCCTTTACATACTCAGTGCATGTGCTATGGGCAGCAGTATAGTGCGAGCTTCACTCACATACTCAGTACATGTGTTATTGGAAGCAGTATAGTGCGAGCTTCCCTTACATACTCAGTACATGTGCTATGGGAAGCAGTATAGTGCGAACTTCCCTTACATACTCAGTACATTTTTTAATGGAAACAGTATAGTGTGAGCTTCCCTTACATACTCAGTACATGTGCTTTGGGCAGCAGTATAGTGCAAGCTTCCCTTACATACTCAGTACATGTGCTATGGGCAGCAGTATAGTGCAAGCTTCACTTACATACTCAGTACACGTGTTATGGGCAGCAGTATAGTTTGAGCTTCCCTTACATACTCAGTACATGTGTTATGGGCAACAGTATAGTGCAAGCTTCCCTTAGATACTCAGTACATGTGTTATGGGCAGCCGTATAGTGCGAGCTTCACTTACATACTCAGTACATGTGTTATGGGCAGCAGTATAGTGCAAGCTTCCCTTACATACTCAGTACATTTGTCAATGGAAACAGTATAGTGCAAGCTTCCCTTACAAACTCAGTACATTTGTTAATGGAAACAGTATAGTGCAAGCTTCCCTTACATACTCAGTACATGTGTTATGGGCAACAGTATAGTACAAGCTTCCCTTACATACTCAGTACATGTGCTATGTGCAACAGTATAGTGCAAGCTTCCCTTACATACTCAGTACATTTGTTAATGGAAACAGTACAGTGCAAGCTTCCCTTACATACTCAGTACATGTGCTATGGGCAACCGTATAGTGCAAGCTTCCCTTACTTACTCAGTACATGTGCTATGGGCAGCATACAGTGCAAGCTTCCCTTAAATAGTCAGTACATGTGCTATGGGCAGCAGTATAGTGCGAGCTTCCCTTACATACTCAGTACAAGTGCTATGGGCAACAGTATAGTGCGAGCTTCCCTTACATACTCAGTACATGTGCTATGGGCAGCAGTATAGTGCAAGCTTCACTTACATACTCAGTACATGTGTTATGGGCAGCAGTATAGTGCAAGCTTCCATTACATGCTCAGTACATGTGCTATGGGCAACAGTATAGTGCAAGCTTCCCTTACATGCTCAGTACAAGTGCTATGGGCAACAGTATAGTGCAAGCTTCCCTTACATACTCAGTACATGTGCTATGGGCAGCAGTATAGTGCAAGCTTCACTTACATACTCAGTACATGTGTTATGGGCAACAGTATAGTGCAAGCTTCCCTTACTTACTCAGTACATGTGCTATGTGCAGCAGTATAGTGCACGCTTCCCTTAAACACTCAGTACATGTGCTATGGGCAGCAGTATAGTGTGAGCTTCCCTTACATACTCAGTACATGTGCTATGGGCAACAGTATAGTGCGAGCTTTCCTTACATGCTCAGTACAAGTGCTATGGGCAACAGTATAGTGCGAGCTTCCCTTACATACTCAGTACATGTGCTATGGGCAGCAGTATAGTGCAAGCTTCACTTACATACACAGTACATGTGTTATGGGCAGCAGTATAGGGTGAGCTTCCCTTACATACTCAGTACATGTGCTATGGGCAGCAGTATAGTGCAAGCTTCCCTTACATACTCAGTACATGTGCTATGGGAAGCAGTATAGCGTGAGCTTCACTCACATACTCAGTACATGTGTTATTGGAAGCAGTATAGTGCGAGCTTCCCTTACATACTCAGTACATGTGCTATGGGCAGCAGTATAGTGCGAGCTTCACTCACATACTCAGTACATGTGTTATGGGAAGCAGTATAGTGCGAACTTCCCTTACATACTCAGTACATTTTTTAATGGAAACAGTATAGTGTGAGCTTCCCTTACATACTCAGTACATGTGCTTTGGGCAGCAGTATATTGCAAGCTTCCCTTACATACTCAGTACATGTGCTATGGGCAGCAGTATAGTGCAAGCTTCACTTACATACTCAGTACACGTGTTATGGGCAGCAGTATAGTTTGAGCTTCCCTTACATACTCAGTACATGTGTTATGGGCAACAGTATAGTGCAAGCTTCCCTTAGATACTCAGTACATGTGTTATGGGCAGCCGTATAGTGCGAGCTTCACTTACATACTCAGTACATGTGTTATGGGCAGCAGTATAGTGCAAGCTTCCCTTACATACTCAGTACATTTGTCAATGGAAACAGTATAGTGCAAGCTTCCCTTACAAACTCAGTACATTTGTTAATGGAAACAGTATAGTGCAAGCTTCCCTTACATACTCAGTACATGTGTTATGGGCAACAGTATAGTACAAGCTTCCCTTACATACTCAGTACATGTGCTATGTGCAACAGTATAGTGCAAGCTTCCCTTACATACTCAGTACATTTGTTAATGGAAACAGTACAGTGCAAGCTTCCCTTACATACTCAGTACATGTGCTATGGGCAACAGTATAGTGCAAGCTTCCCTTACTTACTCAGTACATGTGCTATGGGCAGCATACAGTGCAAGCTTCCCTTAAATAGTCAGTACATGTGCTATGGGCAGCAGTATAGTGCGAGCTTCCCTTACATACTCAGTACAAGTGCTATGGGCAACAGTATAGTGCGAGCTTCCCTTACATACTCAGTACATGTGCTATGGGCAGCAGTATAGTGCAAGCTTCACTTACATACTCAGTACATGTGTTATGGGCAGCAGTATAGTGCAAGCTTCCATTACATGCTCAGTACATGTGCTATGGGCAACAGTATAGTGCAAGCTTCCCTTACGTGCTCAGTACAAGTGCTATGGGCAACAGTATAGTGCAAGCTTCCCTTACATACTCAGTACATGTGCTATGGGCAGCAGTATAGTGCAAGCTTCACTTACATACTCAGTACATGTGTTATGGGCAACAGTATAGTGCAAGCTTCCCTTACTTACTCAGTACATGTGCTATGTGCAGCAGTATAGTGCGAGCTTCCCTTAAACACTCAGTACATGTGCTATGGGCAGCAGTATAGTGTGAGCTTCCCTTACATACTCAGTACATGTGCTATGGGCAACAGTATAGTGTGAGCTTTCCTTACATGCTCAGTACAAGTGCTATGGGCAACAGTATAGTGCGAGCTTCCCTTACATACTCAGTACATGTGCTATGGGCAGCAGTATAGTGCAAGCTTCACTTACATACTCAGTACATGTGTTATGGGCAGCAGTATAGGGTGAGCTTCCCTTACATACTCAGTACATGTGCTATGGGCAGCAGTATAGTGCAAGCTTCCCTTACATACTCAGTACATGTGCTATGGGAAGCAGTATAGTGTGAGCTTCACTCACATACTCAGTACATGTGTTATTGGAAGCAGTATAGTGCGAGCTTCCCTTACATACTCAGTACATGTGCTATGGGCAGCAGTATAGTGCGAGCTTCACTCACATACTCAGTACATGTGTTATGGGAAGCAGTATAGTGCGAAATTCCCTTACATACTCAGTACATTTGTCAATGGAAACAGTATAGTGTGAGCTTCCCTTACATACTCAGTACATGTGCTATGGGCAGCAGTATAGTGCAAGCTTCCCTTACATACTCAGTACATGTGCTATGGGCAGCAGTATAGTACAAGCTTCACTTACATACTCAGTACACGTGTTATGGGCAGCAGTATAGTTTGAGCTTCCCTTACATACTCAGTACATGTGCTATGGGCAGCAGTATAGTGCAAGCTTCCCTTACATACTCAGTACATGTGCTATGGGAAGCAGTATAGTGCGAGCTTCACTCACATACTCAGTACATGTGTTATTGGAAGCAGTATAGTGCGAGCTTTCCTTACATACTCAGTACATGTGCAATGGGCAGCAGTATAGTTTGAGCTTCCCTTACATACTCAGTACATGTGTTAGGGGCAACAGTATAGTTCAAGCTTCACTCACATACTCAGTACATGTGTTATGGGCAGCAGTATAGTGCGAGCTTCCGTTACATACTCAGTACATTTGTTAATGGAAACAGTATAGTGCAAGCTTCCCTTACAAACTCAGTACATTTGTTAATGGAAACAGTATAGTGCAAGCTTCCCTTACATACTCAGTACATGTGCTATGTGCAACAGTATAGTGCGAGCTTCCCTTACATACTCAGTACATTTGTTAATGGAAACAGTATAGTGCAAGCTTCCCTTACAAACTCAGTACATTTGTTAATGGAAACAGTATAGTGCAAGCTTCCCTTACATACTCAGTACATGTGTTATGGGCAACAGTATAGTGCAAGCTTCCCTTACATACTCAGTACATTTGTTAATGGAAACAGTATAGTGCAAGCTTCCCTTACAAACTCAGTACATTTGTTAATGGAAACAGTATAGTGCAAGCTTCCCTTACATACTCAGTACATTTGTTAATGGAAACAGTATAGTGCAAGCTTCCCTTACAAACTCAGTACATTTGTTAATGGAAACAGTATAGTGCAAGCTTCCCTTACATTCTCAGTACATGTGTTATGGGCAACAGTATAGTGCGAGCTTCCCTTACATACTCAGTACATTTGTTAATGGAAACAGTATAGTGCAAGCTTCCCTTACAAACTCAGTACATTTGTTAATGGAAACAGTATAGTGCAAGCTTCCCTTACATACTCAGTACATGTGCTATGTGCAACAGTATAGTGCGATCTTCCCTTACATACTCAGTACATTTGTTAATGGAAAAAGTATAGTGCAAGCTTCCCTTACAAACTCAGTACATTTGTTAATGGAAACAGTATAGTGCAAGCTTCCCTTCCATAATCAGTACATGTGTTATGGGCAACAGTATAGTGCAAGCTTCCCTTACATACTCAGTACATTTGTTAATGGAAACAGTATAGTGCAAGCTTCCCTTACAAACTCAGTACATTTGTTAATGGAAACAGTATAGTGCAAGCTTCCCTTACATACTCAGTACATTTGTTAATGGAAACAGTATAGTGCAAGCTTCCCTTACAAACTCAGTACATTTGTTAATGGAAACAGTATAGTGCAAGCTTCCCTTACATACTCAGTACATGTGTTATTGGCAACAGTATAGTGCAAGCTTCCCTTACATACTCAGTACATTTGTTAATGGAAACAGTACAGTGCAAGCTTCCCTTACTTACTCAGTACATGTGCTATGGGCAGCATACAGTGCGAGCTTCCCTTAAATAGTCAGTACATGTGCTATGGGCAGCAGTATAGTGCAAGCTTCCCTTACATACTCAGTACAAGTGCTATGGGCAACAGTATAGTGCAAGCTTCCATTACATACTCAGTACATGTGCTATGGGCAACAGTATAGTGCGAGCTTCCCTTACATGCTCAGTGCATGTGCTATGGGCAACAGTATAGTGCGAGCTTCCCTTACATACTCAGTACATGTGCTATGGGCAGCAGTATAGTGCAAGCTTCCATTACATACTCAGTACATGTGTTATGGGCAACAGTATAGTGCAAGCTTCCCTTACATACTCAGTGCATTTGTTAATGGAAACAGTATAGTGCAAGCTTCCCTTACATACTCAGTACATGTGCTATGGGCAGCAGTATAGTGCAAGCTTCCATTACATACTCAGTACATGTGTTATGGGCAACAGTATAGTGCAAGCTTCCCTTACATACTCAGTACATGTGTTATGGGCAACAGTATAGTGCAAACTTCCCTTACATACTCAGTGCATTTGTTAATGGAAACAGTATAGTGCAAGCTTCCCTTACATACTCAGTGCATTTGTTAATGGAAACAGTATAGTGCGAGCTTCCCTTAGATACTCAGTACATGTGTTACGGGCAGCAGTATAGTGAAAGCTACCCTTGCATAATGAACATGTGTCATGTATGGGCATCAGTAGGACAGGCTTCCCTTAGACACAGAACATGAGTTACCTGTCCAACAGTAGTGCACGTTTTTCTCACACACAGAACATAACATGTGTGCGCGTGCACACGCCCATGCAGAAACACAGACACACAAACACAGGCATGTGCAGGTTGTGTCTCTTTCAGAGACCTGCCTGGTAAAAGCGAGCTCCGAATTCAAGTGATTCTTTAAAAATGATCGGCAGAATTAAGTAACCAGCTTTCTTACGATGAGGGAGCACTTAATGCAACTTAAGGAGAATAATGTACATGCTAAAATGAACCGTTTCGTGAGGCGCGCTAGGGCTTTAAACCGTCCAGGCGAACAATCCTCGGCATAAATGGTCGATACATTGCCGTTGGCGCCATTAGTGGATCGTGGGTCAGATTGAAAACCAACCGCCACCAACATTTTAAAAAACGCAGCGGCGGGGGCTCAGGCATGTCCAGGAAATGAAGCATTAACGCAGGCCGATAAGATTGCGCGTCATTATTTCTATATCTCGCCGCTATACCGAGCAGACTGTCTGGAGCGAACCTTCTGGACAATCTTTCTGTGCTCCTGACAGGTGCCCCCCGACCCCCTCCTGCTGGCTGCCTTCTCGCCTCCTGGCCCCTGACTGTCGCTGAAGGCCTTGCCAGAGACTTATCCACAAGCACCCATTCCCATTCCCTGCCGCCTGCCCAACCTAGCAATGCAGCTGGGCCATGCCAGCTGCAGGTGTGTGAGGGCTGGTCAGCCGCATGGAACGCCACGCCGCCGTGCTCCCTGCTCTTAGGACGCACCGGCTCCCAACGCCATTGGGCTGATTGGGTTTAGGCCCCGCCCCAGACATTCTGGGCCATTTCTGAAGGGACCCGCAATCCTTAAAAACTGTGGTGAGCAGTAGATATTCAGATGATAAACGGAATTCCGGTCTGCACCCTTACTTTCCTTTTGTTTCAGCAGGGCCTTTCTTGGGAGTTCAGCTTTGGGCAATCGGAGCTGCATTGGGCATTTCCAACTAAAACACCCCATACATCTCTAATAAACAAGATAGTATATGTCTGCTTCAAAGTCGATTAAAGTGAGTATTTTATGTGCATATGAAAATGTTAACCTCATGCATAACAACGAGCTGGACGTTTGTGACATACAATGTTATACCAGGGGAACATTTTACACAATTTAATTCAGAGCGTAGATCATGTATATTATGGGTTAGCATAAAAAGCACGCGTAGAATGCTGGGCTTTAGATGGGTCTCTGAACTTTTTTCCTGAGATGGGGTGCTGCCTGGGCTCCTTAAAGTCCACTAGTAGCTCCAGCCGATGAAGGGGCTAGAGGCCAAGGCCTTTTTGCTCTAAAACCCAAAAAGTGATGGGTGGAAGGTTTTGAATTAATCTGAACCACTGGCCTTGCTCTGGGCAACCTTCCACACCACTGTGTTTTAGCCGGTCTGTGCCAAAGCAAAAGGGGTCCTGCTATATGCAAATCAGTCAGGGACTGCCACCAATGGGAGCAGCCCTGCCCAAACTGCTAGGCCAGTTCGCCTCTGCACGGAAACAAACGCAAGCCACCACAGACATGTTTCGGCCTTGTTGGGCCTCCTCAGTGAGGTGCAGCATAGTTCCCTATGGCGCAGCGAGCAAGGGACCCACGTCTGGGCATACCCTCTCTCGCATAGGGAGACACACTTTTTGTTCTAAAGCCTGAAGCTCTCATGCCTGAACAAGTGCTTCACGCTTTAGAAAAAATCCATGGCTTTTTGAGTCCTCGCCTTTTCTTCCAGAATGGTGGCACTAGCCCTCTTGTATCTCTAAGCAAAAGGGATGCCTGACGTGGGCCAGCACCATCATACTTTTTTCAAATGCCTGAAGCTCGCAAGCATGAGCAAGAGCTTCAGGCTTTCGAAAAAAGCTCATCTCCTAGAGCTGCTTCATTGGCTGGGGCTACCAGGGGACTTTAGGGAGCTCCAGCAGCACCCAACGCTGAAACATTTGTTTCGGAGACCGCCGCTTTACAATAAGATTCATGTAAAGTGAACGCTATAAAGACCACACTATTCTAATTCTTGAAAGCCAAAATGTAAATATTTGTACCAAGTAGAGCTCAGAAGATATGTAGTAAAGTGCCTGAATTGCAGAGAGGATTGAAACCACAGGTTCACTACTTAACCAAAGTGTGTGATCATGGGCAAATTATTTAATCTTGCTGTGACTTAAATGCAAAGAGGGGAGTCCTTGGAAGTGACTAAGTTCACACGGTTAAAAAAAGACAAACTTACAATGGGGTCAATTTCATGGCTTTAGGGACGAAATGGAGTCTCCTTGTACTCCTTTATTAGTGGCCCCCGAGGTCATCACCTAGAATTGCATAATTGTGGCCTCGACCCTCCCACAGTTCCCATGTCACTTAATTTGGTAGGCAGATATATAGTCTCACTAGCCAGTCACTGCACCAGATAATCCTAGCATAGCAGACTGACAATGCCCTGTCCTGTTGCTGCCATTTACCCAAGTTACCTGGGCTATCAGAGTATCACCCCTAATGGAAATGAGTGAAGCTATTTGCTTTGCCCACTTATGCTATGCTAGTGAGCCTTGCATAGTACACCTCCCTTTTTGCCAATTTCTTGGAACTTCAGGATCCTTCAGCAGTGGGTTAGGGCATTAACACAGGAGCAGGGCAAGGTTTCAGTGTCAATGTGTGCAGATCTGAAAAGACAAGGCTGTCTGTAGTGAGTACGTTTAAATATATTGTGACTTGTCTAGAGCGGTTGCGAATGTAAAGTGTGTGATTATCTGGGTGTCTGTCAGAGTGGCCTTTAAGCAATGTGGAGAATTGTGTTGGTGCATCTGTGGTGGGTTTGTAGTGTTTTAGAAAAACTTAGTGTCGACATGTGTCTATGGGTGGTGAGTTGTTTTGATGATGAAGTTGTGTGGCAATATGTGTAGGAGAGACTATGTCAACTTGGGGGAAGAGCCAAAGTATCCCGCATGGAAGACAACACAGTAGATTTCACTCTAATCCTTAAAAGTAAACATTATAGCTCTTTTGAACCCTGATAGGGCTGGAATATCCCTAATATCACAAGAGAGTAAATTACATAAGGTGGGAGCCTGAGTATCAAAGCAGGTTCCACCAAGCCTCTTCAGTTTGAAGCGAGGCACATTCAAATGCCTTTTTCCATTTGAGCATAAGGAACGAAGTACAGGTGCGTTCTGAATTCGTTCTTTCACATAAGGGGGGGCCTGGCTTGATAGACATTTGTATGTGAGAGATCTTATGCGATATCCGGTGACAGACTGGAAGCCAGTGCAAGGATCTCCTTGCCTGTGCAGCGTGTTCTGTCCTTGTTAGCCCACTTACAGCTCTAGAGACTCCATTTTGGGCAGTTTGCAAGGTTCTAATCTTGCTCTTGGCTGTGCCCACTAGAAGACCATTACAGTAGTCCATTCTGGAGTGTACTAGGGCCGTCGCAAGAATGGAGAAGTTGGGAGTGGAAAGATAGGGTTTCATCTGCCTGATAAGGTTAACTGTACATTCACAAGACGATTTGACATGAAGGGTATGTTGTTTCATAGTCAGGCCTGAGTCTAGGTAGACTCCCAGAGTTTTAACACAAGAGCTAACCTGAATGTTGCAGCCACTGATCCTAAACTGCATATAATCAGGGTCCACTCTCTTTAGGCGTTGACTAGAGCCCACTAGTATAAGTTCTGTTTTTCCACCATTAAGAGCTAGTGAGTTTGTCGCCATCCACGTTTAAATCAATGAGTATATCTGATTAATCCTCATCACACCTGTCCCATAATCTCCAGTAAGTGCCAGAAATATCTAGGTGTCATCAGCGTAGTTGGTATAACCCATGCCAGCGGCATCCAGGAGGTCAAAGAGTGGGCACCTGTTAATATTAAACAATATAGGAGAGAGGCAGGCTCCCTGAGGAACCCCACAGGTCAACCATTCAGGAAGAGAATGAAATTCACCAATCATAAATCTTGTCTGACGGGGGCCCAAGAAGAAAGCCAGCCAAGAGACTGTATGGTCCCAGCAATCACCTAATGTTGTCAACCTTTCTAATAGCAAGCCATGATCTACAAGGTCACAAGCTGCTGAGAGATGCAGCCGCATCAGCAGTGACATTTGACCACTATCCACTATATTCTAGAAGAACTAGCTTTCAGGTACAACATGGCAGTCTCTGTGCCGTGTGTTGCCTCAGAAGCCTGACTGACAAGAGCGCAGCACTCCATGTGTGTCAACATGTTTCTGCAGTTGTTGGCAAGTTATCCTATCCAACACCTTTAGGAGAAACTGGATCTTACTGATTGGTGATCATTTCTCACCACTGTAGGATCCATTGAATCTTTTTTGAGAATAGGTGATATCTAAACCTCCTAAAGGGCTTGGGAGACTTTAGCTGTGAGAAAAGAGGAGTTTACAATTCCTGAAATAGAGGGTGCCAGATGATCTAGTGATTCTTTAATTATACTTACAGGGCAGACATCACTTGGGCATGCTGTCGGTTTCAACTTCCTCACCACCCTTATCATGTCAGTGGGATCTATTTGATCAAAGAAAAATTCCGGGAGTCTATCAGAAGGAGTCAACTCGAAAGCTCTTTATTGACTGTCTACTTGTGGAGTTTTAATTTGGCAGAAAACCATTTTTGGTATTTCATTGCACCACTCATTACTTCCAGTGATGGTAGAATGGGCACATCTCTTACCTTCCAACTCTTTTAGGATGGTGAATAATTCCTTCTACCTAGATTTGGCCTTGTCTATTCTGTTGTCAAGGGTAGTGCACTTTGCATCCAATATGGCTTGTTTATATTTGGATGCTGCTATCCGCTAGTGTCTTCTATATTTCAAAATGTCCTCTGAGAACCCGTTTTTTCCACATGATTCCGCTTTAATTTCCTTTACAGTCAGGGGCACTAATATGTCAATAGCCATCTTAGTACTATTATGAAGCCTCTCAGTAAGTAATGAGGTTTCAGTGGTGGGTATTAAGTTGACAAAGGTGGGAAGAACCAAATTACCAAATGCCTGTGCTGAGACTTTATGTTTTCACTGCGATGGTTAGTTTTGTCAGTTCTTAGCTAGTTTCTTGAGACTTCACCTGCAACTGCGCACTGATCCCACAAAGATACGTCAACCCGAGCGCCACTCAATCTTACCTGGGATTATGATACAATGCAGCTGGATACACACCATGAAATACCAACTGACGAAGCCAACCATGCACCACACCGCAACCGCAGCATTACCATGCTGGCAAGTAGCCACAAAACGTGCATTTTGTATTCAAAACTGGGCAATGTCATTGGCTGGTGTATATTGCACAATGTGCTGCTAATTTGACACTAGTTCCCATAAACATTCCTTTAGTCAAACGTAATACAAGTACATTTTCACTGTCTACACAGTCTCTAACGTAGGTCCTCCACTGCCATTTGATACGTTATCCCAGCCAATGTTTTTGTCTAGTTGTTCCGTTAGACCGGCCCACACTGACTTGGACAAAATGGCAGTGAGCACCAAAATGCTATCTACTGCGTCTGCAAAGCTTCGTGACTAACACACAGCTGCATGTTATGAACGCTCTCCATTTGTGCCATTTCAGTCTTCTCTGAGGACCCGAAATACATTTTTTTCTTAAACTGTGTTTGAACGGAATGTGCTCAATACATCTTCTAAATTACTAAAAATAACAATGCATCGAAAATGTATTACTTTACCACCATCACGCAGTTCTGTCTAAAATGTTAAAATAGGCAATTTTGTAGACACAGACTATTACTAATCTTAATATAAATCCCATTAACTATAGTGATCCTATAAAGGCTTTCAATGAGAGACAATATCCTGCCCACGGAACTAGTTACTTATCTGTAACTCCCGTTCTCCAGCATGGGTCTTACAGGTAATATTATAGCAGTTTCGCCTTAAAGATGAACACTGCTTGTCGCTTCTATAGCCTATCTATTACTGTCCCATTAGGTCATACTGCCATAGCCAATGGCAGTCATCCCCCTAAGCTCCACCTCTGGTTGCCATCTTTATATTTGGTTGGGCATGCAAAGTGGCAGTAGGAACCAAGAAGAGCCAGAGAGGAGAAGGAGGGAGGGTTCTCATGTGAATCCATGTAAGGCCTATGTTGGAGAATAGAAGTTACAGGAAAGTAACTAGTTCCTTCTCCAGCTTGGGGTCTTACATGGGTCTTACAAGGATTCACATGCTCATAAATACGATTACACGGCAGTACATAGACACAACCATGGGAGGTGGCAGGCTCAACAGAAGCAATGCACTTACCCCTGGACAGACTCACCTCATGCAAACAGGTTGCAAAGCACCACTTGGCCGACCCGGGACGCCTCCCTGTAATCTTTGTCAACACAGGAAGATAGCTCAGGGGATAGCTCTTGGGAGGATAGCTCAGGGGCAACATGCTCGCCTTGGAAGCAAGACGACACAGAGCAACACAGGTTCGATACCCGGGTCCGCACTTAGAAACCTCTGGGTATTAAGCGTGTTATAAATAACCTATCATATCATCATATCACAGCAGATTCTCATGAAAGGTGTGGGTAGACCTCCATGTAGCAGCCCTGCAGATGTCAAGCAGGGGAACACCAGAGAGAAACAGTGTAGTTTCTGTGATGGCTCTGTTGGAATGGGTTCTCTGCTTGCCTGCAAGTGGCCTGCTGGCTAGATAATGGCAATGCCCAAAACAGCCAGAGAGCCACCTGGAGATATAAGCCTTCGACAGGGTCTTCCCATGTCGCATAGGTTCAAAAGCAAGAAAAAGATAAAAAGTCTTTCAAAAGAATTTGGTTCATGCCACATAGTGCTTCAATGCACATGAAACATCTCTGCCAGCCACGAAGGGTTAGAGAAAAAGACTGGCAAGACTAAAGATTTGTTTAAATGAAAGTCCGATGGAACCTTGTGCATAAAAGACGGATGATTCCATAAAACCAACTTGGAGTGATGCAATGACAGATACAGAGGTTTACATGAGAGAGCTTGCATCTCCCCAACTCGCCTGGCGGAGGTGATAACCAGTAGGAAGGCCATCTTCCAAAACAAAAACTTCAAAGATCCTTGATGCATTGGTTCGAAAGGTGGAGCCACCAGTTTTGACAAAACTACATTGAGTTCCCAAGCCGTAGCTGGAGCCTTCACTGGTGGGAACGTTCTGAAGAGGCCTTTGAGGAACTCCTTCACAAGCCTATGAGACCAGAGGGAGAGCCTGCCAGGAGCCAGAACATAGCGGGTCATGGTGGCTAAATGCACCCTGATAGATGCATGGGCTAGTCCAGACTAAGCAGGCAAGAGCAGGTAAGGCAGAAGCTGCAAAACTGTGACTTGCAGCGTAGAGATGCCTTGCAAGCAGCACCACACTGTAAAGTTCTTATGGAAAGAAAACGTTTATGGAGCTTTCGCTGTTGACAGAATGTTCTTGCATTCCAGATTATGGAGGAGTGTCCAAATTTAGAGCTGCGTTAGTCAGGATGCTATGCTGACCAACCTGGGTTGTGGTGCAGGATTGACACTCCTTCTCTGAAGAGGAGTCTGGAAGAGGAGGTGGTCCTGACGGATTCAGCCACTGACAGACGGAGAAGGTCTGGATACCAGATCTGCCTGGGCCACGCCGGGGGATTGGCAGGAATGCGTACAGGAACAGGTCCTCCCAAGGGAATGTGAAGGCGTGTCCTAGACTACCTGCTGGCAAACATCTGGCATTTGTAGCTGACTGCTGCGGCAAAAAGGTCGATTTGAGGGTGGCCCCACTTGTCGAAGAGAAAAGACACCTGGATCTGCCCAAGTTCCCCCTCATGGCAGCACTGGAGCTCCCTTCTCAGTGTGTGTGTGATGGTGTTGTGAACGCCTTCCAGGTGAAACGGTATGATAAACATCTGCTGAGCAATGGCCCAGCGCCACAGGGTCTGCGTTTCTTGAAAAGAGCGGGAGAGCGAATTCCCCCTGCTTCCTGATGTAAAACATTGTGGTCGTGTTGTCCATGAAGATGCGGACCACCTTCCCCTACAGCTGGGGTTTGAAGGACTTCATGGCCTAGAAGACTTCCCGCAGTTCTACAACATTGATATGCAACACCTTCTCCTCTGGAAGCCAAAGGCCTCTGGCATACAGTTGGCCCGTGTGGGTACCACAACTCAATGTAGGGTCTGGCAGAGGGGCAGATTAAGGTTTACTTTGTCGTCCATTGAGCCTGTGATTTGTTTCCATTTGGCATGTAGAAATTCTTGAAGGGGTCTTATCTGAAGTCTGCAAAAGCGCACCAGATGGATGCACAAGGCCATCATACCCAGCAGGGACTTGATAGATCTGACTGTTGCAACCTGCGCTAACGATAGCCTTTGCACCTTTCCCAGAATGGCCTTTATACTGTCTTCTGACGGAGTCACTAGGCACAACAGCGTGTCGATGGAGGACCCCAGGAATAGTGCATTCCGAGATGGCACTACGAGGGATTTCAGATAGTTTATCAAGCATCCCAGAGAAATTACGGTCTCGATTGCCTGCATGGTGTGCTGGACTGCTGAGATCAGGGTTGGAGCAGCCAATCATCCAGGTAGGGATAGACATAGATTCCCTTGCAACAAAGTTGCGCTGCCACACGAGCCAAGCACTTGGTGAACACCATTGGGGCCAATTTCAGGCCGATAGGCAGGACTTTGAACTGGTAATATTTTCCCTGAACGACAAAACGCAGGAACCTCCGCTGTTTCCGATGAATGGGAATCTGGAATTAAGCATCATCCAAGTCAAAGCTTGTCAGGCAATCTCCTTTTTCCATTTGGCCAAGCATATGTTGCAACATGATCATCCTGAACATTTGGGACTTGAGGAATTTGTTGAGACATCTTAAGTCTAGAATGGGTCTCCACCCTCCTGACTTCTTCTGGACAAGAACGTATCTGCAGTACACTCCAGAGCACCGGAGGCACAGAGGGACCTATTCTTTTACCCCTTTCTTTAACATGGCTTCAACCTGCTTTAGTAGCTGTGCAACATGCTGCTCTTGTCTGGAGACAAGAGTAATGTGAAAGTATGTGCCCTGGAATTCCAGGGTTGGACCCTGCTTCCAACAAAGTCCCTGGGCTCTCCTCACCCTGCTCCTACCACAGTTCCTAGCCCCTTCACCCACCCTGCTCGCATCACAGTCCCAGGGCCAGTGGCGGCTGGTGAATGTTTTAAGTGAAGGGTCGTAAAGATTTCCTCTAGATATACCAAAGCAACTGATCATCACAAGGGAGCCCAACCCAATCAAGCAGGGTTCAGAGGGGTTCTCCCCCCAGTAAATATTTTTAAATAATAGTTTCAAATGCTGCATTTTAGAGCACACTTAAAACAAAAGGGTAAAAAGCCAAGAGGGCCAGGCACGGTGTTCCGAGGAGGGCAGTGGGTGGAAAGAAGAGCAGGCGTGGAACACCATGGAGGCCACAGCGACAGACAAGACCATGCTCTGGTGCAAGCGTGGGAGAAAGGAGAGTGAGCTGTGCCTATGCGGGGACACATAGCCCGTTGCTGATGAGTGGCCTCTGGGAGTGCTAAATTCTGTTCACTACCCGAGACTACTGCCGAAAATCCAGATAGGGTGGGCCAGTATTGAATTTAAGCAATGAGGGCATACATTCAGAACAAAGGAGACATCTCCCTATATGCATTAGTAAGTGGGACACTAATTTGATAAAGATGGCAATTCTTATATACTCTGCTCAACATCTAAAACAAGTATCTTTGCCCCTGTCCAATGTTATTGCAGGAATTAACATAGCCCACACCCCACCCTTTTCTTAAGTGTGTAATGCAATTGGGCATTGAGTATAATAGTGTGGTCCCTTTCTTGGATAACCCTAAATCACCTCTACTGGGATGTCTTATATGGGATCATATGTAACTAAGAAGTGCTGCACACTGGACCCCTAAAAAAATAACACTGCGACAGCTAGGAGACTCAACCTCTGGAACTCGGTGCTGGCCAACATTTCCTTATCCTTATGAGAATTAGAGCTAGGGTACTGATGAAAGTGAGTGCCTGAAGACCGTGTCAATGGCATAAATAGACGACATACGTATCAAGTGGGAATCAAGGTTGCTGTATCTTACAGTAAAGGTCTTTATCTGCCAGTTTGTGACAAGTGAAACTCAAAAGGCCACACTCAACATTCACAGTCTATTAAAATATGAGCCCTGTTAGTAGAGTGCTGCCCTGCCTCACTCTTGTAGTGGGGAAATTGTTGCAGGCTCTGCCCCCTGCCTTCCCCATAAGAAACTAAATTATAAAATAAGAAAGGAAATATTTGAAACTGCACTTTAAATTCTCCTGGAAATGCAGCTGGCACAAATAATTGTTAGTTTTGTACCACACAAGTAGGGAACAGATAAGGCATTAGCTTGTACAATAAGTGTGTTTTCAAATAGAATAGATTAGGTGAAAGGAAGGCATGTACACAAGATAGGGACTCACTATGCAAGTAGGGCAGGACGTTGTAAGGCGAATAAGGTTGCTGATACCATAGGGAGAAATATAATGTGACAGGCATGCACCAGGACTCGGTAGAGAGCAAAATACATGCAAAATAAATGTGTCCCACAGAGGAAAATAACGTGACAAGCAGTTGCCATTTTAAAACTGCACCAAACACAGTAGAGAATTAAACAGCTTTAATAGAGGACCCAGTTAAGCATGCTATTTGAAAAAATACATGTAATTCAGGAAAATGCTGTGGCCAGCTAGATGGTAGCTGCCTCCAAGAAATGTGAATCTCCAAAAGACTCTGTATGGGCGGGCTACATGGTGGAACAAGATACCATTGTGTGCATCCAACTGTCAAGGTAAATCAAGTTATGATAACACAGAAGACTATTTTGAGTCTATGGGAACTGAACATCCCAGGACATTTTATAAGTAGTTGGCAGATTAATGTCTCAGTGATCAGCTAGGCGTGACAGAGAAACATGGATGCGATTAATTACAGCGCACATGGTTAAAGCAGAATGATTCATAATAACAGTATTCATAAATTTGTCAAGAGAAGACTGGCGCCGGTACTTTTGTGAGAATAAGGAGTAATGGAATTATTAGAAGTGGTCGTTGAGACGCAGCGACATCATGGCAGAGATAACATGTGCCGTTTTGTTTAATTAAGAGCAAAGGCAATTTTGCTTGTCCTCTCTTCCCATCTACACAAGGCATGTCCTCTTGCAGCCAGTTCATGGAGAGTGTGACCACATGTTAACTGACAAACATATGTCCTTTTCCATACAGAAGTAATTTAGAGCCTACCAATAATATTCAAGCATGATGATGTAGCACATTTTTATGGGATGGTTTATGGGTGGGATCTTAGATAAATGCTTGTCCATTCATTATTTTTGCACATATATAATTATATATGTAGCTTAGTAGAGGGAGCCAATGACCAGGAATGATAGGTTTTCATAACTGTGACATCAAAATGCCTATAAAAACTGCTGTTTCCTGTGTAGATGTGGAGAATGATCTTGAGTGAGAGCTTGGCTGTTAATCTTGTTTTCCCCCCAGTTTTACATTGCAATTAAAGCTGGGTTACCTTGCATTTGGCATAACACAATCCACTCTGCATTGTCTCTTTATTGGCAAATACCAGTTAGAGGGCTATTTGGTTTTTGACCTCTGTTTCACTCTTATACAACCCACTTCCCATCTATTTTACCGAAGGACCAGATTTCTATTAGTATTGTTCTCATTCCCTTTATAGACACTGGAGTGTGCTGTGATTCTAGCACTCAAGCAATCACACTTACAATTACACATCATTGCAGACACAAGGAATTGCTGACCCCTCAATATTCAAACCTTTCATTCCAATGGGCACTATCAATGCAAATCTATGCTGCCTGTAGAACCTCTTACATTGCACCTTTTCTGGGGTATCTGGTGGAGGATGGACACCAGGGCCCCGTTTCCTGGTATTTCGTAAATTTCAATGCATAATGCACTGCTAACAGGCCTTTCTAGTGGACCTTAAAGGGACAAAAAATGTGCCAAGTTATACACAGTAATGCATATTTTATAATGCACATAATAAAAAAGGACTGAAAAAAATTATAATTATTTTGTTAACATTTTATTTCAGACAGCGGGTGTGTGACCCCCTGGATTTGTGGCTGTGTTCCCTCAGGGGTAATGCCCCATAGTTTGAATACTGCTACTTTAGAGGAAAAAAGCAATGCCTCCTCAGTTGGAGAGTTCCCAACAAATGTGCCATTTCAGTGTCTGTTTTTATAGACTGTAGGTTGTCATCAACAACTTTTCTGAAAAAGTTTTCACTATTGAATGACATGTCCACCACCTTCATCTGCACATCCGGGCAGAAGTTGGTGGCCTTGAGCTAACCTAGTCAGCAGAGGGCCACGCCATTGCCCATCTGACAGAACCCTGAATCTGCAATGTCAAGGGCGACAGTGATTGCATGGTTGGAGGCTACTTCCCCTTGTGAAGCAAGGCCAGGATTTCCATCTTCTTGTCGTCTGGGAGGAAGTCAAGGATGGGTCCCAATTTATAACAAAGCTCTCTATCGTACCTGGAGAGAATGGCTAATGAGCTGGCAGCCTTGATTGGAATTGTAGTTGTAACAATGCCCTTCCCAGTTGCATCCTGCTTCTTACCCTCCTGGTCAGGAGGAACCATAGAAGAGGGAGATGGGTTAGAGGACCTTTTCCTCCAGCCTTGGTTGGGATATGAGGCACTTCAGGGCTGTGTCTGGAACCTGGTACTTTTTCTCTAAATGGTCCTTCTTTGCAGGGGCAGTGGTAGGGGCTTTCATAACCAACATGCCATCCTCCCAAATGTTATCCAGAAGGGGAGCTGAAACAATAGTTCCTGGGTGACTCCCGTTGCTGAAAAATGTAGCCTTCCGTTATCTTCTTCTCAGGAATGAGATTTAATAGCTTTGAGGCCCATGAGATCATTACATGAAACAAACCGATCTCATCTGGGGGAGAGTGCCAGGATGGCATGTCAACAACAGGAGGCTCCCCATTCCCATGAACATAGTCGTCGAAGTCCTCAGTGCCTTGTGTATCCTGGGTTGTGACTGTATCTGTATCGGAATCTGTCAAGGCTGCTTTTTTCACCACAGAAGGCGGTGCAACCAGTAATTGCCGAGAGGCAGCTGGAGCTGTGAGAGGCGGCATCAGCCAGGCCCTTGAAGGTCACTGGGAGACGCTGCTGGATATCTGACAGAAACGTGTGAAGAGTGGTTAAAATGTCCATAGACACATCTCTAGGCACTACAGGATCCCGCACCGGGTCATGAGGCCAAGGGCTAGTAGTACAAGATAGTTGGTGAGATGGCTGAGCACCTTGCCGATGCACTGGCAGAATGGGATCAGGTTCTCCCTGAGCCTTCTTAGCCGGATTAGAATCCCTTTGGTAGGAACTTTTCCGAACAACTGGAGCACTGAATCACTGGGACTGATGATGGCACCCTGGGGGCCCCAACGGAGACAGTGTGAAGAGTGGTGCAGTCTTGGTGGGTCTTGAGAGGAATGCAAGAGTTTGTGGCATCTCTCTCTCCAAACAAGTGCCCCTAGGAAAGGAGGCAATCACTGGGGCCTGTGACGCAGGTAATGGTGCCGCCGCTGACAGGGCCATTGCTGCAACTGTCGATGGAGGTCTAGGCGGTAGGGCCACTCTAGGAGTGGTAGTAGTAGACATGGAGACGGTGACCATAGTGAATGAGCCCATTGGTGGGATTGCAGTTGTCGACGGCAAAGATTCTTAATGGACGAGGTTGTTGATGGGGCAACAGTCTTCGTGGATGAGGTTGCCGACAGAGCAGTCGTCGACGGTCTCCTCGAGGGAGTCTGTGATGATGAAGTCTGTGATGGAGTAGCCGCTGACTGGTCCCTCGACGGGGTCTCTGATATCGAGATCTTCATCGCAATGGGGTCCGTGAGGATTAAGAGGACTTATGCTTCGCAGTTGACGCCAACAATTTTCTCGCAGACGGAACATGTCAGTTCGACGGTAGAGTGATGATGACCAGTGTCTTTCAGACAGTGGCTCCGCAGCCGGGGTGCCCGTTGTTGAGGAAGTCGAAGAGTGAGACGACATAGCCTTTTATGATATCTTCCCCTAGAAAGTGTCCTCAAAGGATCTCGACCTCTTGTCAGAGGGAGCATGCTCTTTGGGCCCACTGACCCTGCAGGAGCAATGACTGTGCATGCAGGCCAAGTAAGAAGCCCCCTTTCCTCAATCCAAGCCACTAACCTTCTATGGCAGTCTTTCCGTGTCTTGAAGAGAAGGCCTGGCAGAAGAAACATTCACCCACATCATGGTCTGGATGAAAGCAATAGATATTATTTGAAATTCCGATCTTCAACAAAGATGTTTTTTAGGCCGCATTTCGAGCAGGCCTTGAAGAGGCTTTTTCACATGGCATCCACCATGGTGCATGTGTACAAGGCCCAAGTCTGTAGCCTCAAACAGTTCGGAGATCCAATGAAGGAATGGATCCCCTCCAGGCTAGGATCCCCGCTGCCGGTGGTCATACTGTGACTGAAGAATGAAGACATTGAGACAATTTCTCACAACAATAGGAAAATAAATATCGACATTTCGAAGAGCAAAACACGAGGACTCCCAACACGAAAACATGCAGGAAAGATCTGAAGATGGCCACCAGGGGTGGAGCTTAGGGGGATGAATGTCGTTGGCTGGGCAGTATGACCCTAAGAGACAGCAACAGGCTATAGAAGGGACGAGTAGTTTTCAGCATTAAAGCAAAACTGCTTTAATATTACTGAGGATTCAAAGCTTTTCAAGGATTTCAAGACCTATCAGGCACATTAGCTGCTACTTTATTTTCAAATTCACTCACTCAACATTCCTTCACTTAAAATATACATATAAATGTACCCCTACTCAAACAGGAAACAAGGCAGATTATGCTATGAAACACATTAATGAAATGCATTTACAGTTAATCTGACTGTTTTGGCAAATGCCCAATGACAAAGGTTTCGTAGACCTTGAATGCACCATAAAGCCAGTGTGTAGCCGAATGCAGACCCATATACCAAGGCTTGTGAGTCCCACATCCCTTGTTCAAACGAAGCAAGAATGGCCCCAGAAGGCACACAGGGCATTCTGTGTTTGCAGCAAATGCACCTAATGTAAGCACTGCACAGTAGATCAGCCGTTCAAACACACAGGGGCAGGACTGGGACTGAGCAGAATGTTAGAGTTCATTAAAGCCGTACTTCCCATTAGCACCTTTTAGGAATGCTGGGTGTGCGTCGACTAATCGGCTTTCTTGAAGTCACCTTTATATCCCAGCAATGTGCAAGGAAGTTAGTGGCTTCCTACTAAGACCTGCTGAAATTGCCTGCCTTTTCTCCTTCCTTACTTCTCCTCCTCCAGCACTATTCCTCCCCACAGACTTTCCGTTCCCTCCTGGTCCCGAATCCTAACCTAGCCCTGCAGAATGCTCCAGACACCACCCCCTTTGCTTCTGCCGCACCGCTCTTATAGTGCTAATTTCCTATGATAGCAATCAAACTCGGCTGAATTCATGAAACAAGTCAGTTACGAAGAATTTAATAAGTATCATTATTAATTGATGGGGTGAAAATAATAAAAGTCCTCTCCTAAATTGAATCAGAGAAAAGATGAAGCGGGGTAGGTGCCGACCTAAAACACTGCTCTCTGTATTTAATTGCATATATTCTCGTGCACAAACAAATCAGAACCAGAGCATCGGCAATATAGAGATTTGAACACTCGACTTGGAAAGGGTAGGCACCATGGCAGCTAAGTTCAATTCTCTGCCAATGGACTACTTCTTGTTTAGCTTTTTTCTTTTCACAATTCTTTCATAGGAATGAAAGGGCTGTTTACATATATTTGGCATCTAGAAATATCTCACAAGGCACAAGCATTTAATTTTACAATCAAACAAATTTAAGAGCAAAGTTTGGCGCTAAGGATGCCAGAGGACTCCTGGGGTTAAGGCATTGATAGACAGCAAAGGGCATTGGTTCACTTGATATTCGATCAGCGGAAAGAGGCCTACATAATATTCCAAGCCCTAAGTAGCTAGCCACACTTGAGTGCCTACAACCTTGGTGGATGGGATGTAGTTATGGGGGGAAAAGTAGTATCTGTACATGCAGATTGGCAGAGTTGCACAAAATAAAAAGAAAGAACCTTGGCAATCCAGGGAGGCCGAACTTGAAAATGGGGAATAGATTTTGTAAGGGGGTACCATTTTGATAGGTAGAGGGACTACAGTGCCTGACTTTGCCATTTCTCTGCGAGCACTGGTCACCTAGGAGGGATTGAATTTGTACATATATAAGAGATTAGCCAAATGATGACATTCTCAGCCCCCACCTATCGCTTAGATAACCAACACCCTCTCAATATAAGTGCACCATGTTTTAAGTACTTGGTGTATAGTATTTAAAATGGCAATAATCTTTTACTGCTTCACTGTAATCAAGCCCTTGTTTTGCATTTACTCAAAAAGCTGAACTAGGAAAAGGTTCTATAGTGAACATGATTTTCTTTTTCCAGTAATGGCATGTTATGGGGTCTCCTTGAAGGTACGGATTGACACCTTGCAGGGAAGCCATTCTTGTCCACTTAGACTGGAAGCTAGCACAATGTACCCTTGATAGTTACCGCAGGTGAGGGGCAAAAGAGCAGCATTTGGGCCTGCAAATGATGGTTGGTATTAGAGAACAGGTGATGGGGCAAAGAAAAAACAAACTGAAGAGATGGGCCTTCCCTAGGGTCCTCTTCCCGGAAAATAGTGCTTGCACGCTTTAGAAATTCAATATAGCTGTATTAAGAGGTGACCAGAGCTACTTTACAGGAGAAAGTAGAGACAGCATCTCATCATTTTACAACTCACAATCACATACCACACACCCAATTCCATTCTGGAGATGCTTGTCAGGCAACACATAATACTCCTGATTTGGCAATAATCTCTGCAAAATAATACTGTTCACAGAAAAGTGTATGGGTGTTGGATGATGGTGAGAAGTCAATGGCTAGTGTCATGTCCTGTACATCAAGCACTTTATACTTAATTTCGATGGAGATCTGTTCATAATTCACAAAGAATTATGATTGTTATTAACGAGCAGAGGAAAATTGATAATATCAATGATAGTAGATCATTGGTGCAGGTGATCAAAACCATTGCCCCAGCGATCAGGTGATAATGGATGCTTGAGTGCAATGAACCTAGTTTTATCCAAAGATGTCAGCGGCTTGTGGATAGAACAATGGCAAGGAAACATGATCGGCAGCACCTCGTGCAGCTGTATCAGCGGCATCTTGAGATATTTTGTGGCCAAAATAATGGTGATATGTTCAATGAAATCGACATTTTGGGTTAAAAGAAGAGTGATTCATCTAAATGTCACTCTACAGTAGAGTAGGTCTTTGCCAGTAATGGGAACTACCAATAAGCAAAGATTGGTGTTTTTCAGAAATTTGATAAGCTATCAGAGCTGGGCGAGCATCTTAGATCATTTGCCCCACAATTCTATCCCAGTACCTCGAATAGGAGTCAGCTTCAAACTTTGGGAATTGTAAGGACTTGAGCTAAAAACATCCTCTGTGTGTGATTAGAATCCAAATCTGTTGGGCAGAGAGTGCACTGTACTTGCCAGACAGAGTTTTAAAGAGTGGTGGAGCAAGCATAGGCTCACACACATACAATGCCATCCATGCCCAAAACAAGCCCCTCTGACAAATCACACACACAAACACAATGCCCGCCAACACACACACACACATTGCCACCATTTCCTGATTCGCTTTGGAAAGAGGGGATATATATATTTTGGCGTGCTACTCATTAATCTGCATTTCGTCTAACGTGCACCACATTGTACCTCTCAGGTTTGCGTCCACTGAAATGTGATGTAAGTCTGCTGACCGTACCTTCTCCTCCACCACCACACTCTGTAGATGTGGTGTTCCCCAGGGCTCTATCCTCTCACCTTGGCTTTTCAATATTTACCTTGCACCTCTTGCTCACCTGATCTCTGCCTTCTCGCCTCATTTCCAATGTTACACAGATGACAAAAGACTCTCTTTCAAGCTCCCCACTTCCTCTTCTCCATCCTTATTCTATAATCCTTGACTGCCTGTCTGGTATTCAGTCTTGGTGCACCTCCAATGATGTCTGCCTTAATGCCAGTAAGACTGAGATTCTTCCTACTGGGACAGCTGCTCCCAATTTTCCCTCTTGCACTCTGGCCTCCCTCGATGGGCTCACCTCCCTCTCCTTTCAGTGAGGCCAGAAATCTTGGGGTCATCTTCGACTCCTCTCTCTCCTTTAATCCTCACATCTTGGACCTTGTCAAGAAGGCCCACTTTCAACTTCACCTCCTTAGAGGCATTCTCCCTTTCCTCACCTTCCCCCAGAAGCTCAATGTCTCTAGAGCTCTGGTCCTTTCCAGGCTGGATTACTGTAACAGCCTCTTCCTCAGCCTGCTGCTTTCTACACTCTGTCCTCTTCAACGTATCCAGAATAGGGCTGCAAGACTTATCCTGGGACTCAAGCCCTGGGATCATATCTCTCGAGCTCTAAAATCTCTCCACTGGCTCCCTGCAAGGATCCAATTCAAGACCTTTTGCATCAGGCACAAGACTGTCTGGGGCCTGGGACCGCGCTACATGAATCTCTCTTTTACTAAATACTCTCCTTCCAGATCCCTTCGATCTTCTGGCTCCAATTCTCTGGCGATAAATGTTTCTCCAAGCTGAGGGCTGGGGGCAGATCTCTCTCCTTATCTGGCTCCCTCTTCTGGAACAGTCTCCCTCTTTCTGTCTTGAACCGGACCACTTCAAGTTCCGCAATCAACTCAAGCCCTTGCACTTCTCCTACTCCTTTCCTCTCCCCCCTCTCTTGCTAACCATTCCCTCTGTTGCTGAGATTGGCAGCCTGGTCCCTCAAGAGTCCAATAGGGTTCTGGCCCATGCCCAATCACCAGCAGCACCCCCCCTGCACTGCCCTCTGAGCCAACACCCGCCTGTTGGTTGGTTTGTTTGCCACTGCCCTGCACATACCTGTTGGGCGGTAGAACTTCTCACCTGAGACGTCTCTGCCCATGCAATTACCTGTTGCCTCCACAACGGGCACCTCTGGCACTTCCTTCTCTGGGGGACCCTTATTGTACTTACCCCACCCCCTTTTGTCCTTTCTTTTCGTTGCACTTGCAGGTTCTGAATGTCACAAGGCCTAGTAGGACCGCTGTTCATTTCTATTTATTAATTGTCATTTTCATTGTTTATTTGCTCCCTTGTTCCCTTCCTTTTTGCCTTGTGGCACTTTGAAACACTGGGCCTCATCACGAGTTGGGCGGTAACGCTGGTGCTATTACCGCCAGAGCTATTAGCCCCACCGCCAAACCCCCTGGCGGTATTAGTGCCGGATCACGGGTTTGGTGGAACGGTTGGTGCCCATTCCCCAATGGGCCCATTCAGGAATTCCTCATTCCCCATTGGGCCAAATGGGGAAAATTTGCGCTATTACCGCCAGCAGATTTCCCGCCAGCGGTAATAGTGCTGAAAATCAGCTAATTTGCTGCGGATTTCCCCTCAGCTCACAGCTGGGAGGAAATCCGGCAAGGCCATGATCTGGCGGACCATTAAATGCTGCAGTAATAGCGCTACCGCCGCATTTAAGGGTTACCGCCAGACTCGTGATGAAGCCCACTGTCTTTTTGTATAAGCGCCTTATAAATATTCAATCAATAAATAAAAGACATTTTTGTTATGCCTCTCAGCTTAAGACCTTTGGGACACTCCTTCGCCAATGCCAGACATGAAGGTGTTACCACAATGCAATGCGCAGCAAGTGTCTCCAGGTACTTGCTAGTTCATGCCGCCACAACAGGCACACGCTATGTATCGGTTTTCTCGGATAAATATCACCACGTTGCTTCACACATACGCAACTTCCTGACTCGGCCGTGGCGGCTTTATACCGGAAACACACATTCCACGACTCTCTGCTCCAGAGTCTGCAGAATGCTAATGTCTGGCACTGGAGAGTGGACTGTGCTGACATGCCACCGATCCGGCGAGCCAGCGAAGGGGAAGTTCTTGAGGACCAAGGCAGGGTGTTTCTGAAGAGAACTGTAACCCTTGGCACAGTTGAAGTACGCCGTTGCCCTGGTTACCATTCATCATTTGAGGTAAAGATAGCTCCATCACTCAGCCTAATAAGGACACGCGCACTTTGGGCACAGCAGTTACTTTATTGTGGTAATTGCGTTTGTTTGTTAATGTTCTGCGTTCTAATTTTCCTTGGTGTTAGAAATTACTATATGGCTGGACATGATTTCACCCTTCTGGGGACCCTCTGGAATGTAGACGTCCCAGGACAAAGAGTTAATGGAGCGACCACATAGTGAGGGGGTGGGACGGGACAGGACGCTAAAGGTTGCAGAAGACAGTTGAGAGGGGATAGAGGCAGGGTGTCCCCTGTCACTGAAGCAGTGTGGAGCAAACTGGGACATCCAGTGAACCCAGGAAAAGTAACAGCGGAGGAAAGTAGGGGCCCGCGCCGTGTGTAGACCAGGGAGAAGATACGCAGTGCTGAACCACAGCCTCACAATGGCGTATGACGGTCGTCCAAGTCAGCACCATCTGGAAGAGCCAGTCAGGTGTGAAGCCTGGATACCTGGAACAGTGTGGCAGGGCCCCGCAAGCTGCCCTGGACTGCCTGAGTTTTGCTGGGTATCCAGTGCAGGGTAACAAGATCAAGCGCAGATGTTTGCGGCCAGTGGGCAAGAGGGCCTGGTTGGCCTAGGTATAACTGAAGGGCCGGCAGCTAACTCGAAACATGGGCTGTTCTCCTGTTTGTGCTAGTGCAAGAAAAACAGACATGAAAGACTGTAGCCATGTGGTGGACCCTTACCCAAGATGTGTTGGATGTCATTCCTCTCAGATTGCCTTGGTGTGCCGTTTTGCCAGGCTATTGTGCAAGTCTATGCAATAGCATACTCGTCCTTGGCACTTAAGGGGTTAAGATATGTCCAATTCCCTTTGTCCCCATCAGAGCTAATTTGATAGTCTAGATTAATAGCCAGATATAGCTGTACAGGGCACCTTGCACGTCACTGAGGTGACATCTATGTTTACGCTTAATTTGTTAGGTTGCTGGTGTCCTTATTTCTGGAGATCAAGTTACTTTAATTTAGGATGTGGTACCTGAATCCTGCCCTTTACAAATTCAACACAATTGACTGAAGATGAGTTCTTTATGGTCTATGACGAGTGATGGCATGGCACTGTTTCATGAGGAGGTGTTGAGTCCCCCATGTAACCCTATCTTTGGTGCTCTCATCAAACTCTGCATACAGCGCATGGACTTCAGTGGGCATCGATGGCCCTCGCTCCCAGCTGCACGAGCTGGTTGATATTGATTTTTAAGGCCAGTGATCCATGGGTTACCACTGCTTATATGTACATTTTCCAGCTATGTTAGAGACGCCCTTGTGGGACGACACAGGACTCATGGGGGTTATGTGTTTTGTTCAACCTCCAATGCAATCTCTCCTAGGACCACCGTGTTATTTGCCCACGGGCTCTTCGAATCCAAGACTTGTAGTTTGATAGTTAACCACTACCAAATGCATTTCTGTTTATGGGTACCTTCCTGATGTCACTTGGTTGCCTCTATGTGCCTTTGTTTATTTATTTGTTTTGCAATGTCTGTAGGTTTCGTTTTGTGTAGCGCTCTGAGGCCTAGGGGCGTGCAGCGCTTCATAAGAATTAATTAAATAAATAAATAAAATATCTTCTGTGTGTTTAAGGAGAAGCTCAGGCTGGCAGCCCACTCCTGTTCATATAACCCCTTCTTGAGTTGTTTTATTACCAGGTGCCGGTACCTCAGATGAACTGAGTTGGGGGGTGACGGGGGTGGATTGTGCTCGTTCAGACGGTTGCTTTGAGTCTGGATTAACCCTATGTCAGTGGGTCTGTGATGTTGAATGGGAGGCTCCTGTTCCCCCTCTCACCTGGTGGCAACTGCCAGTCAGCGGGCTAGAGTCACAAGACCTGGGCTACGAAACCCTTTCCTTGGTCCCAGTTTGTATTAAGTCTGTGCAATATACATTGAAAATCATGGGAATTCTGTACACGATGGGGCTCCAAAAACATAGGCTGATTCGAGGTAGTCACTGCCTCTCTCCCAGAGGCTTGTCCGGGGCATTGGCTCGCAGAGCAACACACCTATGTGTTGTTCCTGAGACACGTGTACGCTCATCCTGGACCCTTAATTGCCCTGCCCACTCATTCGGCTACACTCAGAACTACTGAGTCTACAGTTACACGCCCAGCCGTAGGGCTCACCTTTGCTGTCCTCCATCTGCACTTATACCCATGCCCCACTGTTGCTGCACTGTTAACCTCAGTGAGTCCATGTCTGTTCTTTGTACTACACTGTTCTGGTCGCCTGTATCTGGCTATGCTGTCTCTGAGAGGCATAACTGTAGTAAGTCCTGGCAACCTCACTGAGTCTCTGCTCTGTAAAGCTTTCTAAGTCCATGAACTGCACTTATCATACTGCACTGTTACTCTTTTATGCCCTGTCTCCTGTTTTGCCATCTGCTGTTTTGTAAGTTGACTGCAATTTGCAGAACTGCATTTATCTGTCTCTGTTCCACCACAACTGCACTCCACCACCCCTCTTACACCTGCACTTTACTGATCTGGGCTGTTACTAGGCTTTGAATGATCACACCTCCCCTCTTGGCTGCTCCCATCCCCTTTTCCCCCCTCTTGGGGCACTACAAATCGGCTTGGCCTCGCAGTTGGAGCTTTACAAATCAACAAGAATGAAAAAAAGAAAGAACGAATGAAAGAACAAAAGAAAGAAACAAAGAAACAAAGAAAGACACAAAGAAAGACATGTACACACTGAAGCCATTAGATGTCATGCTTCACCATCTGGGCCCTCTTAAGCAAATCCATAGGGGACTTAATGCACTATCGCCCTGCTAGGAAAAGCAAGATCTTCTCAAAATCATGGGAAATACTTATGAAACCGCGGGAGAACTTTCTAGAAGGGGGTTGCTGGGATGCATTTAACTTGAATGTGAGCTAAGGTATTTCTAGAGCCTCAGTGAACCCTAGGAAACTCAGAGAGATTTTGGGCAGCTCCCCTTAATAGTAAGCATTAGTGTGGTGCACCTCAAATGTGACAAGGAGCATGGGACGATGGCCAATGACAATTAATCTGGCATAGGCACAGCAACAGAGCATTAGGGACAGGAACAGGGCCCAGAAGATCAAGAAAAAAGTGTCCACTTCAATAGAATCAATGATGAGGAACAGTAGATCAGGTCAATGATCGTGGAAGGAAGATCGGGTCAGTGATAAGGGACAGGAGACAATTGACAGAAAACGAGTGACAGGAGATTACATGTTCTGTAAAATCCATCTGGTTATTCGCAAGAAATGTGCGTCTTGACGTAGATTTGCTTACATGTGGTGCCTTATAAATATAAAATAGAATAAAGAATAGATGGAATAAATAACCCGGGACAGTCGATTAGATAAGTGACGAGGAATAGGAGATGAGGACATGGATCAAAGGGGATATCAGGCCAGACGATGGGCAGACGAGCATGTCATGATGGACAGAAGAGCATGTCAGTAGTCGAGTCTGTGCTCAGGAACAGGATATCAAGCCAGTGATTCGGGACAGGAGATCTGGTATGCGATCAGGGACAGGAGAGAATGGCTGGAAGAAGAGAGACAAGAGATCAGGACAGTCATCAAGGACAGGAGATCAGGCTCTAATCAGGGACAGGAGATCTACTCAATGCACATTGCATTTGGGACAGCAATAGGGAACATCCCCTTCAGGAAACAGAGAGTGCATCAATAGACACGCCCTGATGTGGCATAGAAGATAACACTTGCGATAAGGAACAGAGAGCCTGGATAGAATAAAAGGGGAAAGAGAGCAAGTTAGTAATCAGAACAGGAGATAAATCCAGTGATCTGGACAGGTGATCCTGCATAGTAGACCAGGCACAAGACATCCAGTCAGTGATCACGGATTGCAGATCAAGACAGTTACCTGGGACAGGTGATCAAGGACAGGAAGAGAAGAACAGGAACCAAGAGATTAGTTTAGGGTCTAGTACCAGCAGATGTCAAATTTTGTACTAGATCAGCAAGCAGAGACAGGGTATCAGGGACAGGATCCATGGATAGAAAATTAGGAAATAGAGATCAGACCACATCAATGATCAGGTTCAGGAAGTCAAGCCATTGATCAGGAGACAGGAGATCAGGTCAGTGACTAGAGGCAGTTGCCTGGCAGACAAACAACATACAGGAGGTCAGGTTGGTGCTCTGGTACAGAAGACCACATACAGGAGATCCAGTCAGTGATTGAGGTAGAAGGAATATAAGATCAAAACTACAACCAGGGACAGGAGATCAAGCTGGAGATCAGAGACAGGAGAACATGGATAAAAGAAGAGAGAGGAGATCGAGGAAAGGTGATCAGACCCATGATCAGGGGCATGGGATCAGTCCATGACATGGGGCAGGAGATGTGGTCAGTGTGCATGGCATTTGGGGCAAGAATTGAGAACACACGATCGCATCAGTACTCAAGGTGTGATAGTGAATACAAGATAAGCCCAGTCAGCCACTTATGGAGCTGAGGTTTGTGGCTATTCTAATTCCTCTAGCTTCCAAGTTAGGGAGAATACCAACTTGAAACGCCTTATGGGCCTTCTGTATAGTGCCACCTCCATCCCAATCAACCTTGAATTAGTTATCATAGGTGTCAAATATAACATTACACTGAAACCACTTTTGTTCTGGTTAAGACTGCAGAACACGCTCTATTTGCAATTCAATTGTGCAGAGCTCTGTGATGTATTCAAACAGAAGGAGACAAGTTGCTTTTATGGTTTACATTTGTGAAAAAGATGTTTACTACAGGTCTTTCTTCCTTTGGGATGACCCCTGCAAACTTGGAAATACACCCAAAGCATTTTTATTTTTTTATTTTAAAGATTGGGTTTTAAAACACCAGTTGGACAAATGCAATTGACAGCATTTACATTAAAATATCTATTGATAAAACACTTTATAGGACGCTTGAAATATATTGATTCCCACATGACAAACATTGCAAAATATTTTTTGCAAAGTTTTGACTGGCCATTCTGCCACCTGCCAAGATTACTGTCTCCTTATTTCAAAATCTTAGAATTACGTGGCCTAAACCAATGTTGAACACAATCAGTATTTAGTTGTCGGAGAGGGGCTAGCACTTTATTTACAAGACAATGGGCCTCATTTGGAGTACAGCGGTGTGGGAAAAAACAGCGGTAATGTGGCAGTGATTCTGTTACCACTGCATTATTGCACCACCAAACTACGAGTTTTATGGTAAGGTGGAAGATACACCTTCAGCAAAAGCCAGATCAGTGATCGGTACATGAGAGCACAGACAAGAAATGTGTTCAGTGGCTGGTGAAAGGAGCTCAGATACAGGAGATGAGTCACAATCAGAGATGTGCCAGTGGTCAGTGCAATGACTGGGGTCAGACAGGGGCCCAGGGATACTAGATCAAGCCTGTGATTGGAGTTAGTTAGTACATTAGGGAAAGGAGTCAGGAGCAGCGGCCGAAGTGGGTGTGAGCCGTGCTCCTTTACTTTTTTTTAGTTTTATTGTTTCTATACTTTTATTTTTAAAAGAAACCGTTCCGGGAAAGTACAGGAATAAGTTGAAACTTGCACTTCAGTGCACTGCACTGAATATTCCCTCAAACAGCAGGTGTGTTTTTTCGGGGGTTTGAATTGCGAATGGGAGGGGGTGTGACGGTGGGCTTTGTGGGGAGGGGGGCAGGCCAGCAGGGAATATACTTCCACTACTGCTTTCCATACACTTCGACCGCTAGCCAGTGGGCGCGCCTTCTGACCTCTCGTCTCGCAGAGCAGAGCCGGTCGGTGAACAGGAAATAGAGGGCACGAGCCCCATGTTTTGGTCCATGGGTAGGAGAGGTTACACGATCAGGGACAGAAGGAGTAGATGTCTGGTGGGCACCAGGAAATACCTCTAAGTGCACTGCAATCATGCGGTTTATCTGTGATACCGTGGAAAGAGACGAGGATAACAAAAGGGCATGACTTCTGAAACATTCCTCCTTCAAAGCTATGCTTATTCAGACCGTAACTTTTTCGGATGCCGCTAGAGGGCACTCACGGGGCGAAAACAGCAGTGCATCCACTGGCGTTAAAAGAAAGTCGAGGAGATGAAATAAACGTCCTGCCCGTTCCCGCCGATAGAAGGTTTACACCAACGATGTATGGCGATGCCATGCATTTACAGATGTGCTTGACATCCGCCCTGGAGCAGCGGCAGTCCCAGGATGGCAGGGCTACAGGGCATACAACCTTACGATTTTCCAATGACGGGTGGCATTACTGAAAAGGCACTGCCACTTCCTGCCTGGCTGTGAAACAGAGGCGTTCAGTCCTAGTGACAGACAGTCACAGTGTGAATGACACAGGATTAAAAGGAATACCAAAAATCCGTGACACTCACAATGTGGCAGATAAGCAGAGTCAGTTAAGAGGTGCCAGATTGCCTTAAAAGTAGCAAAAGGTGTCCCCAATGCCAGGACAGGTGTAAACAAATGATCACCCAGCCTGGGTTGCCAACAATCCTTGTACCAGGAAACCTGTATTCTTAAGCACATGAAGAGGCATCTCAAGTAGTTGACCTCTCCATCTCATCATCCCGGTCCAATACGGCTCACATCTGCTTAGAAAGTGATATTTCAGGATCTGGTTCCCAAATATAACACTCAGGGCCGAATTCATAGAAATAGCGCATAGAACCAGAAAAGTATTCTGCGTGTAAAACCACAAAGTAACCGTAGCCGCAAGTAGCAGCCAGAACGCCCACAACACGCCCCCATGCAGAGCAGATCCAGCCATATATACCAACCTTTGCGCAGTACGCATCCCGGCCATCATGCAGCCCGTCAATGCTCAGGGACGTCATTTAGGGGTCGCCAGAGGTCGTAACTGCGACCTCTCAGGTCTCCTTTGCGAACTCTAAACATTTTTTTTAACAAAAACATTTTTGCTTTTTTTTGTAATGCAAGCTCCTAGTCTGTGGCCAGCACCATGTGGCTCTTTACTTCTGGAGTGGCTGGCTTTCTTGTTCAGGCCCTTCAAAAAAAAGAAGAAAAATAACAACAGGAGTGCCACAAGTATAACACTTTCAGCACTGACCCTAAATAAGAAAGAATAGGAATACCAAATAATGTGTCTTTCTGGAATTCTATACAATAATTGCTAGACTCATTAAAAGGCTTATTTCAGTCACACTTCAGGGGGTGAGTCACTGATTTAGTCTGTTCTTAAACGCCTCAACTCAGCCTTTCATCCTTCTGAGGTCGATACATGAGTATCAACACAAGTTGGGTGATATTGGGTGTATATGTTTTCTATATAAAGCGCTTAAGCGTAAGTGCTATATAATAACACATCATTATCATTTGGTCATGGACATCTGCTTGCATTCACAATAATTTGGTAATATGGGCCTATACACACTGATCTTAACGATACATATGGCGATCCATTCTTGTATGACATGTAAGTCACATTATAGTGATATCGTAACCATATTTTTCATAGTGTACAATGCTATGTGATGCCACTTCCTGTTTTGTCAATGGGTGAAAGGTTGTGTTCCATCTCCTCCTGCAATATCACTTCGGGGTGGGGTCAAATGACATCACTTCCTGTGATGTCATCAGGGGTCAAGGGTCGTGAGATGTCACTTCTGCTACCCCAGGTATTTTGGTGAAATTACGTCCCTGTCAATACTGCGGGCCGCCCTACGCGATCAAGGTAGCACCCCAGTGACATTGACTACGGTGCCCCTTAACCCCTAACTGCCCCCCTAAAAAATGTGTTACATGTCACGTAACTCAAGTCGGCCCCTGGTAAATCTGCATGCGAACACCTGTAAATGACGGCTGCACCGCGCTAACCTACATTTGCATACCCCTAACATCAACCCTAAATTGCTCTGTGAACCCTACCTCTACTCGTTGAATCCTAGCCGCACAGTGCTCTGTGCCACCTATCATATGGCAGTGAGTCCACAAGGTTTGCGTAAACCTTTTCCCAATGTGAGGTTGCACGTAGGGTTTCATGAATTCGGTTTGGTTGCGCTTGACTGGGCGTGCGATAACACTGCATGGCCATCCCTCAACACGCACACGTTCTTCCTAATTTTGCCAGGAAAATGGGCAATATGCATGTCCCGCCCCCTATTTATTTTTCTGCGTCGGCCCGTCCCACACTTTGCGTGGAGTTTCGTGCAAAGTGCTCGACTGCACGCAAAGCCGCGACGGACCTTTGCAGAGTCCTACAAGGTCCCGGAAAGTCATGCAAAGTCGGTTCCATGAATCGACAATAGGAGTTTTGCGTGCTGAAACATGCACAAAGTCACTTTTCAGCCCGCACAAAATTCTGTAAATCAGGCCCTTAGTTGATTATCTCATGGCTTGATTTTCTAACAAAGAGTGCATTCCGCGAAATGGGGAACGCCACTATGTTTAAAGCAAAGATTGGTCAGGGAAGACAATCAGCCCTCCATTTTGTCTTACTCTCCGGTAAAGGCAAAGAGAGACTTTTTAGAACTGCATCTCAGTTGTATCAACCCACAGTGACGGAATGTTAATCACTAACCTACGGAAGAGTCAAAGCCCCCGAGTGCAAGTTCCCCCTTAGGCTTGACGTGTTGGACGTGTTCTGCATCTCCTGTTTTTTTTGCTCTTGGGATTTTGCTATAAAAAAAAATCATTAATAATTCCCATCAGTCGACTACACCATCTGACCATTATAAAGCAGCAGCACTACTTTATCAATAATGCCGGGTGTGGCGGATTGTACTGGGCGATACAGTACCCAAGTATTCTCTTACTAGTGGCCCCTATATATTCCAAGAGGGGATAATATGCTACTTTCAACTAAAGTCCTGGAACCTTTGGGATACATTTTTGGTTTGGGAATCCTGGTGGTGGACCTACATGTAGTTCGCAAGGGAACTTTTGAGAGAACGATAGGGTATGGTGCTTATTGGCCTGCCGACCGAGTTGTTAGTCGAAAGCAAAGCCTTTAACAAGGTCAAAAGGACAGTAGGACGCCGCCGCCCGATACAACCTGCCACGTCAGGCAGTCTAGCCATCAGCAATGGTGGAAAACAACAGGAAGGTAAGAGCAAACAGTTTAATTTAGAAAAGAAACACTTAAGTGTGAGTGAATGCAAGAGGCCCTGATCGGACGGAGGAGGTGATAAGTTAAGATAAGTTAAATAAGAACTTCAAATTAATTCTAAGTATGAGGTGGACGTAGCTTTGTTATGCATGGGAGGAGGGGAAGTAGGAGGTGGCAGGGGCGAGGAGAGGTCACAACACCAGAGTACAGCACAGGTGGATTACTGTGCCATTTGGCCGGTGTGAGTTGTGGAGCGCAGAATGCAGGCTTGTACCAGTAGAAAAAGGCTGCCTTCTCTACTCTGTGATTGGCTCCTGAACAGAAACTGGGTGATAATATGATGATAACACCCGATCCAGCGAGCCAAATCAGGTGGTTAAATCATGTTGTAGGCCTGAACACAGCGAGGACCTTAACAAAAGACCTTGGCACTGTTACATCCGATTTGGCTTGCCAGATAGGGTCTTATTGCCATTAGAATCCCGGATTTCCAATCCTGGATCTCTGGGTGCTGATTGCAACGTATTTTCTCTGAATGAATGGGACGTTGTGAAGTGTCCCGTTCATTCAAAGAAAATAATGACTTAAGATGGCCGATGAGGAGATGGAGGGCAAGGCTCCATGCACAGCCCCTCTTCCATTTCCACGGTGTCTGGCACCCACAATGGAGACTGGAACTGACGCAGCAGTGGCCACCGTCAAAAGAATACGATAAGTTGGGTCGGGGTGTGGAGTGCTGGAAACAGTGACCGGTGGGGACGGCATGATGGTGGGGGACGATGGCAGGGCAGTGCCAGCAGCCATCTTGCTGCTCAGAATGTTGGCTGAGATCGTGAATTCAGCCTGCAGTCCAAGTAACCTGATTGGTTGCTTATCCTGCCACAGGTGCTAATAGAGCGCTAATGCCCCCTCCCCATGTGGTTCAGGCAAATAAACTTAGCTCCAAACTTCCTGGATTTGTCTGTATCCTTTACCCTCACGTCCCTCTACCTCATTCCAGTACTTGCTACCATTCTGCCAGCTTCAGATAACTCCTTTTCTGTTTTGTTTTCTGCCCATCAGGACTGTTCTTCTCTGGATTTGTGATTGCTTGACTCGGGCTCCCGAGCCCCTGGTCATGCTTGGACTATGGTATTAGGTCAGCTGGGGTGTACCCTTGTTAAGTAGGAGGGGCTGCAAAGGCCAGAACTGGGCCTTGAGCCGCATTCTCAAAGAGTGACCATGGGGATTTCCTTCGGCTCTGCTGGGCTGTACTGGAGAAGCTAGTGGGAGGCAGCACGTTACCGGGTCAAAGGTTTTTGGGGTGGGGGGTGAACTATTGATATGATACTGGTGGAATATGTTTCACTGCAATATTGAGGCTAGGAGTGGGTAGAGCATGTGTCGCTCTGCTTTCAAATGGCCAGGGCATACATCTAGGTAACGGGTCATTGCTGATACCCGCACATCACTGTCCTGATGAAAGACCTATAGGGAAACATGCTTAGAAGAGGAAGCACCAGGGGCCCAGCCTATGTCCATCATCTATGGCCTCCTCCTCTTCACTATCTTCCCCTTCTAGTAAAAAAAGGGAGTGAAACATGTCTCAAAATCAGAGCTGCACCTGACACGGCTGGTTAAAAGGATGAGATTAAAAAAAAAAGAATCTACGCCTTTAGAAAGAAGGTGTCTAGGCAGACTTCCTCTTCTTTGTCACCTTCAACATTCTCTATGCCTTCCTCTGGGGACAATGGAGAGGAATCTACAGAGAAATATTTGGACACCGGGGTGATGGGGATAGTGTTAGCACACGTTTTCAACAAGATGCAGTAACATAATAAAGATGTTGCTAAGAAGAAGAGCCCTACCGTGCAAGTTGTAAGTGAAGACAAAGAAGGGGCGTCTATATATCAAGGACATCAGGACAACACCTTTGAGGTAATGGGAAGATCCTGAGTGGATCACCATTCTGTGTTTCATAAAAAAATGCGAATGCAGCAAAAAGCAAAGTCTGGTGCTTAGATTGGACTCTGACAGGGGAGCTTAGAACATCAAACAAGCTGCAGAATTACGTCGATATATATCCAGACAATGTGAGTAGATCGCTGTATATACTGTTTCGATTAAATGTCTTGAAAACTAAAGAGTGTCTAAGAGAGTTAAGTAATACAGAATACTCCAATGCAAAGTGTAGATTCTGCAACCAGACCGACGAAACGCTAAAGCATCTAACACTCTTTTGTAAAGGGCTACATGAGCAAAGATCGCTGACATTGGGGCCACAGCTAACTAAATACCAAACGCCAAGTGCTGATGAATGGTGGCAAGCCTTGTTTGATAGTCGTGAAAAGCAGCTTAACTATGCCTTAATCCGCTTTTTGACTCCGCTGGAAAAATTGTTGACGTAGTACAGGTCGCTGGATGGTTACACGAAAAACATGTGGGGAAAAATGGATATCTGTAAAGCTGTAATGATGTACGTGTTTCTTTTTTTTAAAGGCTAATTTTTGCCGAAAACAAAATAAAGAAAAAAAAAGAAAAAAAGAAAAATGCTGTACTCTAACTGGGAAGGAAGTAACATTGCCTGCTACCCTGCAAGCGGACTCTTTGTTGTCATCTCTGGGCGGCAATGCATTGCACCAGATGAGGCGGTAGTTAAGACCGTGAGTACTAGTTAAGACCGTGAGTAGTAGCAAGTTGGTGCTGCACAATGGAAAAATTACACAAGTCCAAACCTGCCCATCTAGAGCAATGTGTATGGTTGTTAGACCACTCAGGTTCTCTTAGGCGACTTCATGGACCTGGTGCATGTAATCAATGCAGGCGATGACTGAAGAATTTACTAAAAAGGATGCGGCTGCAGACTGAGTTTCTGTCCCATTTATCATACAATGGCATAAGAGCAGTCACTTTGACAGCAGGTACAAATATAACATTCTGAAAGCAGATGCATGTCCGAGTCCGGACCACAGATTCTGCTCCAAAGTCTGTTGCATTCCATCTACCCTTTAAGGGGGCTAAGCTTTTTATCATAGAGCTGGAAGAGAAAGTGCATAAGGAACGCCATCAAGCTAAATCAGCTTATACCCTGCATAAGAAGAACAAGGCTAAACCCATCATCTTGAGGGCATCGACCAAATCATTTCACAGATAAGGGAGAGCAAAGAGATTCAGGCATCGCCCCAAGATCAACTTTCTTGTCTCCAAGGCCAGATCTCCGGACAAGATGACAGAGTTCATCAGGGGAGGAGAAGACAAGTTCCCCAAAAAGAAGTGGAAATATTCTGGGGCATATCCCTGGTTTCAGGAGATCATTATAAGAGAGGAGTTTTCCTCAAGATACTGGAACTATGAAGACTCTGTGGCCCTCGGATCATTTTAAGACACTAGCGATCAGCTCTGAATCCAGAATCCTCTGCAGATGGGAGGGACTGGCAAGGATCCTGAAGCCCAGGCTCAGACTGGCCTATAGGACAATAGGCCCATGGTCGAACCAAAAATGCAAAATGCTGGCCAGTTTTTTGGGTCAAAGTCGAGCACTTATCTGGTCAATGTGGGGCAGTTTGATGAGTTACTTCACTATGCGGCTAATAATTTTGACCAGTGTTGCTGAATAAATATTCTTTAAAATCCACAGTTTGCATCACATTTTATCAAAAAACTCCCCCTTGGGTACTACTCAAACAGTGTGAACAAAATTCATGAGCTGCCATTTGCAACTGTGGGCCACTTTATCATTGGTTGCAGAGGGGTTGAGGATTCTTACGAAGTTGGCGCTGCACACTTTCCCATCAGACAGTTGTCTTTCACACTCGGTAACATAACCTGACTGCGGTTCAACCATGGTGGTGTATGTTATCCGCTGCCCCTGTAATAAACCTTATAAGGGGAAGACTGAAATGAGAGTAAAGATCCGGATAATGGAGCACAAGAGCTTCATTAAAAATCGAGTACATGCAGCTCCAATGGTTAGCCATTTTATAGAGATGGTACATAAAGCCGAAGACATAAGATGGACAGTTCTTTATCAGGTCAAGTCAGGCAGTGATACAAATGTGGACTAAAGAAAACTCATTGAAAAAGAAAATGAATACATTTTTCTGACCAAAAGTATGATAACTGGTCTCAATGAAAAAGCAGCAGCGTGGTAATTCATGTGTTGGTTTTCTCTAAAAAAGTTTCAGCGCATGTTGGAATTACAGACCAGGATGTGATATGTAGCCTAATAGGAATCTAGGGTTATTATAATGAGTTGAACCAATTAGTATTAAAATGAGATAAGAGTGCCATTTGTCAAATGCAAAGGTTGCTTGACCACGAACACAGATATTGTACTGCAGTGCGTATATAGAACAAATAATATTCACCAAGTGCGAAAATGAAAGGACTGCAGGCCATGGATGTTAACTGTGTTTAGTAATAGGCCATAAATAAACTGTACCGCTCTGCAAGCTAAACTGAGGCAGCGTCCTTGCTAGTAGAAATAACATTGAACAGAGAGAGTTCATCTCCTTGACAACAAATGATCATCGCCTGACCGTGAGGCATCGGATTGGGCGGATTGATAGTGTTAACGACTTGGTGCCAGAGGTGAAACGTAGGCAGTCATACTGATAGAGGAAAGAACCTTGAATGGAGAGGGTTTATCTCCATGACAACAAAGGATTACCTTCCGTTTGCACGCAACCAGACCTGGAAGGACAGATACAGCCAGTTATACTTGTTGAGTAATTGAAGGATAAAGGTGAGAGGCAGTAATGCAGATGTTACTTGCCGGATCGCTGAGACGCTGTGTTGTGCTTATCCCATTAGAAAACACGCGGAGAAGCAGATTTATCTAAGAACGCAGTGCATGCCAGAACACAGCTCGAAGATCGTAACACAGAAGTGGCCCTAGCAACTCTGTATGACAAGCATACAAGCGGAACTGTAAAGATTATCAGTAAGTAAAATGAAGGGGAGGAGTCCGTATCATGTTGCCCTAAAGTTGTGAATTGATTATTAATGCACAGTCTCAAGCCTTGAGGGCGAGAGACAATAGCAACGCAGCTAGTGTCATCACAAGGTGAAGCGCAGTTTGAGAGAACCGAATTATAGCAACAGAACTTGTTTGTTTTCACTTGCAAATTGTGTTGTAAATTTGAGGTTCTGATGAATACGCCATGGAAAGCATTCTGGTCATGGTAGTCCTGGCTGTCTGTAATAATGATGCAGAGTATTTGCCCCAGATACGGCTAGTCATGGAAATACTAAATAGAGACCATGTTTGAGCATCCAGTTGAGTGAGATAGACTGCACATCCGTAGTGACATGTGAATATTATACTTTTATTCAGGAATAAGGAGCAGTGATGTCGGATTTAGTCGCAACAGTTCCTGTAGAAGACAGTTCGATAGAACCAAGAAGTACATTTGAATTACTCCTTCAAGTGCAAGTCAAGGCACATTAAAAGAGCACCCGTCCAGGGTGAGTATGCAATGCAAAGTAGTCTGCAATGTAGTAACCCTTGCGGTTACTAAGACACATTTAAGGTGTCATGTAGTTGATATTAACAACTGTAATTAACGTCACAGTTTAAATAGAATACCGATTGGAGGTACTAAAAACCTCTTTAAATGCCATTCTATAGTTCACCTTCACAGAAGAACCAAGACAGGTGGCACTAAGAAGTACCGGAGACTGGGATAGATCTGCAATAAGAAGTGGTTGTAGATATTGTTGTGTAGAATTGTTGTACAGTATATGACAAAATAGTGTCATATAGGATCATTTGGTGGTTACACGGGACTTCCCCTGATGAATTTCCATAAAATGTGGATTTAAAAGGAATGAATGGGAAGAAATATGTTGGATGTTTGATGAAGCATGAGCATAAACTGACTGAGAGTGATGGTGTTTGGAAGAGAGTAGTATGGAGTGAGATATACACATGGTTTTTACATAATTGTTATTTGGTATGCTATCCCTGTGGTGCATACAACCATATTGATTTTCTATGCTGCTCTAAAATTGAATTATGATCTTTGTTGTTTTGAAAAAGAAATTTGAAAAATGTTGTACAATAATGAATAAAATATATATGTATTTTCTTTCACAAAACATCTTGGTATTTGTTGAAGAAAGACGTATGGCCTCTTGTGTAGGTTAGTGAGAGTATCCTAGGCTATTACAGACACTAGTGAAAGAATTACATTTAACCATTGGAACTTTTTTGTTTAGAGTGAATTACTGTGTTACCCTGATTAGAGCTGAAAGGCATTACAAGGTGAACCGTGTTCGGGATAGGACACTAGTTGATTATTAATAGAATGTGCTGGAAGCGTCATCCCCATTGTGGCAGCGAGATATTAAATAGGCAGCATAGCCATTAATTGTGTATTAACCTAGGTGCTGTTGGGCCCAAGGGGGAGTCCCGTGCTCCGGTTTGGAACACGTTCATTTGGAGAATGCTTATACTAGAGGGCATGATTGGGAACCAAGTCGTAAACTGCATATTGCGTGTTGCGGCTGAGAGCATGAAATTAATTGTTACCGTGGTAGTGCTCCCGTACCTATATGTGGGATAGTCTATGTAAACTTTATGGGGACTTTATCATTGGTGCCCAAGACGATTGTATGGCCCATTGTGACCCTCCTGAAACCTATAATGCATATGGTTGGTATTCCATTGCATTTCTCGTACCAAAGACTCTGGACTTAAAGGCAATCACCATCTTTGTCAGGAACATTAAATTCAAAATGGAAACACTTCAGGGGATCATTGCACTAATGCACATGAATTTCAAGAAGCAGGGACATTCTTGATGAAAAGAAGAATGAGTCACATAGTAAGAAGGTCAGTATACAACCAGGACAAGTTTTATAATTTAGCAGTCCCGCAAGGGAACAGATTTCACCTCGCTCATTATATTGAAGTCACTAGATGGGGTTGGTCAATTGTTTGGTGGTAATAAAAATTATGCCCGAGGCCAGGGTATCTGGCGGTTAATTGTTTTTACAAGTCATAAGATGTTGCATGTTCTGTAGTTGCAGTCGCCTGAATTAGTAGTGTTTATCTCGAGTGACGTTTTTATGATATCAACCTTTTTAAACCTGCAACCAGTATCAAAGTACGGTGTTCATAGTGTCACTTGTGGGAGAGTAAAAGGAGGAACAAATCCCCACCTCTTGTATCAATAGTGAATACTGTCTCTCACAAAAGAATACCAGCACCACAGAATTTGTACATAAATGTGCTAGTATTTTATTCTTAAAGTATTTGTCTACGGGAAAATACTTTAAGAATAAAATACTAGCACATTTATGTACAAATTCTGCAGCCCTGGTCTTCTTTTGTGAGAGACAGCCTAAATTAGTAGGTCTTCAGAAGTGCCAGGAGTCTGGAGGATTGAGATTGCAATTAGTAGTTCAAAGAAGATCCTACTTATGTAGACCTTCCTCTACTTGCTAAAATATGTAAGCCGGTCATGTGCAATCACACTTAAAGTTAAAGGCCTAGGCCCGGTTATTGCTAGCAATGAATTATGTTTTCAGTCCCAATTTTTAACTATGTACTGACTTGGTGCCCTACTACAGATGACTCCTAAGAGGAGATGTGTTCTGCATAGTATGAAGATGACTATCAAGATAAGATTGGCCAATGAAAATGGAAGAATTGGGAACAGATGGGATATCGGAATGGGAGATTGTGACCTACGGGGAGAACAAGTGGTGGAAATGAAAAACAAATACTGACCACCCCACAAGCAGGTCAGCCGCTATGTGGTCACCGGAGCTCCTATTTGTCTTCAGTTTAGGGAATTGACTTTTGATTTTACTTTGTGTGACAAGTATGAAAAAAAAGAAGGATTCTGTCCTTCTTTCTTTTTCTCCTTGTTTTACACTTTTTTGACTGTAATGTTTTTTAAAAGTTTGTAATAAACTAAAAAAAAAAAAAGAAAAGTCAGATTTCTTTGAAGATGTTTTTATCCAATCATATGTGGGAGGCGGATTGTAATAGATTATCTGGGAGTGTTTTAATTATTGCAAAAAGGACATAAGATGCCAACTGATGTTGCATTGTTGAGACTTGGGTTAGTTTGGTTCTGCAACACCATCTAACCGCTCCCCGGAGCGTTGTATAATAAACTTGCTTGATGTACAACCATGCACTCACTTCTTAAGTGTTGGGCCTGTTTGGGTAAGGTGATTATAGGTCAATCTGCACATTTGGTGAGCCAAGTTAGGAGCTCAGACATTCCAAGACTTTCTGGGTCTTCTGTCCACACCTCTCAGCTGCAGCACCTCACAACGGGGACCAGTTTTCTGTGCACAGTGAAAAAAGAGGACTGCAGACAACCTATTGGGTAAAGGTATGTCTAATCTGTTAGATATATTTTGGGGTTGTATCTATTACGTTGTGGTATATATTTGTAATGGAGGTATTTGGTGGTATTTTTATAGTCCGTGGCAATATATTGTGGTAATCTTGTTGGATTCATTTTTATAGTGGTGAGACTGATTTCAGAATTCTCCCTAATAATAATATTTTACTAGGGTCACTAACAACAACCATATACTGGATTTAATACACTCTGAATTAATGTCTCATTCCCTCCTGTGGTATTTTATGTGCATTACCACATTATGCAATATTTTGGCTGAGTTTCAAAAAATGTAAAGCATGCAGTTGAAATTCCCCACATTCATTCAGCCCCTCTAAATAAAAAAATCACTGTGGCTACTTTGCTTTGAAATATTTCTTACCGTATGTCTGCATCTCTCTATGCTTGTCAAATCAAAGGAACTGAATGCAGAATAAATATAATGAGGCTAAATTATATTTTTTTAAAGGCTGTGCTCACTGGGCAGTTGGAGGGGATGTTGGAACCGAGTTTGCAGCACAAAGCTTTCCGGAACTGACATCTCGATGCAAACTGCATCGCAGAAGCAACGTGTGTTCTGAGGTGAAAGGGAGAGGGCAGAGGAGGAGAGGAGGCTGTCTGGGGAGTGGGGGGAGTTTGCACAGATAAAGGGGGCAATTGGTGAGGGCCAGGGGGCAGGGTAGCATCTATTTTCAGCCGTTCTTCCGATATTCGTGGCTATATTCGAGGCTACAAAAGACTACCGATAGCCGCAGGTATATTTAGTTCCGTATGCACAGCTATATAGTTTGGGGTGTCAGTGTTTTATATTTTTTGAAGGTTCTTTGTTTAGGATAGCCTCATTGGGGGTGAAAAATCCCTGGCCATGGCCACGATCAGAAACTTGGTAGGTATTGGAGAATCTTTTTTATTTTGGATGTCTGTTTTCAGACTTTTGATCACGTGAGACTTCGGAGAAAAATAGAAGAAAATAGTTTAACAAAATTAATAAGAAAATTAGGAATTGTAGTGTAGTTTTAGATGTACAAAGTAATGTATTTTATGGTGTGTATTTTAAATTATGGTTTTATATTGTGTTGCTGCGGAATGTTAGCCTACCTAATTTATTATTACATATTTTTATTATTTATCAGTTATTTCATATAAGTATATGCACATTGTTGTTCTGTACTGATTATTCAAGTTGTAAAGTAGTATAAAAGTTAAAGTCAGTCCCCTTCTCAACTAACTTTTTGTAACCGCGGCTATGATAAAAGTCAATGAAATGTCACCACGGGTATAATAAAAATGTTTTTTTGTTATTATTTTTTTATATTTGTGTATTTATATATGATAAGTAATCCTTACTTGGGGGAATAGTAGTAAGTAATTCCCTTGTTTACGGGAATACTGAGTGTAGAACATTATCATATCAGGAGGACTGTTTTGATGTTATCAAGGAACACTGCTTTTCGTTCATCGGTTAGGTGTACTCTATCATGCCTATAGAAATTGACCATGTAGAACTGTATGCTGTTGTTCCAAAGCCATAATTGGTTGTGGTCTGTCATGAATGTTGAAACTGCTTTATTAACATTAATCTGTGATTTCTCAATTTAAATCTGGTGGTCCATCTCCAACGTGTGCATAAAATTGCGTTCATTAAAGTATATGATTATGTTTTCTTTTTTTTAGATAGGAGCATGTTATCTTATGTAATGTTATTTAGATTTGTAGAGCGCACGTTTGCCCAAAGGCATCATGGCGCTAAACCGGCAGATGGACAGCAGTTTTAATAAGCCTAGAACAATATAGTCTTCAGAAAATTACGGAAGGTGAAATGATCAGAATTGGCTCGCAGAGAAAAAGGCATAGCATTCCACGTCTTAGCAGCAGCCACTGAAAAGCTTCACCACCCATACGGAAAAGTTGGACTCGAAGGACAGAAACCAATAAGGCAGACTGAGAGTGAAGGAGCTGAGAGGGAACATAAGGTGGAAACTTGGCCTGGAGATATTCTGCCCCAAGTTTGTACAAAGCACGTTGGACGATGCACACCGATTTAAAGAGAATACTCTTCTCAATAGACAGCCAATGAAGCTGTTTGAGCAGGGGAGACATATGCGCTCTAGACGGAGGATGAAGAATAGACCTGTCAGCTGCATGAATGAGAGCGGCCACCACTGGAGCTTGGAATTGCGCTGAGATTAAAGGAAGAACTTTCCAAAGGATTCTCAATTTAAAATGACCTGCCTTACAGACATCTGCAACCAGTCCATCCATCGAAAGAGACAAAGTAATGTTTACTTCCAAATTATTTACTGAAGCAAACAGAAGAACGAAGGGACCAAGAGAAATTGCCCAAAAATCAGCCGTCCAGAAAGAAAGAGAATTGGAGGTTCCGACAATAAGTACCTCTGTTTTGTTGCCGTTTAATTTTAGCCAATTCACCACCATCCAGGATCCCAGGTCCTCAAGACAACTCCTTAGCCGTGCCGCAGTATCTGATCGAGTGAGGTCCAGGCGAACCAGGATTGTGTGTCGTTGGCATAGGAGTAGTACCTGAACCCATGGGATAGAATAAGGCGGAGAATTGGCCTGATGTAAATATTAAATAATATAGGTGACAGAACAGATTACTACGTGACCAGACAGACCAGCAGCAGATAGCCAGGCAATTAGGGTGGGATGGTCAACAGTTTTAAACATAGCAGACAGATCTAACAATAACACTGCTCCGACTCCACCCTGATCAACCAGGCACGCCAGGTCTTCCAGCACACAGTTGAGGACTGATTCTGTGCCCCTCCCCGGCCGAAAACCAGACTGAAAAGAGTCAAAGAACCCAGAGGATTCCAAGAAAGAAGAGAGCAAAGGGGACACAAGAGCCTCCAAAACCTTCATAACAAAGGGCAGGAAAGAAATAAGGCAAAGATTTGCAAGCACCACTGGATCCAGGGAGGGTTTATTAAGTAGGGGATCACAAGAGCATGTTTCAGAGTGTTAGGAATACATGAACAAACCATTTACTGCTATAGTGATCAGTGAGATCATGTCTCCTGAAATTTCCTTAAGAAGAGCTAGGGGGATAGCATTGGCCAATGAGTGCGATTTTACCTGATGAATGGCCAGGAGAACGTCTTGATCCGAGAAAATGGGAAAAGCAGACTAAGTTGAGTTTGGTACCAGTGACGAGTGAGAGATAGTCACATCCGCAGACTGAGCAGCCGTGCTGATATTTTCGCAGATCGTCTCAATCTTAGTGTGAAAGAAAGAGGAGAGTGAATCACAAAGATCCTGAGAAGCACCACCTGGGGTCAACCTTTGTTGGAGAGGAAGAACTTTGAACCAGATCAAACAGAGCCTTTGGTTGATTGATGGCATTTTTCACCTTCTAACAAAAGAAATTCTCGCAGATATGATCGCTCTCTGATAGGCTAACAAAGTGTGGTGGAAAGCACCTTTATCCTCAATTTGATAATTTGCTCGCCACTTCCTCTCCGCCTATCTACATAACAGTTTACCAGCCCTAAGTTCATCAGAGAACCAGGGATCAGAAGGATGACTTTTTTGTTTGCCAAGCCGAAGGGGAGCTAGCACGTCAGCAGCTATGTTGAAGGAGGTGTCCAGTGTCATCAAGGAACAGGGGACATCCTGATCACACTGAGAACGAAGGAAGGCCACTAGCTTATGATTAGAAACCCTATGCCAGCTACGTTTAGGTACAGCGAATTTAACCGTGGGAAGAATGGGATCCAGCTGGAGAATGGAAAAAGGTACCAGAAAGTGGTCAGACCACACTAAAAGACTAGGGGGCGAGACAATAGTGGACAGTCTGGGGGCACAGACAAAGCCCAAGATATTTCCCAGTCGATGGGTAGGCTCGGAAATGAACTGAGGAAGACCAAGGTCATACATCAGGGCGCAAAAAATTAGCTACCTGAAATGCATTTGTTGTATTGCAAGGGAGTTTAAAGTCTCCCACAATCAGCAAATTTGAGTATTTAATCTGAAGCTCCAATGCAAAAGCAGGAAAATCAACACAAAACCAGCCACACCAGGGGGTCGATAAACTACTAGAATGGTTAGTATCCATGTGGGATATAAGGAAATACGAGCCAAGAGACACTACATCTTAAGGGAGTGCTCTGGCACAGTACAAGACATTTTGTATCTAGCCTTATGCATAATGGCTACTCCGCATACATTTTCTTTTCAAAACATAGATATGTAGCCGTGGCTATGGTTTAGCCAAATGGGCCATTGGCATTTGAAGATGCGGGTAACTGCAGCAACGACTGGTGACATATACCCGCGGCTATGCGTGTAATGTGTGGGAAGTGCATTCTTTATGTACTTTTTTCTTGCAGTGTCTTTTGTTATTAATATTTTGCAATAAATTAATGAGAATAAACAAAGGCAATAGTATTTATATTTGTATTTATTGTTTTATATAGCGCCTTAATCCAAGGCGCTTTAAAATGAACAACAAAATATACATTAAACATGGAACAGTAGAAGCAATAATGGTAAACATGAGTTATACCAGAAAATCAGCATGTAGAACAATTTACATATGAGAAAGAAGAAGAGAGGAGGGTGGGTGGAGAAAGAAGGGGGAGAGAGAGTAGTGAGTAAAGTGAATAGTAGGAAGAAGGGAGATTTAGAAGAGAAGGGGAAGATAAAGAAGACAGAGAGGGGTAGAAGAAAGAGGGAAGGAAGGGTAAGAGGGGGGATAGTATAGTCACGGGATAGTATAGTTGTGGCTATAAGAATTGGGGTGTCATTGGTTTTTGGAAAGCTGCAGATATACTTCATTTTTGAAAGAAAAAGTTACTGGACTATTTTTTTGACATGTATTCAGTGTAATATTCGTAAACAGTTATTGTAAGAGTTACAATACTTTGTAATAATTAATAATGCATATAAATGTATATACTTCAAAAGAGTAAATAAATATAGAAACACACTTTGTTGAAAACAAAACAGGTTTATTAAACAAAACAGGTTTATTAGGGGGTGGTTGTGGGTTTTCTTTTTCTTTGAGTTGGAACCCATGATACATTTTCTTTAGCCTAATTATCTGGATTTTTACTGTCCATGATTTGTCTAAAATTTTGAATGTCCTTTTTCATTAATTCTATTTGTTGTTGAATATTAAGTAAGAGATCTTGTAGGTCTGTCAATGAATCCATGATTACCTTTGTGGTACTGTTTGTGTTGTTTCTTGCCTGATTCATCTTGATACTTGAATGACTTCTTCATCTGTTTAAAAATATTTGCAATATATGTAAACAATTGAAGATATGATAGACTTTAAAAATATTTGTGTTGGTTGCATAGACATTCAAAAGTAGTTAGATAAACTGTATCTATTTGGTGACTGATGTTTGTTCAATAACATATTGTTGCTTCTCTAATTTTACATACAAATAAAGAATGTACTCACAGCATCCAGAAGGTGATGCGTTTTCTTCTGCTTCCTTTTCTTGAGTATCTTCTTGTTTCATTTCTTCCTCTGTTGGATAGTTTTCCTCAAGCCATTCCATGTAACTTCCATTGTACTGTGATAGAGAAAAATACTGTTTGTCACCTCAGATATTAGAATTAGGAATAGAGGAAGATTATATGAAGAGAGAAGGTGGAATGTCTTGTTTTTATTCTGATTGGTTGTTTGTCTGTGTGGTGGGTGGTTGCCAATAGAATGTCAAGTACCTCAGATGATGTTGAATGTTGGACCTATCAGAATATGTATTTTTTTTTATTTATGTTTATACATCCCAAATAAATGTAAATTATATTGTATTATTACAATAAACGTTTTTCTACATAGTACATTTTCATTGTTTAAGTGTGAGGTGTTCCTTCAGAGATAGTGCTGTTTTTGGGGTATAGCTATTGTTTTATTTGATATTTGAAAATGGAGCCAATTTCAGAAGGAGAGGAATCTGTTTCTTCAGAAGACTGTGGACATGTTTTTGAGAATGGGGTTCATAGTGATGTTGAGGACATAGGTGATGAGTTGTCAAAGCATTGGCTTACAAGGTTTTTTGGTTGTACAGTATTGTTTTAGATGGAGTGTTTGAAATAAGAGGCATATGCTGTAATTGTGAAGAAATATTTTTGTTAGGTAGCACAGTTTTTTTTTTCTCTTTTGGAAAAGGAAATTAATGAATCATCTAAAAAAGAGCATAGAGAAGGTATTTGAAATGACTTGCATCATCATAGAGATGAAGAGTATTTTTATGATTGAAGATATAGTTATTCATGGTATGTTGGTAAAACAAAAAACAAAGGCTCTTTTAACAGCCACATAGATAACTTTTTAAGTATTTTGGAAAAAGAAAATACCTGTTGAAGTCTTTTTTTTAAATATAAGCTGCAGCTACGATAGCAACCAATAAAACATTGTATTCTGTCAGGTGTTTTATAGCCGTGGGAACCAAACATATGGTGGGTTATAGCTGTGTCTATGAGCAAGGCAATGGGACGTCGTGCATTTTTGTCCGGTGTGACAGCATCTATGACAATCGCTGTAGACGTGGGTATAGAAACTCTAATTACTGTGCATTGAAAATGTTGCATTGATTTTACAGCACACAATTTCACACGTGTTTATGATTCTATGTTCTTATGTGTACCTTTGTGTTGTTTCAATTAATATACTTTGGTAATATGTCTTGTTGAACGTGTGATAATGTTATGGGTAACCGCGACTACTGACGGTTTACTTGACCCGTGGTTATGAATTTGCCAATCGTACATTGTACTTTGTGGCAAGCTTTGTTAGCCGTGGGCATGAACTCATTCATTGTACCCGTGGCTACATCTGTCCGTATTTTGTTGCAGTGATCATATTATATTATGGATGTTTTTGCAAAGATTTGTACATGTGTTTCTGTTTAGATGTTCTTACCTGAAGGGCAGTGTGAGTTTATTTTCAATTCTTTGTAATATGTGTTTTTCAGTACATCTGATAAAATGTAGGTGTAGCCCCGTCAATAGGCAGGTTTTCATTGTGCAGCAGGGGTTATAGCCGTGGCTATTCAATTTGGAAAAATTAGGACACAATAAAAGGTTTTTAATGTAGTGTGTATATAAAACCAATGCACAAACTCTTCAATACATACACTCTTCACCCAGTGCTCTACTAACGACCTAAAATCAACATCATAGTAAAGTAAAATAGCCAGTAGTGCGCCCAGTGTTTAGTATGTCCACGGACAACCGAGGTGACCGCGGACACCACCAACACATCACGGCCTTCTCCCACCTAAACAAATATAGCATTTGACCCATCTCTCACTCCCCCACCTTCTCTAACCACTCCTACACACCATAACACTCCCCAAAATTGGATTTATGCTCAGTTCCACGCTGCGCTGTCTGTGGATCCAACATGGCCGGCGCATCGAGAGAATGTGACGCACCTCACGCTTCACCTCAGCCAATCAGCGAATACGTTGTATGTCCGCAGACACGACGTAAGATGATTACCAATCGGTGTCCTGTCCGCAGAGCAAACAGGTAAGTGTGTCCGCGGAGCGAACATAGATATCACACATTTTTTGAGCCCTACTTTTTGGTCATTTTTTAAAAAACTACTAGACGGATTTCCACCAAATTCACAAAAGCACACTTTCGGGACCGGGCCGCCACCCCTGCTGCAAATTTGGTAAAGTTCTTTCAGCAGTTTGAGCTGTAGGCGTGATCAAAGTTTTTCTCCGTTCAGTGTATGGGGAAAAAATACATTTTGGGACCCCCCTATAACTTTGCCCCTCCTTGTCCAAATCGCACCAGACTGTGCACAAAAGTTCAGAGTGGGCCATATGCTTTCTTTGCAAAGTGTGGTGAAGATTCATCCAGGGGGATCAAAGTTATAATCCGCCCAAAAAATGCTCTTCCTATGGGTTTAGCAACTTAACCATAACTACATGGCCCTACCGCAGGCCATGCAATATATATAGTAAATGTTGTTAAATACAATAACATGAAAACCAGCTGCCACCATCTCTTGCTTAAAGTACACCTAACAGTGCATAATGTTAGTGTTGATCGAGGAGTGTGACAGTGTAATACAGAGGAATAAATATGACCCTAATTTACTAACATCTTTTGTGCATAAGTTGCATGAACAGTCATTTAGTCATATGTGCAGTTTAAGTCCTTATTGATGGATTTACTAACTCAGACACAGAAATTCAGCGGATCTCACACAGTGCACAAAATCGGTCATGAGTCAAGCCTGATTCACAAAGAAAAAGCCAGCAAGACAAAACTACCCCATATAACTGCCATTGGCAGAGCACACGCCAGTGTAAATGAACACGTGAAGGAAAACTGAAGTAAAAAATGACAAACCTGTGCACATACTACTGCAAAGGTCTTTCCTGTGCATCCACAAATTTTTGACAAAAATCCTTGCTGTCACGGTACAAATCAAGAAAGGTTCCTGCATCATTCAGCACGCTTACATCACCAACATCATGCTTTAACTTACAAAACTCCACACACATCTCCCAAGATCTACATACGCTTAGAAAATACCTTTATACATGCATTCTTTGTTCATCACATCCGTTGCGACTCCATGCCCTGGACACGCCCAACAAAAGACAAACACAGCTACCAGCACACCCACAAATGAAAGAACACTTCCTCCAATACACCCACCAAAAATAGACACATTCCCACCGACACGCCCACAATTCATTGGAAACACCCGCAGGAATGCCCATACCACATGGCCAGGAAAGGGAGAATGGAGGCAAAAAGCATGCCATCGACCATGCACATTACGTGCTGGACATCATGACTCAGACATTACGTCACTGAATGGCAGACCAGCCGCCAGATGCCACATGCATAGCAGTACCACTTCAACCATGTCAACATAGCCTACGCAATTCAATATAGACACAGCAGCCACATAAAAAACACATGACACAGCGACACAAACACATTCCAACACATACCAAGACACAAACATACCAAATGCAGACAGCAAGCTGACAACACATGTGACAATATCAATACCTGGTGGCTCTCTAATCAGCAAACACGGTTCACACTAGAAAAAAGATGCATCCCATATCACATGACAGTCACAACACCTGCGCAAACACGAAATTAACGCAGTATACATGGAACACATCACAAAACTAAATGATGCACACATTCCAATCAGAGTCAAACGCTTCCACCTACACTGTACACAATCAATAAGTAGCATCACACAAGTAGCCCCGATCACTGCAAATGTGGTGATGTCCTGCAAGATGGAAGCTGCAAAGGAGGTCTGGCGCAAGATGAACTTTAAAGAAGGTGAGATGGAACTGATTGTGGAGTTCATCCACACCCTCCGGTCCTGCATGCTCCGAATGCCTGGACATCACACCATGCAGTGTACACCAACATTTACACGGGCTCAGGCTCATGGATCAAGTCAACATCCTGGGCATCAAGCAGCACACATGGGGTGAAATAAAAAAGAAGTGGTTTGACAAGAAGCAGAGAGGCATACTGAAGTACACGCAGTTTCATGTGGCCCAGGCTTCCGGTGGAGAATCACCAAGACTCGGGTTGTGACTGAAATCCACCGAAGGGAAGACCCTGATCCCGGAGGAGGTGTGCACTGGTCTACGAGGCACAGAAACAGGCACAGATTTCCATGTTAAGCACATAGCCATTGGGCACCAACCCACATCTACGGCTCAGACACCCACGCATCACTTGAACAATCTATACAACTGGCTCAAAGGGAACACAACATGGACACACATGGGCCATAGCCCATACCCATTGCTAGTACACCACATCGGCCGACGGCACGTAGGACATGCCATAGTGTACACACCACATGTAGACTTGGACGTATATGTCTATAAAGTACAAACAAGCCAGCATAGCACAAGGTAGAGGACACCACTGACACATGCATCGCAGACTCCGCAGAAAACACACACACCATAGTCAGGATGCCTCACTTCAAAATAAAGTGAGTATTCCACCACACCACATGTGCCACCTTTGCACTGCCAAGAAGGAACATATTCCACACTGCCACTACATGAGTACCAACACACCCAACAACAATGTTATCCGCTGCCCCTGTAATAAACCTTATAAGGGGAAGACTGAAATGAGAGTAAAGATCCGGATAATGGAGCACAAGAGCTTCATTAAAAATCGAGTACATGCAGCTCCAATGGTTAGCCATTTTATAGAGATGGTACATAAAGCCGAAGACATAAGATGGATGTTATAATGTGTGTCTTCCCTCCTGTGTCTTCCTTGCAGGGTGAGCTGATGTCAGTGGAATGTGGTGAGGTCACTGTGCTCAGAGTGTTGTCATTTGAATAGTGTTCCATGGGGGACAGTTGGAGACAGAGAGCTGGCTGGCTAGGATGTGCCGGTGTTTTCCTGCTGTACTAATGAACTAATAAACCCATATAACTTACCTGCTGGCTCAGGTGTGTTGATGACGAGTCCGCATTGTTACACTGGCGACGAGGATGGGATCCTGTCGTGGAGGGGACAGCAGTTAAACAGGACGCCGCCCTCCAAGTGTCCACATCCAGTACAGCAGCCAGCTGTGCAGCCCTTGGGGTCCGGACCGAGGTTGCACCCCAGCAGGCCGGGTGGTGCTGGGAGAAGAAGCTCTTATACTGTGGGAGCCGGGACCCTGGAGGTGAGGGGTCAAAGAAACTGTTCGTGGAACTCCGGTGGTCTGCAGCAGGGAGTGCATCCCTGGGTCCAGAGCTTGAGCGACGAGCAGCAAGAGCAGGCTCTTTTGCGGGGGGAGTTGAGGACTGGAGGCGTGGGCGTGAGGCCGACTGGATGCCTGCAGCGCCCTAATGTGATCTCTTCTGGCCTGTAGTGGGGGGCTTGAAAGCCCTCTTGTCCCCGTGTCTAGTGCCATTTGTTCAAGGCATCTGAGAAGGTTTGTGTTGCGCCTTCCGGCGTTTGCGAGCCGTTGGAGCTAGTGGTCGCAGGGATACTACAGCTGAAATCCTCCGTTGGTTTTGGGTTGATTTTTTCAGTAATCGAACGATCCTGTTTTCGCCTGGAGGCCGGGTGGTTCAGGCGGAGTTGGGGCTTTCAGTGCTCGCCAGTGGAAACAGGAGCCCGTGTGGAGGAGGGAAACAGGAGCCCGTGTGGAGGAGCTGGCAAGCAGTGTAGCCAGTCTTATCCATTTGGAGGCGGTCGGTTCCGCCGTCGGGTTGGTGTGTGCCTGGATGCTGGGTTGCCGGAGAGGAGCCGGGAGCGATCCTATCCCTTCGGTCCTGCATGAATAATGATGACGTCGAGGGGGCATTGTCATACGTTCCTGCGTTCCGATCACAGAGAATGGAACGTAATGGTGTGCGCGGCGTGGTGGACGCATGCTGTGCGACCTGACGTGAGCTCCTTCATCCAGGAAGTGGAACTTAATGCTTCAACGTCCTTTCCAGGAGAGTGCACTTCGGATGTCTGGACGTTGGTAGTCGGCGGGGAGTGGACTCCCTTCAAGGTACTGTTGCAAGTGATGAAAGAGGCAGATTGCCAGGGTCCGGAGTGTTCCCTTGTGCAGCTGTTCAGGACAACGCTGTGGACACTAGTTCCGTCTGCAGTGACTCTTGGAAAGGACTGCGTTTGAATGCCAACATCAGAGAGAACCATTACGCAATATAGTAATGGTGTCATGTAGCTGTGGGGTCAGTGTGCGTGGAGTGGTGTATTCGTGTTGTGGCCCTATGTTAGGAATAGTTTTCTTTGTGTTTGGCCGGTTTGGATGAGAGTAGGTGTGTATGTTCATGTTGTGGCCTCTTTAATGAAACGTAGCTGTTTGAATTATCTTGCCGTTGTCTATTAACGTGCTTCCTTACAGGGAGGTTTCAGAACTGTTTGATTATATTGTTGTGCCATTAACATATTTTCTTACAGGAGGCATTTGGAAACGGCATCGGGAGATGTTTTATTTATGATGCGATGGAAATATTTAATTCGGTCTGTCTGATATTCGTGGGAACTTTGGTTTGCTTTGAACTTGCCTGGCGTTTTTACCAGTGACTTTTTGTTGACAATTTTTACTTCTATCTATTTTTATGCAATAAGTGTTCTGTTTTGAACACATGCCAGTGTACGAAGAAACATATTATTATTATGTGTCATGTTTTTATTTTTTTATGTTTTTTTGGAGCATTGCAATTATTAGAGCTCTGTTGATATTTCATTTGAAATGCTACAGTTTTTTTACAATTTGCGTGCTGTTGTTGTGGTGTGATTCTGGGTGTGAGTGCGCATGTAGGTTGTGGCGTGTGGTGGTGCCTGTTGTAGTAGCCACCGTGGTAGCCTAGTAGGTTCTAGGGGTCCCATTTCAAGGTGATGTGTATTTCATTTTGCACTTTGTTAATAGTTGTCCTTTGTGGTAGCCTGGCGGGTGCTGGTGGTCTCATTAGGGGATGGCGTAGCGTGATTTTGGTGTAGTGGTGTTTTGGCAGGGACTAGGGTCCCACTGGTGTAGTAGTGTTTTGGCAGGGACTTGGGGTCCCAGGGTGAGTGGTGTTTTGGCTGGGACTAGGGGTCCCAGGGTGTAGTGGAGTTGGTTGGCAGGGACTAGGGGTCCCATGGGTGTAGTGGTGTTTCGGTAGGAACTAGGCTTCCTGTGTGCTTGTGTGTGCTCACAGGAACTTTATGTGTATGTTATCTTGAGGTTGGATTGTGTGTGGAGGTAAAGCTGTTCTCTATATTTTTAGAGTGTTGGAACTGATGTTGTCGTTTGTGCTTGTTGTGCTCATTAGAGTTGGGTTAGTGCCCGGTGGTTTCTCTTTTGGGTTGGGTAGAGCCCGGGGGTGGCAGCCCTGGTACCCTGGGGTGGCGGACCAGGGTGGAAGGTTGTAGGTGCACTGAGGGGTTTCGGTTGTCAGTGGTGAATCCGTTTTAAGGGACGCTGGGGTGTGGCAGGCCCTAGGCCTCAACGGGCAGCTTGAGGCAGGTGGAGTTCTTGTTTTTGTTTTGTTCCTCGATATGTATTCCAGTTCTGTTGAGGGGAGGTGCAGCCCTTTATCCATCTCGGTGGGTTCCTCTTTGGTGAGTTATTGGTGGATAGAAGGTAGGTGAGGTGTTGTAGGTTCTATCTGTGTTTCGTTGAGTGGTAGTCACCTTGCATTTGTTTTTTTTTTTATTTTTTTTTTAAATATATTTTTATTGTTTTTTTCAAGAAACATACAACCAGTATCATCAACACGACAATCAATTAAATATCCGCAATAATTCCCATTCCCTCCCTCCCCAAGTGAACCCGGACCGGGGTTACGCAGTCTGCTGCTGGCATTAGGGTGAGCCCGGGCTGTCCGGGTCCTCACCTGAGGTGCTGGCTTCCTTAGGACTGAACAGGGCCGTCGTGAGGGCAATCCACTGCAGGAGGTCCTCCGAGTCATTTATTTTTTGCTGTCTTTGCGCCAGCTCCCAGGCCCCGGTTTCAGCCACAGTCCATCTGCGAAGGTCCTCCCACCATGTTACAAGTTTAGGGGCTCTGGGACACTTCCAGGCCATTGCGATGCGCCTTTTAGCGAGGATGTACATCAAATCTTTGAGCCTGTTGAGAGATTTGTTTTTTTTCCCTCGTGGGTACGAGCCCAATAGACATGCCTTGGGGGATTGCACGTCTAGCGTTATGTCCTCCTCTGCTACCTTGGTCTGAATTTGCGACCAGAAGGTTCGTATGTTCGGGCAGGCCCAAAACATGTGGGTCAGGGAGGCCGCAGGTTCTTGGCACTTGGGGCACCGCACCACACCAGCGCCATTGAATCTCGAGATGACAGCTGGGGTAAGGTAGGCCCTATGGATGATGTAAAATTGGATAAGTTGAAATCGGGCATTCCTAGAGACCTTTTTGTGATAGTGTGTTATTGTTTCCCACTCCGTGTCGCCAAATAGTGTGTTCAGCTCGGCCTCCCATTTGCTCTTGCATGTGAGTTCGCTATGTGTGGTGTTGTCAATTAGGATCTCATAAAGCCTAGAGGTTTCGTGTCCCCCTTCTGCCACACCTATCAGGTTCTCTATGGCCTCGTGTCCGGCGCATTGGGATTCTGCATCCGGCCATCGCCTCCTAAGTCTGTCCAGCACCGCCCCGTATAGAAGGAACTGACCCAGTGGGACCCCAGTCAATTCGTGCAGCTCGGGAAATGTGTGGATGCCCTGGTCATCCACCAGATCGCCCAGAGTGGCGACGCCAGAGGGCTCCCATATATTCCGGATCGCCCTCCGGTCTTCCGGCCTAGTGAACATGATGGCGGCTATAGGGATCTGTGGGGAGTAAGGGTCGGACAGCTTGACCAACTTGCAGGCCCGACTCCAAATTTGGGTGCCTAGGCGGATGAGGTGCGCGTCCAGCGTTTTGGGCATTGGTCCGATCCAGAGGAGGTCCCTGAGCAGCCATGGTGCGTCTGGGGGCTGCAATAGGCGTGTGTCCGTCATGGCATCATCAGCCATCCACTGGATCACGTGCTTAAGCTGGGCCGCTATGTAGTAGAGCTCAAAGTTAGGTGTGTTCAGGCCTCCCCTCTCGTACGGTCTTTGAGTAATGTCTAGGGCAACTCTGTGCCTCCCCTCCCGCCATAAGAGTTTCCTACATAGCATGGCCAGGTCTTTGAAAAAACGCTGGGGGATGTTGTAGGGGACGTTGGTGAAGAAGTGTAGGAGACGGGGGAGTGCTACCATTTTAAGGAGTCCCGCCCTACCAGCCATCGAAAGGGGCAGTTTGCACCATAGGTCGATTGATTTAGCCAGTCCCTCCTTAGCCCTGCCCGTGTTCAGAACATGTTCGGTCTCAGGGTCCCGGTGGATCACGACGCCCAGATATTTGAACGTAGTGGGTTCCCATTTAAGGGCCAAAGGGGGGAGGTGTTCTTCCTTGGTTCCACTAAGTGCAGCCAGGGGGAATAAGCAAGACTTGCTGTGGTTAATCTGGACCCCTGTACATCTGTGGAACCCGTCTAGGGTTTCCAGGATGTAGGGGAGAAGGTGTTCGGGATCCCTCAGGTAGAGGAGCATGTCATCCGCATACATGGAGACAAGGTGGTTCACACCATTTATCGTTATTCCCCCGTCACCGTATTCCTGCCTAAGGTATGCTGCCACTGGTTCAATCGCTAAGATGTAAAGTAGAGGGGATAGGGGGCACCCTTGTCGAGTGCCCCTGGCCAGGCTCCATTTTTCAGAAAAAGTGTTGTTGGTACGCACTCTGGCGGTGGGGTTGGTGTAAATGAGTTTTACCCAGTTCAAAAAAGCCGTTCCGATCCCCATCTTTGCTAAGGTGGCATAAAGCCATGTCCATCGGACCGAATCAAAGGCTTTAGAGGCGTCGAGGGACACAACTGCATATTTACCGGGCATGCCGTTTGTGCTGTGTATCACGTGGTGCAGCCTTCGCAGGTTCTCGGACATAGAGCGACCCTGCATGTAGCCCGTCTGATCCTGGTGTATGAGGTATGGGACGGCTGCACGAAGCCTTCTGGCCAGTAATGCGGTGAGGATTTTGTTGTCTACATTCAACATGGATAGTGGGCGGTATGAGCCGCAGTCAGAGCTGTCCTTGTCGGGCTTAAGTAGGGGGATGATGGTGGCTTCAATCATGGTGTCGGGGAGGTGGCCTATGTCATACGCCTCGTTATATACTTTGGACAACAGGGGGGCCAGTATATCCTCATAGGCCTTATAAAATTCGCTCGGGAGACCGTCCGGTCCCGGCGTTTTACCCGAGGGCAATGACCTAATGGTGGCTGTGACCTCGTCGGGGGTGACGGGGGCTCCGAGGGGATCTGCCAAGTGGTCCTCCAGGCATGGGAGCCAGATGGCGTCTAGGGCGTCCTCGATCGCGTGGTCAGGGGGCGGGGCTGGATCGGAGTAAAGGGTTTGGTAATATTGTTTGAACGCTGCATTGATACCCACTTGCGTGTGGAGGGTCAGGCCGTCTGTATTACGAATGGAGCAAATGGGGTATCTGGGGGTTTCTCGTTTATAAAGCCATGCAAGAAGCTTCCCGGGTTTATCGCCCAGGGCATGATTCCTCTCCGTGAATTTAGTATAGCTCAACTTCCCCAGCGTCTCCCAGTGTGTTAGGCATGTTTGTTTAAGATCAATCATCTTTTGCAAGTGGGCGGGATCAGGGGACGGGGTGGCTTCGAGATCTTGGAGTTCAGTCTCAGCGTGCGCTAGCAGGGACGTGACGGATTTTAGGGCCCCTCCAGCCGCGGCTATCATTTCCCCCCTAGTTACCACCTTGTAGGCTTCCCAGGCTGTGCCTAAGTATCTGACGCTATCAATGTTGGTCTGCCAGTAATGTGTGGAACCCTCCCTGATTTGTTCGCTGAAGGCTTTGTCCAACAGCGCTTCGCTTCTCAATTTCCACGTGGGGATGGGGGGCCTGGGCGTCGTGGTCACCCACGAGGTCATCAAAGGGGAATGGTCTGAAAGTACCCTGGCTAGGTACTGCGTGTCCTCAAATCCCGCCACATGCTCTTCGCTAATGAACAGGCAGTCTATCCTGGTATGGACCTTATGTGGGGGGGAGTAAAAGGAGTAGCCTCTGGTTTCGGGGTTTTGCACTCTCCACAGGTCTTTCAGGGCATATTGCTGCGTGAGGGCGTTCAATATCTTGGCGGGTGGGGAGGGGTCCCCGTGTTTACCATCCGACCTGTCTATGCAAGGGTTCAGGGTACAGTTATTGTCACCTCCCCATATCGTTATGCATTCATCACTCGGGGTCAGCCGAGCGTACAGCGAGCGAAAGAAAACAGTGGCATCATGATTCGGGGCATAGGTGCAAATCAGGCGGACGTCCCTCCCCTCTATGGTGCCCTGAACCAGGGCCATCCTACCTTCATTGTCCGTTTTGGTGTGGGTCAGCTTGACTGGGACAGAGGGGGCGATCCATATCAAGACGCCTCTGGCGTAGGTGGAGTAGGGGGAGCCCACTAGGGTGCCCCGCCAGACCTTGGCCAACGCTGCAAGCTTAGGGCCACATAAGTGGGTCTCCTGAAGGAGGGCGATTCCGACCCTGTGGCGTTTCATGTAGGCGTGGATGCGTCGCTGTTTGATATAGCTGTTTAGCCCCCTGACGTTCCAGGACATGACTCTGATCCTCTCAGCCATGGTCTGTGTGTGGTCGTGCGGCTGTGGGAAGCGTGAGGTTGAGGGGTTTGACGAACCTGGTCGTCCTGGTTGCAATTCTGCTGCGCTTGGTCCCGGTCCGGTTTGTGTCCAATTCAAACTGCAATCCCAACTTGGGGTTCGAACCCCCACAAACAACAACGTCTAACTTAACAAAAAACACAACTTCAAACATAACACGTCTAGCGAGGTTGCCCTTGCTCTGACATCCCCGTTTCTGCCCCATCAGACCAGGGTCTTCCGGTGCCCTACGGGCGGGTGAACTCACCCAAAGTATCCTGGGGTTAGGAAGGGGGCTGCCTCCGAAGGTGTTGTCAGGAGGTGCGCCACGACCGGCGCGGCTCCGGTTCCATCAGTGTCGCCACGACTATTGTCATATGAATGTACAATCGGCGACTGCAGTCAATGAGTGGAGAAGTTCCTATGTTGCGGGCGGCTAGGGCCCGCGCTGCTTCCGTTCGATGTCCGGGATCTGTTCTCTGTCCATCCATTCGCAGGCCTCTGCTGGGTTATCAAACAAGTGGGCCTTGTTGTTGCGCAGGACCTTGAGTCTAGCCGGGTAGAGGAGTAGATAGCGCAGGCCTGCTTCCTTGAGTCTCGCCTTGGTGTGGTGGAACTGGGCCCTGCTCCTTTGAACCTGCAGGGTGTAGTCAGGGTAGATTGCTATCTTTGCGGCGTCCCTCTGTATGGATCCGCCCATCCTGGTGAAGGCCAAAATGGATTCCCTGTCCCTATAGTTGAGGACTTTGGCTATTATGGGTCTTGGTGGGGTCCCCGGTGGGGGCCTCCTGGCTAAGGAGCGATGGGCTCTTTCAATAGTGAAGCCCTGCGACAGTTTCCCGGCCCCAATTTCCTGTATGAGCAGGTTCTCGACGTAGTTGGTAGGGTCGTTGCCCTCGATGCCCTCGGGCAGGCCGATAATTCTGATATTGTTTCTGCGGGCCCTTCCTTCGGCCTCCTCAGCCCTGTCCTCTAGGTTCTTCACTTTCTGCGCCAAAATGTCTACATCCTTTAAAAGTTGAGTTTTGGCATCGGTATTGTCTCGGACTTGGATCTCGAGAGCGTCCGTTCTGCCGGTGATAGAGCGCACATCCTGCCTCAGTAAATTCAGGTCGATCGCAACCGCATCAATCTTGTCCTCCATAGTTTTCTGGAGTGTCTTGATGGCCTCTAGCAGTTGGGAGTTAGCTGGCTCGGGTCTCGCGGCGCCCGGCACCTCCACAGGGGCAGAAGCCTCCGCGGGTCCGATCGCTCCAGCGGCCGCGAAGGACTCCATGGTAGTTTGGCGGTGTCTGCTTCGGGCGCCCTTAGTGGTCATGTCCTATCTTCGTGGTCCGTCAGGCCTCGGCAGGCACTACACAGTCTGTGTCCGATGGCGCCGTGCTGGGGATGCTTCGTGGGGGGGGTTGTGCGTCGGCCGCCCGCCGGGCTGCGCCAGTGGGCCGCTCAGCAGGGCCCGGTGAGGGTGTAGTTAAGGCCGCATCAGGCGCTCCCCCCTCCGTCTCCTCGCTGCTCTTCTTCGGGACACAGGAGCACAGGTCTCAGCTTAGGCAATCTCTGCCACTTCAGATCGAGTTCCATAAAGGCTGGCCCCTTGCGGGTTCCTCCCGGTCGGTCACAGGGCTCCGCTACAGCGTCAGGCTGGGCATCGTCATGGCCGCCATTTTCTGTCCTCGTACGACGTTCCGTTTCTTTTTGGTGGTGCGGGCCCTCAGAGGGTCGTGAGGCTCCCAAACTTCGTCAACAGGCGGAACACTCCTTCACACGACCTATATTCTGTTTTCAAGTGGCTGCAGTCAAGTTTAAGCGGTAGTTGGTGGCGGATCCATAATCGTATCGAGCGGAGCTGCGCCGAACACGTCCTTCCTACATGGCGGTTAGCCACGCCCCCTATCACCTTGCATTTGTTATGCTTCCGCCGGTTTACTGCTTTGGGTTTTATTAGTGGGAAATAGTTTCAATGGTCTCAGTGTGCTTTCACCTTTATGGAGGGTGGAGTTTTTGTGCTCCTTTGTTGGCCTTGGTGTGTGAATGGACTCATGTGGACCGTTTCCTGTGGGTTTGGGTAGCGTGTTCATATTAGTTTGGGTGTCGATGGGCAGATACGTGGTGGCCACGCGTATTTGTATCGTTTTGTGTAGGATGGCATTTGCGTTAGGAACACCTTTTTGTCAAATTAAGAGCGGGAGGAGTGTTATAATGTGTGTGGCGTGTAGGATCCACCTTTATTTAATTAAGAGAGGGAGGAGTGTTATAATGTGTGTCTTCCCTCCTGTGTCTTCCTTGCAGGGTGAGGTGATGTCAGTGAATGTGGTGAGGTCACTGTGCTCAGAGTGTTGTCATTTGAATAGTGTTCCATGGGGGACAGTTGGAGACAGAGAGCTGGCTGGCTAGGATGTGCCGGTGTTTTCCTGCTGTACTAATGAACTAATAAACCCATATAACTTACCTGCTGGCTCAGGTGTGTTGATGACGAGTCCGCATTGTTACAATGGACAGTTCTTTATCAGGTCAAGTCAGGCAGTGATACAAATGTGGACAAAAGAAAACTCATTGAAAAAGAAAATGAATACATTTTTCTGACCAAAAGTATGATAACTGGTCTCAATGAAAAAGCAGCAGCGTGGTAATTCATGTGTTGAGATTGGTTTTCTCTAAAAAAGTTTCAGCGCATGTTGGAATTACAGACCAGGATGTGATATGTAGCCTAATAGGAATCTAGGGTTATTATAATGAGTTGTACCAATTAGTATTAAAATGAGATAAGAGTGCCATTTGTCAAATGCAAAGGTTGCTTGACCACGAACACAGATATTGTACTGCAGTGCGTATATAGAACAAATAATATTCACCAAGTGCGAAAATGAAAGGACTGCAGGCCATGGATGTTAACTGTGTTTAGCAATAGGCCATAAATAAACTGTACCGCTCTGCAAGCTAAACTGAGGCAGCGTCCTTGCTAGTAGAAATAACATTGAACAGAGAGAGTTCATCTCCTTGACAACAAATGATCATCGCCTGACCGTGAGGCATCGGATTGGGCGGATTGATAGTGTTAACGACTTGGTGCCAGAGGTGAAACGTATGCAGTCATACTGATAGAGGAAAGAACCTTGAATGGAGAGGGTTTATCTGCATGACAACAAAGGATTACCTTCCGTTTGCACGCAACCGGACCTGGAAGGACAGATACAGCCAGTTATACTTGTTGAGTAATTGAAGGATAAAGGTGAGAGGCAGTAATGCAGATGTTACTTGCCGGATCGCTGAGACGCTGTGTTGTGCTTATCCCATTAGAAAACACGCGGAGAAGCAGATTTATCTAAGAACGCAGTGCATGCCAGAACACAGCTCGAAGATTGTAACACAGAAGTGGCCCTAGCAACTCTGTATGACAAGCATACAAGCGGAACTGTAAAGATTATCAGTAAGTAAAATGAAGGGGAGGAGTCCGTATCATGTTGCCCTAAAGTTGTGAATTGATTATTAATGCACAGTCTCAAGCCTTGAGGGCGAGAGACAATAGCAACGCAGCTAGTGTCATCACAAGGTGAAGCGAAGTTTGAGAGAACCGAATTATAGCAACAGAACTTGTTTGTTTTCACTTGCAAATTGTGTTGTAAATTTGAGGTTCTGATGAATACGCCATGGAAAGCATTCTGGTCATGGTAGTCCTGGCTGTCTGTAATAATGATGCAGAGTATTTGCCCCAGATACGGCTAGTCATGGAAATGCTAAATAGAGACCATGTTTGAGCATCCAGTTGAGTGAGATAGACTGCACATCCGTAGTGACATGTGAATATTATACTTTTATTCAGGAATAAGGAGCAGTGATGTCGGATTTAGTCGCAACAGTTCCTGTAGAAGACAGTTCGATAGAACCAAGAAGTACATTTGAATTACTCCTTCAAGTGCAAGTCAAGGCACATTAAAAGAGCACCCGTCCAGGGTGAGTATGCAATGCAAAGTAGTCTGCAATGTAGTAACCCTTGCGGTTACTAAGACACATTTAAGGTGTCATGTAGTTGATATTAACAACTGTAATTAACGTCACAGTTTAAATAGAATACCGATTGGAGGTACTAAAAACCTCTTTAAATGCCATTCTATAGTTCACCTTCACAGAAGAACCAAGACAGGTGGCACTAAGAAGTACCGGAGACTGGGATAGATCTGCAATAAGAAGTGGTTGTAGATATTGTTGTGTAGAATTGTTGTACAGTATATGACAAAATAGTGTCATATAGGATCATTTGGTGGTTACACGGGACTTCCCCTGATGAATTTCCATAAAATGTGGATTTAAAAGGAATGAATGGAAAGAAATATGTTGGATGTTTGATGAAGCCTGAGCATAAACTGACTGAGAGTGATGGTGTTTGGAAGAGAGTAGTATGGAGTGAGATATACACATGGTTTTTACATAATTGTTATTTGGTATGCTATCCCTGTGGTCCATACAACCATATTGATTTTCTATGCTGCTCTAAAATTGAATTATGATCTTTGTTGTTTTGAAAAAGAAATTTGAAAAATGTTGTACAATAATGAATAAAATATATATGTATTTTCTTTCACAAAAAATCTTGGTATTTGTTGAAGAAAGACGTATGGCCTCCTGTGTAGGTTAGTGAGAGTATCCTAGGCTATTACAGACACTAGTGAAAGAATTACATTTAACCATTGGAACTTTTTTGTTTAGAGTGAATTACTGTGTTACCCTGATTAGAGCTGAAAGGCATTACAAGGTGAACCGTGTTCGGGATAGGACACTAGTTGATTATTAATAGAATGTGCTGGAAGCGTCATCCCCATTGTGGCAGCGAGATATTAAATAGGCAGCATAGCCATTAATTGTGTATTAACCTAGGTGCTGTTGGGCCCAAGGGGGAGTCCCGTGCTCCGGTTTGGAACACGTTCATTTGGAGAATGCTTATACTAGAGGGCATGATTGGGAACCAAGTCGTAAACTGCAGATTGCGTGTTGCGGCTGAGAGCATGAAATTAATTGTTACCGTGGTAGTGCTCCCGTACCTATATGTGGGATAGTCTATGTAAACTTTATGGGGACTTTATCATTGGTGCCCAAGACGATTGTATGGCCCATTGTGACCCTCCTGAAACCTATAATGCATATGGTTGGTATTCCATTGCATTTCTCGTACCAAAGACTCTGGACTTAAAGGCAATCACCATCTTTGTCAGGAACATTAAATTCAAAATGGAAACACTTCAGGGGATCATTCCACTAATGCACATGAATTTCAAGTAGCAGGGACATTCTTGATGAAAAGAAGAATGAGTCACATAGTAAGAAGGTCAGTATACAACCAGGACAAGTTTTATGATTTAACAGTCCCGCAAGGGAACAGATTTCACCTCGCTCATTATATTGAAGTCACTAGATGAGGTTGGTCAATTGTTTGGTGGTAATAAAAATTATGCCCGAGGCCAGGGTATCTGGCGGTTAATTGTTTTTACAAGTCATAAGATGTTGCATGTTCTGGAGTTGCAGTCGCCTGAATTAGTAGTTTTTATCTCGAGTGACGTTTTTATGATATCAACCTTTTTAAACCTTTTATGATATCAACCTATGTACGGTGTTCATAGTGTCACTTGTGGGAGAGTAAAAGGAGGAACAAATCCCCACCTCTTGTATCAATAGTGAAGACTGTCTCTCACAAAAGAATACCAGCACCACAGAATTTGTACATAAATGTGCTAGTATTTTATTCTTAAAGTATTTGTCTACGGGAAAATACTTTAAGAATAAAATACTAGCACATTTATGTACAAATTCTGCAGCCCTGGACTTCTTTTGTGAGAGACAGCCTAAATTAGTAGGTCTTCAGAAGTGCCAGGAGTCTGGAGGATTGAGATTGCAATTAGTAGTTCAAAGAAGATCCTACTTATGTAGACCTTCCTCTACTTGCTAAAATATGTAAGCGGATCATGTGCAATCACACTTAAAGTTAAAGGCCTAGGGCCGGTTATTGCTAGCAATGAATTATGTTTTCAGTCCCAATTTTTAACTATGTACTGACGTGATGCCCTACTACAGATGACTCCTAAGAGGAGATGTGTTCTTAATAGTATGAAGATGACTATCAAGATAAGATTGGCCAATGAAATTGGAAGAATTGGGAACAGATGGGACATCGGAATGGGAGATTGTGACCTACGGGGAGAACAAGTGGTGGAAATGAAAAACAAATACTGACCACCCCACAAGCAGGTCAGCCGCTATGTGGTCACCGGAGCTCCTATTTGTCTTCAGTTTAGGGAATTGACTTTTGATTTTACTTTTTGTGATAAGTATGAAAAAAAAGAAGTAATGTTTTTTAAAAGTTTGTAATAAACTAAAAAAAAAAGAAAAGTCAGATTTCTTTGAAGATGTTTTTATCCAATCATATTTGGGAGGCGGATTGTAATAGATTATCTGGGAGTGTTTTAATTATTGCAAAAAGGACATAAGATGCCAACTGATGTTGCATTGTTGAGATTTGGGTTAGTTTGGTTCTGCAACACCATCTAACCGCTCCCCGGAGCGTTGTATAATAAACTTGCTTGATGTACAACCATGCATTCACTTCTTAAGTGTTGGGCCTGTTTGGGTAAGGTGATTATAGGTCAATCTGCACATTTGGTGAGCCAAGTTAGGAGCTCAGACATTCCAAGACTTTCTGGGTCTTCTGTCCACACCTCTCAGCTGCAGCAACTCACGACGGGGACCAGTTTTCCGTGCACAGTGAAAAAAGAGGACTGCAGACAACCTATTGGGTAAAGGTATGTCTAATCTGTTAGATATATTTTGGGGTTGTATCTATTACGTTGTGGTATATATTTGTAATGGAGGTATTTGGTGGTATTTTTATAGTCCGTGGCAATATATTGTGGTAATCTTGTTGGATTCATTTTTATAGTGGTGAGACTGATTTCAGAATTCTGCCTAATAATAATTTTTTACTAGGGTCACTAACAACAAACATATACTGGATTTAATACACTCTGAATTAATGTCTCATTCCCTCCTGTGGTATTTTATGTGCATTACCACATTATGCAATATTTTGGCTGAGTTTCAAAAAATGTAAAACATGCAGTTGAAATTCCCCACATTCATTCAGCCCCTCTAAATAAAATAATCACTGTGGCTACTTTGCTTTGAAATATTTCTTACCGTATGTCTGCATCTCTCTATGCATGTCAAATCAAAGGAACTGAATGCAGAATAAATATAATGAGGCTAAATTATATTTTTTTAAAGGCTGTGCTCACTGGGCCGTTGGAGGGGATGTTGGAACCGAGTTTGCAGCACAAAGCTTTCCGGAGCTGACATCTCGATGCAAACTGCATCGCAGTAGCAACGTGTGTTCTGAGGTGAAAGGGAGAGGGCAGAGGAGGAGAGGAGGCTGTCTGGGGAGTGGGGGGAGTTTGCACAGATAAAGGGGGCAATTGGTGAGGGCCAGGGGGGCAGGGTAGCATCTATTTTCTGCCGTTCTTCCGATATTCGTGGCTATATTCGAGGCTACAAAAGACTACCGATAGCCGCAGGTATATTTAGTTCCGTATGCACAGCTATATAGTTTGGGGTGTCAGTGTTTTATATTTTTTGAAGGTTCTTTGTTTAGGATAGCCTCATTGGGGGTGAAAAATCCCTGGCCATGGCCACGATCAGAAACTTGGTAGGTATTGGAGAATCTTTTTTATTTTGGATGTCTGTTTTCAGACTTTTGATCACGTGAGACTTCGGAGAAAAATAGAAGAAAATAGTTTAACAAAATTAATAAGAAAATTAGGAATTGTAGTGTAGTTTTAGATGTACAAAATAATGTATTTTAGGGTGTGTATTTTAAATTATGGTTTTATATTGTGTTGCTGCGGAATGTTAGCCTACCTAATTTATTATTACATATTTTTATTATTTATCAGTTATTTCATATAAGTATATGCACATTGTTGTTCTGTACTGATTATTCAAGTTGTAAAGTAGTATAAAAGTTAAAGTCAGTCCCCTTCTCAACTAACTTTTTGTTACCGCGGCTATGATAAAAGTCAATGAAATGTCACCACGGGTATAATAAAAATGTTTTTTTGTTATTTCTTTATATTTGTGTATGTATATATGATAAGTAATCCTTACTTGGGGGAATAGTAGTAAGTAATTCCCTTGTTTACAGGAATACTGAGTGTAGAACATTAGCATATCAGGAGTACTGTTTTGATGTTATCAAGGAACACTGCTTTTCGTTCATCGGTTAGGTGTACTCTCTCATGCCTATAGAAATTGACCATGTAGAACTGTATGTTGTTGTTCCAAAGCCATAATTGGTTGTGGTCTGTCATGAATGTTGAAACTGCTTTATTAACATTAATCTGTGATTTCTCAATTTAAATCTGGTGGTCCATCTCCAACGTGTGCATAAAATTGCGTTTATTAAAGTATATGATTATGTTTTCTTTTTTTTAGATAGGAGCATGTTATGTTATGTAATGTTATTTAGATTTGTAGAGCGCACGTTTGCCCAAAGGCATCATGGCGCTAAACCGGCAGATGGACAGCTGTTTTAATAAGCCTAGAACAATATAGTCTTCAGAAAATTACGGAAGGTGAAATGATCAGAATTGGCTCGCAGAGAAAAAGGCATAGCATTCCACGTCTTAGCAGCAGCCACTGAAAAGCTTCACCACCCATACGGAAAAGTTGGACTCGAAGGACAGAAACCAATAAGGCAGACTGAGAGTGAAGGAGCTGAGAGGGAACATAAGGTGGAAACTTGGCCTGGAGATATTCTGCCCCAAGTTTGTACAAAGCACGTTGGACGATGCACACCGATTTAAAGAGAATACGCTTCTCAATAGACAGCCAATAAAGCTGTTTGAGCAGGGGAGACATATGTGCTCTAGAAGGAGGATGAAGAATAGACCTGTCAGCTGCATGAATGAGAGCGGCCACCACTGGAGCTTGGAATTGCGCTGAGATTAAAGGAAGAACTTTCCAAAGGATTCTCAATTTAAAATGACCTGCCTTGCAGACATCTGCAACCAGTCCATCCATCGAAAGAGACAAAGTAATGTTTACTTCCAAATTATTTACTGAAGCAAACAGCAGAACGAAGGGACCAAGAGAAATTGGCTAAAAATCAGCCGTCCAGAAAGAAAGAGGATTGGAGGTTCCGACAATAAGTACCTCTGGTTTGTTGCCGTTTAATTTAAGCCAATTCACCACCATCCAGGATCCCAGGTCCTCAAGACAACTCCTTAGCCGTGCCGCAGTATCTGATCGAGTGAGGTCCAGGCGAACCAGGATTGTGTGTCGGTGGCATAGGAGTAGTACCTGAACCCATGGGATAGAATAAGGCAGAGAATTGGCCTGATGTAAATATTAAATAATATAGGTGACAGCACGGATTACTACGTGACCAGACAGACCAGCAGCAGATAGCCAGGCAATTAGGGTGGGATGGTCAACAGTTTTAAACATAGCAGACAGATCTAACAATAACACTGCTCCGACTCCACCCTGATCAACCAGGCGCGCCAGGTCTTCCAGCACACAGTTGAGGACTGATTCTGTGCCCCTCCCTGGCCGAAAACCAGACTGAAAAGAGTCAAAGAACCCAGAGGATTCCAAGAAAGAAGAGAGCAAAGGGGACACAAGAGCCTCCAAAACCTTCATAACAAAGGGCAGGAAAGAAATAAGGCAAAGATTTGCAAGCACCACAGGATCCAGGGAGGGATTATTAAGTAGGGGATCACAAGAGCATGTTTCAGAGTGTTAGGAATACATGAACAAACCATTTACTGCTATAGTGATCAGTGAGATCATGTCTCCTGAAATTTCCTTAAGAAGAGCCAGGGGGATAGCATTGGCCAATGAGTGCGATTTTACCTGATGAATGGCCAGGAGAACGTCTTGATCCGAGAAAATGGGAAAAGCAGACTAAGTTGAGTTTGGTACCAGTGACGAGTGAGAGATAGTCACATCCGCAGACTGAGCAGCCGTGCTGATATTTTCGCGGATCGTCTCAATCTTAGTGTGAAAGAAAGAGGAGAGTGAAACACAAAGATCCTGAGAAGCACCACCTGGGGTCAACCTTTGTTGGAGAGGAAGAACTTTGAACCAGATCAAACAGAGCCTTTGGTTGATTGATGGCATTTTTCACCTTCTAACAAAAGAAATTCTCGCAGATATGATCGCTCTCTGATAGGCTAACAAAGTGTGGTGGAAAGCAGCTTTATCCTCAATTGGATAATTTGCTCGCCACTTCCTCTCCGCCTGTCTACATAACAGTTTACCAGCCCTAAGTTCATCAGAGAACCAGGGATCAGAAGGATGACTTTTTTGTTTGCCAAGCCGAAGGGGAGCTAGCAGTTCAGCAGCTATGTTGAAGGAGGTGTCCAGTGTCATCAAGGAACAGGGGACATCCTGATCACACTGAGAACGAAGGAAGGCCACTAGCTTATGATTAGAAACCCTATGCCAGCTACGTTTAGGAACAGCGAATTTAACCGTGGGAAGAATGGGATCCAGCTGGAGAATAGAAAAAGGTACCAGAAAGTGGTCAGACCACACTAAAAGACTAGGGGGAGAGACAATAGTGGACAGTCTGGGGGCACAGACAAAGCCCAAGATATTTCCCAGTCGATGGGTAGGCTCGGAAATGAACTGAGGAAGACCAAGGTCAGACATCAGGGCGCAAAAAATTAGCTACCTGAAATGCATTTGTTGTATTGCAAGGGAGATTAAAGTCTCCCACAATCAGCAAATTTGAGTATTTAATCTGAAGCTCCAATGCAAAAGCAGGAAAATCAACACAAAACCAGCCACACCAGGGGGTCGATAAACTACTAGAATGGTTAGTATCCATGTGGGATATAAGGAAATACGAGCCAAGAGACACTACATCTTAAGGGAGTGCTCTGGCACAGTACAAGACATTTTGTATCTAGCCTTATGCATAATGGCTACTCCGCATACATTTTCTTTTCAAAACATAGATATGTAGCCGTGGCTATGGTTTAGCCAAATGGGCCATTGGCATTTGAAGATGCGGGTAACTGCAGCAACGACTGGTGACATATACCCGCGGCTATGCGTGTAATGTGTGGGAAGTGCATTCTTTACGTACTTTTTTCTTGCAGTGTCTTTTGTTATTAATATTTTGCAATAAAGTAATGAGAATAAACAAAGGCAATAGTATTTATATTTGTATTTATTGTTTTATATAGCGCGTTAATCCAAGGCGCTTTACAATGAACAACAAAATATACATTAAACATGGAACAGTAGAAGCAATAATGGTAAACATGAGTTATACCAGAAAATCAGCATGTAGAACAATTTACATATGAGAAAGAAGAGGAGAGGAGGGTGGGTGGAGAAAGAAGGGGGAGAGAGAGTAGTGAGTAAAGTGAATAGTAGGAAGAAGGGAGATTTAGAAGAGAAGGGGAAGATAAAGAACACAGAGAGGGGTAGAAGAAAGAGGGAAGGAAGGGTAAGAGGGGGGATAGCATAGTCACGGGATAGTATAGTTGTGGCTATAAGAATTGGGGTGTCATTGGTTTTTGGAAAGCTGCAGATATACTTCATTTTTGAAAGAAAAAGTTACTGGACTATTTTTTCTGACATGTATTCAGTCAAAGTATTAATACTTTGTAATAATTAATAATGCATATACATGTATATACTTCAAAAGAGTAAATAAATATAGAAACACACTTTGTTGAAAACAAAACAGGTTTATTAAACAAAACAGGTTTATTAGGGGGTGGTTGTGGGTTTTCTTTTTCTTTGAGTTGGAACCCATGATACATCTTCTTTAGCCTAATTATCTGGATTTTTACTGTCCATGATTTGTCTAAAATTTTGAATGTCCTTTTTCATTAATTCTATTTGTTGTTGAATATTAAGTAAGAGATCTTGTAGGTCTGTCAATGAATCCATGATTACCTTTGTGGGTACTGTTTGTGTTGTTTCTTGCCTGATTCATCTTGATACTTAAATGACTTCTTCATTTGTTTAAAAATATTTGCAATATATGTAAACAATTGAAGATATGATAGACTTTAAAAATATTTGTGTTGGTTGCATAGACATTCAAAAGTAGTTAGATAAACTGTATCTATTTGGTGACTGATGTTTGTTCAATAACATATTGTTGCTTCTCTAATTTTACATACAAATAAAGAATGTACTCACAGTATCCAGAAGGTGATGCGTTTTCTTCTGCTTCCTTTTCTTGAGTATCTTCTTGTTTCATTTCTTCCTCTGTTGGATAGTTTTCCTCAAGCCATTCCATGTAACTTCCATTGTACTGTGATAGAGAAAAATACTGTTTGTCACCTCAGATATTAGAATTAGGAATAGAGGAAGATTATATGAAGAGAGAAGGTGGAATGTCTTGTTTTTATTCTGATTGGTTGTTTGTCTATGTGGTGGGTGGTTGCCAATAGAATGTCAAGTACCTCAGATGATGTTGAATGTTGGACCTATCAGAATATGTATTTTTTTTTATTTATGTTTATACATCCCAAATAAATGTAAATTATATTGTATTATTACAATAAACGTTTTTCTACATAGTACATTTTCATTGTTTAAGTGTGAGGTGTTCCTTCAGAGATAGTGCTGTTTTTGGGGTATAGCTATTGTTTTATTTGATATTTGAAAATGAAGCCAATTTCAGAAGGAGAGGAATCTGTTTCTTCAGAAGACTGTGGACATGTTTTTGAGAATGGGGTTCATAGTGATGTTGAGGACATAGGTGATGAGTTGTCAAAGCATTGGCTTACAAGGTTTTTTGGTTGTACAGTATTGTTTTAGATGGAGTGTTTGAAATAAGAGGCATATGCTGTAATTGTGAAGAAATATTTTTGTTAGGTAGCACAGTTTTTTTTTTCTCTTTTGGAAAAGGAAATTAATGAATCATCTAAAAAAGAGCATAGAGAAGGTATTTGAAATGACTTGCATCATCATAGAGATGAAGAGTATTTTTATGATTGAAAATATAGTTATTCATGGTATGTTGGTAAAACAAAAAACAAAGGCTCTTTTAACAGCCACATAGATAACTTTTTAAGTATTTTGGAAAAAGAAAATACCTGTTGAAGTCTTTTTTTTAAATATAAGCTGCAGCTACGATAGCAACCAATAAAACATTGTATTCTGTCAGGTGTTTTATAGCCGTGGGAACCAAACAGATGGTGGGTTATAGCTGTGTCTATGAGCAAGGCAATGGGACGTCGTGCATTTTTGTCCGGTGTGACAGCATCTATGACAATCGCTGTAGACGTGGGTATAGAAACTCTAATTACTGTGCATTGAAAATGTTGCATTGATTTTACAGCACACAATTTCACACGTGTTTATGATTCTATGTTCTTATGTGTACCTTTGTGTTGTTTCAATTAATTTGTTTCAATTAATTAATATGGTAATATGTCTTGTTGAACGTGTGATAATGTTATGGGTAACCGCGACTACTGACGGTTTACTTGACCCGTGGTTATGAATTTGCCAATCGTACATTGTACTTTGTGGCAAGCTTTGTTAGCCGTGGGCATGAACTCATTCATTGTACCCGTGGCTACATCTGTCCGTATTTTGTTGCAGTGATCATATTATATTATGGATGTTTTTGCAAAGATTTGTACATGTGTTTCTGTTTAGATGTTCTTACCTGAAGGGCAGTGTGAGTTTATTTTCAATTCTTTGTAATATGTGTTTTTCAGTACATCTGATAAAATGTAGGTGTAGCCCCGTCAATAGGCAGGTTTTCATTGTGCAGCAGGGGTTATAGCCGTGGCTATTCAATTTGGAAAAATTAGGACACAATAAAAGGTTTTTAATGTAGTGTGTATATAAAACCAATGCACAAACTCTTCAATACATACACTCTTCACCCAGTGCTCTACTAACGACCTAAAATCAACATCATAGTAAAGTAAAATAGCCAGTAGTGCGCCCAGTGTTTAGTATGTCCACGGACAACCGAGGTGACCGCGGACACCACCAACACATCACGGCCTTCTCCCACCTAAACAAATATAGCATTTGACCCATCTCTCACTCCCCCACCTTCTCTAACCACTCCTACACACCATAACACTCCCCAAAATTGGATTTATGCTCAGTTCCACGCTGCGCTGTCTGTGGATCCAACATGGCCGGCGCATCGAGAGAATGTGACGCACCTCACGCTTCACCTCAGCCAATCAGCGAATACGTTGTATGTCCGCAGACACGACGTAAGATGATTACCAATCGGTGTCCTGTCCGCAGAGCAAACAGGTAAGTGTTTCCGCGGAGCGAACATAGATATCACACATTTTTTGAGCCCTACTTTTTGGTCATTTTTTAAAAAACTACTAGACGGATTTCCACCAAATTCACAAAAGCACACTTTCGGGACCGGGCCGCCACCCCTGCTGCAAATTTGGTAAAGTTCTTTCAGCAGTTTGGGCTGTAGGCGTGATCAAAGTTTTTCTCCGTTCAGTGTATGGGGAAAAAATACATTTTGGGACCCCCCTATAACTTTGCCCCTCCTTGTCCAAATCGCACCAGACTGTGCACAAAAGTTCAGAGTGGGCCATATGCTTCCTTTGCAAAGTGTGGTGAAGATTCATCCAGGGGGATCAAAGTTATAATCCGCCCAAAAAATGCTCTTCCTATGGGTTTAGCAACTTAACCATAACTACATGGCCCTACCGCAGGCCATGCAATATATATAGTAAATGTTGTTAAATACAATAACATGAAAACCAGCTGCCACCATCTCTTGCTTAAAGTACACCTAACAGTGCATAATGTTAGTGTTGATCGAGGAGTGTGACAGTGTAATACAGAGGAATAAATATGACCCTAATTTACTAACATCTTTTGTGCATAAGTTGCATGAACAGTCATTTAGTCATATGTGCAGTTTAAGTCCTTATTGATGGATTTACTAACTCAGACACAGAAATTCAGCGGATCTCACACAGTGCACAAAATCGGTCATGAGTCAAGCCTGATTCACAAAGAAAAAGCCAGCAAGACAAAACTACCCCATATAACTGCCATTGGCAGAGCACACGCCAGTGTAAATGAACACGTGAAGGAAAACTGAAGTAAAAAATGACAAACCTGTGCACATACTACTGCAAAGGTCTTTCCTGTGCATCCACAAATTTTTGACAAAAATCCTTGCTGTCACGGTACAAATCAAGAAAGGTTCCTGCATCATTCAGCACACTTACATCACCAACATCATGCTTTAACTTACAAAACTCCACACACATCTCCCAAGATCTACATACGCTTAGAAAATACCTTTATACATGCATTCTTTGTTCATCACATCCGTTGCGACTCCATGCCCTGGACACGCCCAACAAAAGACAAACACAGCTACCAGCACACCCACAAATGAAAGAACACTTCCTCCAATACACCCACCAAAAATAGACACATTCCCACCGACACGCCCACAATTCATTGGAAACACCCGCAGGAATGCCCATACCACATGGCCAGGAAAGGGAGAATGGAGGCAAAAAGCATGCCATCGACCATGCACATTACGTGCTGGACATCATGACTCAGACATTACGTCACTGAATGGCAGACCAGCCGCCAGATGCCACATGCATAGCAGTACCACTTCAACCATGTCAACATAGCCTACGCAATTCAATATAGACACAGCAGCCACATAAAAAACACATGACACAGCGACACAAACACATTCCAACACATACCAAGACACAAACATACCAAATGCAGACAGCAAGCTGACAACACATGTGACAATATCAATACCTGGTGGCTCTCTAATCAGCAAACACGGTTCACACTAGAAAAAAGATGCATCCCATATCACATGACAGTCACAACACCTGCGCAAACACGAAATTAACGCAGTATACATGGAACACATCACAAAACTAAATGATGCACACATTCCAATCAGAGTCAAACGCTTCCACCTACACTGTACACAATCAATAAGTAGCATCACACAAGTAGCCCCGATCACTGCAAATGTGGTGATGTCCTGCAAGATGGAAGCTGCAAAGGAGGTCTGGCGCAAGATGAACTTTAAAGAAGGTGAGATGGAACTGATTGTGGAGTTCATCCACACCCTCCGGTCCTGCATGCTCCGAATGCCTGGACATCACACCATGCAGTGTACACCAACATTTACACGGGCTCAGGCTCATGGATCAAGTCAACATCCTGGGCATCAAGCAGCACACATGGGGTGAAATAAAAAAGAAGTGGTTTGACAAGAAGCAGAGAGGCATACTGAAGTACACGCAGTTTCATGTGGCCCAGGCTTCCGGTGGAGAATCACCAAGACTCGGGTTGTGACTGAAATCCACCGAAGGGAAGACCCTGATCCCGGAGGAGGTGTGCACTGGTCTACGAGGCACAGAAACAGGCACAGATTTCCATGTTAAGCACATAGCCTTTGGGCACCAACCCACATCTACGGCTCAGACACCCACGCATCACTTGAACAATCTATACAACTGGCTCAAAGGGAACACAACATGGACACACATGGGCCATAGCCCATACCCATTGCTAGTACACCACATCGGCCGACGGCACGTAGGACATGCCATAGTGTACACACCACATGTAGACTTGGACGTATATGTCTATAAAGTACAAACAAGCCAGCATAGCACAAGGTAGAGGACACCACTGACACATGCATCGCAGACTCCGCAGAAAACACACACACCATAGTCAGGATGCCTCACTTCAAAATAAAGTGAGTATTCCACCACACCACATGTGCCACCTTTGCACTGCCAAGAAGGAACATATTCCACACTGCCACTACATGAGTACCAACACACCCAACAACAATGTTATCCGCTGCCCCTGTAATAAACCTTATAAGGGGAAGACTGAAATGAGAGTAAAGATCCGGATAATGGAGCACAAGAGCTTCATTAAAAATCGAGTACATGCAGCTCCAATGGTTAGCCATTTTATAGAGATGGTACATAAAGCCGAAGACATAAGATGGATGTTATAATGTGTGTCTTCCCTCCTGTGTCTTCCTTGCAGGGTGAGCTGATGTCAGTGGAATGTGGTGAGGTCACTGTGCTCAGAGTGTTGTCATTTGAATAGTGTTCCATGGGGGACAGTTGGAGACAGAGAGCTGGCTGGCTAGGATGTGCCGGTGTTTTCCTGCTGTACTAATGAACTAATAAACCCATATAACTTACCTGCTGGCTCAGGTGTGTTGATGACGAGTCCGCATTGTTACACTGGCGACGAGGATGGGATCCTGTCGTGGAGGGGACAGCAGTTAAACAGGACGCCGCCCTCCAAGTGTCCACATCCAGTACAGCAGCCAGCTGTGCAGCCCTTGGGGTCCGGACCGAGGTTGCACCCCAGCAGGCCGGGTGGTGCTGGGAGAAGAAGCTCTTATACTGTGGGAGCCGGGACCCTGGAGGTGAGGGGTCAAAGAAACTGTTCGTGGAACTCCGGTGGTCTGCAGCAGGGAGTGCATCCCTGGGTCTAGAGCTTGAGCGACGAGCAGCAAGAGCAGGCTCTTTTGCGGGGGGAGTTGAGGACTGGAGGCGTGGGCGTGAGGCCGACTGGATGCCTGCAGCGCCCTAATGTGATCTCTTCTGGCCTGTAGTGGGGGGCTTGAAAGCCCTCTTGTCCCCGTGTCTAGTGCCATTTGTTCAAGGCATCTGAGAAGGTTTGTGTTGCGCCTTCCGGCGTTTGCGAGCCGTTGGAGCTAGTGGTCGCAGGGATACTACAGCTGAAATCCTCCGTTGGTTTTGGGTTGATTTTTTCAGTAATCGAACGATCCTGTTTTCGCCTGGAGGCCGGGTGGTTCAGGCGGAGTTGGGGCTTTCAGTGCTCGCCAGTGGAAACAGGAGCCCGTGTGGAGGAGGGAAACAGGAGCCCGTGTGGAGGAGCTGGCAAGCAGTGTAGCCAGTCTTATCCATTTGGAGGCGGTCGGTTCCGCCGTCGGGTTGGTGTGTGCCTGGATGCTGGGTTGCCGGAGAGGAGCCGGGAGCGATCCTATCCCTTCGGTCCTGCATGAATAATGATGACGTCGAGGGGGCATTGTCATACGTTCCTGCGTTCCGATCACAGAGAATGGAACGTAATGGTGTGCGCGGCGTGGTGGACGCATGCTGTGCGACCTGACGTGAGCTCCTTCATCCAGGAAGTGGAACTTAATGCTTCAACGTCCTTTCCAGGAGAGTGCACTTCGGATGTCTGGACGTTGGTAGTCGGCGGGGAGTGGACTCCCTTCAAGGTACTGTTGCAAGTGATGAAAGAGGCAGATTGCCAGGGTCCGGAGTGTTCCCTTGTGCAGCTGTTCAGGACAACGCTGTGGACACTAGTTCCGTCTGCAGTGACTCTTGGAAAGGACTGCGTTTGAATGCCAACATCAGAGAGAACCATTACGCAATATAGTAATGGTGTCATGTAGCTGTGGGGTCAGTGTGCGTGGAGTGGTGTATTCGTGTTGTGGCCCTATGTTAGGAATAGTTTTCTTTGTGTTTGGCCGGTTTGGATGAGAGTAGGTGTGTATGTTCATGTTGTGGCCTCTTTAATGAAACGTAGCTGTTTGAATTATCTTGCCGTTGTCTATTAACGTGCTTCCTTACAGGGAGGTTTCAGAACTGTTTGATTATATTGTTGTGCCATTAACATATTTTCTTACAGGAGGCATTTGGAAACGGCATCGGGAGATGTTTTATTTATGATGCGATGGAAATATTTAATTCGGTCTGTCTGATATTCGTGGGAACTTTGGTTTGCTTTGAACTTGCCTGGCGTTTTTACCAGTGACTTTTTGTTGACAATTTTTACTTCTATCTATTTTTATGCAATAAGTGTTCTGTTTTGAACACATGCCAGTGTACGAAGAAACATATTATTATTATGTGTCATGTTTTTATTTTTTTATGTTTTTTTGGAGCATTGCAATTATTAGAGCTCTGTTGATATTTCATTTGAAATGCTACAGTTTTTTTACAATTTGCGTGCTGTTGTTGTGGTGTGATTCTGGGTGTGAGTGCGCATGTAGGTTGTGGCGTGTGGTGGTGCCTGTTGTAGTAGCCACCGTGGTAGCCTAGTAGGTTCTAGGGGTCCCATTTCAAGGTGATGTGTATTTCATTTTGCACTTTGTTAATAGTTGTCCTTTGTGGTAGCCTGGCGGGTGCTGGTGGTCTCATTAGGGGATGGCGTAGCGTGATTTTGGTGTAGTGGTGTTTTGGCAGGGACTAGGGTCCCACTGGTGTAGTAGTGTTTTGGCAGGGACTTGGGGTCCCAGGGTGAGTGGTGTTTTGGCTGGGACTAGGGGTCCCAGGGTGTAGTGGAGTTGGTTGGCAGGGACTAGGGGTCCCATGGGTGTAGTGGTGTTTCGGTAGGAACTAGGCTTCCTGTGTGCTTGTGTGTGCTCACAGGAACTTTATGTGTATGTTATCTTGAGGTTGGATTGTGTGTGGAGGTAAAGCTGTTCTCTATATTTTTAGAGTGTTGGAACTGATGTTGTCGTTTGTGCTTGTTGTGCTCATTAGAGTTGGGTTAGTGCCCGGTGGTTTCTCTTTTGGGTTGGGTAGAGCCCGGGGGTGGCAGCCCTGGTACCCTGGGGTGGCGGACCAGGGTGGAAGGTTGTAGGTGCACTGAGGGGTTTCGGTTGTCAGTGGTGTATCCGTTTTAAGGGACGCTGGGGTGTGGCAGGCCCTAGGCCTCAACGGGCAGCTTGAGGCAGGTGGAGTTCTTGTTTTTGTTTTGTTCCTCGATATGTATTCCAGTTCTGTTGAGGGGAGGTGCAGCCCTTTATCCATCTCGGTGGGTTCCTCTTTGGTGAGTTATTGGTGGATAGAAGGTAGGTGAGGTGTTGTAGGTTCTATCTGTGTTTCGTTGAGTGGTAGTCACCTTGCATTTGTTATGCTTCCGCCGGTTTACTGCTTTGGGTTTTATTAGTGGGAAATAGTTTCAATGGTCTCAGTGTGCTTTCACCTTTATGGAGGGTGGAGTTTTTGTGCTCCTTTGTTGGCCTTGGTGTGTGAATGGACTCATGTGGACCGTTTCCTGTGGGTTTGGGTAGCGTGTTCATATTAGTTTGGGTGTCGATGGGCAGATACGTGGTGGCCACGCGTATTTGTATCGTTTTGTGTAGGATGGCATTTGCGTTAGGAACACCTTTTTGTCAAATTAAGAGCGGGAGGAGTGTTATAATGTGTGTGGCGTGTAGGATCCACCTTTATTTAATTAAGAGAGGGAGGAGTGTTATAATGTGTGTCTTCCCTCCTGTGTCTTCCTTGCAGGGTGAGGTGATGTCAGTGAATGTGGTGAGGTCACTGTGCTCAGAGTGTTGTCATTTGAATAGTGTTCCATGGGGGACAGTTGGAGACAGAGAGCTGGCTGGCTAGGATGTGCCGGTGTTTTCCTGCTGTACTAATGAACTAATAAACCCATATAACTTACCTGCTGGCTCAGGTGTGTTGATGACGAGTCCGCATTGTTACAATGGACAGTTCTTTATCAGGTCAAGTCAGGCAGTGATACAAATGTGGACAAAAGAAAACTCATTGAAAAAGAAAATGAATACATTTTTCTGACCAAAAGTATGATAACTGGTCTCAATGAAAAAGCAGCAGCGTGGTAATTCATGTGTTGAGATTGGTTTTCTCTAAAAAAGTTTCAGCGCATGTTGGAATTACAGACCAGGATGTGATATGTAGCCTAATAGGAATCTAGGGTTATTATAATGAGTTGTACCAATTAGTATTAAAATGAGATAAGAGTGCCATTTGTCAAATGCAAAGGTTGCTTGACCACGAACACAGATATTGTACTGCAGTGCGTATATAGAACAAATAATATTCACCAAGTGCGAAAATAAAGGACTGCAGGCCATGGATGTTAACTGTGTTTAGCAATAGGGCATAAATAAACTGTACCGCTCTGCAAGCTAAACTGAGGCAGCGTCCTTGCTAGTAGAAATAACATTGAACAGAGAGAGTTCATCTCCTTGACAACAAATGATCATCGCCTGACCGTGAGGCATCGGATTGGGCGGATTGATAGTGTTAACGACTTGGTGCCAGAGGTGAAACGTATGCAGTCATACTGATAGAGGAAAGAACCTTGAATGGAGAGGGTTTATCTGCATGACAACAAAGGATTACCTTCCGTTTGCACGCAACCGGACCTGGAAGGACAGATACAGCCAGTTATACTTGTTGAGTAATTGAAGGATAAAGGTGAAAGGCAGTAATGCAGATGTTACTTGCCGGATCGCTGAGACGCTGTGTTGTGCTTATCCCATTAGAAAACACGCGGAGAAGCAGATTTATCTAAGAACGCAGTGCATGCCAGAACACAGCTCGAAGATCGTAACACAGAAGTGGCCCTAGCAACTCTGTATGACAAGCATACAAGCGGAACTGTAAAGATTATCAGTAAGTAAAATGAAGGGGAGGAGTCCGTATCATGTTGCCCTAAAGTTGTGAATTGATTATTAATGCACAGTCTCAAGCCTTGAGGGCGAGAGACAATAGCAACGCAGCTAGTGTCATCACAAGGTGAAGCGAAGTTTGAGAGAACCGAATTATAGCAACAGAACTTGTTTGTTTTCACTTGCAAATTGTGTTGTAAATTTGAGGTTCTGATGAATACGCCATGGAAAGCATTCTGGTCATGGTAGTCCTGGCTGTCTGTAATAATGATGCAGAGTATTTGCCCCAGATACGGCTAGTCATGGAAATGCTAAATAGAGACCATGTTTGAGCATCCAGTTGAGTGAGATAGACTGCACATCCGTAGTGACATGTGAATATTATACTTTTATTCAGGAATAAGGAGCAGTGATGTCGGATTTAGTCGCAACAGTTCCTGTAGAAGACAGTTCGATAGAACCAAGAAGTACATTTGAATTACTCCTTCAAGTGCAAGTCAAGGCACATTAAAAGAGCACCCGTCCAGGGTGAGTATGCAATGCAAAGTAGTCTGCAATGTAGTAACCCTTGCGGTTACTAAGACACATTTAAGGTGTCATGTAGTTGATATTAACAACTGTAATTAACGTCACAGTTTAAATAGAATACCGATTGGAGGTACTAAAAACCTCTTTAAATGCCATTCTATAGTTCACCTTCACAGAAGAACCAAGACAGGTGGCACTAAGAAGTACCGGAGACTGGGATAGATCTGCAATAAGAAGTGGTTGTAGATATTGTTGTGTAGAATTGTTGTACAGTATATGACAAAATAGTGTCATATAGGATCATTTGGTGGTTACACGGGACTTCCCCTGATGAATTTCCATAAAATGTGGATTTAAAAGGAATGAATGGAAAGAAATATGTTGGATGTTTGATGAAGCCTGAGCATAAACTGACTGAGAGTGATGGTGTTTGGAAGAGAGTAGTATGGAGTGAGATATACACATGGTTTTTACATAATTGTTATTTGGTATGCTATCCCTGTGGTCCATACAACCATATTGATTTTCTATGCTGCTCTAAAATTGAATTATGATCTTTGTTGTTTTGAAAAAGAAATTTGAAAAATGTTGTACAATAATGAATAAAATATATATGTATTTTCTTTCACAAAACATCTTGGTATTTGTTGAAGAAAGACGTATGGCCTCCTGTGTAGGTTAGTGAGAGTATCCTAGGCTATTACAGACACTAGTGAAAGAATTACATTTAACCATTGGAACTTTTTTGTTTAGAGTGAATTACTGTGTTACCCTGATTAGAGCTGAAAGGCATTACAAGGTGAACCGTGTTCGGGATAGGACACTAGTTGATTATTAATAGAATGTGCTGGAAGCGTCATCCCCATTGTGGCAGCGAGATATTAAATAGGCAGCATAGCCATTAATTGTGTATTAACCTAGGTGCTGTTGGGCCCAAGGGGGAGTCCCGTGCTCCGGTTTGGAACACGTTCATTTGGAGAATGCTTATACTAGAGGGCATGATTGGGAACCAAGTCGTAAACTGCAGATTGCGTGTTGCGGCTGAGAGCATGAAATTAATTGTTACCGTGGTAGTGCTCCCGTACCTATATGTGGGATAGTCTATGTAAACTTTATGGGGACTTTATCATTGGTGCCCAAGACGATTGTATGGCCCATTGTGACCCTCCTGAAACCTATAATGCATATGGTTGGTATTCCATTGCATTTCTCGTACCAAAGACTCTGGACTTAAAGGCAATCACCATCTTTGTCAGGAACATTAAATTCAAAATGGAAACACTTCAGGGGATCATTCCACTAATGCACATGAATTTCAAGTAGCAGGGACATTCTTGATGAAAAGAAGAATGAGTCACATAGTAAGAAGGTCAGTATACAACCAGGACAAGTTTTATGATTTAACAGTCCCGCAAGGGAACAGATTTCACCTCGCTCATTATATTGAAGTCACTAGATGAGGTTGGTCAATTGTTTGGTGGTAATAAAAATTATGCCCGAGGCCAGGGTATCTGGCGGTTAATTGTTTTTACAAGTCATAAGATGTTGCATGTTCTGGAGTTGCAGTCGCCTGAATTAGTAGTTTTTATCTCGAGTGACGTTTTTATGATATCAACCTTTTTAAACCTTTTATGATATCAACCTATGTACGGTGTTCATAGTGTCACTTGTGGGAGAGTAAAAGGAGGAACAAATCCCCACCTCTTGTATCAATAGTGAAGACTGTCTCTCACAAAAGAATACCAGCACCACAGAATTTGTACATAAATGTGCTAGTATTTTATTCTTAAAGTATTTGTCTACGGGAAAATACTTTAAGAATAAAATACTAGCACATTTATGTACAAATTCTGCAGCCCTGGACTTCTTTTGTGAGAGACAGCCTAAATTAGTAGGTCTTCAGAAGTGCCAGGAGTCTGGAGGATTGAGATTGCAATTAGTAGTTCAAAGAAGATCCTACTTATGTAGACCTTCCTCTACTTGCTAAAATATGTAAGCGGATCATGTGCAATCACACTTAAAGTTAAAGGCCTAGGGCCGGTTATTGCTAGCAATGAATTATGTTTTCAGTCCCAATTTTTAACTATGTACTGACGTGATGCCCTACTACAGATGACTCCTAAGAGGAGATGTGTTCTTAATAGTATGAAGATGACTATCAAGATAAGATTGGCCAATGAAATTGGAAGAATTGGGAACAGATGGGACATCGGAATGGGAGATTGTGACCTACGGGGAGAACAAGTGGTGGAAATGAAAAACAAATACTGACCACCCCACAAGCAGGTCAGCCGCTATGTGGTCACCGGAGCTCCTATTTGTCTTCAGTTTAGGGAATTGACTTTTGATTTTACTTTTTGTGATAAGTATGAAAAAAAAGAAGTAATGTTTTTTAAAAGTTTGTAATAAACTAAAAAAAAAAGAAAAGTCAGATTTCTTTGAAGATGTTTTTATCCAATCATATTTGGGAGGCGGATTGTAATAGATTATCTGGGAGTGTTTTAATTATTGCAAAAAGGACATAAGATGCCAACTGATGTTGCATTGTTGAGATTTGGGTTAGTTTGGTTCTGCAACACCATCTAACCGCTCCCCGGAGCGTTGTATAATAAACTTGCTTGATGTACAACCATGCATTCACTTCTTAAGTGTTGGGCCTGTTTGGGTAAGGTGATTATAGGTCAATCTGCACATTTGGTGAGCCAAGTTAGGAGCTCAGACATTCCAAGACTTTCTGGGTCTTCTGTCCACACCTCTCAGCTGCAGCAACTCACGACGGGGACCAGTTTTCCGTGCACAGTGAAAAAAGAGGACTGCAGACAACCTATTGGGTAAAGGTATGTCTAATCTGTTAGATATATTTTGGGGTTGTATCTATTACGTTGTGGTATATATTTGTAATGGAGGTATTTGGTGGTATTTTTATAGTCCGTGGCAATATATTGTGGTAATCTTGTTGGATTCATTTTTATAGTGGTGAGACTGATTTCAGAATTCTGCCTAATAATAATTTTTTACTAGGGTCACTAACAACAAACATATACTGGATTTAATACACTCTGAATTAATGTCTCATTCCCTCCTGTGGTATTTTATGTGCATTACCACATTATGCAATATTTTGGCTGAGTTTCAAAAAATGTAAAGCATGCAGTTGAAATTCCCCACATTCATTCAGCCCCTCTAAATAAAATAATCACTGTGGCTACTTTGCTTTGAAATATTTCTTACCGTATGTCTGCATCTCTCTATGCATGTCAAATCAAAGGAACTGAATGCAGAATAAATATAATGAGGCTAAATTATATTTTTTTAAAGGCTGTGCTCACTGGGCAGTTGGAGGGGATGTTGGAACCGAGTTTGCAGCACAAAGCTTTCCGGAGCTGACATCTCGATGCAAACTGCATCGCAGTAGCAACGTGTGTTCTGAGGTGAAAGGGAGAGGGCAGAGGAGGAGAGGAGGCTGTCTGGGGAGTGGGGGGAGTTTGCACAGATAAAGGGGGCAATTGGTGAGGGCCAGGGGGGCAGGGTAGCATCTATTTTCTGCCGTTCTTCCGATATTCGTGGCTATATTCGAGGCTACAAAAGACTACCGATAGCCGCAGGTATATTTAGTTCCGTATGCACAGCTATATAGTTTGGGGTGTCAGTGTTTTATATTTTTTGAAGGTTCTTTGTTTAGGATAGCCTCATTGGGGGTGAAAAATCCCTGGCCATGGCCACGATCAGAAACTTGGTAGGTATTGGAGAATCTTTTTTATTTTGGATGTCTGTTTTCAGACTTTTGATCACGTGAGACTTCGGAGAAAAATAGAAGAAAATAGTTTAACAAAATTAATAAGAAAATTAGGAATTGTAGTGTAGTTTTAGATGTACAAAATAATGTATTTTAGGGTGTGTATTTTAAATTATGGTTTTATATTGTGTTGCTGCGGAATGTTAGCCTACCTAATTTATTATTACATATTTTTATTATTTATCAGTTATTTCATATAAGTATATGCACATTGTTGTTCTGTACTGATTATTCAAGTTGTAAAGTAGTATAAAAGTTAAAGTCAGTCCCCTTCTCAACTAACTTTTTGTTACCGCGGCTATGATAAAAGTCAATGAAATGTCACCACGGGTATAATAAAAATGTTTTTTTGTTATTTCTTTATATTTGTGTATGTATATATGATAAGTAATCCTTACTTGGGGGAATAGTAGTAAGTAATTCCCTTGTTTACAGGAATACTGAGTGTAGAACATTAGCATATCAGGAGTACTGTTTTGATGTTATCAAGGAACACTGCTTTTCGTTCATCGGTTAGGTGTACTCTCTCATGCCTATAGAAATTGACCATGTAGAACTGTATGTTGTTGTTCCAAAGCCATAATTGGTTGTGGTCTGTCATGAATGTTGAAACTGCTTTATTAACATTAATCTGTGATTTCTCAATTTAAATCTGGTGGTCCATCTCCAACGTGTGCATAAAATTGCGTTTATTAAAGTATATGATTATGTTTTCTTTTTTTTAGATAGGAGCATGTTATGTTATGTAATGTTATTTAGATTTGTAGAGCGCACGTTTGCCCAAAGGCATCATGGCGCTAAACCGGCAGATGGACAGCTGTTTTAATAAGCCTAGAACAATATAGTCTTCAGAAAATTACGGAAGGTGAAATGATCAGAATTGGCTCGCAGAGAAAAAGGCATAGCATTCCACGTCTTAGCAGCAGCCACTGAAAAGCTTCACCACCCATACGGAAAAGTTGGACTCGAAGGACAGAAACCAATAAGGCAGACTGAGAGTGAAGGAGCTGAGAGGGAACATAAGGTGGAAACTTGGCCTGGAGATATTCTGCCCCAAGTTTGTACAAAGCACGTTGGACGATGCACACCGATTTAAAGAGAATACGCTTCTCAATAGACAGCCAATGAAGCTGTTTGAGCAGGGGAGACATATGTGCTCTAGAAGGAGGATGAAGAATAGACCTGTCAGCTGCATGAATGAGAGCGGCCACCACTGGAGCTTGGAATTGCGCTGAGATTAAAGGAAGAACTTTCCAAAGGATTCTCAATTTAAAATGACCTGCCTTGCAGACATCTGCAACCAGTCCATCCATCGAAAGAGACAAAGTAATGTTTACTTCCAAATTATTTACTGAAGCAAACAGCAGAACGAAGGGACCAAGAGAAATTGGCTAAAAATCAGCCGTCCAGAAAGAAAGAGGATTGGAGGTTCCGACAATAAGTACCTCTGGTTTGTTGCCGTTTAATTTAAGCCAATTCACCACCATCCAGGATCCCAGGTCCTCAAGACAACTCCTTAGCCGTGCCGCAGTATCTGATCGAGTGAGGTCCAGGCGAACCAGGATTGTGTGTCGGTGGCATAGGAGTAGTACCTGAACCCATGGGATAGAATAAGGCAGAGAATTGGCCTGATGTAAATATTAAATAATATAGGTGACAGCACGGATTACTACGTGACCAGACAGACCAGCAGCAGATAGCCAGGCAATTAGGGTGGGATGGTCAACAGTTTTAAACATAGCAGACAGATCTAACAATAACACTGCTCCGACTCCACCCTGATCAACCAGGCGCGCCAGGTCTTCCAGCACACAGTTGAGGACTGATTCTGTGCCCCTCCCTGGCCGAAAACCAGACTGAAAAGAGTCAAAGAACCCAGAGGATTCCAAGAAAGAAGAGAGCAAAGGGGACACAAGAGCCTCCAAAACCTTCATAACAAAGGGCAGGAAAGAAATAAGGCAAAGATTTGCAAGCACCACAGGATCCAGGGAGGGATTATTAAGTAGGGGATCACAAGAGCATGTTTCAGAGTGTTAGGAATACATGAACAAACCATTTACTGCTATAGTGATCAGTGAGATCATGTCTCCTGAAATTTCCTTAAGAAGAGCCAGGGGGATAGCATTGGCCAATGAGTGCGATTTTACCTGATGAATGGCCAGGAGAACGTCTTGATCCGAGAAAATGGGAAAAGCAGACTAAGTTGAGTTTGGTACCAGTGACGAGTGAGAGATAGTCACATCCGCAGACTGAGCAGCCGTGCTGATATTTTCGCGGATCGTCTCAATCTTAGTGTGAAAGAAAGAGGAGAGTGAAACACAAAGATCCTGAGAAGCACCACCTGGGGTCAACCTTTGTTGGAGAGGAAGAACTTTGAACCAGATCAAACAGAGCCTTTGGTTGATTGATGGCATTTTTCACCTTCTAACAAAAGAAATTCTCGCAGATATGATCGCTCTCTGATAGGCTAACAAAGTGTGGTGGAAAGCAGCTTTATCCTCAATTTGATAATTTGCTCGCCACTTCCTCTCCGCCTGTCTACATAACAGTTTACCAGCCCTAAGTTCATCAGAGAACCAGGGATCAGAAGGATGACTTTTTTGTTTGCCAAGCCGAAGGGGAGCTAGCAGTTCAGCAGCTATGTTGAAGGAGGTGTCCAGTGTCATCAAGGAACAGGGGACATCCTGATCACACTGAGAACGAAGGAAGGCCACTAGCTTATGATTAGAAACCCTATGCCAGCTACGTTTAGGAACAGCGAATTTAACCGTGGGAAGAATGGGATCCAGCTGGAGAATAGAAAAAGGTACCAGAAAGTGGTCAGACCACACTAAAAGACTAGGGGGAGAGACAATAGTGGACAGTCTGGGGGCACAGACAAAGCCCAAGATATTTCCCAGTCGATGGGTAGGCTCGGAAATGAACTGAGGAAGACCAAGGTCAGACATCAGGGCGCAAAAAATTAGCTACCTGAAATGCATTTGTTGTATTGCAAGGGAGATTAAAGTCTCCCACAATCAGCAAATTTGAGTATTTAATCTGAAGCTCCAATGCAAAAGCAGGAAAATCAACACAAAACCAGCCACACCAGGGGGTCGATAAACTACTAGAATGGTTAGTATCCATGTGGGATATAAGGAAATACGAGCCAAGAGACACTACATCTTAAGGGAGTGCTCTGGCACAGTACAAGACATTTTGTATCTAGCCTTATGCATAATGGCTACTCCGCATACATTTTCTTTTCAAAACATAGATATGTAGCCGTGGCTATGGTTTAGCCAAATGGGCCATTGGCATTTGAAGATGCGGGTAACTGCAGCAACGACTGGTGACATATACCCGCGGCTATGCGTGTAATGTGTGGGAAGTGCATTCTTTACGTACTTTTTTCTTGCAGTGTCTTTTGTTATTAATATTTTGCAATAAAGTAATGAGAATAAACAAAGGCAATAGTATTTATATTTGTATTTATTGTTTTATATAGCGCGTTAATCCAAGGCGCTTTACAATGAACAACAAAATATACATTAAACATGGAACAGTAGAAGCAATAATGGTAAACATGAGTTATACCAGAAAATCAGCATGTAGAACAATTTACATATGAGAAAGAAGAGGAGAGGAGGGTGGGTGGAGAAAGAAGGGGGAGAGAGAGTAGTGAGTAAAGTGAATAGTAGGAAGAAGGGAGATTTAGAAGAGAAGGGGAAGATAAAGAACACAGAGAGGGGTAGAAGAAAGAGGGAAGGAAGGGTAAGAGGGGGGATAGCATAGTCACGGGATAGTATAGTTGTGGCTATAAGAATTGGGGTGTCATTGGTTTTTGGAAAGCTGCAGATATACTTCATTTTTGAAAGAAAAAGTTACTGGACTATTTTTTTGACATGTATTCAGTCAAAGTATTAATACTTTGTAATAATTAATAATGCATATAAATGTATATACTTCAAAAGAGTAAATAAATATAGAAACACACTTTGTTGAAAACAAAACAGGTTTATTAAACAAAACAGGTTTATTAGGGGGTGGTTGTGGGTTTTCTTTTTCTTTGAGTTGGAACCCATGATACATTTTCTTTAGCCTAATTATCTGGATTTTTACTGTCCATGATTTGTCTAAAATTTTGAATGTCCTTTTTCATTAATTCTATTTGTTGTTGAATATTAAGTAAGAGATCTTGTAGGTCTGTCAATGAATCCATGATTACCTTTGTGGTACTGTTTGTGTTGTTTCTTGCCTGATTCATCTTGATACTTAAATGACTTCTTCATCTGTTTAAAAATATTTGCAATATATGTAAACAATTGAAGATATGATAGACTTTAAAAATATTTGTGTTGGTTGCATAGACATTCAAAAGTAGTTAGATAAACTGTATCTATTTGGTGACTGATGTTTGTTCAATAACATATTGTTGCTTCTCTAATTTTACATACAAATAAAGAATGTACTCACAGTATCCAGAAGGTGATGCGTTTTCTTCTGCTTCCTTTTCTTGAGTATCTTCTTGTTTCATTTCTTCCTCTGTTGGATAGTTTTCCTCAAGCCATTCCATGTAACTTCCATTGTACTGTGATAGAGAAAAATACCGTTTGTCACCTCAGATATTAGAATTAGGAATAGAGGAAGATTATATGAAGAGAGAAGGTGGAATGTCTTGTTTTTATTCTGATTGGTTGTTTGTCTATGTGGTGGGTGGTTGCCAATAGAATGTCAAGTACCTCAGATGATGTTGAATGTTGGACCTATCAGAATATGTATTTTTTTTTATTTATGTTTATACATCCCAAATAAATGTAAATTATATTGTATTATTACAATAAACGTTTTTCTACATAGTACATTTTCATTGTTTAAGTGTGAGGTGTTCCTTCAGAGATAGTGCTGTTTTTGGGGTATAGCTATTGTTTTATTTGATATTTGAAAATGGAGCCAATTTCAGAAGGAGAGGAATCTGTTTCTTCAGAAGACTGTGGACATGTTTTTGAGAATGGGGTTCATAGTGATGTTGAGGACATAGGTGATGAGTTGTCAAAGCATTGGCTTACAAGGTTTTTTGGTTGTACAGTATTGTTTTAGATGGAGTGTTTGAAATAAGAGGCATATGCTGTAATTGTGAAGAAATATTTTTGTTAGGTAGCACAGTTTTTTTTTCTCTTTTGGAAAAGGAAATTAATGAATCATCTAAAAAAGAGCATAGAGAAGGTATTTGAAATGACTTGCATCATCATAGAGATGAAGAGTATTTTTATGATTGAAAATATAGTTATTCATGGTATGTTGGTAAAACAAAAAACAAAGGCTCTTTTAACAGCCACATAGATAACTTTTTAAGTATTTTGGAAAAAGAAAATACCTGTTGAAGTCTTTTTTTTAAATATAAGCTGCAGCTACGATAGCAACCAATAAAACATTGTATTCTGTCAGGTGTTTTATAGCCGTGGGAACCAAACATATGGTGGGTTATAGCTGTGTCTATGAGCAAGGCAATGGGACGTCGTGCATTTTTGTCCGGTGTGACAGCATCTATGAAAATCGCTGTAGACGTGGGTATAGAAACTCTAATTACTGTGCATTGAAAATGTTGCATTGATTTTACAGCACACAATTTCACACGTGTTTATGATTCTATGTTCTTATGTGTACCTTTGTGTTGTTTCAATTAATATACTTTGGTAATATGTCTTGTTGAACGTGTGATAATGTTATGGGTAACCGCGACTACTGACGGTTTACTTGACCCGTGGTTATGAATTTGCCAATCGTACATTGTACTTTGTGGCAAGCTTTGTTAGCCGTGGGCATGAACTCATTCATTGTACCCGTGGCTACATCTGTCCGTATTTTGTTGCAGTGATCATATTATATTATGGATGTTTTTGCAAAGATTTGTACATGTGTTTCTGTTTAGATGTTCTTACCTGAAGGGCAGTGTGAGTTTATTTTCAATTCTTTGTAATATGTGTTTTTCAGTACATCTGATAAAATGTAGGTGTAGCCCCGTCAATAGGCAGGTTTTCATTGTGCAGCAGGGGTTATAGCCGTGGCTATTCAATTTGGAAAAATTAGGACACAATAAAAGGTTTTTAATGTAGTGTGTATATAAAACCAATGCACAAACTCTTCAATACATACACTCTTCACCCAGTGCTCTACTAACGACCTAAAATCAACATCATAGTAAAGTAAAATAGCCAGTAGTGCGCCCAGTGTTTAGTATGTCCACGGACAACCGAGGTGACCGCGGACACCACCAACACATCACGGCCTTCTCCCACCTAAACAAATATAGCATTTGACCCATCTCTCACTCCCCCACCTTCTCTAACCACTCCTACACACCATAACACTCCCCAAAATTGGATTTATGCTCAGTTCCACGCTGCGCTGTCTGTGGATCCAACATGGCCGGCGCATCGAGAGAATGTGACGCACCTCACGCTTCACCTCAGCCAATCAGCGAATACGTTGTATGTCCGCAGACACGACGTAAGATGATTACCAATCGGTGTCCTGTCCGCAGAGCAAACAGGTAAGTGTGTCCGCGGAGCGAACATAGATATCACACATTTTTTGAGCCCTACTTTTTGGTCATTTTTTAAAAAACTACTAGACGGATTTCCACCAAATTCACAAAAGCACACTTTCGGGACCGGGCCGCCACCCCTGCTGCAAATTTGGTAAAGTTCTTTCAGCAGTTTGGGCTGTAGGCGTGATCAAAGTTTTTCTCCGTTCAGTGTATGGGGAAAAAATACATTTTGGGACCCCCCTATAACTTTGCCCCTCCTTGTCCAAATCGCACCAGACTGTGCACAAAAGTTCAGAGTGGGCCATATGCTTCCTTTGCAAAGTGTGGTGAAGATTCATCCAGGGGGATCAAAGTTATAATCCGCCCAAAAAATGCTCTTCCTATGGGTTTAGCAACTTAACCATAACTACATGGCCCTACCGCAGGCCATGCAATATATATAGTAAATGTTGTTAAATACAATAACATGAAAACCAGCTGCCACCATCTCTTGCTTAAAGTACACCTAACAGTGCATAATGTTAGTGTTGATCGAGGAGTGTGACAGTGTAATACAGAGGAATAAATATGACCCTAATTTACTAACATCTTTTGTGCATAAGTTGCATGAACAGTCATTTAGTCATATGTGCAGTTTAAGTCCTTATTGATGGATTTACTAACTCAGACACAGAAATTCAGCGGATCTCACACAGTGCACAAAATCGGTCATGAGTCAAGCCTGATTCACAAAGAAAAAGCCAGCAAGACAAAACTACCCCATATAACTGCCATTGGCAGAGCACACGCCAGTGTAAATGAACACGTGAAGGAAAACTGAAGTAAAAAATGACAAACCTGTGCACATACTACTGCAAAGGTCTTTCCTGTGCATCCACAAATTTTTGACAAAAATCCTTGCTGTCACGGTACAAATCAAGAAAGGTTCCTGCATCATTCAGCACACTTACATCACCAACATCATGCTTTAACTTACAAAACTCCACACACATCTCCCAAGATCTACATACGCTTAGAAAATACCTTTATACATGCATTCTTTGTTCATCACATCCGTTGCGACTCCATGCCCTGGACACGCCCAACAAAAGACAAACACAGCTACCAGCACACCCACAAATGAAAGAACACTTCCTCCAATACACCCACCAAAAATAGACACATTCCCACTGACACGCCCACAATTCATTGGAAACACCCGCAGGAATGCCCATACCACATGGCCAGGAAAGGGAGAATGGAGGCAAAAAGCATGCCATCGACCATGCACATTACGTGCTGGACATCATGACTCAGACATTACGTCACTGAATGGCAGACCAGCCGCCAGATGCCACATGCATAGCAGTACCACTTCAACCATGTCAACATAGCCTACGCAATTCAATATAGACACAGCAGCCACATAAAAAACACATGACACAGCGACACAAACACATTCCAACACATACCAAGACACAAACATACCAAATGCAGACAGCAAGCTGACAACACATGTGACAATATCAATACCTGGTGGCTCTCTAATCAGCAAACACGGTTCACACTAGAAAAAAGATGCATCCCATATCACATGACAGTCACAACACCTGCGCAAACACGAAATTAACGCAGTATACATGGAACACATCACAAAACTAAATGATGCACACATTCCAATCAGAGTCAAACGCTTCCACCTACACTGTACACAATCAATAAGTAGCATCACACAAGTAGCCCCGATCACTGCAAATGTGGTGATGTCCTGCAAGATGGAAGCTGCAAAGGAGGTCTGGCGCAAGATGAACTTTAAAGAAGGTGAGATGGAACTGATTGTGGAGTTCATCCACACCCTCCGGTCCTGCATGCTCCGAATGCCTGGACATCACACCATGCAGTGTACACCAACATTTACACGGGCTCAGGCTCATGGATCAAGTCAACATCCTGGGCATCAAGCAGCACACATGGGGTGAAATAAAAAAGAAGTGGTTTGACAAGAAGCAGAGAGGCATACTGAAGTACACGCAGTTTCATGTGGCCCAGGCTTCCGGTGGAGAATCACCAAGACTCGGGTTGTGACTGAAATCCACCGAAGGGAAGACCCTGATCCCGGAGGAGGTGTGCACTGGTCTACGAGGCACAGAAACAGACACAGATTTCCATGTTAAGCACATAGCCTTTGGGCACCAACCCACATCTACGGCTCAGACACCCACGCATCACTTGAACAATCTATACAACTGGCTCAAAGGGAACACAACATGGACACACATGGGCCATAGCCCATACCCATTGCTAGTACACCACATCGGCCAACGGCACGTAGGACATGCCATAGTGTACACACCACATGTAGACTTGGACGTATATGTCTATAAAGTACAAACAAGCCAGCATAGCACAAGGTAGAGGACACCACTGACACATGCATCGCAGACTCCGCAGAAAACACACACACCATAGTCAGGATGCCTCACTTCAAAATAAAGTGAGTATTCCACCACACCACATGTGCCACCTTTGCACTGCCAAGAAGGAACATATTCCACACTGCCACTACATGAGTACCAACACACCCAACAACAATGTTATCCGCTGCCCCTGTAATAAACCTTATAAGGGGAAGACTGAAATGAGAGTAAAGATCCGGATAATGGAGCACAAGAGCTTCATTAAAAATCGAGTACATGCAGCTCCAATGGTTAGCCATTTTATAGAGATGGTACATAAAGCCGAAGACATAAGATGGATGTTATAATGTGTGTCTTCCCTCCTGTGTCTTCCTTGCAGGGTGAGCTGATGTCAGTGGAATGTGGTGAGGTCACTGTGCTCAGAGTGTTGTCATTTGAATAGTGTTCCATGGGGGACAGTTGGAGACAGAGAGCTGGCTGGCTAGGATGTGCCGGTGTTTTCCTGCTGTACTAATGAACTAATAAACCCATATAACTTACCTGCTGGCTCAGGTGTGTTGATGACGAGTCCGCATTGTTACACTGGCGACGAGGATGGGATCCTGTCGTGGAGGGGACAGCAGTTAAACAGGACGCCGCCCTCCAAGTGTCCACATCCAGTACAGCAGCCAGCTGTGCAGCCCTTGGGGTCCGGACCGAGGTTGCACCCCAGCAGGCCGGGTGGTGCTGGGAGAAGAAGCTCTTATACTGTGGGAGCCGGGACCCTGGAGGTGAGGGGTCAAAGAAACTGTTCGTGGAACTCCGGTGGTCTGCAGCAGGGAGTGCATCCCTGGGTCTAGAGCTTGAGCGACGAGCAGCAAGAGCAGGCTCTTTTGCGGGGGGAGTTGAGGACTGGAGGCGTGGGCGTGAGGCCGACTGGATGCCTGCAGCGCCCTAATGTGATCTCTTCTGGCCTGTAGTGGGGGGCTTGAAAGCCCTCTTGTCCCCGTGTCTAGTGCCATTTGTTCAAGGCATCTGAGAAGGTTTGTGTTGCGCCTTCCGGCGTTTGCGAGCCGTTGGAGCTAGTGGTCGCAGGGATACTACAGCTGAAATCCTCCGTTGGTTTTGGGTTGATTTTTTCAGTAATCGAACGATCCTGTTTTCGCCTGGAGGCCGGGTGGTTCAGGAGGAGTTGGGGCTTTCAGTGCTCGCCAGTGGAAACAGGAGCCCGTGTGGAGGAGGGAAACAGGAGCCCGTGTGGAGGAGCTGGCAAGCAGTGTAGCCAGTCTTATCCATTTGGAGGCGGTCGGTTCCGCCGTCGGGTTGGTGTGTGCCTGGATGCTGGGTTGCCGGAGAGGAGCCGGGAGCGATCCTATCCCTTCGGTCCTGCATGAATAATGATGACGTCGAGGGGGCATTGTCATACGTTCCTGCGTTCCGATCACAGAGAATGGAACGTAATGGTGTGCGCGGCGTGGTGGACGCATGCTGTGCGACCTGACGTGAGCTCCTTCATCCAGGAAGTGGAACTTAATGCTTCAACGTCCTTTCCAGGAGAGTGCACTTCGGATGTCTGGACGTTGGTAGTCGGCGGGGAGTGGACTCCCTTCAAGGTACTGTTGCAAGTGATGAAAGAGGCAGATTGCCAGGGTCCGGAGTGTTCCCTTGTGCAGCTGTTCAGGACAACGCTGTGGACACTAGTTCCGTCTGCAGTGACTCTTGGAAAGGACTGCGTTTGAATGCCAACATCAGAGAGAACCATTACGCAATATAGTAATGGTGTCATGTAGCTGTGGGGTCAGTGTGCGTGGAGTGGTGTATTCGTGTTGTGGCCCTATGTTAGGAATAGTTTTCTTTGTGTTTGGCCGGTTTGGATGAGAGTAGGTGTGTATGTTCATGTTGTGGCCTCTTTAATGAAACGTAGCTGTTTGAATTATCTTGCCGTTGTCTATTAACGTGCTTCCTTACAGGGAGGTTTCAGAACTGTTTGATTATATTGTTGTGCCATTAACATATTTTCTTACAGGAGGCATTTGGAAACGGCATCGGGAGATGTTTTATTTATGATGCGATGGAAATATTTAATTCGGTCTGTCTGATATTCGTGGGAACTTTGGTTTGCTTTGAACTTGCCTGGCGTTTTTACCAGTGACTTTTTGTTGACAATTTTTACTTCTATCTATTTTTATGCAATAAGTGTTCTGTTTTGAACACATGCCAGTGTACGAAGAAACATATTATTATTATGTGTCATGTTTTTATTTTTTTATGTTTTTTTGGAGCATTGCAATTATTAGAGCTCTGTTGATATTTCATTTGAAATGCTACAGTTTTTTTACAATTTGCGTGCTGTTGTTGTGGTGTGATTCTGGGTGTGAGTGCGCATGTAGGTTGTGGCGTGTGGTGGTGCCTGTTGTAGTAGCCACCGTGGTAGCCTAGTAGGTTCTAGGGGTCCCATTTCAAGGTGATGTGTATTTCATTTTGCACTTTGTTAATAGTTGTCCTTTGTGGTAGCCTGGCGGGTGCTGGTGGTCTCATTAGGGGATGGCGTAGCGTGATTTTGGTGTAGTGGTGTTTTGGCAGGGACTAGGGTCCCACTGGTGTAGTAGTGTTTTGGCAGGGACTTGGGGTCCCAGGGTGAGTGGTGTTTTGGCTGGGACTAGGGGTCCCAGGGTGTAGTGGAGTTGGTTGGCAGGGACTAGGGGTCCCATGGGTGTAGTGGTGTTTCGGTAGGAACTAGGCTTCCTGTGTGCTTGTGTGTGCTCACAGGAACTTTATGTGTATGTTATCTTGAGGTTGGATTGTGTGTGGAGGTAAAGCTGTTCTCTATATTTTTAGAGTGTTGGAACTGATGTTGTCGTTTGTGCTTGTTGTGCTCATTAGAGTTGGGTTAGTGCCCGGTGGTTTCTCTTTTGGGTTGGGTAGAGCCCGGGGGTGGCAGCCCTGGTACCCTGGGGTGGCGGACCAGGGTGGAAGGTTGTAGGTGCACTGAGGGGTTTCGGTTGTCAGTGGTGTATCCGTTTTAAGGGACGCTGGGGTGTGGCAGGCCCTAGGCCTCAACGGGCAGCTTGAGGCAGGTGGAGTTCTTGTTTTTGTTTTGTTCCTCGATATGTATTCCAGTTCTGTTGAGGGGAGGTGCAGCCCTTTATCCATCTCGGTGGGTTCCTCTTTGGTGAGTTATTGGTGGATAGAAGGTAGGTGAGGTGTTGTAGGTTCTATCTGTGTTTCGTTGAGTGGTAGTCACCTTGCATTTGTTATGCTTCCGCCGGTTTACTGCTTTGGGTTTTATTAGTGGGAAATAGTTTCAATGGTCTCAGTGTGCTTTCACCTTTATGGAGGGTGGAGTTTTTGTGCTCCTTTGTTGGCCTTGGTGTGTGAATGGACTCATGTGGACCGTTTCCTGTGGGTTTGGGTAGCGTGTTCATATTAGTTTGGGTGTCGATGGGCAGATACGTGGTGGCCACGCGTATTTGTATCGTTTTGTGTAGGATGGCATTTGCGTTAGGAACACCTTTTTGTCAAATTAAGAGCGGGAGGAGTGTTATAATGTGTGTGGCGTGTAGGATCCACCTTTATTTAATTAAGAGAGGGAGGAGTGTTATAATGTGTGTCTTCCCTCCTGTGTCTTCCTTGCAGGGTGAGGTGATGTCAGTGAATGTGGTGAGGTCACTGTGCTCAGAGTGTTGTCATTTGAATAGTGTTCCATGGGGGACAGTTGGAGACAGAGAGCTGGCTGGCTAGGATGTGCCGGTGTTTTCCTGCTGTACTAATGAACTAATAAACCCATATAACTTACCTGCTGGCTCAGGTGTGTTGATGACGAGTCCGCATTGTTACAATGGACAGTTCTTTATCAGGTCAAGTCAGGCAGTGATACAAATGTGGACAAAAGAAAACTCATTGAAAAAGAAAATGAATACATTTTTCTGACCAAAAGTATGATAACTGGTCTCAATGAAAAAGCAGCAGCGTGGTAATTCATGTGTTGAGATTGGTTTTCTCTAAAAAAGTTTCAGCGCATGTTGGAATTACAGACCAGGATGTGATATGTAGCCTAATAGGAATCTAGGGTTATTATAATGAGTTGTACCAATTAGTATTAAAATGAGATAAGAGTGCCATTTGTCAAATGCAAAGGTTGCTTGACCACGAACACAGATATTGTACTGCAGTGCGTATATAGAACAAATAATATTCACAAGTGCGAAAATAAAGGACTGCAGGCCATGGATGTTAACTGTGTTTAGCAATAGGCCATAAATAAACTGTACCGCTCTGCAAGCTAAACTGAGGCAGCGTCCTTGCTAGTAGAAATAACATTGAACAGAGAGAGTTCATCTCCTTGACAACAAATGATCATCGCCTGACCGTGAGGCATCGGATTGGGCGGATTGATAGTGTTAACGACTTGGTGCCAGAGGTGAAACGTATGCAGTCATACTGATAGAGGAAAGAACCTTGAATGGAGAGGGTTTATCTGCATGACAACAAAGGATTACCTTCCGTTTGCACGCAACCGGACCTGGAAGGACAGATACAGCCAGTTATACTTGTTGAGTAATTGAAGGATAAAGGTGAGAGGCAGTAATGCAGATGTTACTTGCCGGATCGCTGAGACGCTGTGTTGTGCTTATCCCATTAGAAAACACGCGGAGAAGCAGATTTATCTAAGAACGCAGTGCATGCCAGAACACAGCTCGAAGATCGTAACACAGAAGTGGCCCTAGCAACTCTGTATGACAAGCATACAAGCGGAACTGTAAAGATTATCAGTAAGTAAAATGAAGGGGAGGAGTCCGTATCATGTTGCCCTAAAGTTGTGAATTGATTATTAATGCACAGTCTCAAGCCTTGAGGGCGAGAGACAATAGCAACGCAGCTAGTGTCATCACAAGGTGAAGCGAAGTTTGAGAGAACCGAATTATAGCAACAGAACTTGTTTGTTTTCACTTGCAAATTGTGTTGTAAATTTGAGGTTCTGATGAATACGCCATGGAAAGCATTCTGGTCATGGTAGTCCTGGCTGTCTGTAATAATGATGCAGAGTATTTGCCCCAGATACGGCTAGTCATGGAAATGCTAAATAGAGACCATGTTTGAGCATCCAGTTGAGTGAGATAGACTGCACATCCGTAGTGACATGTGAATATTATACTTTTATTCAGGAATAAGGAGCAGTGATGTCGGATTTAGTCGCAACAGTTCCTGTAGAAGACAGTTCGATAGAACCAAGAAGTACATTTGAATTACTCCTTCAAGTGCAAGTCAAGGCACATTAAAAGAGCACCCGTCCAGGGTGAGTATGCAATGCAAAGTAGTCTGCAATGTAGTAACCCTTGCGGTTACTAAGACACATTTAAGGTGTCATGTAGTTGATATTAACAACTGTAATTAACGTCACAGTTTAAATAGAATACCGATTGGAGGTACTAAAAACCTCTTTAAATGCCATTCTATAGTTCACCTTCACAGAAGAACCAAGACAGGTGGCACTAAGAAGTACCGGAGACTGGGATAGATCTGCAATAAGAAGTGGTTGTAGATATTGTTGTGTAGAATTGTTGTACAGTATATGACAAAATAGTGTCATATAGGATCATTTGGTGGTTACACGGGACTTCCCCTGATGAATTTCCATAAAATGTGGATTTAAAAGGAATGAATGGAAAGAAATATGTTGGATGTTTGATGAAGCCTGAGCATAAACTGACTGAGAGTGATGGTGTTTGGAAGAGAGTAGTATGGAGTGAGATATACACATGGTTTTTACATAATTGTTATTTGGTATGCTATCCCTGTGGTCCATACAACCATATTGATTTTCTATGCTGCTCTAAAATTGAATTATGATCTTTGTTGTTTTGAAAAAGAAATTTGAAAAATGTTGTACAATAATGAATAAAATATATATGTATTTTCTTTCACAAAACATCTTGGTATTTGTTGAAGAAAGACGTATGGCCTCCTGTGTAGGTTAGTGAGAGTATCCTAGGCTATTACAGACACTAGTGAAAGAATTACATTTAACCATTGGAACTTTTTTGTTTAGAGTGAATTACTGTGTTACCCTGATTAGAGCTGAAAGGCATTACAAGGTGAACCGTGTTCGGGATAGGACACTAGTTGATTATTAATAGAATGTGCTGGAAGCGTCATCCCCATTGTGGCAGCGAGATATTAAATAGGCAGCATAGCCATTAATTGTGTATTAACCTAGGTGCTGTTGGGCCCAAGGGGGAGTCCCGTGCTCCGGTTTGGAACACGTTCATTTGGAGAATGCTTATACTAGAGGGCATGATTGGGAACCAAGTCGTAAACTGCAGATTGCGTGTTGCGGCTGAGAGCATGAAATTAATTGTTACCGTGGTAGTGCTCCCGTACCTATATGTGGGATAGTCTATGTAAACTTTATGGGGACTTTATCATTGGTGCCCAAGACGATTGTATGGCCCATTGTGACCCTCCTGAAACCTATAATGCATATGGTTGGTATTCCATTGCATTTCTCGTACCAAAGACTCTGGACTTAAAGGCAATCACCATCTTTGTCAGGAACATTAAATTCAAAATGGAAACACTTCAGGGGATCATTCCACTAATGCACATGAATTTCAAGTAGCAGGGACATTCTTGATGAAAAGAAGAATGAGTCACATAGTAAGAAGGTCAGTATACAACCAGGACAAGTTTTATGATTTAACAGTCCCGCAAGGGAACAGATTTCACCTCGCTCATTATATTGAAGTCACTAGATGAGGTTGGTCAATTGTTTGGTGGTAATAAAAATTATGCCCGAGGCCAGGGTATCTGGCGGTTAATTGTTTTTACAAGTCATAAGATGTTGCATGTTCTGGAGTTGCAGTCGCCTGAATTAGTAGTTTTTATCTCGAGTGACGTTTTTATGATATCAACCTTTTTAAACCTTTTATGATATCAACCTATGTACGGTGTTCATAGTGTCACTTGTGGGAGAGTAAAAGGAGGAACAAATCCCCACCTCTTGTATCAATAGTGAAGACTGTCTCTCACAAAAGAATACCAGCACCACAGAATTTGTACATAAATGTGCTAGTATTTTATTCTTAAAGTATTTGTCTACGGGAAAATACTTTAAGAATAAAATACTAGCACATTTATGTACAAATTCTGCAGCCCTGGACTTCTTTTGTGAGAGACAGCCTAAATTAGTAGGTCTTCAGAAGTGCCAGGAGTCTGGAGGATTGAGATTGCAATTAGTAGTTCAAAGAAGATCCTACTTATGTAGACCTTCCTCTACTTGCTAAAATATGTAAGCGGATCATGTGCAATCACACTTAAAGTTAAAGGCCTAGGGCCGGTTATTGCTAGCAATGAATTATGTTTTCAGTCCCAATTTTTAACTATGTACTGACGTGATGCCCTACTACAGATGACTCCTAAGAGGAGATGTGTTCTTAATAGTATGAAGATGACTATCAAGATAAGATTGGCCAATGAAATTGGAAGAATTGGGAACAGATGGGACATCGGAATGGGAGATTGTGACCTACGGGGAGAACAAGTGGTGGAAATGAAAAACAAATACTGACCACCCCACAAGCAGGTCAGCCGCTATGTGGTCACCGGAGCTCCTATTTGTCTTCAGTTTAGGGAATTGACTTTTGATTTTACTTTTTGTGATAAGTATGAAAAAAAAGAAGTAATGTTTTTTAAAAGTTTGTAATAAACTAAAAAAAAAAGAAAAGTCAGATTTCTTTGAAGATGTTTTTATCCAATCATATTTGGGAGGCGGATTGTAATAGATTATCTGGGAGTGTTTTAATTATTGCAAAAAGGACATAAGATGCCAACTGATGTTGCATTGTTGAGATTTGGGTTAGTTTGGTTCTGCAACACCATCTAACCGCTCCCCGGAGCGTTGTATAATAAACTTGCTTGATGTACAACCATGCATTCACTTCTTAAGTGTTGGGCCTGTTTGGGTAAGGTGATTATAGGTCAATCTGCACATTTGGTGAGCCAAGTTAGGAGCTCAGACATTCCAAGACTTTCTGGGTCTTCTGTCCACACCTCTCAGCTGCAGCAACTCACGACGGGGACCAGTTTTCCGTGCACAGTGAAAAAAGAGGACTGCAGACAACCTATTGGGTAAAGGTATGTCTAATCTGTTAGATATATTTTGGGGTTGTATCTATTACGTTGTGGTATATATTTGTAATGGAGGTATTTGGTGGTATTGTTATAGTCCGTGGCAATATATTGTGGTAATCTTGTTGGATTCATTTTTATAGTGGTGAGACTGATTTCAGAATTCTGCCTAATAATAATTTTTTACTAGGGTCACTAACAACAAACATATACTGGATTTAATACACTCTGAATTAATGTCTCATTCCCTCCTGTGGTATTTTATGTGCATTACCACATTATGCAATATTTTGGCTGAGTTTCAAAAAATGTAAAGCATGCAGTTGAAATTCCCCACATTCATTCAGCCCCTCTAAATAAAATAATCACTGTGGCTACTTTGCTTTGAAATATTTCTTACCGTATGTCTGCATCTCTCTATGCATGTCAAATCAAAGGAACTGAATGCAGAATAAATATAATGAGGCTAAATTATATTTTTTTAAAGGCTGTGCTCACTGGGCAGTTGGAGGGGATGTTGGAACCGAGTTTGCAGCACAAAGCTTTCCGGAGCTGACATCTCGATGCAAACTGCATCGCAGTAGCAACGTGTGTTCTGAGGTGAAAGGGAGAGGGCAGAGGAGGAGAGGAGGCTGTCTGGGGAGTGGGGGGAGTTTGCACAGATAAAGGGGGCAATTGGTGAGGGCCAGGGGGGCAGGGTAGCATCTATTTTCTGCCGTTCTTCCGATATTCGTGGCTATATTCGAGGCTACAAAAGACTACCGATAGCCGCAGGTATATTTAGTTCCGTATGCACAGCTATATAGTTTGGGGTGTCAGTGTTTTATATTTTTTGAAGGTTCTTTGTTTAGGATAGCCTCATTGGGGGTGAAAAATCCCTGGCCATGGCCACGATCAGAAACTTGGTAGGTATTGGAGAATCTTTTTTATTTTGGATGTCTGTTTTCAGACTTTTGATCACGTGAGACTTCGGAGAAAAATAGAAGAAAATAGTTTAACAAAATTAATAAGAAAATTAGGAATTGTAGTGTAGTTTTAGATGTACAAAATAATGTATTTTAGGGTGTGTATTTTAAATTATGGTTTTATATTGTGTTGCTGCGGAATGTTAGCCTACCTAATTTATTATTACATATTTTTATTATTTATCAGTTATTTCATATAAGTATATGCACATTGTTGTTCTGTACTGATTATTCAAGTTGTAAAGTAGTATAAAAGTTAAAGTCAGTCCCCTTCTCAACTAACTTTTTGTTACCGCGGCTATGATAAAAGTCAATGAAATGTCACCACGGGTATAATAAAAATGTTTTTTTGTTATTTCTTTATATTTGTGTATGTATATATGATAAGTAATCCTTACTTGGGGGAATAGTAGTAAGTAATTCCCTTGTTTACAGCAATACTGAGTGTAGAACATTAGCATATCAGGAGTACTGTTTTGATGTTATCAAGGAACACTGCTTTTCGTTCATCGGTTAGGTGTACTCTCTCATGCCTATAGAAATTGACCATGTAGAACTGTATGTTGTTGTTCCAAAGCCATAATTGGTTGTGGTCTGTCATGAATGTTGAAACTGCTTTATTAACATTAATCTGTGATTTCTCAATTTAAATCTGGTGGTCCATCTCCAACGTGTGCATAAAATTGCGTTTATTAAAGTATATGATTATGTTTTCTTTTTTTTAGATAGGAGCATGTTATGTTATGTAATGTTATTTAGATTTGTAGAGCGCACGTTTGCCCAAAGGCATCATGGCGCTAAACCGGCAGATGGACAGCTGTTTTAATAAGCCTAGAACAATATAGTCTTCAGAAAATTACGGAAGGTGAAATGATCAGAATTGGCTCGCAGAGAAAAAGGCATAGCATTCCACGTCTTAGCAGCAGCCACTGAAAAGCTTCACCACCCATACGGAAAAGTTGGACTCGAAGGACAGAAACCAATAAGGCAGACTGAGAGTGAAGGAGCTGAGAGGGAACATAAGGTGGAAACTTGGCCTGGAGATATTCTGCCCCAAGTTTGTACAAAGCACGTTGGACGATGCACACCGATTTAAAGAGAATACGCTTCTCAATAGACAGCCAATGAAGCTGTTTGAGCAGGGGAGACATATGTGCTCTAGAAGGAGGATGAAGAATAGACCTGTCAGCTGCATGAATGAGAGCGGCCACCACTGGAGCTTGGAATTGCGCTGAGATTAAAGGAAGAACTTTCCAAAGGATTCTCAATTTAAAATGACCTGCCTTGCAGACATCTGCAACCAGTCCATCCATCGAAAGAGACAAAGTAATGTTTACTTCCAAATTATTTACTGAAGCAAACAGCAGAACGAAGGGACCAAGAGAAATTGGCTAAAAATCAGCCGTCCAGAAAGAAAGAGGATTGGAGGTTCCGACAATAAGTACCTCTGGTTTGTTGCCGTTTAATTTAAGCCAATTCACCACCATCCAGGATCCCAGGTCCTCAAGACAACTCCTTAGCCGTGCCGCAGTATCTGATCGAGTGAGGTCCAGGCGAACCAGGATTGTGTGTCGGTGGCATAGGAGTAGTACCTGAACCCATGGGATAGAATAAGGCAGAGAATTGGCCTGATGTAAATATTAAATAATATAGGTGACAGCACGGATTACTACGTGACCAGACAGACCAGCAGCAGATAGCCAGGCAATTAGGGTGGGATGGTCAACAGTTTTAAACATAGCAGACAGATCTAACAATAACACTGCTCCGACTCCACCCTGATCAACCAGGCGCGCCAGGTCTTCCAGCACACAGTTGAGGACTGATTCTGTGCCCCTCCCTGGCCGAAAACCAGACTGAAAAGAGTCAAAGAACCCAGAGGATTCCAAGAAAGAAGAGAGCAAAGGGGACACAAGAGCCTCCAAAACCTTCATAACAAAGGGCAGGAAAGAAATAAGGCAAAGATTTGCAAGCACCACAGGATCCAGGGAGGGATTATTAAGTAGGGGATCACAAGAGCATGTTTCAGAGTGTTAGGAATACATGAACAAACCATTTACTGCTATAGTGATCAGTGAGATCATGTCTCCTGAAATTTCCTTAAGAAGAGCCAGGGGGATAGCATTGGCCAATGAGTGCGATTTTACCTGATGAATGGCCAGGAGAACGTCTTGATCCGAGAAAATGGGAAAAGCAGACTAAGTTGAGTTTGGTACCAGTGACGAGTGAGAGATAGTCACATCCGCAGACTGAGCAGCCGTGCTGATATTTTCGCGGATCGTCTCAATCTTAGTGTGAAAGAAAGAGGAGAGTGAAACACAAAGATCCTGAGAAGCACCACCTGGGGTCAACCTTTGTTGGAGAGGAAGAACTTTGAACCAGATCAAACAGAGCCTTTGGTTGATTGATGGCATTTTTCACCTTCTAACAAAAGAAATTCTCGCAGATATGATCGCTCTCTGATAGGCTAACAAAGTGTGGTGGAAAGCAGCTTTATCCTCAATTTGATAATTTGCTCGCCACTTCCTCTCCGCCTGTCTACATAACAGTTTACCAGCCCTAAGTTCATCAGAGAACCAGGGATCAGAAGGATGACTTTTTTGTTTGCCAAGCCGAAGGGGAGCTAGCAGTTCAGCAGCTATGTTGAAGGAGGTGTCCAGTGTCATCAAGGAACAGGGGACATCCTGATCACACTGAGAACGAAGGAAGGCCACTAGCTTATGATTAGAAACCCTATGCCAGCTACGTTTAGGAACAGCGAATTTAACCGTGGGAAGAATGGGATCCAGCTGGAGAATAGAAAAAGGTACCAGAAAGTGGTCAGACCACACTAAAAGACTAGGGGGAGAGACAATAGTGGACAGTCTGGGGGCACAGACAAAGCCCAAGATATTTCCCAGTCGATGGGTAGGCTCGGAAATGAACTGAGGAAGACCAAGGTCAGACATCAGGGCGCAAAAAATTAGCTACCTGAAATGCATTTGTTGTATTGCAAGGGAGATTAAAGTCTCCCACAATCAGCAAATTTGAGTATTTAATCTGAAGCTCCAATGCAAAAGCAGGAAAATCAACACAAAACCAGCCACACCAGGGGGTCGATAAACTACTAGAATGGTTAGTATCCATGTGGGATATAAGGAAATACGAGCCAAGAGACACTACATCTTAAGGGAGTGCTCTGGCACAGTACAAGACATTTTGTATCTAGCCTTATGCATAATGGCTACTCCGCATACATTTTCTTTTCAAAACATAGATATGTAGCCGTGGCTATGGTTTAGCCAAATGGGCCATTGGCATTTGAAGATGCGGGTAACTGCAGCAACGACTGGTGACATATACCCGCGGCTATGCGTGTAATGTGTGGGAAGTGCATTCTTTACGTACTTTTTTCTTGCAGTGTCTTTTGTTATTAATATTTTGCAATAAAGTAATGAGAATAAACAAAGGCAATAGTATTTATATTTGTATTTATTGTTTTATATAGCGCGTTAATCCAAGGCGCTTTACAATGAACAACAAAATATACATTAAACATGGAACAGTAGAAGCAATAATGGTAAACATGAGTTATACCAGAAAATCAGCATGTAGAACAATTTACATATGAGAAAGAAGAGGAGAGGAGGGTGGGTGGAGAAAGAAGGGGGAGAGAGAGTAGTGAGTAAAGTGAATAGTAGGAAGAAGGGAGATTTAGAAGAGAAGGGGAAGATAAAGAACACAGAGAGGGGTAGAAGAAAGAGGGAAGGAAGGGTAAGAGGGGGGATAGCATAGTCACGGGATAGTATAGTTGTGGCTATAAGAATTGGGGTGTCATTGGTTTTTGGAAAGCTGCAGATATACTTCATTTTTGAAAGAAAAAGTTACTGGACTATTTTTTTGACATGTATTCAGTCAAAGTATTAATACTTTGTAATAATTAATAATGCATATAAATGTATATACTTCAAAAGAGTAAATAAATATAGAAACACACTTTGTTGAAAACAAAACAGGTTTATTAAACAAAACAGGTTTATTAGGGGGTGGTTGTGGGTTTTCTTTTTCTTTGAGTTGGAACCCATGATACATCTTCTTTAGCCTAATTATCTGGATTTTTACTGTCCATGATTTGTCTAAAATTTTGAATGTCCTTTTTCATTAATTCTATTTGTTGTTGAATATTAAGTAAGAGATCTTGTAGGTCTGTCAATGAATCCATGATTACCTTTGTGGTACTGTTTGTGTTGTTTCTTGCCTGATTCATCTTGATACTTGAATGACTTCTTCATCTGTTTAAAAATATTTGCAATATATGTAAACAATTGAAGATATGATAGACTTTAAAAATATTTGTGTTGGTTGCATAGACATTCAAAAGTAGTTAGATAAACTGTATCTATTTGGTGACTGATGTTTGTTCAATAACATATTGTTGCTTCTCTAATTTTACATACAAATAAAGAATGTACTCACAGTATCCAGAAGGTGATGCATTTTCTTCTGCTTCCTTTTCTTGAGTATCTTCTTGTTTCATTTCTTCCTCTGTTGGATAGTTTTCCTCAAGCCATTCCATGTAACTTCCATTGTACTGTGATAGAGAAAAATACTGTTTGTCACCTCAGATATTAGAATTAGGAATAGAGGAGGATTATATGAAGAGAGAAGGTGGAATTTCTTGTTTTTATTCTGATTGGTTGTTTGTCTGTGTGGTGGGTGGTTGCCAATAGAATGTCAAGTACCTCAGATGATGTTGAATGTTGGACCTATCAGAATATGTATTTTTTTTTTATTTATGTTTATACATCCCAAATAAATGTAAATTATATTGTATTATTATAATAAACGTTTTTCTACATAGTACATTTTCATTGTTTAAGGGTGAGGTGTTCCTTCAGAGATAGTGCTGTTTTTGGGGTATAGCTATTGTTTTATTTGATATTTGAAAATGAAGCCAATTTCAGAAGGAGAGGAATCTGTTTCTTCAGAAGACTGTGGACATGTTTTTGAGAATGGGGTTCATATTGATGTTGAGGACATAGGTGAGGAGTTGTCAAAGCATTGGCTTACAAGGTTTTTTGGTTGTACAGTATTGTGTTAGATGGAGTGTTTGAAATAAGAGGCATATGCTGTAATTGTGAAGAAATACTTTTGATAGGTAGCACAGTTTTTTTTTCTCTTTTGGAAAAGGAAATTAATGAATCATCTAAAAAAGAGCATAGAGAAGGTATTTGAAATTACTTGCATCATCATAGAGATGAAGAGTATTTTTATGATTGAAAATATATTTATTCATGGCATGTTGGTAAAACAAAAAACAAAGGCTCTTTTAACAGCCACATAGATAACTTTTTAAGTATTTTGGAAAAAGAAAATACCTGTTGAAGTCTTTTTTTAAATAATAGCTGCAGCTACGATAGCAACCAAGAAAACATTGTATTCTGTCAGGTGTTTTATAGCCGTGGGAGCCAATCATATGGTGGGTTATAGCTGTGTCTATGAGCAAGACAATGGGACGTCGTGCATTTTTGTCCGGTGTGACAGCATCTATGACAATCGCTGTAGACGTGGGTATAGAAACTCTAATTACTGTGCATTGAATATGTTGCATTGATTTTACAGCACACAATTTCACATGTGTTTATGATTCTATGTTCTTATGTGTACCTTTGTGTTGTTTCAATTAATATACTTTGGTAATATGTCTTGTTGAACGTGTGATAATGTTATGGGTAACCGCAACTACTGACGGTTTACTTGACTCGTGGTTATGAATTTGCCAATCGTACATTGTACTTTGTGGCAAGCTTTGTTAGCCGTGGCATGAACTCATTCATTGTACCCGTGGCTACATCTGTCCGTATTTTGTTGCAGTGATCATATTATATTATGGATGTTTTTGCAAAGATTTGTACATGTGTTTCTGTTTAGATGTTCTTACCTGAAGGGCAGTGTGAGTTTATTTTCAATTCTTTGTAATATGTGTTTTTCAGTACATCTGATAAAATGTAGGTGTAGCCGCGTCAATAGGCAGGTTTTCATTGTGTAGCAGGGGTTATAGCCGCGGCTATTCAATTTGGAAAAATTAGGACACAATAAAAGGTTTTTAATGTAGTGTGTATATAAAACCAATGCACAAACTCTTCAATACATACACTCTTCACCCAGTGCTCTACTAACGACCTAAACTCAACATCATAGTAAAGTAAAATAGCCAGTAGTGCGCCCAGTGTTTAGTATGTCCACGGACAACCGAGGTGTCCGCGGACACCACCAACACATCACGGCCTTCTCCCACCTAAACAAATATAGCATTTGACCCATCTCTCACTCCCCCACCTTCTCTAACCACTCCTACACACCATAACACTCCCCAAAATTGGATTTATGCTCAGTTCCACGCTGCGCTGTCTGTGCATCCAACATGGCCGGCGCATCGAGAGAATGTGACGCACCTCACGCTTCACCTCAGCCAATCAGCGAATACGTCGTATGTCCGCAGACACGACGTAAGATGATTAACCAATCGGTGTCCTGTCCACAGAGCAAACAGGTAAGTGTGTCCGCGGAGCAAACATAGATATCACACATTTTTTGAGCCCTACTTTTTGGTCATTTTTAAAAAAACTACTAGACGGATTACCACCAAATTTACAAAAGCACACTTTCGGGACCGGGCCGCCACCCCTGCTGCAAATTTGGTAAAGTTCTTCCAGCGGTTTGGGCTGTAGGCGTGATCAAAGTATTTCTCCGTTCAGTGTATGGGGAAAAAATACATTTTGGGACCCCCCTATAACTTTGCCCCTCCTTGTCCAAATCGCACCAGACTGTGCACAAAAGTTCAGAGTGGGCCATATGCTCCTTTGCAAAGTGTGTTGAAGATTCATCCAGGGGGAGCAAAGTTATAATCCGCCCAAAAAATGCTCTTCCTATGGGTTTAGCAACTTAACCATAACTACATGGCCCTACCGCAGGCCATGCAATATATATAGTAAATGTTGTTAAATACACTAACATGAAAACCAGCTGCCACCATCTCTTGCTTAAAGTACACCTAACAGTGCATAATGTTAGTGTTGATCTAGGAGTGTGACAGTGTAATACAGAGGAATAAATATCACCCTAATTTACTAACATCTTTTGTGCATAAGTTGCATGAACAGCCATTTAGTCATATGTGCAGTTTAAGTCCTTATTGATGGATTTACTAACTCAGACACAGAAATTCAGCGGATCTCACACAGTGCACAAAATCGGTCATGAGTCAAGCCTGATTCACAAAGAAAAAGCCAGCAAGACAAAAATACCCCATATAACTGCCATTGGCAGAGCACACGCCAGTGTAAATGAACACGTGAAGGAAAACTGAAGTAAAAAATGACAAACCTGTGCACATACTACTGCAAAGGACTTTCCTGTGCATCCACACATTTTTGACAAAAATCCTTGCTGTCACGGTACAAATCAAGAAAGGTACCTGCATCATTCAGCACACTTACATCACCAACATCATGCTTTAACTTACAAAACTCCACACACATCTCCCAAGATCCACATACGCTTAGAAAATACCTTCATATATGCACTCTTTGTTCATCACATCCGTTGCGACTCCATGCCCTGGACACGCCCAACAAAAGACAAACACAGCCACCAGCACACCCACAAATGAAAGAACACTTCCTCCAATACACCCACCAAAAATAGACACATTCCCACCGACACGCCCACAATTCATTGGAAACACCCGCAGGAATGCCCATACCACATGGCCAGGAAAGGGAGAATGGAGGCAAAAAGCATGCCATCGACCATGCACATTACGTGCTGGACATCATGACTCAGACATTACGTCACTGAATGGCAGACCAGCCGCCAGATGCCACATGCGTACCAGTACCACTTCAACCATGTCAACATAGCCTACGCAATTCAATATAGACACAGCAGCCACATAAAAAAACACATGACACAGCGACACAAACACATTCCAGCACATACCAAGACACAAACATACCAAATGCAGACAGCAAGCTGACAACACATGTGACAGTATCAATACCTGGTGGCTCTCTAATCAGCAAACACGGTTCACACTAGGAAAAAGATGCATCCCATATCACATGACAGTCACAACACCTGCGCAAACACGAAATTAACGCAGTATACATGGAACACATCACAAAACTAAATGATGCACACATTCCAATCAGAGTCAAACGCTTCCACCTACACTGTACACAATCAATAAGTAGCATCACACAAGTAGCCCCGATCACTGCAAATGTGGTGATGTCCTGCAAGATGGAAGCTGCAAAGGAGGTCTGGCGCAAGATGAACTTCAAAGAAGGTGAGATGGAACTGATTGTGGAGTTCATCCACACCCTCCGGTCCTGCATGCTCCGAATGCCTGGACATCACACCATGCAGTGTACACCAACATTTACACGGGCTCAGGCTCATGGATCAAGTCAACATCCTGGGCATCAAGCAGCACACATGGGGTGAAATAAAAAAGAAGTGGTTTGACAAGAAGCAGAGAGTCATACTGAAGTACACGCAGTTTCATGTGGCCCAAGCTTCCGGTGGAGAATCACCAAGACTCGGGTTGCGAATGAAATCCACCGAAGGGAAGACCCTGATCCCGGAGGAGGTGTGCACTGGTCTACGAGGCACAGAAACAGGCACAGATTTCCATGTTAAGCACATAGCCTTTGGGCACCAACCCACATCTACGGCTCAGACACCCACGCATCACTTGAACAATCTATACAACTGGCTCAAAGGGAACACAACATGGACACACATGGGCCATAGCCCATACCCATTGCTAGTACACCACATCGGCCGACGGCACGTAGGACATGCCATAGTGTACACACCACATGTAGACTTGGACGTATATGTCTATAAAGTACAAACAAGCCAGCATAGCACAAGGTAGAGGACACCACCTCTGACACATGCATCGCAGACTCCGCAGAAAACACACACACCATAGTCAGGATGCCTCACTTCAAAATAAAGTGAGTATTCCACCACACCACATGTGCCACCTTTGCACTGCCAAGAAGGAACATATTCCACACTGCCACTTCATGAGTACCAACACACCCAACAACAGTTGCACGTCAAGCCACACGGACACAGTGGACACAACTACCACATGCAACACACCATCACCCGCATGCCTAGCCATGAAACAATCATGGGGCTGCCACCATACTGACACAGACAAATACCTGAAACATCGTCACCTTGGGCAGGCATGCACCACTCATCGCCAATGGCAGCACCAATACGTCTACGGGGGTCATACATACATGGGCCTCATCAGTGGGTCAACAGTGCAATGGGAAGATGCGTGAGGGCCAATGAATGGCAACATGTCATCACAGTAATGTCACTGATTTGTTTACATCCTGTCTATGCCACACACAGACATGTCTCCTTTTCTATCTACTTTACAGCCATGGCGATGGAGGAAGGGGACCCTGTGGAATGCTCCAAGAGCATTGCGGAGAGAGGACAAGGCTTGGGTGTCCAGAGCATACTGAGCCAGTAGGTCCAGGAGGAGGAGGACTGAGGGGACCCCATCCACCCACACTGGAGAAGCACCATGTAGTTTCATCAGCAGCAGACATGTGAATGGGTCTCTGAATCGTTCTGTCTGCAGTGGAGGAAACACTGGAGGTGCTTGCAGAGGACAGCATGCCCCTAGCACAGACAGAGGAATCCGACAAGGAAACCAGCGGCATAGAGTCCATGCACATCACCTCCCCCATCATCACTCCCAACATGGGGCCTGGGCCCGAGCCGATGCATCCCTTGCCCTCAGGCTGCACCATCGACATCACAGCCTGCAGGACCATCAGAGGTGGAGCAACCGGAGTGGCTATGTGAGTTCCTGAAGCAGCAGCGGCCGATGGTCGACACTGTGAGGAGGTCGGCGCAATATAAACGGCAGCTAGCGCCGTGTCCAGCCACCTGGATGCCACCGGAAAGACAGGAAAAGGCACAAACCGGACCGTTTTCAGGCTGGGCACTGCCATGGAGACCATGAGTGAGACACACATGGGAGTGACGAGGAGATTCGATCAGCTGCTAGTGATGAAAGGCACACACAAGAGGACACTGGAGATGGTGGCAGGCGCTGTTCAGGCCACTGGCACCCCACCTCATGGCCACGGCATGCATAAAGGACAAGCACTTGCCAGAGTGACACACAGCCTGTACGCAGCCGTGCCATTGTGGAGGAGTACAGCTTGGCCTCCCCAGCATCCCAGACTGAGCCACAGGCCAAAAGGTAATGTGGTAAGCCCAGGAAGGCCCAGGAAGATGCCCCCTACTCCCACCTCAGACTCACCTCATTCCTCTCCCCCACTTCTTCCTCCCCTCATCCCCACCACCAGCTCCCTCTTTCACACATGCCACCAAATCCTGAGCACCACCCAGCATGGTACCATCACATGCACCCCTGCACAGCACCACACACTGACACCATCAATCTTCATGTACAGCACAAAATAAAGAAAACGTTCACCACCAACACTTGTCTGCAGAGACATGGCGTGCCTATGTGTGGAGTAAAGTTGTGACTGTGTATGTGGAGGTCTGGGGCGAGGCACATTGTGCACTTGTTGCCACATCCATGCATGTACATTGCACACCTGACATTACTACACACATCGGCCTGCACAAAGGCAATGGACCATATACCTGCACAGTTTTTCCAGCAGTTGGAATGCGTCCATTCAACATATCCAGGCATCAGTCCAGTAGCCACTAATGCTGTGCAGTATTGCATTACCATCCCCATGTGTAGCAACATCACTATAGCAATCACCCAGCATACACACACCTGCATTGCGGGCATAGTCTGAATAAGGTACATGTCACATGCAGGACAGTGGTCGAAGTGTACGGAAAGAAGTAGTGGAACTATGTTCCCTACTGGCCTGCATCGTTCCCCACAAACCCTATCGCCACACCCACTGCCACGCACAACACAAACCCCAAAACACATGTTCCTGCTGTCTAGGAGAATGCTCAGTGCAGTGCACTGAAAGTGAAAGTTTCAACTTCTTCCAACACTTTTATTTTAAAATGAAACCATTCGGGAATGGTTTCTTTTTAAAATAAAAGTATAGAAACAGTACAACTTAATTAAAAGAAGTAGAGGAGCACTGCTCCCGACCACTCCCGCACACTTCGACCACTGATGCAGGAGTGACCCAACAGTGCACATGTCACTGAACCATGATGCAGGTAATTCCATAGATAATACACACACATCGGACACCTATATCGGCGTAGCCACACAAATATGAGTCATGCACACGAAGACATACCCACGAGGTATGCAGACCAGACACACAGACATTTAGCAGTCCAGGCCTCAGCAAACACCTCAACACCTTACATCACACAATGGAAATGTCATTATTCCGAAAAATACATGATCCTGTTTGTGTCACAGCTGTCATGTGTATGATGTTTGCAGTCAAAGGCAACACACTCAGCCAATACCAACAGTCAGCCCCCTGAGTGGATGCAATGCCAATAACGGCAGACATACACACCAGTGGACCATGTCTGCTGCACGACACACATCAAGGAAAGGTGACACATTATCGCACAACCCATAGGTATTCACGGCACATGCAGAAACATGCAGAAACAGTGTATCACAAAGGTTCCCAGGTATGCACACTGCATCACACTCCTTACTGACAGGGATGAGCATCCCCAGCATGTACACAGCTCACCTAATGAAGGGCACTGTCCTGTCTGTTCAGTGTGTGCAGCATCAACTGTTGCCTCTCTTTAGTGGTGGCACATACAGCTGTGACATGAACATGCCAACGCAGGTTTGTGTGCCCTTGGCCATCCGCATGTGTGCGCGTGTCCATGCCACTGTCTTTGTATGGGAGAGTCTATGCTCCCTGCATGCACTACTCCTGGGACATGTGTGTAAGCCGTGAAAGCACCCAGCCAAACATGGATTGCCCACCAACACATGGCATACCTTCCGGTTCAGCCTGGCGCCTTGGTAGCAGTGAGCATGTCTAGCAACAATAGGCCACTATCATCACATAACGGATAACCATGCCAGTACATGGGTCACCATATAAAATGGAAAGAAGCAGTACATGCTATGGAGGCAGGGCTGACAAAGACCAACTGGAGACACCCTCTGGTCTGTACAGGAGAGTTATGAAGGGCAGGGCCAGGCAGCCAAACATGATGGACGGAAGCGCCCCTACCACCAGATGCATCTGTGAGGAGGGTGCACCATGAGCGATCAGGACACTCCCAGGCTCACTGTCACCGGTGCACCCTGTCGTGCGCAATGTCGCTACTGCCCGAGCCAAGGAAAATGTGGGTTCTCCCATGGACGACCTCCCCGACTCCGGAGGTAGAAGAGGGGAAGGGTGGTGCCCCAGCCACATGGGACCAGTGGAGTGCGTGGGGAGGGAGTCCCTGACTCCCTGCAAGCCATGAGTGTTCTCACCATGCATTCAGCACCTACCACCCCAACCCCCAAAACACAGCAGGATGGTTTTCCAACTTGCAGGGATGACTTCTCTGCACCTCCTGGGTTGCAAAACCCCAACTACACCCAACAGGAGGAGGAGGTCCTAGGGGCATAGGTGCTCTTACATTATGAGCACCTCACTGGATGCAGCTCGCTGCACACCGAGGTGCAGCACGGGGTCAAGATTTCAAGGCACATCAGAACACTTGGGGTGACTAGGGCAAGGACAAGTAGACGAAGAAGCGCAGGGACAACCTCAGGCAGACCACAGGCATGATGGTACATAAGGTGCTGCTGGCAGGGCCAGAGGATCCATCCTGGCCCATGCTGCGGGCCCGCATCAGCCCCCTTGAACTTGGGGTTCTACAGCAGAGTTGTCCAGAGATGCCTGAAGGGCTACGGCAGTGTCCGGTGGATCAACAGGCACATGCATATTTTTAGCAGGACCCCCTGCATTATCAGCTACTACGGGCTGCTGATGAGTATCATGGTATGCCTATTGTTCCCTTAGTGTGTGTGCTACATGAATGTCCTTTCAACACACAATGCAGGGTAACGTTGGCTTGGTGCCCGCATGTAAAATGTGTCTGGTTTATGTAGCCCATGTAGATATGATGTGTGTGCCACCTGTATGTGCTGTATGTCCCTTGGTTTGTGCATTGTCACATGTGTTCATTTTGTGGCGATTCACAGGATCTCGTTACTTCCCCACAGAGGGGTGCCCTTGACTGTGACACTAGGGAGGTGAGCCTGCAATGCAGCAATCTCCATAGGGATGGCAGCAAGCGGGACCTCACAGGGAGAGACTACCCTCAAAGGGATAGGGGCTCCCATTCCATGAAGAAACTCCCTAAACCGCTTATCTTTGAGACATAAACCTTTTTAGGTGTTCCCTGAGAATCAGCCTGAAAAGACTACTGTTTGTTATTGCTATGTCTCCTCCTTTTCTCACCCAAGATTTAACATCACCAAGACGAGGGAGAGTAAAATGAACATGCAGAGTGATAACAGGCTGTATCCCAACAGTAGTGACAAGAGTTTGCCCTAAGGAGGCATGACAAACAATTCATTGACACAAAAGAGGAACCAGCTACAGGGAATAGAAACAAAGAAAGGACTCAATGAGAAGGAGAGCATCCAACGTGAAGCCTGCCAAGCCTGGGAAATCCAAACATGTGAGCGAGAAGGTTGTTGAGAGAAGCTGATCTTCAGTCGTGAATGCATTGTGGAATGGTCGGCAGAGCACTCGGTAGCGAGACAGAGACCCAACCTACTCAGATGTCAGAAGGAGGCTGACAATGGCGTAACCTCGGGGAAGTGGAGCGTGTGGTCCTGTAACTACACTAACACAAACAGGCCAAAGACTCAGCAGAGCCACAGAGGTATTCAGGAGTGGAAAGAGAAATGTGGCATGCATTAAGCGAGAACAAGCCAGCCCAATGCCCCAAGGAGAACCACGGACGCGCCTCTAGCATACAACAGGTAACAGGAGTGCCGAGAGATCCGGTAAGAATTTGGGGCAAAGTGAAGATTGCCTCGGAGTGATGTCTCACGTCACAGTATTGCAAAGGCTATATCAATAGTACAGATTGCCTTGGGTTTGATCTCCCTCATCACAGTAATTGCAAAGGCAATATCAAGAGTAAAGATTGCCTCAGGGGTGATCTCCATCGGCACAGTGATGGCAACAACACTATGAAGCATAAAGATAGCTACAGGAGTAATCTCCCTAATCGTAGTGGTTACAAAAGTTGTGGAAAACACCAAGGACACTACGGGAGTGATCTCCCTAGTTGTGGTGAACAAGAAGATAAGGAAAGTCTTCTATACTATGGGAGTAGTCTCCCTGAACACAGTCACTCTGAAAAGTATAGAACCACTCTCGGAGAGACCAGAAGAGAGAAAATCAACACCTTAAAGAAAAGGTATGAAATACCTTCAACACTGAGATGGAATGATTGTTGGACATTTGCCAAAGCCCAAGGAAGCCCCTTGGAGGAATTACAAAGGCTTATTCGACTGTATCAAGAAACTGTCATAAAGCAGCCTCTAAGGCAGCGGTATTCAAACTGTGGGTTGTGCCCCTGTAGGGGGCCACGGCCGCATCCATGGGGGCCCGTGAGAGGGCAGCATGAAAAGTTTTTACATTTAAAAAAAAAAAAACATATATATATATATATATATATTCTTTTTTTAGCTTGGAAGAAATGGGCAGGTGCGGCTCACATGGTCGGGCTGAAGCATGAAACTGTCTCAGGCACCAATGAAATAGTGGCCCTTCTGTTGTAAATGGATATTCATTCCTTTAGTCACTGACTGTTTGAATAGTACCCAATGGGGTGCTTTGTGTTAAAATGTATGTAAATTGTGATATTTAAAGAATATTTATTCAGCAACAATGGTCAAAATTACTAACTGCATAGTGAAATAACTCATTAAACTGGCCCACATTGGCCAAAAAGGTGGCCCCTTTTGACTGGCCCACACTAGCATTTTGCATTTTTTCGTACAGGCATTGCCCTATTGCCTTATAGGCCAGTCTGAGCCTGGCGGCTCATCATAATGGCGAGGGGGCGCCCACCCAGCTAAGGAGCCAGCCCAGTGAAACAATGAGCTTTTTGCAGCTGAGGGAGTGCTCCTGAGGTGGCTGAACTGTCAAAGGTAAGCACTATTTCTCTTTGACAGTTCAGTTCAGTTCAGTTCCCCAGCTGCACATGCTCACTGAGCCATGCAAGGCTGGGGCATTTTGCTTCTCCAGCATTGTATAGCTCATTGGAAATGCTGGCTGGGGCACTGCATGTCTGTATGTGCGAGGGAAAGTGATTGCTGTATGAAATTGTGTGTCTGTGTTTGTTTTGGTCCGTTGAGCTGATTTTGGCAAGTGGTGAATAGAAGGGGGAAGGAGGGTTGTACAACAAAGGCATTTTAAAAATGCCTAAATGCCTTTGTTGCACAATCCCCCTACCCACCTGCCAAAATCAGCTCTCCTTCTAAGGCGCTGTGGAGCCAAGGGGAGAGGGATAGTATTTTTTACTGGATTTCTACCATAGATGTCCAGTAAAAAAAATACCATGCTTTCCCCCATGGCACCCCAGCGCCTTTTATACACACATAATCATGTCGATTTGTGTTAGGCCCAGTGGGGCCCAGGGGAGAGGGATGGTATCTTTTTACTGGGCATCTGTCATAGATGTCCAGTAAAAAATGTCATGCCTGCCCCCTGCGCCCCCCAGCACCAATTGCAAACTGTTTGGCTATTTACCCATTTTTTTAAAAAAGTATGTTCTACAATGCAACATTTTAACCTATTATTTTAAAAAAGATTCATGGGGGGAAACCCCCTGAACCCCTCTTGATTGGTTCGGGCTCCCTCACTGCGCTCGGTCGCTATGACATTTTTGGGGAAATAAATTTGGCCCTCCACTTAAAAAATTCACCAGCCACCACTGGCCCTCGAACTGTGTTGGGAATGGGATGGGGGGAGCCCAGGGACTGTAGTGGGAGCAGGATGGGCGGGAACCATGGGATACTGGTGGGAGCAGTGTGGGGAGAGCCCAGGGTGTGTGATGGGGTAGGGAGAGCCCAGGGTCTGGGTAGGAGTGGGATGAGGGAGCACAGCGACTGTGATGGGAGCAGGTGGGGGAGCCCAGTGAGTATACTGGGAGTAGGGTGCAGTGACGGTGCGCAATACATACTGTCCATTTGGCATTTTCTGGGGGGGGGGGGGGCAGCCTGCTCAATTTTTGCTCAGGCCAAAAAAGTTTGAAGACCGCTGCCCTAAGGTTAAATCAGTTGAACCTAGTGAAGGGAGTCATTCTCATAGGCCTAATTGTGTTTGCTGAATAACTTTTTGATTAGTGGCAAGGTCAGAGTAGGATGATTTTAGACAGAGGACACACTTTTTACTTTGGCCAAACACCCTGATGACAAGCACCGGAGTTAGAGTTCAGTTAGGTAGGCCCAACCCTCTAGTTATAGGGAAAGATAGGCCATTATCTTATTATTTAAATAAACACCTTTGTGTGAAATTCCATCCCTTTGATCAACTCCTTCTGACTTACCACACTTTCTTCTCTCTTACAAACTCAATTGGCAGTAATCCGATGGCCCAAGACCACAGCCATGTGTCAGTGCTGCGACCCACCTGAAGGGCAAACACAAGGAGGAGTATGGTGGAGGTACATTCCCAGGTGTGGCATGATGAGGCACAGGAGCGGCAGCAAACAAGGTATGCAGGCACATGTATCCCCCATAGGAACCACTGTAGCCCCATCTGCTGTGGCGCATGTGCTTCCTCCTGCTCCACCTGTCACTCACTGATGTCCACATGTTCCTGAGACAGCTGGATGATGCTAGTTTCCCTTCCTGCACTGCCTAACATCCTAGTTCCCTTGTTTCACCTGCCCCCTTCCAGAGCTTGGGTCAGCACGAGTGCACAGTGAACGTAACCCCTGCTGCCCTTAATGGGGCAGGTCAATGTCCTGCGACAGCTGCAAGAGTGGGGCACACAGCACCCATTGCACCATGCAGACCATCTGTGCTGGCTGCAGCTTGCCCACCTATGGAGCCCAGAGACTGCTTCCATTGCACAAACAGGGGACCAGCCTGATGTCACCATGACTGAGGCCCCCACCTGGAGGTGGTAGTGTGTACTACAATGAACAGTTGCTAGGGGTCCTGCGGGGCATCAGGGTGGCCTTGTAGGAGATGGCAAGGGAGGTGAGGGAAGCAGGGGAGAAACAGTTTCCGGAACATAGGTCATTGAGGAAGACTGTCACAGGGCTGAGACCAGAATTGTGGGCAGAGAGAGGGGAGTTGAGGGTGATTAAGGATGCTGTGTGTAATATCCAACAACATCTGTTGCAGACAGTCCCTTTGCCTCACAGGTCCCCTGTGACCTCGACCAGTTTGGCTCACCCTACGCCCCAGAGGGTCTAGCGGCGACACGCAGCAGGCACCTCCTTCTCATTTTCCTCCATCCCGCCAAACCAGTGGCCCATGCATGGCAAGGTGAAGGAAGAGGAGGTTGAGGTGGTAGTCGTGGGGGCTACTATATATGAGGGGTCAGAGGGAGACAAGTAATTGAATTATATTTGACCTATTGTGTACATTATATTTCACACTCTCTGCACAGTGTGCATTGTATCTTGTTTCTTCCTCTTCATGTTTCAGTTGACCACTTGTACCACTGACTCCCTTTGTGGATTGTACCTTCACTGTGTATGTTTAATTACACGCACTCACCCTTTCATTAATGTATTCCCTGGCCATGTTCTTGTGCACCATTTTCCTGATTGCTTTCCACACTATGTAGTACTTTTGAATGTACTTTTTCATGTGCCATCCAGGTCTCTTGTCTATTTCGTATGTGTGTGTAGTTTGTGCCTATGCAGGTTTTGGTGGGTGGAATGATATTGAGCCTGAACCCGCACATGGTCAAATCAGGTGTGTTATTTGGTATGGCAGTGTCCATGTGATTGTGTCATGATACAGACGTGCATCCACATGTATATCAGTTGAATAGTCCTGTGATGGAGGCAGTGTGTCCACTCCACTGGTGATTGTTTCCATAAGGACAGGCAGCTGCTGGGAGTGTGATTAGAAGGCATGGATGTGTCTTGTCCATGAATGGGTCCATGCATCGGATCAACATCATCTTGCGTTACGTCCACTCAAGGGTGAGACAGTAAGTTCTTCAACAGCAGGCTCCCATGTGGATGGGTAATGCGCACGGTATTCCAATGGTGTCTGTGGGAAGGATGGTGTTAGGTGCCATGCATTCCTGTGCGCATCTGCCATGGCTTGCCTACATCCTGGGAGAACACTATGACCTTGGACTTTCCAGGTATGTCGATAAGGTGAATGGGGCCTTGTTTTCTGTAACCTGGTGGGTTGTGGTTTCAAAGGCTCTACTGCAACAGTTACGTTATGTTATGTGGTATTTGTATAGCGCATGCTGCCATTGGTATGGCCTCAAAGTGCTGTGAGGATAAACGCCCTTTGAAAGACGGCAGTTTGAGCTGAGAAATGATGAAAGTAGTGGCAAAATGCCTGTGTGAATCTATAACCAAAACAAAGGTAGGTAGGGAGTGCCTAGGTCCCTGATAGCAGCCCATAGTATCAAGTGAGAGGATGGGTGCTGTGTCAAATTGTCAAAAGAGTCAATCTATGCGAATGGTTTGACTGAATTTTGCATGGGACTTAGCTGTATTCTATGTGAGGTGGTGCTCAGGTCGAGTGTGATGTATGTCTAAGGTAGATGTAGTCAATTAGTGTGTATCACAAATGTGTGATGCCATGTGGACTGAACCCCCGTGGGACTTAGCTCTATTCTGTGGAATGCAGCTCATGAGGGTCTGTGAAGAAAGACTGAAGCATATTAGTTTTAGTCATGCAGGGCATATCGGATAGGCGTGGGTAAGACGTGCTATCTTCCACCTAATAAACTCCTCTTGTGTGCCAGATTTCCCCGTGAGGCAGTGGGTGATACCTAGCGCACAAGTTGGGCATGATATCCAGACTAAGTGTGTGAGAGTGCTGATGGGAAGAGCCAGGTTTCGAGAGCCTTCCTGAAGACAAGGTGGTCCTCTATGCAATAAACAGTAAAGGACACACTATTTATTGTGACCTACCTCAATTGATTAGTGGAGAGGGAGTCCTACATTCGATGGCTCGTTAGGATTTGTGTGGGGGTCATGAGTCCTTCACCGGATGACTATGTATATGGACACCGTGTTCCATCCAGCTAATAATTTGCACAGAGCGGGTCTCGAAGGGGTGTTCCGTAGACATCACAGTGTTCCGCTTCAGGAAACAATCTGACTACAGGTAGGTATGTTGCGATTATGCATGTAGCCATGTGTCACACGATGTATGCCTGTGTGCATTGTGAGCACCTGCATGAACCTATGCCTTTATGTGTTACATGTCCAGCATGGGACCCGTGCACAGGGCAAGGATGGATGTCGACAAGAGTCTATCCTTTATGAACCTCTACTTCTGATGTAAGAACAGTTCTTTATTAGCAGGGCTCCATGTATGTGTCTTGCTGCAAGCTGTGGAAGGGGATGAGATTTCACATACAATTTTGGCTTCTGATTGTGCATTCCATCTCCTTGTCCCTAGATACATTGGGCCTCATTCCGAGTAGGGCGGTAAGGGATACCAGACACCGGTAAGGAGTCCGGTGCCGGTAATCCCTTACCGCCCTACTAGGAGGTCCCTTAGTGGGTCCCTTCCTTAACGCCTGGTCTGACCAGGTGTTAAGGACGGGACCCGTTAAGGGACCTGGGCGCAAATAACAGGCTTGGCATATGCCGGCCCATTATTTGCACCCTCCCCATTCCCATTGAGTCCTCTCGGGGCTCAAATGGGAATGGGGAATGGTTTTGTGAATGGGGACTTACCGGTCCCGCCAAGGTCTGACTAGAGCGGTAAGTCCCCATTGCACCAAACCGGACACGGTACCGTTATTGGTGGCAGTCATGGCGCAAATAGCGCCATGACTATCACTAACCTCGGAATGAGGCCATTGTTGCTGTCTGTCACTGTTGCAGAATATTTGTTCCAGAAAATAGATTTTTTTTTAAACTGACATACATACACCTGCCGATTTGGGGCTCATTGCTGATTATACACAGTGACATGCAAGGACTGATTTGTTTGCTATGCATAGTGACCGACAAACTAATGCTACGTCTGTGATGCAATCTCCGTGATTTGCAATAAAGTGTACTGTCACCCCTGGCACCATCAACAGGTCTGAGTCTCGTACATAGTGTTTGCTGCTCATGCTGGTGCTCTTGTGCAAACATGGCAACTTGCAGCATCTCTCATGTGTATGCCTACTGCCTATACATGGGTAGTTGGTGCAGGTGGCATTGTGGGGAGATGTGCCATTCCATGTGGTTCATGCAGGAGTCCTGTTGCAATCCGTTGGTGGATGTTTTGTGGTGCTTTACGACAGCTAGTCTGTGCTGGTGTCCTATGTCAGGTAAGCAAGGTGCACTTATGTTGACACTTGTGCTGTGTTGCTCCTGGGCTGTCATGCTGATGCTGGAGTGAGGAATGTTGGAGGCTCACATATAGGGAGCATTGTTGTCTGCAGGGGGTGGTGCCGTACATCCTTATGTGGGCTAAGTGGAGTACTTGGGACAGTGTGGGTCGGACTTTCTGGTGTGGCAGCCTTGTTTCAAGTGGTGTCCTCTGCCCTGATCTCTCTTGCAGGCAGTGCAGGTTTGAATTGTGCATCAGCATTTGCAGTTCACTATCATTACCCTTGATGCATGAGTTGTGTTTTTTTTTCTGTGGATGAATATGTTGATACCTACTGGCGTTCAGCTTGTTGTAGCCTGCAGTAACAGGGCCTAATCGGTGCATCCCCAGCCTTTTTCTTGGTGATGTCGCTTTCGATATCTACACTCGGCTTAGCCGTGTCTCCCATCTCCATTGCTTTGATGATATTGTGTCTGCCTTCCGACTTTGTTCTTGGTGGTGCCCGTACATCTCCTTGGGTGCTTGTTGTTCCTTCACCAGGGCATGGCCCATCATCTGTGCATCCCAAGGTGCAGTCACACAGGGCCTCATCACGAGTCTGGCGGTAACCCTTAAATGCGGCGGTAGCGCTATTAAGGCCGCATTTAAGGGTCTGCCAGATCATGGCTTTGGCGGATTTCCCCCCAGCTAATCTGCAGCAAAATTGCTGATTTTCGGCGCGATTACTGTCCGCGGGAAATCCACCGGCAGCAATAGCGCACATTTTCCCCATTGAGCCCGATGAGGAATGAGGAATTCCCGAATCGGCCCAATGGGGAATGGGCAATAACCCTTCCGCCAAACCCGTGATCCGGCGCTAATAGTGCCAGGGAGTTTGGCGGTAGGGCTATTAACGCCGGCGCTAATAGCGCCGGCGTTACCGCCCAACTCGTGATGAGGCCCACAGTATTCCACTTGTTCTTTGTCCATTGTTTGGTTGTGGGATGTTTCCTTTGCTCGCTCCATGGGGCACTTAGAGACTCCTTGTCCGAATTAACGAGGTGTCCTGTACAACAACAGTTGTCCATGCATGCACGTGATGCAATTGTGGGTGAGGTTCTGGCCCTGCTTAATGACACCACATCCATTCAATGTGGTAATGCATTTTGATCCATGTGCACTCTCTGGCATGTCCCAGTGTACCTCTGCTCCTTTAGCGTAAATTCTTTGTGAGTAAGTGTGTAGTGATTTGTTGCCATTGCCTGCTACCAGACGATGAGTGGGTAGTGTAGGTTCTGCAATTGGTATAGCGTATTCTACTCTTTATGCATGGCATGTCCAGTCGGAAAATGTGTTAATGTTGGTCTGCCAGTGTGATGTATTTGCTACGGAGTGTTAGGACTTTGTTCGGCTGAACTGTAGTTGTGTTGGTAATTGTTATGTGTCTGGCATGCCTACGTTTGGTCATGGGTGACCTGCCACGTAGGCGGCAAGTGTGGTGGTGTCGGTGTACGTGTGGACAGGTATGCAGGATCTAGTTCTACCGAGCGGTAAATGGTGGCTTGAGAGCTGCTATGTACAATGGAGTTGCTGTTGATCCCTGCTTCCTCCATTATCATCCCTTATGGGATTTTGGGGATGTGCAGTACTGGCATGGCGGAACTGCTGTATGTATCTGTCTATTGCTTTTTTGCACAGTGGGGGGCTATGTGCAAGGAGGTGTGCATGTTTTCTATTTGCTATGTGTTGACATGGCCAAATGCCTGTTTCCAGGGGTGTCTCAGGCAGGTGAGTGTGTGCAGGCCTTGCGTCACCTTTGTCATCCTTTCATCATGGACACTGCCTCATGTGCAGTCACTGTTCCCTTCAAGCAGCATGCATGCTCAAGTGAAGAAGCTGATGACCAGCCGCGCCCTCACTTGCACTGCTGTCGTACTGGTGTCCCCCCAGGTTAGCCGCCTGGTGCGTGGCTCTGGCCTGATGTCAGGTACTATTTCTGCATGTACACATTTGTATACTGTGATGTTATGCAGGATACAACAGGCAGGTATGATTTCATACACAACGTGTGGCCTGTACAGGAGGAAACCCGCCAAGTGATGTAGGCATCTAAATCGTGACTTCAGGAGGCCTCTGGTCTGCTCAATGATGCCCCTAGTGGCCCTGTGTGCCGTACTGTATCTTTTCTGTTGCGATCTGGTGGGCCGCAGGTAGGGTGTCATGAGGTGGGGCACAATGGATAACCCAATTCACCTGTGTGAGGAAGGTCATGAATCGTGTCATTGGCCCTCATTACGATACCGGCGCTAAACCATGCGCTATTAGCACCATGGTTGGTGCCAGTATCGTAACGTGTCCGCCATGGTGAAATGGGGAAATACCACCCCATTCCAAGGTTGGCGGGCGGTATTTTCCCATTTTCCCATGGCCCTTTCCCATTACCATTTTTGACCCATAGGGCATAATGGGAATGGCGAAGGTGCTAAGTACGGTACCGCAAATTGCGGTACTATACTTACCGCGAAGGTCCCTTTGCTGGTCCCTACTTTAACGGCTGGTCTAGACCAGCCATTGAGGTCGGGTCCCGCAAAGGGACCTTGTAATTAGGCGCTAATGGGTTAATGGCGCCGCAGCCTTTTACGGCGCCGTTAACCCATTAACGCCTGGGTCGTAATGAGGCCCACTGTGCATTGTGTGTTCCTTCATGTGTAATGTCGGATGCATGCTATTTGGCTTTGTGTGAACCGAGTGATGGTGTGCAAATGTTGCCATGGTAATGTGCCTGTGTGCCTGTGTGTGGATGCTTGGATGAATGTGTGTGCTGGAATGTGATGGATGTTACAGTACTTATCTATCAGCCACATGTCCCTGTAGTGTCCGGCTTCCAACTGCGCTCATAAGTTTGAGACCCGGAATATGTGACTGTCATGGCTGGAGCCCCGTAAATTGGCATACACATCCATGAAAAACCCATCGGCATCACAGACCAGTTGTGCGCTGATGGAGTGCCGGTTCCAGTACATGTACGCTTTGGCCTGGGGTGGGCATAGTGCGACATGGGTACAGTCAATGGCACCACTGACCCAGGGCAATCGGTGCACATTGTAGAATCTGCGTGCCACCTGTCTTTGTTCGTCCGTAGTTGAGGGCATGTGGACATGCCATGGGCCGCACAATATGATGCATGCCATGACCTGATACAGGGCGCGTGACAGCATGGAATGGGAGATGCCTGCAGTAATGCCACAGGTCCTCTGGAAAGGGATCTGCTTTCTATGGGTTCAACAGAGACACTTGTGAGGATGCTATAAGTGGAGAGTTCAAGATCTGATAGATTACAGAGGTTTAGGTCTGGTTAGCCGTTGATGAGCGGGAATGTGTTATGGCTAAAGAGAAAAGCTTAGTTATTTATTTATTTATTGGGTATTTATAATCCACCTATACAGCAAATGGTGTTTCAAGGCACACCAAGAAAAAAGAGGGGGAGAGGGAGACAGGGATGAAGAAAAATAAAAACGGTCCTACTAGACCTTGTGTCATTTGGATTGTGCAAGTTCAGTAACAAGAAGTGCAATGGAGTGGGGAGGAGGGGGAAGTGCCGGTCAGAGCGGAATGCACTAATGCTAAGGAGGCAAATGAAGTGCAGGTTGGGGTGGCAAGTGTGCAAAGGCTAGGGGAGAGAGCCCTCCCAAGAGTTATAGGTCAACTAGTATTGATGTGCTGTGGTGTCTTTTGGGGATTTGTGTGTGTAGTGAAGGTGGTAGGAAATCTTAGCGGGGAGTTGGCTGCTCGGGGAAGAAGTGACTAGGCCTTACAAGGCAAAATAACCTGGTGTCCTACCTGCACTTCTACAGCTGGCCTCTTGCAGACAGGTTACATTTCACTTTCTCAGTTGCCACCGTCAATCCCTCCCTCTCGCTCCCTTTCGCTCCCCCTCACACAGATAATGTTGTATTGTAGGTGAATGGAAATAAAGCAGGAACATCTGCTCAGAATAAAACCCACTGTAGTCCCAAATTGATGAACCTTGCACACTCACTGTTTTCTGAACAAATCCGAATACTGCTTAGGCCACCTCCTAATGCTAACTCCATCCTCCATATCATCCAGAGCCAGAGACTCTGAATGAGACTTCTATTGGGGAGCTAATTGGCAACCATTGGTAACCGCAGCCATTGAAAGTCTTTTGGTTCATTGTTAGAGCAATGGTAACAAAGGGAGGGCGCTTGTGTGATGCACATAATAGCAGACGGCACCAGAGTGGAGGGATTAGCCGGTCAAGTGGCACAGCGAGTAGAGCTTGACACCCGTGCAGAGCTTGCTAACGCAGGTTCAAATCCGGCAAGGCCAAACTCAGCCCTTCATCCTTCCGAGATCGATAAATGAGAACCACACACCATGGGTAATAATAAGCAGCGCTCAGATACCTGAGGGTTCGTAGCGCTATATAAATGCCAAATTATTATTATAATTATTATTATAAGGTCTATGGTGCTTGACCCAAATCTTCCACCAAGGTCCTGTTAAAGGGCCATTACTAAAATTGATAATTGTGCTGGGTACATTATAGTTTAGTTTGAATGTACCGCTTTGCCTCAGGAGCAGGTCAGAGATGAGAGAATTAAAGTGGGAGGGGCATGAGATGTGGGTGTGCTCCTGGATTACAAGACATACAAACTGTGTGTTGCCTCCTCAAACATACTGTAAACAAGTAATAATGCATAAATACAGTGCTAAATATTTTGGCGGATGGAGGGTCTGAAGAGGTGTATAATAACATGGACTACTGAGAAAACAGTGTCCACTGACAACACTCCAGGAGAATAAAACAAGCCTGGTCAGTGTACTGCCGGTGCAACGAACTACAACTCCCACATAACAGGCCTAAAAAACAGTACTCACCAATTGTTTGTGACTACAACGCCCATCAGCTCTACAAAGGAAATTCAATGGATGGCTAATGGAGATTGAAGGTCGAATTATCTCATGCCCACAGGGAATGTAGCAATGAGTTTATGGCCCTCTGGAACATGCATATGGTAATGGATGGAATTACACTAGAATAATTCTGAGTCCAAATAACCGGACAAACTCAAGAAGATGGCAAGTTACTGTTTTATTAACAATTGTCTAAAACAGGGTGGTTACAACGAACATCAACGGACGTACGCTCAGTCTCTCAATGATCTCCACAACAAATACAATTCTTATACTCAATAATGCATCAGAGTGATGTCATACTATGTGGTATAGTAAAAAACCTATAAAGGGTCGGGATTGGTTAAGGGAAACATCTAGATATACACTTGTATAGGAGCTAGGATTGTTACTGGCTGTCCGATATCAGGTGGACAACTTATGTCTATCTCTTAAAACATGTCATTTTGGAAACATTAGATAGACAGTTTCTCATTGATCTTACAAGCTATAAGGTCCTTCGTTAAATGGGCTAATAAAATTGGTTGGCACACTTGTACCAGGTGTGGAACATTCGGTTAATTGAGCAGCACGTAAGCCGAGACCCAGGTGCAGAGCGATAGGACATGAAGCTAACTCACCACCCAATTGGTCTTGCATCTCTCATCACCCATGACTTCTGCCATGAAATTGTCTTTGTACTTGGCCTTGCAGAGTATTCTCATCTTTGGGAATGCACGAGAGTGAGGGTACTCGCTATCGTGTCTGGAACTACAAGATAAAACTCTATTTCCATCCTTGGCTCACGTGACAGGAGACCACGATCCGGTCCATTTTGCAGCTTTTAAATGCTATAAATGAAATAACACTTGGCATCCGCTGTGTTATTTCTTGCACCTTAACGTGAGAAGATTCATCATCCGCACAATCGTTCTTCTTCAGGGTATATAGCTAACCTCATTTTCTAGGATCTTGACTTAAGGCCAGACAGCCTCGACATGCAGCTGCATGAGCCTGTTAATCTGCTGCGTCACAGTTTTTCCATTCCCACTTCATGGTTTCTGGCTTACCTATTTCATGATACCAATGTCTAGTTTCTGTACAATGGCGGTTTCATCTGCATTTTATTCACTACTCATAGCTAGGCTCTATGATGACTTGATCTACCTTGCATTTCAGTTTCTGTACATTTATTGAGCTTCTGTTGTCTGCAGCACTTTGTTAACTTGTAATTTTCTTCTTTGACATGTGAGACTTCACTCAATCCTTTTCTCCGTTGTTTGTCATTTAGCATTCATACGTTGTCTTCATGAAGTATCTCAGGATGTTGTGCACACTTTCTTCACATCATCAGTTCATTTGCTTAGCTCCTTCTCATATTCCATCAGGGAGTTCCTCCTGCAGGATGTCATCACTTTGGGGGTACATTCGATAGAGTTGTCTCAATGGGTATCTTCTTCCAAACACTTGCAGCGGCATCAATACGATAGCTGGTGTCAGGCAAAGCACAGTCTCATGTCTCTAGAATAGGGGAAGGAGGGGGAGCGGGATCTACTGCAGATGTATACCGCTGCTCCTCTACATTCCCCCCTCTGGTTGAGTCCCCGACCACCTCTTCAAGTTTTTCTGCTCTTTTGTATTTTCTCTCTTGAAGTGTTTCTTAGGTGTCCATAATTTTGTCACCCCACTCACTGTGCCTGATGTTTAAACCTGTTCCTCCGCACTCCAGGTTATGTAGCTGCATTGTCCATTCATGGTACAGTGTCATGGCCACTGGGCAGGAGCCCAGTACTTCACTTAATGCAGGGTCCCAATGGACCCAGTCTTGGCACCTATGGCACACAGAACACCAAAGGCACGTGCAGCAAGGACGGGTGGGGCCCTCTTATCACAGGGAAGGCACATACAGAAGACAGAAGGAGGAGCTAGGTGGGGCCACAAGGCGGGGCTTAAGGGGAGTGGCTGGGGCCAGGCTATATAAGCCGGCCCCACCCGCATACTGGCGGTTCGCATTAGTTTGCTGAGAGCAGCTTAACACTTACTGCCATTCAGAGGACTCTTACCTGATTCAGCACGTGCGCCTTCAGTCTCCGGAACCCTCCACCACCTACCTGGTTCAACACGTGCATCTCCATTCTCCGGATACCTCGACCATCTTACCTGAATTCAGCCAGACCATCGCCGGAAAGTCTGCCATCTGCTTTCCGCTCTGCGGGCACTGCGCAAGCCTTACCTGAAGTCCCGCCATCACCAGAAGCATTGCCATCCACTTCTCATTCCACAGTCACTGCGCACGCCTTACCCGAGGCCACACCATCGCTGGAGGTGCTGCCGTCTGCTCCCGACTCCGCCGCAGCCGCATTCACCTTACCTGCCTTCTGAAATCCTCAGCAGATACCACCCAGCATCCTTACCTGCTCCAGACTTCACCAACAAGGGGCCTTCATCGGGCGCAGCCTGCGCGTGGATCTTCACCTCCGGCAACCTGAAGGAGTCAGACACCGCTCGCCAGCCATTGCCGCTCTGCCGCATCTGCAAGAGAATAAGAGACACAAGGTGAGCGGTCACACAGACTTTAAATTGCTAAAGCAGCACAACTCACAAACTTTGTGCAATTCCTAAAAACATGACTTACTTACCAGTGGTGGGATCATCCGGAGCAGCCTCTTCTCTCCACCATGCGCTCCTGGGTCATCTTCATCATCTACAGGGGAGAGAACCATATACCATTACACACAATCTAACTTGAGACAGTATTGTTACAAGAATACAGACAACAACCATTATTATAAATACTTACCGTCAAGACGGAATGGTTGCAGCCAGTCTGGACCTCCACAATTTGAACGAGTGACGTAACTAGGTCCATCCGCAGCGCCCCTGCTGAAGAAAGCAGGATGGAGAGCTCATCCTTACATACAAGCAGGTGAGCCTGCATGGGTAAACTTCTACGCACTACCTTTTGGCACGAAAGGGCAGAGGGGAACTGCGACTCCACCACGCTATCCTTACTCCCGCTCCTCTTATCACAGGAACAAGCCCAGCCATCAGGATCCCCGGCAAGACAGCAGTTGGCGGAGAGAAGCGACCAGAGGGAACAAGATCCGGGGAGGGCTCCAACGGTGCCCCAACGTCCCCGCAGAGACCAGGTGAACGTAACATACAGTAGACCCAATGTCCCATGTAATTCTTATGATCCCTCGGATACCCGAATTCCGTTCCTTCAGGTGCCACAATACTAGCTTTTATGTAGTCTCTGAGGGCACCATCGGTCAGCACTTGGTCTTCTGGTTCATCCATTGCATACAATCATGATCTTCATTCCCACTGCTTTCTTTGCTATTTTCTTACATTGTCTAATTATTATTCTGATCATACAGAATCCAAATATGATTATCACCAGTGTTGCTCCAAGGAACTTGAATACGTTTGCCATCCAATAAGGTATCCATGAAAATAGGAGTGTGAACCAACTGTCCTCTCCAATGGCCTCTGTCTCATCCTCAATTATTATGTGCAGATCTGTCAACATAGATATCGCATCCGTCAAGGTCCCGTCCTCACCGTCATGAGATGGTATGAATGTGCAACATGATGGTCCGATCTTGACACAAACACCTCCTTCCATTGCTGTAATCATGTTGCAGACATATCTGTTCTGGAGGGTCATCAGCCTTATGGCCCTCAATTCTTCCTTTATGACGTTAGATTCTTTTATAGTGGCATTGATTGTTTATAGCAGCTCCCAGCTGGTGATCTGTAGCCATTTGGCATTCACTGCTGTTTGAATTCCAGGCATGAACATAGATGTGAACATCACCGCAGGTCTGCTAAAATATTTTCAGGAATGTTTTCATAAGCCATTAGGAATTTTTGTGAGAAATAATTCAATCTCTTCATCCTCCAGAGTTTTATTGACCTTTCTCTTCTAAGGTGATCGTCCACTTTTGGAACTTCTTCAATCTTCAGGTCACTGTGTGGAATCACCAAGGCTGGAACATGGATATCTCTGGAGGATAACTCAGGGGCAACATGCTCGCCTGGGAAGCAAGACGGCACAGAGAACTCATTTTGTTCTACCCTTATTATGACCAACATTATTTTTTCCTTTGCTTCAAAAGCACATTGTCGCATTAATCAGTGGGACTACACACACTGGGCCTGCTTCATCTTCCACCCATGGCAGCAGTTTGGAGTACGTGGCTCAAGACTTCAGCCACTCATCATTCACCTCTTGCACTCCTTGCACTGCTTCCTTCTTCAGCAGATGAACTGTACAGGACTCATTCCATGTTCCCATCCTTTGTTTGTACTCACTCATCCATAGATCAGCAGTTGTGAACGTTAGGAGTATCCAGGCATTCCAGTTTTCTCTGTCTTGTCAGAACAGTTAATTCTTCATTTCTTCAACAATCACCTTGTCTAATCCTGTAGCAGGATACATGAGCATTCTGTCTTTCAATCCAGGCTCTTTCTCCATTTGTGTTGTCTTGATGTAATTATCCTGGCATGGAAACAACTCTTTATCTCCACCACAAGGTTGCCCGGTTCCCTTGAAACTGTTCTCTAGTAGTAGATGCTGCTAGATGACTGAGGCATTTTGCATTGTGAGTTGGCATCTCCTTTGAAATGAAGGTCTTTACTGTATTCATGGCATGGAGGATGAGAGATCAGGCATAACAATTCTTATCAGATGCTCTCTCCCCCACCTTTTTCGTGTACTGGTACAACCTTTTATTCCCCAGGTGAGCTGCATTATCAAGATAGGTATGTATCCCCGGAGTAAGATGGTGGTCAGAACCTGGCTGATTTTGAAGGGCAAATAAGGCCGGTGGTAGGGAATATAGCCATCCCTTCTTCAAGATTAATTTAACATTGCCTATCCTCTCTTTGAGGAGACCGTTGACTCTCTCACATATGCCACTTGCTTGTGGATGATGAGCAGAAGACAGCATATGCCATATGCTCAATAGAAGTCCTATTTGTTGAAATAGCTCATTAACAAAATGTGGTCCATTATCAGATCTTAATACTTTGAACACACATCCTGATGCACACTAAAAGCTTTGCTGTGCAGGTGGCATCAGGGTGTGTACAAGGACCGGCTTCAACCCACCTAGAGAAGGGACACACTGCCACTAATCAATACCTGTATCCATTACATGTCTGCAGCATATCGACGTAATGGATATGTAAATGTTGAAATGGACTATTCGGTAGAGATATTACTCCTCTGATTGTTCTCAGTGAATGCCCAGCAGTAAACATTTGACACACAATGCAGTTCACCATGAAGTGTGCAAAGTGTTCCAATAAATTGGGGATAAACCAGTCTTCTGCAATTGTGGCAGGAAGACTTTCTCTGGTTATATGCGTGGAGTAATGTAGCTGCTGAATTGCAACTCTCAACTATGTCGCCGGTATCACTGGCGTTCTAGTGCTTTCCAGTCTCCATAATGCTTCTGTGGGGGATAAAGAAAGAACACCCCCTTCATTTCCCTAGCTCTTGCTCTTCTTGTGGGACTCTACCCTGGATCTCTATTAGTATGTGCAATTGATAGCATATTAAACCTTTCTGGTATTAGCATGATTCTATTCAAAATTTCTTTAGCATCTTCAGTATCAAAACTCCAAATTTCTGAAGAATATGTAATTCTTTTTGGCTTCTATGTCTGCGGCTTTGTTTCTGTAAGAGATAAAGTCTGTTTGTTTAGTATGTGCTGCGCACTTTACGACTGCTATGGCTACTGGGAGTTGTACTGTCTTAATGAGTCTGTTCAATAAATATGCATGTTTCACTGGAGTGCCGTCTGCACGGATATAGCCCCTCCTTTTCCAATGTGATAGCCCTGCATGTACAGTTGATGTCACATAGGCAGAGTCACTGTACACTGTCACTTCCTGCCCTTCTTTTTTCTTGAGCGCAACAATAAGCACTACCAATTCTGCCACATGTGCTGAACAAAATTGACGGTTTTCTTGCACTCGATACTACCTCAAATTCACCATTTAATCTGTGCCTTACAACTTCGGATCCTGAATGCCTCTCCCCACTAGTTTGATCAATTTTCAAAGAACCATCAATAAAGAGAACCCCCCAAGCTAGAGCATTTTCTTTCACACAGGGTATTTCATCATAGAATTTGACATGATTTGAAAAGTCAAGCACATGATCACCTTCTTCTATAGGCTCAGCTAAAAACGTGGCTGGGTTCACTATTGTACACCTCACTACCTTAATTGCTGGATTAGAAATCATTACTTCGTAATCTGAAACTCTTTGTGAAGTCAATGCACCCTTGGATTTCTCTAAAATGGCAAATAAGTCATGCTCCACATAGGGAGTCAGGGAACAGCCCATGGTAATACTTGTGGACTTCTCAATTGCAAATGCGGCAGCAGCCAAATATTGTTCACATGCAAAAAATGTCCTCTCATAACTGGATCTAAAATCCAACTGAAGTATGCCGTTGTTCTTTGTGTGAGTACTGCTGTCATTACAGACCCATTTGTGTGTGGAAAAGAAAAATCTTCGCTGTAGTTGGGAATCCATAAAACTGGAGCTGTACAGTACAGATTGTTCTTATTAATTCCTCAAATCCTTCCTCCATTTCTTCAGTGTATTCTATCTTTTCCTTACCATGCAAAATTGGCTTAGTATACATACTGTAGTCGAACACCAAGGCCCTGAAATAATTGTATAAACCTAGAAAATGCTGCATCTGCCTCACTGTGTTTGGCTTTGGTGTCTTAATGATAGCCTCAGCTCTTTCAGGTGTCACCTTCTTTCTTTCATGTGAAATTTACTGGCCTATTTACAACACCTCTTCCTGACAATACTATAATTTCTTCTTGTCTTGTATCCTTTGTCTGCTAATATAGTAATTAACTGAACAGAGTCTTGTGTACATTCATCTTCTGTTTCACTGCAGACTAGTATGTCATCTACGTACTGAATTACCAGGCTCCTGAGTTCAATGTTGCCTAGATCCATCTTAGAACCCTATTAAAGATCAATGGGGACTCACAATACCCTTGAGGTAAGCGAGTATACGTTAGTCACTTTTGTCTGAACTTTAAGGAAGTAAGATCCTGTGAGTCCTTGTGCAACAGGATCAAGAAAGATGCATTTTTCAAACTGGTCACCGTGAAATACTTAGCTCCAACTGGGATACTACACAATATTGTCACAGGATTTCCCAGCCGATGAAGTGAAACTAGGGAGCTTACATTTTAAGTTATCCTTATCCATCTGAGGCCATGGAATATATTGTGGACTTGCTCCCCCCCTTCTCTGGCAAGGGGAACTGTGAGAACCCCTTCCCATAGTCGGATCCCACTATTTGATTACCTAATGCAGGGGTGATCATCCCTATTAGTCTGCATGCTGGCAACAACCTTAACCTATCCACATAAGGTGGAGATTCTCCACTCTCACAACACAATCGTCTTCGGGGAAGCTCAGGATATGGTACAGGATCTGGTTTTCTTTCCTTAAGTTGTTCCAGATATGTTCATTTTACCTCTTTATCCATCTGCTGACTGCCCAGGGGGACACACACACCCTCTCCCTCTGTCTCACAACCTGACTCTCTTTCCTCGTCTGACATTGCCAGACCCCAACTAGTGTGACTATCATCTTCATCTTCTTTATCCAAATGTAATCTGCTCAAAGACAGTGCATCGAGACCTCACTGCCTATTATACTGTTTTATCTTTTTGTCCACTTCCCTTTGCTGTCTCGCATCCCTTCTTACCCTTTCATCTTCTTGCCTTTGTTATTCCCTTCTTACTTCCTGTCTTCGTTCTTCTTCTTCCCTCCTTCTGTGTAATCTTTGTCCTTTGCTTTTTGTGCCTCTTCTTCCTCTCTCTTCCTTTGTCTCCTGTCTCTTTCTTCCTAATGTTATACTTCCTTTGTTCCTCTGCCTGCTTTTCCTCTTTCTCTTGTTCTCTATCTATTTGTTCATTTCGATGCCTGCTTTTACTTCCTTGCTCATCCTCCCTCAATCTCTTTTCATTTTTATATATGTTCTTCTTTTCTTGCTCTACTTTGTGTTCTCCCTGCCTAACTTCATCAATCCTTTTCCCATCTAACTTGAGTAATATCTGTCCTCCCATCCATTTGTTCTGTACAAGCTTTACCTCATCAGCCCTATCCTTTTCTCCTTTTAATCTCTTGATTTCTCACTCTATGTCTGTCAATGTATTCAATCTCTCGACCTCTTTCTTGCTGATCGCGTATGAATTTACAGGCATCTACCTTCCTTTTGCTGTCTTCTGGACTGTCATCACTACTGTAAACAGGGGGTTTATATTTTGGTTTACCATACCACACCGCTGCTTAGAATTCGTTTAAAGGATAAACCCCTATTTCGTCTGTATCTGTGCTTTTAATTTCGGGCAAAGTAAGAGGAGTTGAGGGCTCAATGCCTTCCCCTTTATGCTGATTAAGCATCCACTCCTCTTGGTACATTCTACAAAGTTCTGAAACTACCAATCTTTTCTCTAATTTCTTCCCTGTGTATGCAGCGTCCACATATGTGGTCATATGTTGTAATATTTTGCTTTTGAAAGTGATCCCCCTTGTGGCCATGACATGAACATTTTATCAGCTGTGCCCTTTATCCATTCTGCATTGTACTGTTTGAGTTTGGGCGGATGTCTTGGTAGTGGCTTGCAAAGGTGCAAAGGAGGGGTATCATCCATAATGACAAGTCACAATTGACTGTCAATACTTACCAGATAGCTTCTCAAATCTCTATCTGAGAGTAGTCAGCCACCACTTTTAATCTTAAAACAACAAATATGAGCACCATCAATCTCTCAATCCTCTTTTATTTCAACAACCTGTCTGTCTTCTGATTGGCACCAGTTATCTACTACACCTTAACTTCATACAACATCACGTCCAACCTTCACAGCTTATTACCTCTCAAAACTTCACACAACAAATAATACTCAAAATAATGACACAATACACATCAATAACCCCTGTCATCACCTTCCCTTCTTTTATAACTCTTTATAATAAGAGGTATACTTCCCATGCCTCCAATTATATTACCCTATACAGGGTTTAAGGCATCACCTTTCCCAGTCCTGACTGTGCATATTCTCTCCCTTAAAAAGGATTACTTACATGTTCCTTTATTTCCCCAACATTTCCTGTTACTCAAAAATATCACAACTCCGCCCCTTATTGCCATTTCCCTTAGTCTACTTACATCAGTTAATCAACTTGAGGCCTTTGGTATCCACTTGTTCTCCAATCCGACCAATCCGCCTTCCGTCTGCAGAGAGCCTGTGGAAACAGAACAAGGATTTCTTCAAAGAGGGACCTGACCACTGCCTCGATTCTTCTTGCAAGCTTATTTCTATCAGCTGCTCTCCACAGGAAACTCCACAATCTTCCAGCTAATGGCAGAGGATTCCCGATCGTCCAAAACTCTAAAGTCGAACTGGTTTGGATCTGAAACCATCTGCACTGCTACCACATGAGCTTATGGCCCTTTGGAACGTGCATATGGTAATGGATGTAATTACACCAGAATAAGTCCAAATTACCAGACAAACTCAAAAAGATGACAAGTTACCGTTTTATTAACAATTGTCTAAAATAGGGAGGTTACAAAGAACATCAACGGACGTAGGCTCAATCTTTCAATGAACTCCAAAAAAATACAATGCTTATACTCAATAATGCGTCAGAGTGACGTCATACTAAGTGATAATAGTAAAAGACCTATCAAGGGTCAGGACTGGTTAAGTGAAACATCTAGATAAAAACTTGTATAGGAGCTAGGATTGTTACTGGCTGTCCAATGTCAGGTGGACAACGTATGCCTACCTCTTAAAACGTGTCACTTTGCAAACATTAGATACACAGTTTCTCATTGGTCTTACAAGCTATAAGGTCCTCTGTTATATGGGATAATACAATTGGTTGGCACTCTTGTGCCATGTCTGGAACATTTGCTTCATTTATCAGCACATAAACCCAGACCCAGGTGCAGGGAGATAGGACATGAAGCTGCTTCACTACCCAATTAGCCTTGCATGTCTCCTCACCCATGCTTCTGCCATGAAATTGTCTTTGTACTTGGCCTTGCAGAGTATTCTCATCTTTGGGAATGCACAGGAGTGAGGGCACTCACTAACGTGTCTGGAACTCCAAGTTCAACCATTTTGCAGCTTTTACATGCTCTAAATGAATTAAAACTTGGTATACTTTGTGTTCTTTCCTGCACCTTCACGAAAGATGATTTATCCTCTGAACACTTGTTCTTCTTCTGGGTAGATAGCTGACCTCGATTTCTAGGCCACACAGCCTCGCCACGCAGCTCCATGAGCCTGTTACTCTGCTGCAACCCAGCTTTTTCATTCCCGCTTCATGGTTTCTTGCTTACTTATTTCATGATATCAATGTCCAGTTTCTATACAATGGCGGCTTCGCCTGTAATCTATTCACTACTCATAGCTAGCCTCTATGATGACATGATCTACCTTGCGTTTCATCATCTGTACATTTATTCAGCTTCTGTTGTCTGCAGCACTTTGTCAACATGTAATCTTCTTCTTTTATACGTGCGGGTTCACTCAGTCCTTTACTCCGTCATCCGTCCTTTAGGATCCATACATTGTCTTCATGAAGTATCTCAGGATGTTGTACACACTTTCTTATGACATCATCAGTTAATTTACTTAGCTCCTTCTCATAATCTCATAAAATTCAGAGAGTTCCTCCGGCAGGTTGTTGTCACTTCGGGGGTACATTCAATAGGATTGTCTCAATGGTTATCTTCTCCCATATATTCACTGCAGTATTGGTATGATAGCTGTTGTCAGGCAAGGCACAGTCTCATGTGTGCACTATAGAGGAGGCAGGGGCGGGATCTCCTGCAGTTGTGCTCAGCTGCTCCTCTACAGCAACTTCAAACCCTGCTTCCCCAGTTGTGGTATGAAAACAGTATATATCATATATGTAGTAATGTGTGCAGTATACCAAACGTAGAAATAGATCTGCAAGGACTGCATCTGTGAGAGTGTGTAGCTCATGAAAACATGAAATAATAAACGCACAAATAACAATGTGTACCAAAAAACAGCATGAGGTGAATGCAGAGTGTAAATAAAGATAAATGACTATTTAATAACACAGGTGTAAAATATACTGCTCAGTGTGCAAAATATTCACTTGCTACTAGACATTGGCTAGTAATATTTAACTCTTGGCGAGTAAGAAATGGTGTGTTGTGTGTATGGAAAGAATTCAGGTGGTGATTTACTTTTTTAAGGCTGGCTTAGAACTTGAATTGTTTCACCCTGATTTACTGAACACATTAAAAGTAACACCAGTGGGGTGGTTCGAATCCTGGGACCCAGATGATTTAGGGGTCACCCAGTTGCTTAGGTGTTTGCCCAGTTGATGAGGTACACACCAGTTTTGAACCTTTGTCCCCAATCATCTTTTTAATTTTTTTTTATTTTCTTTGTTTGGTTGAAAAATGAAACCTTTCAAATCATTCATACAAATATTTACAAAAATTACATTCCGTAATACCCATATTTACATAATTTAATCCAAAACTATTAGCTTTCCAATCTGTACATTTTTACATGTCACAAATCAAATTAATTAAAACACTAATAAAACAAAGATTAGCTACTTCATATCAAAAAGAGTCAAATGTTGGAGTTAGATACAATCAGATTTCCGAAACAGATTGATTTAAATTCGGAAGAATCACACTAATACACTGTACCAGTGTGATGTGTATTGAAGTTTTCCAACTAGTAAGTAATAGACTCCAAATTTCATCTTCCAAATGGTGGCATGTAAATTGAAATAAATTCTTAAAATATTTTTGCTGTATAGTAGTTGTTAATGCATGGCCACTAAATGTGCTAGGGTTTCTATCTACATGCTATTATTACAATTCCAATACATATTTAGATTTTTCGAAATGTGTCCCCTTCTAGCAAGGATCTCATTTGTTGGACATAGATTCAGTCGCATTCTCAGCAATTGGCTTCTAACATAATTCGACGGGCATTTGAAAAGATAGCTTTCCATGGTCCGCATACGTTTATGACCAAATAATGAAATGTATAATCCACATATTTTTTACATTGATCTTGGGTAATAATCCAACATGATGGTAAAGAGCTATCTTAACTTTTACCGGGTTCAGGATCAAAAGTTCCAGCGCTATATTGGCGTCATCTAATTCGTCTAGGAAGCACTTAAACCAAGCTTTTGGAAATTTATCTGAGATCAGACGATAATGTGCTATATAATTTAATACATTCTTTGCTGATGCTCCTATCAAGCATTTTCTAAAGAAGCCACACATTTTCCAAATTACTTGGCCGTGTATTGAGATGGCACCCAATTCATACCGTAAAAGTGGTATCAGTGTACACCTCGGAAGTTTGAAAACTGACTTCCAAAACCTCCCCTCATATTAGTCCCAATAGAGTTTATGTTTTAGGAACAGTGTGTCAGATCCATATGTGATTATAGGAATCACTCTTTGTTGAAAGAAGGTCATTATATGACTAGAGTTGAATTTACCGTATTTATGCAAGAGTATTTTCACTTGCGAGATTAGTGTTCTAGTTTTAGCATCTAACATTAGTGAATGAGTACGGTCACTCTGACATCCTGTAAATGGCATTACTCAAGTACTTGTAGCTTTCTACGACAGTCAGCTTTTGCTTTCCCAAGGACCACCTTAAATTAAGAATATTCTTTTTAACTTTTCTTCGACATATAACAACTTGCACTTTTCAGTATTAATTGTTAGATTATTTTTGATAGCATATTTATTCAAACAGTCTAGCAAGTTTTGTAAGCCTTGTGGTGTTTGAGAGAGAAGGACAAGGTCGTCAGCATATAATATCAGGTGATTTTTTTAATTCCTAGTTTAGGTGCATCCGCTAACATATCATCAAAAGCAACACCTAAATCAAAATGAATAAATTGAATAGGGTCGAAGCCAAGATGCACCCTTGCTTCAGACCCCTTTCTGTCCTAATTCGGGAGGATAAATGCCTGTCCAACAATAGCCTTGCCTGGATAGTAGTGTCAGAATGTCATTTTTTGATTATAATCAAGAGAGATGTAGGACATCCATACCGTTTCAATTTGGAAAAGAGTAATTGGAGATCAACCGAGTCGAAAGCCAAACGAAAATCCACAAAGGCTATACATAAGGCTTGATTTCAATTGATGTATTTGGATTTTAGGGTGTTATCATATTTAGAGAAGTGCCAAGACCGGCAACAAAACCTGTCCTGAAAGGGATCTCTTATGTTATTGGTACTGATCCATGCATTAAGGTCTTGTAGCACAATGCGGGAGTACATATTCCCCAGAGCATCTAACAATGCAATGGGTCTGTAACTTTCTGGCTTACAATTATCTCCTTTTATATTAAGTGGAACGATTATGGAATGTTTCGAAGATGATGGGATGAGTAGTTTATTTTTTGAAATATGAGAAACAAAATGTCAGTCAAAGCTCAGAATGTGGCTTAAGAATGTTATTTGACAGGCCATCTGGGCCTGGGGCTTTAGGCTGACTAACTGCATTAATAAAATGCAATATATCAGATTTTCCTATATCAAGATGAAAGCGATCACACACACTGTCTACTTCAAGAGTGCATGTCGCAACAGGGCTTGCAAGAATTTTACTAAAGTAATCCACCCAGACTACTTCTGGTACACTATAAGCCTGTATCATCATTTGGGAGGTAGATGTTACATTATTAAGCGCTTGCCACATACGAGCTGTTTTCTTATCTCGCAAAATTGTTAGCATCTTTGCACCATCAGCTTGGTACATCTGAGGCTGTTTTTATGTGGGTTAAAGCTTCGAATCGCTCACCCACTGGTAAATTGGCCTCACATTTTTGCTGACTAATAAAAGCTTTCCTATTCTTAACCGCATCATCAAATGCATGGTTCTTGTGTATGTGTCTCTTCTGATTTGTGTTGTGAGAACCACATTTTTGTAAAACATCATAGTAGGGAGTTGTACCTGAATCCTGATTGGATTTAGAATGGACAAATGCATCATTTAAAGAATGCCTAGTTGTGATAATGATTTTTCTGTCCACCTCACATGCTTTACTCTCTTATCAGATGTTATTGTTCCCGTCCACATTTGTCTGTTAAGCTTTTGTTGTCATGGAGAGGTAAACAACTGTACACACAGCATATTGTGATCACTGCACGGTACTGTTTCAATTCGAAACGATTTAACTTTAGAAAGTAACCTACTATCGACATAGATATCATCAATTGTTGCTTTCATACATCTTCGAGACCATGTCGGTTGTGGAGGGCTATGATGGATGCCAGTGCCATTTAACATATATAGAGATCTCGATTTCATCAAGTGATCTCAAGGGATCTTCCTTGGCTGTTCTTGAAAATTAGTTTGGTCAAAACAATGCAGATTAAAATCCCCCGCTACTATTGTGTGGGAGATTTCAGGCACCACAGCAATATAATCTAGCATAGTGGATACATCACTGAGAAATTTCTGATTTTCAATGCCTTTTGGATTCCAATATAAGTTGACTAGAGCATACAGAATAGTGTTAACTGAGATGATTGTCAATTGTGAATATGGATTAGGCGAGTGTGCAAAGATTATAGATACATTTGCACTGCTCTTTGAACTTGTAATGAGGTCAGACATAGGGCGGCCTCTAGTTCCCTTTCAGGCAGGAGTTAGGTATAATTTATCATCATTCCAAATTGGGTATAAGTGATCCAAGTCTCCTGCAACATAACTATGCCAAACTTTTCTAAATCACAGTTCATATTGTTAATTAAATGTTGAAAACCGCATGTGATCCACGAGACTAATGAGACCACAGAATTATCTTTTTGATGCTCTAGCTAACTTCTACAATCCACACAGTTGCAAAAACAATTAGGGTTCTTACGAGCAATGGAATCATGTCCACCATCATTTTTAGACAAAGTCACAACTTTTTTTCCCTGCTCTTTGGGGATCATGACATCATCAGGAGCCTCCACCGGCCCAGTTAGTAAAACAAAACCCATGTTATATAATGTTTCTTTAGATTGCCAGATAACATTTCTCACACTCTTGATCGAATCCATAGTTGTACAGTGATTAAAAGCTTTTTTATGAATTAACTCTACCTGCTCAATATCCAAGCTGTTAATATCATCAAGCAACGGGACGTCCGAAAAGAGTTCCATTATACTATGACGATTTAAATCATACTGCAGATATGGAGCAGGACGGCAGTCAACAATCAAACAGGTCATATTATTATCGTTCAAATTAAAGCAGGTCTGTGTTTTAACCATAGAGGGAGTTTTTAAAGTGTTTGCAGGAAGAGTACTGTCTTTTGAATTCACTGTTTTGTTTTGGCAGTAATGCTTGTAACATACGAGCTATCTCAGCACCACAGCTCTAAGAGTGAGGGTCATCTCCACCCGAACGAGAGTTACTGCCTTCATTGAGGCTTGTTTAAGTGTTTGTTTCCACAGTATTCTTGCCACAAGGTAAGTGTTTCTGAAACTTACATACCTCACTAGCTAATTTAGGGCCAGGTTGTATTTTGTCAGAAGACTGTGATTCAGTATTAAAAGCTTTCACATGTCCGCTACCAGAGACCGAGAGGGGATCCTACATATCCCTCAGGGTCGAGGGCAGGAGCCATCAAATCCCTCAGATTGGCAAAATGAGACATGTACGCATCAACTTCTCTCCTGATTTCTTGGCATCGTAATTCTTTTTTTTTCTGATCATCCTGATGTAAAGGCATTTTTAATTGTTCATGGGAATTGCAAACATCTGAATCACTTGGCTTGGGAATAGACGTAGCTCTATGCTTTTGGACAGCTTTGCACAAATCATCCAACTGGGCATACGGGTCAATAGGTTGTTCCAATTTATCCACAGAGCCTGTTTTTAGTTTGCGTACTTGATCTGGCAGCATATATTTTTTAAAAACTGCTGAAGATGCTTTTCGAAAATTAGTGGATGGATCCTTCAAGGTTTTATTAAACTGTTTAGATGCTGCCGTTGTAGTTTGTTTGACACCTTTGATATTTTTTGTTTTCTTCCCAACATTACCTACACCTTTTACAGAGCTGCTTTTTTTTGCAACACCACCTGTTTTCGAAAAGACAGTGTACGCTTTATTTATTTTAGTTGAATCGGATTTTACTTCATTGTGACTTTTGTCAGGTGACACTTCATTTAGCATCACAGGTTTTTTGACATTCGTAGAATATATAGCAGTAATAATATTGTAAAAACATGGTAAGGGGGAATGGCTCGGGCTACATCGGCACTTGAACCCACCCCTAAACATGTTGATTATGCCACTTTCATAGGCGATGTTGATTTATCTGTGTATACTACAGGAGGCAATTTTTTTACCTACAGTTGCTGGAGACGCGGTTCTCTCAGAATGATGATTATCATACTTGGTTTGCCATGCTATTATAGAGGCAACTTGAGAACTTTGAATATTAATTTTGTCATTTAGTGTGTCAAACAGCTTAATTATGGTATTCATGGTTGTTTGCATAGCATCAAAAGTAACAGCTATTAATTTAGACACACCCTCATTTATTTGCTGCATTCCAGTACCATTACACTGACGCGTGTAGGTGCTAAAAATAAAGACACTGCATTCATGTTTTGGTGACTAATCTCAGACAAATTCGGCGAGAATGACAATTTTCCAATGAGAGCTTGGTTTGAGAAATCCATATTAGGCGAATTTAAATCTATGACTGCAATGTCCTCAACACCTTCACATTGCAAACCAGAGATATCTAGTGCACAGGGGCAATGGAACCTCTGAAAACCGTACTATCTGATAGTGAAATATTACATGCTGTTATTTCAATCACATCATTTTCATGTATCGCAGTCGTCACATTGGTACCTCTGCTTAAAGAAATATCATACAGACTTACAGGTCTTCCAACTTCACCCCTGAGATCAGCAGGAGAATAGAAAAGTATTATGTCCGAGGTAACTAAGTCATTTGGGCGATTTCTCCCCAGCTTCTTACCAAAGGATTGAGCCATCAGAGTTGAACAGGCTGGAGGATTGCCTGGCGGTACCATAGAGTTTGTATGATCACTTTGCGTGTCAGGTGCTGTGCGCCATTCAATGCGGGGGGAGGCATATCAGTCCGCAATGTGTAAAGATTCCACTTCATTTGATGGTTCCGAGCTCAACCTCACGAGAGATTTTACCGTAAAAATGTGAACTATTCTCAGTCTAAACTAATGAAAAAAAACAACAAAGAAAAATAAAACAGAGTTGCAAGGCACCCTCTGACCGCACTGCAAAGCCACGACGCTGCAGCGAAGCGGTGCATTCGCTAGGTGCGCGTCTGCTGGTGTGCGCGAAAGCCTCTTTTTGAGAGTTCGTCCACAAAGGGGTGGAGCTACATTTTCACAGAAGTAAATAGATCTAAATAAAAAGAAAAATATAGTTATAACCTAACAGCCACTTAAATAAGTGTCAGCAGAGTCCAAGAGGCAGAAGAGCAGCTTCAGAGGAAACAAACTACCCAAAAGTGAATCCAATGTTGTATAAGTATCAGTCCAACAACAGAGAGGCCAGTGCAAAGTGGTTCTTTCCAGGTGCTTTCGCTAGGTGCCTGCGCGCAGTTGTGCGCGGGAGCCTCTTTCTGAGCGTTCGTCCACAAAGGGGCGGAGCAACACTTCCACAGAAGTAAATAGATCCAAAAGTGAATCCAATGTTGTATAAGTATCACTTCAACAACAGAGAGTCTGGTGCAAAGCGGTGCTTTCCAGGTGCTTTCGCTAGGTGCGCGAATCATCTATCATGAGTGCACCAGATAGGCTTTCAACCACAGAGCCACCACTGTTACAAAGAGCGTTGGGTGCCTGAATCCCTATTTGTTTGAACATACATCTATAACACACGCTCCTTCAACTCACAGCGTACTTGTGGCCAGGACCACTCCATGAAGGTGGGGGTGCTTCCACTCACACTAGATGTCAAGGTACCACCTAGTTGTGAAATCACAGTGTCTTGAACGGCTGCCTTCGATGCATATCAAAAATAAATTGGGGCGAAAATAATGTCAAGATGTGTGGCCAATGTGGCCAATTTACACTCAATAATAAAATGATATGTACAAACGTCACTCACGGGTACTGAAAGCAACCACAGTTAAAGGGTTTGCTTGAGTACATCTCGTGTTAGGACATCAATATCATTCAATTTGGCTGTGTTTGGGATATTGGATGCAGGGTGGTGCTTATCAGGGATATTTGGGTCAACATGTATGTAAGGGGTGGTACGGTAGCAGATTCTGTTAGCGGGATAGCTCTCTCTTCAGAAAGAAAGTGTAAATACAGGCGTCCTGGGTTTGGACACATTGGTTAGGGCTGCTTAAGAATATATTTCTTGGTTCTTGTTTGGCTCAAATGAGTGCTGTGTCAAATACGGTGTTACCTATTATTTTGCCAATAAACATTGGAGGTGATTTACTAAAATAAATAAGTAGCTCAAGTAAGAGCCTAAGTACTAAGCTAAATAAGTAGCTCAAGTAAGAGCCTAAGAACTTAGTCTATTTGTTTAGCTTAATAAATGTAGTTTTACTTGCACTATTTTTTAGAGCTTAGCAAATGTTGTCTTAGTTAAGCTACTTATTTAGCTTAGTAAATCAGCCCCATTGTGTTCCACTCCCTTCTTCTTACTATACCGGCCTTGGCAAATCATTATAAGCAGACATGTTCCCCCATTCATATATTTTTATAATTACAACTTTTATGTATTATAATTATTTATAAATCATACCAACACAATTAACGACACCGAAATCTAGTTTCACCATTTCTTCAGAAAACAAGAACATACAAACATAGTACTTTTACCAATATACAACTTCTGTACAGAAGAAAAAAGAGGCAATGTTAAATACTTCGATTCAGGACTGTTCAAGGCAAGCTCGACTAAGAAGTGTTTATTTCACGCAACATGTTTGAAAGCAGCAATTCATTCTTTACTTTTCAGTCAGGTATTTTTGTGGCAGAAATTGCTACTTGAAATGAACTTAATATGACAACAGAGATAACAGAGAATGAACTTAAATCCAGAGAAGTAACTGACAGCTGTAGGTTTCCAGGTTCATGAAATGTATCGACACTGAAAAACACTGTAATTTTGTTAGCTGTAAGCAACTACTTTCAGGTGTTGCACATATGTTATGAAGGGAAAACAATCCAACACTTGAGGCATGTCAGATTGTTTCTCAGAATTATAGGTGAAGATGAATGGAGGTAATAATTGACATTTTTGATCAATTTCAGAATGCATACTGCTTTAGCGGGCAGCTTACCATAGGTGCAATGTGTTTATTGTTCATGACTTAAGCAGGAAATGTGAAATGTTAAACGTTAGCAAGTGAACAAATGTTCTTCATTAGAGGCCAACAAAAAGTAACCAGAAAGCAAGACATCATATTTGAGCTGCCAGCTGTTTAGAATAACAGAGTCCAGGGCATGCCAGCACTGCTTGGAGTAATTGTGTGCATGGCAGCTTCCACCCTCTGTCACGGACCAGCTCCCTGCCAGAGATCTCAGCCCTGTTCTCTTCTCAAGTCTTTCAAGCGCACGTAGAACACTCTGACAAGCAACGGGGAAGGATACACACATCAGGTGACCCAAGAAGAGTGAGGCCAGCAAAAGCAGGTGCGTCTTAGCTTTCGCCACATTCTACCGTGGAGTAATGCCATGCAACACATGGAAGCACGAAACATCACCACCACTCATGTCAAGACACTGTACTAGCCGCTGAAGGAAATTCGGCTTGGAGTACAACACATTCCAACAACCTTAAGTTATTTCTCTGATTTGCCATTTACATTTGTGTCTCATACATCAAATGCGGGGAGACACTGTATCTCAACTCTGGTTCCTCGCGCGTCTTCACTCTACTAGTCATATAAACAATAATAGTAAGTGGAGGTTGGGTAAATGCACTTTTAAGGGAGGCTTTTTAATGCAACTTTCCACTGTTCTCACAATGGCACACTAGTCCGTTCTCTCTTTCTCTAGGAAAGGTGGCTACAAAGAGAAGCGAGGGAAAATGTAGCATACATTTCGAGTCCAAATACAGGTGGTAACAAATTAAAGCAACGCAACCCTATCAAGTCGTTGTTAAGGTGGTAGTGTCACAGGAAGATTTTCATCTACAGATGTTCTCCAAATATGACAACTTTTGCTATGTTCTTCAAGTCTGTGATGTTGTGTAAACCTGACAATGGGATGTTGCTCTCTTTTACCCCACAGATGCCCCTCTGTTAAGCATTACCCTGATGGCCCTTTTCCTTGTCCGAGTCCTTTCTTTTGACTAGGAAACCATTCCAAATAAATCTTCACCTGTCAACCCCAATGCATGTTATAAAAACCCACAACCTTCCCACAAACCTCTTCTTTATATCAAAGGATCTAAAATGATCTGCCCTCAGTAGCAGGAGAGCAGGATGTACAGTAATTTGACGAGGACGTGTAGGGCCGGGAGTAATGAAGATTAATGGTACATAATTATTGTTTTATTTTATTGTGTTATGGTCTACAAGTGAAACCTTTCACAAATCAAACATTATATGCATTTCAATAACCATTTCTAACAACGATAAAATGTAACAATCTTATTCATAAAAACAAACAATAATATTATTATAAAATATGTTAAAATCCAAGCATTGTCATACCATCTAACTAATCAGCCTATTAATAATTCAATGATCATGCTTGATTTAAAATTCATGTTCTTTAGAATATTTGGCACTAAAAGGAAAGTGAATCAGTCCTTTCAGGTCCTTGCTAGCAAGATTATGTTTTGTGCAATTTAAGTGCAGCCACATACAGCTTAATGCCACGTTCAAATTCAAATCAATTGGTAATAATACATGAACCAATCTCTTATTGCCTAGTTCTTCTTATTGAATCTACATAATCGTCATAGTTCTTAAAAGGGAAATCATATGTTTTCCAGGCAAGTGTAAAACCAAGTTTAGGCACTGATGACAAATTCATTATGTTCAAAGATCAACACATTTATCAATTTAGATCACAGTTGCAGTTTTTATAAGAATTTGATAGTTGCTATATTTAGCGAGATATTTAGCACTAATTTTAATGTTCCACATTTTATGGGGATCTAGCATGCAAAAAGCACTGAAAGATCTGTAGAAATATTCTTTACGGCGACCACTTAGCTCATTACAGTGAGCTATTAGATGTTCTAATGTTTCTATTTGATTTTCAGATTTACAGTATGTACACTCTGCTTTGATCTCATATCTACACTCTGCTTTGATCTCTTTAGTCTTAGATCGACTAGCAAGTAATGATCTAGTGGGCAACAGGTTGAACAGTAATCTCATAATTTGATCCCAATATAATATGATAGGTTATTTATAACACGCTTAATACCCTTAGGTTTCTAAGCGTGGACCCGGGGACCGAAGCTGTGGTGCTCTGTGTCGTCTTGCTTTCAAGGTGAGCTAGTTGCCCCTGAGCCATCCTCCTGAGACAATGTTGATCAGGAAATTTCAATAAACACTTCGGGATTTGGTTCATCCTTTTCAAAGAGAAGTTTGTGTGTTTACATAATTTGCAGGACCTACACTTTGTCATTGTGGTTGACCAATCATGGTACCCGAGCTTGTTCTTTGCTTGGTCTGGATTTGTTATTAAAGTGATATTATCAATGTCTCCTTTTTCCATGGACAATGTACAAGAATCTTTCCATGAATCTAATGTATTATAAGTATTATTGTTCATGGTCATCATGACACACTGGCATTAGCGTTCGTTCAAAATTGTCTTTCAAGAAGCACTTTGTGTATAACGACAATGAGTTCCAACCTACTATTGCTTCTATAGAGATTAGCCCTAATTCGTATCGAATAATAGTAATAGGGAAACATTTAGGTACTGATAGCAGAGGTTTCCAAAATAAACCGTCTATATAATCCAAATCAGGGTAGTTGTCAGGGAATTTTGATTGGGCACCATAAGTTATTGTCAGAATCACCTTTTGTTTATAGTATATTATTAAAGGATTGTATGAGAATTTGCCATATTTCCGGAGTATTACCTTTGGAAAAAGGGCTAAGGGGGATATAGGTAGGGGGCTCTTGTGGGAGTAATAGATATTCTCTCATTCTTTTTCTTTTTCTGCTTATGGCCATTAGGATGAGTTAAGGAGATTACAAGGTGAAAGAGGAATACGGGAACCTAGCTCCACGAGGGGGTAGAAGGCAGGGCTGTATAGTACTGTCTTGACTAGTGCTGAGAATAAGTGGAAAAGAAACGGAATCAGTCGGAGTCTCACATAAGGGGAAGACTCAGAATACGACTTAGAAACGCTTTATTCTTTTCTTTTTCTGACCAACAAGAAAATATATGGGTAGCTGAGGGGGAAAGGACGTAAGGAATTGGGGTAAGTGGGATTCTCATCAGCAGGGTATTGAGAGTAGACAGGGAGGGTATATGTTACATATTGTATGTGATCTGTCCATTGGTCAATGTTATGTACTTGATTTGTCGTGTCTTTTGTGTTTACTGTAAACTTGGTAATAACTAACAGGACTGCATTATTGTCTCATGAGTATTGGTCATCGTAAGTGTGACACTTTAGAGAACCATTGAATATTGTTGTGTAAAAGTGGTATAGAAAATGACACAGAATACTGGAGTAGTGATTACTGTGGTCATATAATAAACACTGGCAAAGGGAACAGGAGGGGCCGTAGGTCAGAATGGGCGCAGAAACACCATATCTGTCAAAGCCTGCCAGGTTACGCAAAGAGAATTACAGTGTCGGAGGGGGAAGGCCTACCTCAGGTATGGCCCAAAGGGGGATCGTTCGATAAAAATGTCTTAGGGCCTCATTACACGGTAGGCGGTATGGATTTAACGTTACCGGTAACAGAATAACGGTAACGCTAAATCCTCATGCGGATTACGACCCGGCTCACCGCTATTAGCGGCACCGCTAAGTACGGTGACACTAATAGCGGGCGGGCCGCGTGCGCGCGACCCTCCATCCGGTAAATTACGCCATGCCGCTATTAGCACAGCTGATACTCTTCTACAGGGGTAACCCCACGCTCTGGTGATAATCCCTCCTACTAAGTGAGGATATATAACATGTATTTCAACAAAAGGAAGGAATATACAACAAACTATATCAAACAATGAACATATCCCCTCAGAAAGCAATATTAAATAACAGCCGCTAAACCAATATAGGCTGCATTATGTATTCTCAATGAACATAAAACAGTATTGTCAAAAAAATATCATTTTTGATATATTAATCTCTAATTCAGCACAAGTAATACAAAAATGGTTTCAAAAACATATACACATGACATAGTCATATACATGTTAAAAACATTCCACCTCACAGTATAGAAACATTTATGCCGACAAATAGATCAGCATAACACAAAAATGGCAACTTAATTGATCTCATTTCCCATTGTGTGTCACAGCCCAAGTTTCTGTCCTCTGAGTTCTCAATAACCGGACATTCATCAGGGGCAGAAGTAATCCTGTTCTTCGGGTAGATTCTTCCTATTCAACCAACAACTTGCTATTTCTAAGGAAAAAAAGAGAAACATGTATCATTGACACCGGCATAATCGGTTTAATTAATCACCATAGCCACACCCTAATCACCAATAGGGTACCAAGTATATAGTAAATCATATACCTGGTCTAGGGTCTCAAGAAATATATAACTTGGATCTCAAAAGCCAACCCATTTATGGCTCTTCACTGCAAAAGCAAGAGGGATTCAGCATCAAGTCCCACGAAATACCTACCCCAAAGCTAAAATGTAGATCTCTCTTACTCATAATAGCTGTTCTTTCCCCTGATTAGAAGAAATCTTAGCATCTCAATCATCGGTTGGATACTAATACAACCCAAAAATAGAAGTTTTACTATACAGATTGCTCACCATGGGATGTGGAAGCTGTACTTTTCCTAGATCCAACCAAGTCTCAGTAGTGGTAGCCACCCGTAGACCCCTTTCCAATTCCTCTAGACCTCCAGGTGCCGGAAATACAGGTAGTGGAAGATAGATTTCATTAACCCACCAAATATCCATTATTCCTCACCTCCAACTCAAAGGAGTGTTCTTACCTATCTCAGGCTCTTGAAAGCCAACAAATATATGTTCTAATCGGAGTCCATCTGAATACGGCCTCTTCCTCTTCACGGATGTAAACCTCTCGCTCCGTAATAGTACAATGCTAGATCAGCAAAATGTCAAGGAGTATCCCCATATAGGACTCGAGTAATTAGATATTACTCCTAGCTCTTACCTACAATTTGGTGGATCCGCTCCTAGTAGGCAGCCACGTATAGAAATTCGAGATCGGGGGCCGGCGGACACGTCCACCGCCAGTTCTACCAACAACCGTACACAAATCCTCCTTACGAGTAAGTGGCGTACCGTGATGACGTCACCACGCTAGTCATCGCGCGGTGACGTAATACGTCATCGCGCACCCTTCATGCAAAAATAGGGCCGGGCTCAAAAATCCCTAACGATAGCGAGGTTGCCAAGCAACCATTGCTACGGGGAAAACAAAAGGGGATCTCACACAAACCCCACGTGTACATGGGCCAACAGAGTCCCTACCACAACAGCCTCAAAGGTACATCTGGGGCTCAAAAATAGTAACACCAAAATGAAAGAGAACGGGGTAATTTACTGAAGTTCTTTCACCCAAAGACCATCACAGAAAAACTACAGTCAACAAGACTATAAGTCGACCATCTGGGTGATTTTAGTCACTCTTACAGCGGGAAAAACCCCTGCCCCGATCTTGTCCAACGGTCACAGAGAAACCACAGAGTCATCTCTCTCAATGAGAATTTGCCACAATAGAAGCAATCACCGATGGAGTACACCATCAAGAGGTTTATGCAATCATTAATTCACCACCAGATATATAGTTCTTTGTTTCTACATATAGAGATTGATATTCTCCCACAGTGGGAACCCCCAGTAAGTGCAACACTCCAATGATTTTGTGAGCCCTATCGCTGTGACACCAAGCTCTCTTATCTAATATTATGCCACTCTATATTTTCATTTAATCCTGTAATGTGACTATTGGTAAGAAAAATCAGTTTCTGTTCCAGATTAATCAATTTTCTATTGATTTCGTCTTGGGGTCTACCTTTAATCTTTTTAAGGATACACCATTCGAAGTCCGAGAATGTGTGTCTTTTCTCATCGAAATGTTTTACTAGAGGAGCTTTATCAATATGATTTTTCAAACAGCTCCTGTGTTCGATCATACGAGTCTTGCACTTTCTGTTGGTTTTGCCTATATAAATTAGGTCACATGGGCATTTAATCAAATAAATTACATTCTCCGTTTTGCAATTAGTATGTTCTTTCAAAGACCATTCTGTGGTTACACCCAAATCAACAGAAGTCATTTTCTTAGTAAAAGGGCACATAACACATTCTCCACACGGATGATGTCCCATCACACGGGGCAGACCCCACAATGTACTATGGGCGCCCTCATGATTGACCACCTTGTGTATGTCGTTTTTCATGACAAGATTGCGGATGTTCGTGCTCTTTTTAAAGGCTATCAAAGGTACTGGGCTATTCATAGTCTTTTTCCAATTTTTGCATATAATGTTCTTAACTTTGTAGGACATGTTGCTAAAGGTATTAACAAACACCAACGGGGTGTCAAGATTGGCAGTGTTTTTCTTTTTCCTTTCAAGAAGGGCTTCCCGGTTGTTGTTAAAAGCTCGTTTGGCAGATTGTCTCACGACCTTGGTAGGGTAACCCCTTTCAATCAGTTTGTCCATTAGTATGTTAGCGCCTGTTTCATAATCATGATTGGTGCTAAAGTTACGCTTCAGCCGTAGAAATTGCCCAAAGGGCAGATTGTCCCGGACATGTTTCGCGTGATGACTCCTTTGATGCAGTAACACATTTTTATCGGTTCTCTTGACAAACGGTTTCACCCATAGTTGGTTATTGTGTTGGTATACTGTTAAATCTAGATAATTTACCTCTGTGGAGTTCATGGTAGCTGTAAATTTCAGGTATCTATACTGGTTATTCAGCCAAACAAGGAAATTATTAGCTTCATCTATTGAGCCATGCCATAACATGAACACATCATCGATGTATCTTAACCATTGAGTTATTTGTTGCTTGAAAGGATTAATTTCCGAATAAATCACTGTTTGTTCTACCATGTCTACATACAAATTGGCCAAATTAGGAGCCATGGCAGCACCCATGGCTGTGCCCTCTACCTGTAGATAGAATTGACCCATGAATTGAAAAAAGTTATTTGTCAGAGCTGTTTCCGCACACCATAAGATGAAGGCATTACTCAGAGGATGATTGTCCTCACGTTGGAGCAAAGTCTCTTCTTCCACTTCAAGAGTGGCTCGTTGTGGGATGTTCGTATAGAGAGATTGAATATCCAGGCAGATAAGTATGTCTTTGGTCTGGTCAAACGGCAGTCCTTCAATTTTCACAATGGCATCTCTGGTATCTTGAACATAGCTTTTCATTTTCATTACGAAGGGGCGTAAATAAAAATCTACAAATTTCGATAAGGGTTCCAAAATTGAATTAACCCCAGACACAATTGGAAAGGGGTCTACGGGTGGCTACCACTACTGAGACTTGGTTGGATCTAGGAAAAGTACAGCTTCCACATCCCATGGTGAGCAATCTATATAGTAGAACTTCTATTTTTGGGTTGTATTAGTATCAAACCGATGATTGAGATGCTAAGATTTCTTCTACTCAGGGGAAAGAACAGCTATTATGAGTAAGAGAGATCTACATTTTAGCTTTGAGGTAGGTATTTCGTGGGACTTGATGCTGAATCCCTCTTGCTTTTGCAGTGAAGAGCCATAAATGGGTTGGCTTTTGAGGTCCAAGTTATATATTTCTTGAGACCCTAGACCAGGTATATGATTTAATATATACTTGGTACCCTATTGGTGATTAGGGTGTGGCTATGGTGATTAATTAAACCGATTATGCCGGTGTCAGTGATACATGTTTCTCTTTTTTTCCTTAGAAATAGCAAGTTTTTGGTTAAATAGGAAGAATCTACCCGAAGCACAGGATTACTTCTGCCCCTGATGAATGTCCGGTTATTGAGAGCACAGAGGACAGAAACTTGGGCTGCGACACACAATGGGAAATGAGATCAATTAAGTTGCCATTTTTGTGTTATGCTGATCTATTTGTCGGCATAAATGTTTCTATACTGTGAGGTGGAATGTTTTTAACATGTATATGACTATGTTATGTGTATATGTTTTTGAAACCATTTTTGTATTACTTGTGCTGAATTAGAGATTAATATATTAAAAATGATATTTTTTTTGACAATACTGTTTTATGTTCATTGAGAATACATAATGCAGCCTATATTGGTTTAGCGGCTGTTATTTAATATTGCTATTAGCACAGCATCATAAGGCTAGTGGACATGCCAATAGCAGCATGGTAAAGCCCCCCAAACCCCTTACCGCCATGGTGCTAATACCGGCATCGCGAACCACCCGTTAAGAGAACTGAGCAGTGTTCCCACCTGCCACAGGTGGACACAATCAGCACAGGTGGAGGCAATGGAGACTGTGGCAGCTCAAAAGGAGCGCAGCGCACCACACCCCTTCCCACACCCCTTCCCACACCAAGATGGTTCCAATACTGGCAGCATTACATGGCCTGGAGGACCTCATTGCAGCGCAGCTGCAACAATAACAGGCAGCACAAAGGAGACGCAGGAGGAGGAGGAGTAGGGCAAGACAGGCACAGCAAGAACCACCACGGCACCTAATCATACCACAGAGGCACTCACCAATCCCCAGGATCAGAGCCAGTCCATTTAACCTAACCCCTGAGCAGATACACACCCTGTACCGTCTGGACCGGGTTACCATCACCAGCATCGTGGACCTGATACACGACGACATTGTGAGCCTCATAGACATCAGAACTGCCATCCCACCGCTACTGAAGGTGGTGAGTGTGCTCCACTTCCTGGCCACGGGCACCTACCAGCATACAGTGGGACAGATGCATGGCATCTCACAACCAGTATTCTCCCGCACGCTGAACCAGGTACTCAATGCCCTCCTGAAGCATGCACCTGAACACATATCCATGCCACGGACTGCACAGGATATTGCAAACACAAAAGTTGGCTTCTATTCACTGGCAGGCATCCCAAGTTGCATCGGGGCCATCGACTGTACCCATGTGGGATTGGTGGTCCTACATCACAATGAAGTAGTCTACCGAAACATGAAGCAATTCCACTCCATCAATGTCCAAATGGTATGTGACGCCAACAAGATAATCACACATTGCTGTGCCCGATTTCCCGGATCAACCCATGATTCCATGGTCCTGTGGAACTCAACTATCCCACGCTACATGGAGCAACACACCGGACAACGTTTGTGGCTACTTGGTGAGTAGCAGGGCAAGCACATGGCAGCGTGATTGGGTGCGGGAGAGATACATACTCCAACTGGGTGTGATTGGGGGCGGGAAATACATAATCCAACTGGGTGTGATTGGGGGGGAGAGATACATACTCCAATTGGGTGTGATTGGGGGGGGAGAGATACATACTCCAACTGGGTGTGATATGGGGGGGAGAGATACATACTCCAACTGGGTGTGATTGGGGGGGGAGAGATACATACTCCAACTGGGCGTGATTGGGGGGGAGAGATACATACTCCAACTGGGTGTGATTGGGGGGAAGAGATACATACTCCAACTGGGTGTGATTGGGGGGGAAGAGATACATACTCCAACTGGGTGTGATTGGGGGGGGAGAGATACATACTCCAACTGGGTGTGATTGGGGGGGGGTACATACTTGAAATGGGTGTAGCTTGTCGTCTGTCGGCAAAATGCACACACAGATGTACGCCAATGTCCATCTGGTAAGACGGCAACGTACTTGAGATGAACCGACATGCAAGTATAAGCTACACAACACAGATGACATTCCAGGTCTAGTAACATTAAACATCCATCCACATACACATTGCACAACATTCCTGGCCACAAAATACAAACATTTCACACATGCCATCAAGATAGTCATCCTGAATTAGTCCAGCACAACATCAATAATGCAATGTGCCCTATAATGCATGCAAAGGGATCACCCCTAGCCATGGCATTTCACCACGCACCTATACCACCACTGAAGTGATGCCTCTCTGCATGGCAACATCAATATTGGAATGGCAGTACACCAGCAGTGTTGACCCAAATTTCCCTGGGCCCAGGGACACCGAATACCTCGCCTCACCCAGGACATGTCAATTACTGTTGGAGGCATTAATGGGGCATGTCCACTTGCAGGGTCGACCTCCCCCTTGCAAATTGCTGTCACACAGACCATCTCCATGTATGCTGTTAATTGTGTACTTGAATCACAATGCAATGTCAATTTGTGTGATATGAACAGGCCGCTCTTGAGGTGAACAGTAACAGGACCCCGTTTGTTCCCCCATACAGGTGATGCGGGCTATCCCCTGAAGACCTGGCTCCTCACGCCTGTATGGAACCCACAGAACAGGCACGAGGAGGAATACAATCGTGCACATACCCGTACCCGCATCGTGATCGAGCAGACTTTTGGCCTTTTGAAGTCACGGTTTAGGTGCATTAGCAGGTCTGGTGGCGCTCTCCTGTATGGACATGAGAAGGTGGCCAAGATCACCATGGCATGTGTCATGCTGCACAATATGTGTATCAGACGGAATGTGCCACTGCCCCCTGACGTTAAAATAGAAGCACCTGATGAGGATGATGATGGTGATGAGGACGGAGGTGAAGGGGATGCAGGTCTTGCAAGAGGGGATGGGCAGGAGGGACGTGCTGTGAGACAGCATCTGATCAACCAAATATTCAGAGGAACATGTTTTCGTACTGTCACATGGATATGGGTAGTAATGCACTGGTGTATGTTTGGAAGCACGCAATGGACCCTGTCGCCAATAAAGTACACAAACACAATGAAGATGTCCAAGCCTGTGTTTTGATCAGAAACCAGTATATTGCGTAACGGAAAGGTGAAAAAGTGCAAGTCCCCAAACATCCCACCACCCTTCCCCCCACCCCCCACAACAGAGCCATTAACAGAGCCATTCCACCCTTCCCCCCACCCCCACAACAGACCCATTACACCCTTCCCCCCACCCCCCACAACAGACCCATTACACCCTTCCCCCCAACCCCCACAACAGACCCATTACACCCTTCCCCCCTTCCCCCCACAGCAGACCCATAAAACCCTTCCCCCCACCCCCCACAACAGTCCCTCATGTGTCTGCCATGTTTGCGTTGGCCCATACATGCAGAGGAATCTCCATTTACCCCCTATTTGCCATTGTCTGTAGCAGCATTTGGAGGATGGGGAGACGTGCGCCTGGTGGTGTGTGTTGAGCGCCGGAGGGGGCTTGTCTGTCTTGAGCCGGAAGATGACGATGGGGCAGACTGGCCTGGTTGTGAGAAGTGGCGGTCCATTGTGTCGGCCATGCGAGTAAGGACCTCCCTGAGCCTGGATATCTCGTTACACAGCCTTTCAGTGTTTGCGTCCATCCTCTCAGTGGAGTGCCTCGCCGTCTCCACAATATTCTCCCTGAGATGGGCAGCCTCCTCAACATGCTGGCCAACCAGCACAGTCAGTTCGTGTTGACGCTGCAGGATGGTGGCCAATTGGAGGGCAGTGCTGGGTGATGGTGTACTGGATGCTGTGCCCTCAGATGCATCCACTGCAGCAGGTGAAGCCACCATGGGGGACATTATGGCTGATTGTTGCCCTCAACAGTCACATCAGACCCAGGTGTCTGGAATGGGGCTGGCTCTGGAGTTCTAGGGGGGCTTGGGGTGTGCATCTCCATTGGCCCAACTAGGGTGACCTCAGGATCAGATAGGGGGCAGTGGAGGCTGCCTCACCAGCGGAGCTTGCCGCAGCTGATGGTGGGCCCTCGGTGGCTGGTATTGGTGCCTGTGGGTTCACCGCCGGTGGTGGGGCTGCAGTTTGTGGTGCAGCTACTTCTGCCCTGGCGGTGGCACTCCTACGATGTTTCCCGCTCATCAGGTGTGACCTTCCCCCCTTGCCCCTGGATGTTGTGGGGGTGTCCTCTGCGTCCTGTGCCCTTGGCCTCTTACTCGTAACTGGTGCCTGGGATGCATTAGCGGCATACTCACCATCTGTATGTGAGCCTGTCAGGGACAAGAAGGGGGGTGGCATTGGTTGCGTTTCAAAAAACTTAATGCAGTTTACATGAATGATGCAGTTGTGGCCATTGGGACTTAGTAGTTGTGGATGCAGGTGATGTGCCAGTTCAGTGCCTCATCCATGCATGGTTGTGTTTGGAACTTGTCTCTGGTGATGTGTGCATGTGTGTGTGTGCTTGGGTCTGACACTGACATGGTGAGGGATGGATGCATGTGTGGATGTGTGTCCATGCATGAGAGGAGTCTGTGCTCACATATGGTGGGAACAGTACATTCACATTGCATCCTGTCATGTGTACACTCACCTCCATCCGAAGTGGTACCCACGCCGAGCTCCATGGTGCCTACTCTCTCAATGGATTCCACAGCAATCAGGTTTCCACAGGTCTCCTCCCATTCCTTCAGTCTGATTGGTGAACCAGCTCCACCTGCACTGGCAATGCGGTGGTTTTCCGCAAGGATTACCCTCACCCGCAGTCTGAGGTCGTCCCAACTCTTCCTGCACTCACGCACAGTGCAGGTGCTGGTGCCCACTGCACTGACTTTGACTGCAACTTCCTCCGAGATGGCTTTTTTTTGAGGAGTGTTGGCCGCCGCATGTCATTGGCAAAAACAACCTCTGCATTCTCAGCCAGGGTCTGTGTCAGCATATTCAATTCCCCTGCTGTAAATGTCTCCTTGCGCTGCCTGTCAGTGCTTTTTTTTAATGCCTTGGGCATGATGCAGGTGTCCCGGATGATTTTGAACTGCTAACGACTCCAAACAGGTCCAGGGGGCAGAGGATGGCAATGGATTGTGTTTTTAAAGATGGCCGCCGTGCGCTTTCCCGTTCCTGTGCGATGACGCTATTTTCGGTTCCGCAATTTAACGGTCACCGCTATTTGCGGTGACCGCTATTTGCATGCAGCAAGAGGGCGGAGGTGCAATCTGCACTTTCGTCGAGGGCGGTAGGTGACTTTTTTGGGTCTTTACCGCCATGGCGGTAGGGGGTTTACCGGCATGGCGCTATCCTCGTGTCCGCCTACTCGTAATGGGGCGTTATTAGCGTGCTCTTGCGAGGGCGAACACGTTGATAGCGCCATGCCGGTATTTTGGGATTTTTACCGCACAGCGTGTAATGAGGCCCTAGTAGCCACATGTCTATATATGAAATATAAAGGCAAACAGTACCACAATAGAAGGGGGATATTAGATCTGTGGAGGCTTTTCAAAGAAGTACCATCAATAAAGGGAAAGGAGCCCGTGAAGGAACAGAACTCATCTGCCCTGGCAGCAGGTAGTGGTAGGAAAGACAGAGAAGAGAAGGAGAGTCCAATAGAGGTTGTACGATTATGTCCCCTCTTACCAAAACCAGTGCCGGCTGAAGGATACAGTGATCCTGTGTACATGTCAAAACCCACAATCGCACCCCAACCCACAGCACCTCCCCCATTCGAGTGCACACGACAAGATGGCCAGGTAAGTAACCCCGCAATAGACATTGAACAATTCACACAAGATCTAGACTCACGACTAACAATAGCCCTTAGTGAACTGTCACGATTGAGAAATATATGTGAACAATGGGGTCTGACACCTCCAGAAATGAACAAACACCAATGTCACAGTCGCTTGACTGGTCCACAGAAGAAGGGCGGAAGAAGGTGGAGATAGTCTTTCGAATAAACGATACACCGACAAGGATAATAGAGATAGGACAAGACATAACCGAGGGGGAAACAATGGGAGGGGGCATGGCCTCAGAAAGAGAGGACGAACTTTGGTGCGACAAGAACAGGAACTGGAAGAGAGGAGAATAGGGATTGCAGCAGCAGGGGCACCAGCAGGAATGGAGCAGTTACCTTTGGAAGGGCAATGGAGGAAGAATAGAATGGAAGGTTAAGAAACAGGATGGGGTGGATGGCAGTACTAGGGAAGAGAGGAACAAAGGCAAGTACGGGGAAAGGGACCAAAGGGAAGTTGTAATTACCACTAATACACAGGGGAGGAGGAAGGCAGAATTACATACCCTGGGACCAAATGCATAAGGCAAATGTATTAAAATGATTGCCCCAACTTTCAGCAAGTAAATGGATATACGCATACGAGAAACACACTGCAGGGGTTCCCTTGGCAGGAGGTGATGTTAAAAGCTTGTTAGTGGCTGCAGTAGGTGAACAAGCTGACAGGGTTTGGGCAAAAGCAGGTTACCCAGGAATAACATTGGATTGTGACTGCCATGATGGCACCTCCTTTAACACGGTGAGAGCAAGAATATCGGATGCATTAAGAGGCACTTTTCCAGACACACCTGAATTATAGTCTGTGATGCAGTGCACAATGGGTGATGAGGAAGATGCGATGGCCTTCATTTTACGGGTGCAGGAGATGTGGAGAGCGGAGACGGGCACGGCTTGGGATAAATCTACCTCCCTTTTCTACTTCATAATAAAGAGAGGCCTCCCGAAGGAAGTTCAGAAAGTTCTCGATAAAATAGCTGGGATTGAAGCCAAAGGCTGGCCAGAAATACAGAGCATTATAGTATATCTTTGCAAAAGGATCAAAGAGAGAGAGAAAGAGATAGGACAGAAAAGACTGGCAGGCAAGGCTAAATGAATTCAGATGAAACTAGTGAAGGTCACAGCAGCTGTAGCCGCACTCCCAAAGACAGAGAACGAGAGAAGGAGGAAGGGTCAATAGCAAGACAGGCTAGAATGGCATCCAATTGGGCAGGAAATGGACAGGAGCAATGGAATGGTGAGTAACAATAGGGAGGGCCACAATGGCAAGCAAGGAGTTTCCGTGGAGGACGAGGTGGGTACAGAGGTGGGGACATTTCTCGAGGGAGTGTCGGAGTAGACTCATGAATAATTATCAAAATGAACAGCAATATGGAAATCCCCACCCAGGAAGCCCACATAGGCTGCCAATGGGTGGTGGAGGGAGAGAAGAACAACATGATCAGAGGGACACAGACGAGCGAAGAGCACCCCAGCGTAATGCACAACAGCACCCACAGTCCTGCGAGCACATGGCACATGTACAAGGTAACCCCTTTGTTACAACGGCAAATGGTGCCCCCACACCCTTTGGAGGGGTGGCAGTGGTGTCAGGGAATGTTTTTGACAATGGGGGAACACAAGATATTCAGCATAGGACAGCCCACAGAGAGCACTTGCGTGTCCAGTACTATCAATGACCCTCAATGCAGCAGAGGAACCACTGGTGGTGGTGGAGATAGGAAACAAACAATCATTTTTATGTAGACTCAGGAGCTGACGAATCATGCCTACGAGAAGGCAGGTTTCTGTTATCTAATCGTAAATTGGAAACACAGGGGTTCTCTGGGGCAGTGGTTGAGGTTACTTACACAGAGTGTGAAAACAAAATCGAAATATCGAGGCTGTGTACCCCAAAAGAAAATACACGGAACACGGGTTACAAAGGAACATAAAAAGTACTTTATTTTATACTGAATCCAGTTACAAAAACAGAGCAAAATCAGATAGCTATCCGCCCTGAGTACAACACAACGAACTCCAGCGAGGTTCAGTGTGTGTCATGATCACTGCTTCCAAGGAGCCAGGACCAGCCCATCGTCCTTGGAAGCAGGCCCCTAACCCTAATCCTAGGCACCAGCCGGTCCCCACTGGGACCTTTTGGACCTTGTCCTGGCGCCGGTGGCACCAGGCTCATCAAAACCATCGGTCCCGGCACTTGAAGCGCCGGGCTCATAATATGTGTGAAGGTGCTTGGGTGGACTTACCTGCAGCAGACCATGCTGCTTACTTACCAGCCACTTAGAAGTCCTCTGTGAACAGGAACTACTTTGTTACCTGGGTGGGGCAAGCTCCACTCCCTGGATACAGCACTGGAACACTTCTGGAACTGGAACTCTTTTCTTACCTAGGCGGGGCCATGGAGGAAGACGCCTCATCACTCCAAGGCTATTTAAACCACACCCGATAGATGAAACGTGCTTCGCGTTATTCTGCATCTGCAGCAGAACGCTCACCAAGTCTGTTCCAGCCTTTCTTCTTTCGATCCTGAACCTGCAAGAATTATACTTACCAGTCCTGTATCCAGTCAACAGCAGCACCTGCAAAGACAAGAAACAGCAGGTTAGCAAGGGAACCTTACTCGCAGTGCTTACTCACCTGATCCATCAGCTGCGGCCATTTCTTCACGCTGCACCTCCGCCTGTGAAGACAAAAGCATTGTTATTACTTACCGGCACTCCGCGAATTCCGGATTACTTCACGCTGCATATCCGCCTGTGAAGACAAAAGCATTGTTATTACTTACGGGCATTCCGCGGACTCCGGCGCTGCAACCCAACTTCTGAAAGACAAAAGAAGAGACATTAGACAGGTATTTACTTACGCCCATCGCGCTCGTCGCAATAGAACGCCTGCAAATACTCCGGCGTCTCTTCAGCACGAACTAAGCTGCAAGGGGAAAAGACAGTTAGAGCGCTTGCATTTACTTACGCATTTCCAGGCGCTTCACTCCGTCTTCCATCTCAAGAGCCCTGCAAGACAAAAAGGGGAAAGCATTATACAGAGTCCTGTTCAATATTAACGTGCCACGCACCTAAAGACTATAAAGACTAAAAAGGTGTCTGGAAACTCACCGCTCGTGCAGTTAACGACGGTAACGATCCTCTGAGTTCAAGAGGCCTATGTTTCACCAGTGAAGGAACTGGCAACGGCACCCTGCACCAGACGCAGATGGAGAGTCCAGCATTCACCTATCTAAGGTGAGCACGTCGACCTGGGGCCTCTACGGAGAAGCTAGGAAGAGAGAGAGAGAGAGGGACATTCAACAACCCAGACCATTAACCCCCATATTCTTTCACCTGCAGAAACCTCACCCTACGAGTTCAACACACAGTGCGAAGAGGTTCGACCCCAGAAGCCAATCGAGTCCTGCACATCACTTTTCGAGTCACAGACACCTTCCTGCCAAGACCAGCGCCTCCGTGTGAATCAGGTGAGCGTTACAGAACGCGAAGCCCACCGCAAAACTCCTACCCAGGCGCAATGGAAACCTCAGACACTGATCAATTAGCCCAGTTGCTCGGGGAATTAAGAGCAGAAGTACATGCAGCTCGTCAGGAAACAAACTCTCTAAGAAGAGAACTGATAATTTCCAAGGAGCGAACAGAGGACCTCGCTAGGCAATTGCTACAAACGCAGGCAGGACAGACACCTCTGCCCGCTCCAGGAGGAAGTTATCCTTCTGCATCATCTTTAAATCCAGTGCAAATCAATCTACCCGGCAATGTGCCCTTGGCTCCGCCCGAACGCTTTTCTGGTGACCCAAAGAAATTTGCAGTGTTCATCAACCAGTGCCGCCTACACTTCTTATGTCGACCAGCTGCATTCCCAACAGACCAGACCAAGGCGGCTTTCGTGCTTTCTTATCTCAGTGGCAGCGCCACAGATTGGTCGATCCCTTTAGTCACCCAGGATGATCCGGTTTTACATGATTTCCCAGCCTTCCAGTCCAGTATGGAGAAACTGTTCGCAAGACATGCACAAGGGCAGGCCTTGGACAATGACCTTCTTTCATTACGACAGGGTAATCAAGACCTCTTGACTTATATAGCCTCATTCAACAGACTTATAGTGGAAACTCAATGGGCCGAGGATAAGAGAATAACGCTTTTCTACAGAGGCCTGCGTGGAGAGCTCAAGGATGTGTTAGCTCAAGTTGTGAACCCTCCACAAGAATGCTCAGACTATATTGACTTAGTTGTCCAATTGGACCACAGATTACAGAACAGGAAGGCTGATCGTTCTAAATTTGATACCCGAGTGTTTTCTAAACCACAGACCTCTACTAAGGGAGCTGACACTGTGGAACCCATGCAAATAGGGGGCATGAAAGGTCCTTTAACCCAAAAGGAGCGGGAAAGAAGAAGACAGCTGCAATTATGCCTCTATTGCGGGAACTCAGGGCACTTTCTTCGAGACTGTCCAGTGAAACCAGCTTAGAAGGCTGTAGGAGCCGCAGATACCTGTACCACAAGTTCTGAGCAGGGAAACGACCTAGCCCGGCAAGTGTAGAGGTCCTCTTGCCGAGCGTTAAGATCTGTCCCATGACCTTGCATTTCGTGGTGCTCATGGTCCTCATTAGTCCTGAACGTCTGGATCGTTTGCATGCAATTGAAGCTTACATCGACAGCGGAGCAATCGGTAATTATGTGGACCGTGAAATGGTATAAAAGATGAATCTACCCCTTGTCCCTAAGGCAGTAAAAGACGTCATTACTACAGTGGATGGCACGGAGATAGCCTCCGGACCAGTAACGCACGCCACCCAAGAAGTGACGCTAGTGAGCCAAGATGGACACCGGGAGAAAATCGTGTTCGATGTGATCAAGGCCCCTCAGTTCCAGATCATTCTGGGAATCCCTTGGTTAGAGAAGCACAATCCTCAGATCGATTGGCGAGCAAAGACGGTTCAGTTTCCAGAATGTTTTACCACTTGTTATCCTCGGCCTGATGTTTCACTGGCGGCAATCTCTTCTGAGGTTCCCCAATTACCTCCCGAATACCAGGAATTCCAAGATGTCTTTCGGAAGGATCAAGCTAACACCCTGCCTCCTCATAGGTCTTACGACTGTCAAATAGATCTGATACCCGGAACAACTCCTCCTTGCAGTAGGATTTATGCCCTCACCGAGCCAGAGAATCTTCACCTCAGACAATATCTGGACCAATACCTAGCTAACGGGTTTATCCGTCCTTCAAAATCTCCAGCTTCATCGGCTTTGTTCTTCGTTCCGAAAAAGGAAGGAGACCTTAGGACTTGTATAGATTACCGCGCCCTGAATCAAATCACCGTTAAAAACAGATACCCGTTACCTTTGATCCCTGAACTCCTGGACCAAGTCAAGGACGCATGTATATATACAAAGTTGGATCTCAGAGGAGCCTACCACTTGGTACAAATAAAAGAGGGCGATGAATGGAAGACGGCCTTCCGCACCAAGTATGGGCTATTCGAATATGAAGTGATGCCCTTTGGACTTTGTAACGCTCCTGCCGCTTTCCAGTATTTTATGAACGATGTGCTTAGAGAACTCATAGATGTGTGTGTTGTTGTCTACATTGATGACATCCTTTTCTATTCATCATCTGAAGAGGAACATCAGAGACACGTTAAAAAGGTTCTCGAGAGATTGCGTCAACATAACCTTTTTGCTAAGCTTGAAAAATGCGTTTTCAACGTAACTGAAGTTGAGTTCCTGGGATTCATATTGTCACCTAACGGAGTCCATATGGATTCAAAGAAAGTCGATGCAATCATCAAGTGGCCATCACCAACCTCTGTAAAAGGAGTTCAAAGCATGTTAGGCTTCGCTAACTTTTACCGCAGATTCATTCCTGAATTCTCTCGGATAGTCCAGCCCATCACCGCTCTGTTAAAGAAGAACAAACGTTTTGAGTGGTCTACTGAAGCAGAACAAGCTTTTCAGGACTTAAAAGCTAAATTCATTTCTGCACCTGTTCTAAAACATCCTCGCCCAGAACTCCCCTACATCATGGAAACGGATGCTTCTAGTCTTGCTATGGGGGCAGTTTTATCACAAAGAGATCCGGTCACACACCAATTACATCCTGTAGCCTTTTGGTCCCGCAAATTCTCGGCTCCCGAGATCAACTATTCAATTACAGACAAGGAACTTTTAGCTATCAGATCGGCCTTTAAAGCCTGGCGGCATTATCTTTTGGGAGCCAGACACACAGTCACCGTAATGACTGATCATCGCAATTTAAAATATCTGAAGACGGCCAAAGCTCAGTCTTCCAGACAGCTTCGCTGGGCTCTGTTTCTGGCCGAGTTTGACTTTATAATTACTTATCGACCAGGCAGTAAAAACGGAAAAGCAGATGCCCTCTCCCGGATGGGAGTAGATGAACATTTGACCAATCCAGAACCAATACCCATAATCCCAGAACAAAGGATTTTGGGTTTGGTCAGCGCTCAATCCTTTGAAGACATCAAGACTACAGTCAAATCACTACTAACTCCGGCCGATTTGCAGGACTGGCAATTAAAGGGAAAATAATTCTCAGTGGATCAAGACCTACCATATTTCCGAGGACGATTGTACTTGCCCTGTGAGAAAATACAAAAACAAGTAATCTCCTGTTATCACCACTCTCTAATCGAGGGTCACCCTGGCATTACCAAAACCATGGAAAAGATCAAAAGACATTTCTGGTGGCCATCATGGAAGAAGGATATTAGAGACTTTGTAATCTCCTGCGGTGTGTGTGCCCAGAATAAAAGTCAGAAGGAGAAACCAGCCGGCCTATTACACCCTCTAGACATTCCTCCCTGTCCATGGCATACCCTGTTCATAGATTTCATCACGGACTTACCTCCATGCTCAGGGTATAATACCATTTTAGTAATCGTGGATCTATTCTCCAAGATGGCTCACTTCATTCCCCTGAAGGGCCTACCTTCAGCTTCAGTATTGGCCCGAGAAGAGAGAGAGAGAGAGGGACATTCAACAACCCAGACCATTAACCCCCATATTCTTTCACCTGCAGAAACCTCACCCTACGAGTTCGACACACAGTGCGAAGAGGTTCGACCCCAGAAGCCAATCGAGTGCTGCACATCACTTTTCCAGTCACAGACACCTTCCTGCCAAGACCAGCGCCTCCGTGGGAATCAGGTGAGCGTTACAGTGGCCCTCATTACGACCCTGGCGGAAATCGCGGTGCTAAATGCACCGCGGAGCACGGCGGAAAGCTGCCGATAGCGCCATGGAGGTTGGCGGATTTTCCGCCCCATTCCGACCTTGGCGGGGCGGTAAATCCCCAATCCCCATTTTACCCTTCCCCATTCCCATTTTTGCCCCATAGGGTATAATGGGAGTGGGGAAGGCGTTAATTGCGCCACCGCAAAATACGGTGGCGTAATTAACATCAAGGTCCCGTAGCGCCATGGATTTCTCCGCCCGGAAAAACCAGGCGGAAAACGTTCCATGGCGCTACGGGAACTCGTAGTAGGGCGGACGGGTCCGCCGCGAATAACGCTGGCGTAAACCCACTCCGCCAGGGTCGTAATGAGGGCCAGTGTGTTCAGTGAGAGACGCTGTACATTAGAATGCATTGGCTTTTTATACACTTTGTGGGCACAATGTCCAGCCCCACTTCGGGTTAATATTCCACTTAATACATCACCGATCAAGTGTTCATGCCAAGTCTCGAACAACCGCATATAACTGGTTTGCTTTTAATACATGTATCAATAAGCCTATAAAGCAACTGTGCAATCTGGAATTTTCCATGTTAGTCTTCTTAAACATTAATACAATGTGGTTAAACAAGTGTACTATGTTCAGTATTTGCATACATTGTTTTTATAGTGTACTCGTGGATTAGTTTCTTTACACGAGTAATCCCTTACACACAAGTCAACGAAGTACAAGGTCTCAGTTCACGACCTCAACAAGTGGCCTGCAGGCAAGTTACATATTAGCTATGTACAGAGGTCAAGACGGCCATGATGTATTTTGGAATGACATCGTCCACCATTTTAACTCTCAGGGTGACTTTTTACGAAGCGAATCCTAAAATGGCGGATTGGCCTAAAATGGCGGCTTACATTGATTTAAGGTCAGGACCTTGCAACACAGATTCTTTCGAGCAGCTTGGTGTAGGCCAATATAAATATATGTATTGCAATAGGAGGCACAATATAATTTCTCTTTTGACAAGAGGATTTGGATGTAACGGAGGGCGGGAAGACAGTACAAGCACCTTTACTGTATTATGAAGACTCACCCATTCATTTATTGGGGAGGGACCTCCTCAGTAAACTCAATATGACAATCTCCTTTACTGAAAGAGGGATAGTTTGTTCAACCCCTGGGATCTGTCCAAAATGAGTGATGTTGGTAGTGCATACACAAGCCACTGCACCAGAGGTGCAGGGAATACCAGTTGACCCAGACATGTTCATCCAAGGACTAAAAACGGTAGCACGGGTTGTACCTGAGCTAAAGCGTCAAGAATGGAGAGTGCCTACAGAATTTGTGTTCCGTCCTGTGGCACGCCCAGAAATAATGCCAGGAACAGTGATGTCCCTAGATTTGCATGGAGTGCAGGTGTCCACGCAAAGAATAGCAGTAATAGGAATGGACATGCATGGATGTCAATGGCGAACAGTGCTTTGTATCAATGCTAACATAGCCCTGCGAAACCTGTCCAATGAGGATCTCTTCGCTGACTCAGACAGTGACAGAGAAATTGTAATGGAGATAGCAATCCCCTGCAACATAATGATACAAAAAGACAAGTACCCGTACAGCTAATGGCAGTGGTAGGTGCACCACCTCCTTTTTCCATGGTGACACGCAACTAGTGCCACAGGAGTTATGAACAACAGGCCCACATGATGTAGGATTATTGCATGAGGTCACACCTGTCAAAATAAAACTCAAACCAGGGGCATTGGTGCCCTGGGTAAAACAATACCCCCTGTCCCGAGAAGCAGAAGAAGGGATAAAATAAACAATATATGTCTTGCTAGTGCGTGGGATCATAGTGCCCGCAAATTTGCCTTGTAAAACTTGTATTTACCCTATTAAGAAAGTAAAAGGAGGGGTGTGGAGGATGATACAGGACTTACACCCCTTAATGACGTCAAACAAAAGGAATTTACTCTGGTTCCAAATCCTGCATCAATTCTGTGCAGCATACCCAAAGATGCATCCTGTTTTACAGTGGTAAATTTGTAGAACACATTCTTCTCAGTTCCACTGGACCCCTAGTCTAGGCAAGATTGACACAAAGAGCATGATCATTCAATATGTGTATGATCTCTTGATCAGTGGGAAGAATGAGGATGAGTGCAGGCAGGACTCTGTTACACTATTGACATTGTTGGCCCATAAAGGCTACAAGGTGGACAGAGGGAAATTGCAATACTGTCTGGCAGAAGTGTTGTACTTGGGACAGCTAATATCAAAAGATGGAAGAAGTATCATACCAGATAGGGCTGCTGCAGTACGCGCTGTAAATGAGCCTAAGACAGTAAAGGAAATGCAGAGGTTTCTCGGCATGTGCAACGACTGCCGTGCTTGACTATCAGAATATGCAGGGTACACAAAACCCCTAAAACCGGGACTTAAAGAAGCACAACGAGAAAACGTAGCAATACAATGGACAACAGAGATGCATACTGCCTTCAGTACACTGAATGAACTGATATCAACAACACCAGTACTAGCAAACCCAGATGATGAGAGCACATTTTATTTATTTTCGCATTTTGATGGGACACTCATGACAGCAGTACTGACACAGAAAACATCATTGGGCTACAAGCCTTCGGCGTACTACAATGGCGCAGTATGCAGTAATGCATTACTAGATGCAGTAATGCAGAGACACTTCACTTATGAGCAATCTCTCGCAGCTGCAGCGTTCGCAATTGAAAAAAGTGCAACGATTGTGATGGGGGGTTCTGTGACATTGTTCGTGGAACATTCATTATTCACAATACTAGAAAGATCAAACATAACACTAACAACACAGAGAGCCACAGCATGTGAGATCATATTATCAAGTGCCAACATACACATAGTGAGGTGTAAAACAGTGAACCCAGCAACATTTCTCACAGAAGCCTGCACAGAGGAAGACATGCAAACACACGACTGCGCTACATACAGAGGACAGGATGATAGTACACCCACGGCTAGTGAAGATGCATTGTCTGAAGGAGAAATATATTTCATAGATGGGTCAGCATCAATCAATTCTGAGACAGGAGAAAAGCATGTGGGGGTGGCTGTTGTGCGATTAGAAGATAAATATGAAGTGATTGTTCAAAGAAGATTGCCCGCCCACCATTCAGCACTGGCAGCACAATTAATAGCGCTGATCGAGGCACTGCATACAGCAAAAGGCTGTGCAGTAACAATATACACTGACTCTGCATACATGACCACAACAGTACATGGAGGGTTGGCATGCTGGGGAAGGGGAGGATTTCGGCGGGCAGAGTGGCAGTGGTGAAATGCCAGGTGTTACGCCCTGGTTGGATGATTTGCACTCTCAAACCCTCTCCCGGTCCCTTAGTAAGGCCTCTGGTTAAAGATGGGTCTGCAATATAGGGGAGCTGGATTCAATACTAGATTGTCTTTATGTTTTCCCACCTCCCTTGGCTTCAACTCCTTCCTCCCCCTTGGGCCCTCTCCTCACCTTAATATTGTAGAAGGTGGATTCTCCGTCCTGCTCCTTGTGGCAGAGGCGCGTAGATGTGGGGGGCGAGCAGCGACCAAGTTACTTCACTGGTGCAAGCCCCCCCATGGGAATCCAGGCCTGCTGCGACTCCGTAGGTTTGCTGCTTTACAGTCTTTATATGCAGTTCTTATGTTTCTCTTCGTTTGAATAATAATGTCTTGCTTCTTTCCTTTTAGGTATGGAAAGGTATTTTGGAGTTGTCATGCAGTTTGAAGATGAGCATGGGCCGGTAGGCGAAAGCGCGGTGTGCTTGATGCTGTCCGGTGAGTAATGCGTGATGCGCAGCGCTGTTTCACCTTTTATATTGCTAACCTGTGTCTTTTCTCTCCTTGCAGGTTGCGATGTTCCTTGCCGAGTGCCGTAATGTTCCAGCAAGATACTGACCAGGAGATGACTACCCAGGTAAGAATTGTGTGGCTCTCTTCATTTGGAGGGAAACGTGAGTAAACGCTTACTAATGCTGTCTTTCTTTCTCCTTTTTCCAGGTTATGGTATTCCAGGATGCATGCGGTGCCAGATGATGGAGTTCGTACCTTCGGGTGAGTGGAACTGAAGTCGTCGATGGATTGAAGACAGGATACTGTTCCAGGTAAGTTTCGTAGTGTTCTTTCTCTCTCTGCAGGTCCTTGGTTTCAGGTAAGCTGGCATCAAAGAACTGGACACGGTGAGCGTTACGCTGCCCACAGCAGAATAACGCAAAGCATGTTCTGCTGTTTGGGTGTGGTTTAAATAGTCTCAGGTAAAGTAGTCCAGGTAAAATACTCCCAGGCCTGCAACACCCAAAGTGGTTCAAATAAAGTAGTCCCAGGCCTGCCACACCCACAAGACTAGACCGCATAGCTCAGTTCCTTGTAACTGAGCTATGTGTGTGCCTCCAAGTTGGCTGAACCCCCCCAAGTTAAATAGTCCCAAGTAAATAGTCCCATTTTAATGTTGGTCTTCATGATGGTTATGAGCCTGGTGCCAAAGGTGCCAGGACTGACTCCAAGAGAGTCTTGAATGAGGTTTTAAGGCCTTTGACGTGGCCCTAAGTGGAAGGCTGACTTGCCAGTGAGGGCTAGGGGCAAGGGTCATGACAGCACTCCCCCCAAGGCCCCTCTCACGGTGGCACTTCTGCCTGGTCCTGGTTTGGCTGGGTAATTCTGATGGAACATTTTAATTAAGCGAGGTTCCTGGATTTATTCACTAGGTTCCCATGATCTGTCTTGAGGGCTGTATCCCTTCCAATCAACTAAGTAGTATAGTTTGAATCTGGTGTATTTTGAGTCTAGCATATCCTTTACTTCAAACTCTGGTTCTCCGTCAACTAATACTGGTTTTGGGGGTGTTGTAACCCGAGTACCAGGTTGTACCGGTTTCAGGAGTGATACGTGAAACACAGGATGAATCTGCATAGCGGGTGGTAAGGCTAATTTAACTGCCACTGGATTTATTATGGATTCAATAGAATAAGGTCCCAGATATCGGGGAAAAAAGGTCTGAGTCCCTTTTATGGGCACATATTTTGATGCTAACCATAAATTTGGTAGTTGGGGGCTTTACTACGATGTTGGTCAGCAAATTTCTTTTGTCTGTTCTTGGCTTGGAGTAAATGTTCTGATGCTTCTTTGAAGGCCTGGGAAATAGTCCTATGTAGGGTTTTAACCGCTGGCATTTCCAAAGGGGTTGGGAGATCCAATTCTGAAGTACGTGGGTGTTCACTATATATAGTGTAGAAAGGGGTTTTTCCACTGCTGGTGTGTAATGAATTATTATAGGCATATTCAGCTATCCATAACAAGTCCTTCCAATTTCTTTCCACTTGATGTCACATGCAACATAAGTATTGCTCGAGGGTTTGATTGGTCCTTTCTGTTTGGCCATCTGTTTGAGGATGGTGACTTGTGGATAGTCGAATGTCAATTTGGGCCATTGAACAGCATTTCCTCCAGAAGTTGGATACGAACTGACTACCTCGATCTGAGATCAAGACCGATGGAAAGCCATGTAGCCATACAATTTCCTCCAGGAATACTTTTGCTAAATTGGATGCATTTGGAAGACCCTTAAAAGGAATAAAGTGTGCCATTCTACAGAACAAGTCTACAACTACTAAAATGGTGTTGAATCCTTTACTGGGAAGTAGATCTGTAATGAAATCAAGGGACAGTGTGTGCCATGGTGCGGGAGGAATTTCCAATGGTTGGAGAAGACCAGCTGGTTTCTGCTTTTGGGGCTTGTTTTGTGCATACACACCGCAAGATTGGATAAATTGTATGATGTCTTTACGCCATGTGGGCCACCAATAGTTTTTTTTACTTTAGCTAGAGTTTTGACAGTTCCAGGATGACCTTCAATCAGGGAGTCGTGATAACCCGAAATAACCTGCTCTTGTAAATCTTTACTTGTCAAGTATAGACGTTCCTAAAATATGGTAACTGGTCTTTAATGGTGTAATGTTCTCCTTGAGTACACCACTCTTGTGAGAAAGTGGGATCCATTAAGAGTTGGATCTTGTTTTGGAGTTCACCCTGTGTCAATGTTGTCGTAAGACCGTGGAGTTTGTCTTCTGGAATGATGGCTACTGGATCTGGAGTTATGTATACCTTTTCATCAACACCCATGCGGGACAAGGGGTCAGCCTTTCCGTTTCAGACTCCTGGCCGGGAGATGATCACATAGTCATATTCAGCGAAGAAAAGAGCCCACCGCAGTTGACGGGATGATTGAGCCTTTGCTGTTTTTAGGCATTGCAGGTTTTGATGATCAGTTATGACTGTGACTGTATGTCTAGCACCAAGGAGATAGTTTTGCCATCCCCTGAAAGCTAATTTTATAGCCAAGAGTTCTTTGTCAGTGATAGGATAGTTGAGTTCGAAAGGTGAGCATTTTCATGACCAGAAGGCCACAGGGTGTAACTGGCCAGTTCCTGGGTCCCTTTGCGAGAGAACAGCTCTCATAGCCATGCTAGAGGCATCTATTTCAACTATATAAGGGAGGTCTGGGCGAGGATGCCGTAGAACTGGAGCAGAAGTGAATTTTTTCTTAAGTTCTTGAAAGGCCTTCTCTGCTTCTTCGGTCCAATGGAACTTTTTATTGTTTTTTCTCAATAGTAATGTAATTGGATGCACTATTTGGGAAAAATCTCGGATGAATCGGCGGTAAAAATTTGCAAAGCCCAACATACTCTGGATTCTTTTAAATGAAGTTGGTGACGGCCAGTTAAGAATGGCATCTACCTTGTGCCTATCCATTCTGATACCTTTTTTTGTGTGGATAAAACCGAGGAACTCCACTTCGGTGACATGAAAAGAGCATTTTTTGAGTTTAGCATACAGTTTATTTTGGCGGAATTTAGTAAGGATGGAGCAGACATGCCTGACATGGTCTTCTTTTGTAGCAGAATACACTAAAATGTCATCAATGTAAACCAGTGTGTAAACCAGTGCACAAACGTCGATGAACTCCCGCAAAACATCATTCATAAAGTACTGGAATGCAGCAGGAGCATTGCAAAGTCCAAAAGGCATTACCTGTTATTCATACAAGCCGTATTTGGTACGAAAGGCGGTTTTCCATTCATCTCCTTTCTTCACTCGAACAAGATGGTACGCCCCCTAAGGTCCAGTTTGGTATAGATTTGGGCGTCTTTGACTTGATCCAATAATTCGGGAATAAGGGGCAGTGGATAACGTTTTTTTACTGTGATCTGGTTTAATGAGCGATAGTCGATGCAAGTCCTCAAATCTCCTTCCTTCTTAGGTACGAAGAATAAGGGACTGGCTGCCGGTGATTTAGATGGGCGGATAAATCCATTTGCCCGGTACTGATCAAGATAAGATTTCAAATGGAGGTTTTCTGGTTCAGTAAGTGCATAGATTAGGCCACAAGGAATTTGCGCACCAGGTATGAGGTCGATCTGACAATCGTAGGGACTGTGCGGTGGTAGAGTATTTGCTTGTTCTTTCTGGAACACGTCTTGAAAATCTTGGGATTCATTTGGTAGAGTACTAGTCACACCTAGTACAATCGCCGCCGTACTGGGAGTAGCAGATGTACATAAGTCTGTTTTCCCCTTTTCTTGGTAATAACAGGTGCGAGAACAATCATCGGAAAAGGCCAACTTCTTGGCACGCCAATCTATTAGAGGGTTGTGAGCTACCAACCATGGCATCCCTAAGATTAGCCGAAACTGAGGAGCTTTGATGAGATCGAATCCAATAGATTCTCGGTGTCCATCCTGGCACAGTAGGGTTAGTGCAGCTGTACATTGGGTTACTGGTCTTGAAGCTATTTCTGTCCCATCAACAGTAGTAACTTTTTCAGTAGTCGACTTAGAGCATAAGGGAAGCCCCATCTCTGCTGCCAGATCTTGGTCTACATAATTCCCAACTGCTCCGCTGTCTATGTATGCATCGACCGCATGCATCCGAGACGGTTGTTGGTGATTGATCAAAATTACTGGTAATGCAAAGTGTGAGGTGTGTGGCTCATCCTTCTCACTCGACAAGCAGACCTCTACGCTTGCCGGGCTTGGTAGTTTTCCGACTCCTTGTTATTATCTTCCTTCTCTGTGGCTCCAACAGTTCTCCTTGGTGGTTTCACTGGACATTCTTTGAGGAAGTGGCCTGATTTTCCGCAATATAAGCCTAATTGCTGTTGCCTTCTCTTGTTTCTTTCACTTTTAGTTAAAGGGGGCCGTACACCTCCGAATTGCATGGGTTCTAATGTGTTTCCCAATGTACGTGGAACATTATCCTTTGACCGGACATACACAGTATGAGTGTCTAACCTTATCGGTCCGCTTTTCGGTCTTGTAATCTGTGATCTAATTGCACCACAAGGTTGATTAATTCTGCACAGTCTTTAGGTGGGTTAACCACTTGAGCAAGGACATCCTTTATTTCCCCTCGTAGACCTCGATGAAATAGTGTGGTCCTTTTTTCCTCAGGCCACCCAGCTTCAACTACTAGTCTGTTAAATGTTGCTATATATGTAAGCAAGTCTTTGCTTCCTTGACGGAGTGACAAAAGTTCGTGGTCTGATGCTTGGCCTTGGTATGACGAGCAAATAGTTTTTCAATTTCCATCTGGAAACCCCCAAAGTCATGTAACAACGGGTCATCTTAACTTACCAATGGTGACTGACCAATCCACAGCACTGCCGCTCAGATATGACAAAACAAAAGCAACCCGCGCTTGGTCGTTAGGAAAAGCCCCAGGTCTGCAAAAGAAATGAAGACGACACTGGTTCATGAACGTTGTGTACTTCTTGGGGTCCCCTGTCAATCGTTCAGGTGGAGCTAAAGGAACTGCCCCAGGAAGGGTTATTTGTACTGGATTGGTAGAAGTTGGTACAGGTGCTGGCGGAATGTCACCAGGCGTTGGGGTCTGTCCTGCCTGTGATTGGTGCAATTGTCTACTTATTTCCTCGGTACGATCCTTAATAACAATCAAATCCCTCCTAAGAGCATTGGTTTCTTGCCTGGCTGAATGTACTTCAGCGTGTAATTGTCCCAACAACTGAACTAACTGGTCAGTCTCTGAAGTCTCCATGACGCCCAGGTGGATAATATTATTGAGGCTTTGCGTTCTGTTACGCTCACCTGGTATCCACGCGGATGCCACCCAGCCCTGGTTGGATGATTTTCACTCTCGAACCTTCTCCCGGTGCCTTGGTAAGGCCTCTGGTTAAAGATGGGTCTGCAATAGAGGGGAGCTGGATTCAATACCAGATTGTCTTTTTGTTTTCCCACCTCTCTTGGCCTCAACTTCTTTCTCCCCGTTGGGCCCTCTCCTCACCTTAATATTGTAGAAGGCGGATTCTTCGTCCTGCTCCTCGTGGCATGGGTGCGTAGATGTGGGGGGCGAGCAGTGACCAAGTTACTTCACTGGTGCAAGCCCCCCGGTGTGAATCCAGGCCTGCTACGACTCTGTAGGTTTGCTGCTTTACAGTCTTTATATGCAGTTCTTATGTTCCTCTTAGTTTGAATAATAATGTCTTGCTTCTTTCCTTTTAGGTATGGAAAGGTATTTTCGAGTTATCATGCAGTTTGAAGATGAGTATGGGCCGGTAGGCGAAAGCGCGGTGTGCGCGATGCTGTCCGGTGAGTAATGCGTGATGCGCAGCGCTGTTTCGCCTTTTATATTGCTAACCTGTGTCTTTTCTCTCCTTGCAGGTTGCGATGTTCTTCGCCGAGCGCCGTAATGTTCCCGCAATGATACTGACCAGGAGATGACTACCCAGGTAAGAATTGTGTGGCTTTCTTCATTCGGAAGTAAACGCGAGTAAACGTGAAACGTGAGTAAACGTCTACTAATGCTGTCTTTCTTTCTCCTCTTTCCAGGTTATGGTATTCCAGGATGCATGCGGTGCCGGATGATGTAGTTCGTACCTTCAGGTGAGTGGAACTGAAGTCGGCGATGGATTGAAGACAGGATACTGTTCCAGGTAAGTTTCGTAGTGTTCTTTCTCTCTCTGCCGGTCTTTGATTTCTGGTAAAATGGCATCAAAGAACTGGACACGGTGAGTGTTACCACAGCACAATAACGCAAAGCATGTTCTGCTGTTAAGTTGTGGTTTAAATAGTCTCAGGTAAAGTAGTCCAGGTAAAATAGTCCCAGGCCTGCCACACCCAAAGTAGTCCAAATAAAGTAGTCCCAGGCCTGCCATACCCAAAAGACTAGACCGCATAGCTCAGTTCCTTGTAACTGAGCTATGTGTGTGCCTCCAAGTTGGCTGAACCCCCCCAAGTTAAATAGTCCCAAGTAAATAGTCCCATTCTAATGTTGGTCTTCATGATGGTTATGAGCCTGGTGCCAAAGGCGCCAGGACTGACTCCAAGAGTGTCTTGGATGAGGTTTGAAGGCCTTTGACCTGGCCCTAATTGGAAGGAAGGCTGACTTGCCAGTGAGGGCCAGGGGCAAGGGTCATGACACCAGGCCCATACAAACAAGGATGACGTCATCTCTTTAGCGAATGCGGCAGCCGATGCTCCCACCAAAGAGGCATCATATTTACCTAAGGAAACAGCAGGTGAGTACATGTTGCAAAGACATGCAGAGGAGGGTCGCCCGGATGGGTACAACTCCATGCCGATTTCCCAAATATTAGAATTGCAGCAAGGAGCAACAGGTGAGGGACAGGAGATATGGGAAAAGAGAGGATGGAGCCAATCATCCACTGATCTCCTTTGGCATCAAAACAACACAGGTAAAGTAGTGATGACCCAGCAGTTACTAGAAATAGCTTTTCAGCAGCTTCATTTTCCAGCCCACAATCCCAAACAATACATAGCAGCGGATATACAGGAAAACTGGTTTGTGCCAGGATCACAAGAGAAAATATCAAAAATGGCGATGGAATGTACCACATGTCAGATATACAATTCAGGAATTACATTATTGTTGTTTGTTTCTTTCTTTATTTCTAATGCGCACCAAACCCGGAGCTAACAGGGCGCAGCAATACGAAGATGGAAGGCTTACACAGTTTCAAGTAATTCAGAATATTACCCCATACATGTACAGGTAAAATTACTTACAGGCAGGGGATAGGTAAAATGTTAAGATTATATACAATTCAAATCTATGCAGTACAATTCCAACTATTATTTACAAGGATGGGCAACGTCAGCGAAGTGTAGTGTTGTGCAGGCATTAGTGAAAGACTAACTAGCTTTCAGTCAAATTGCGATGGGTGATATATCTCTTTCTAAAATGGAGGTAAGTTGGTCTACTCTCAGCTCGTGAGGCAAGGAGTTCCAAAGTTTGGCAGCCTTCACAGGAAAACTATTGCCACCAATCTTAGTGAGCCTACATCTCGGTACCACGAGGCAGTTAGTATTACTAACTCTTGCTGGCCTACTAGAAGCTCTTCTCACCAATTTGTCTATTAAGTAGCTAGGTGCAACATTGTTTAAAGCTTTGTGGGTCAAGGAGGCCATTTTGAACTGTATTTTATTGTAGGTGGGGAGCCACTTGTCTTGACGTCTAGTCGAGGCAATGTGTACTCTTTTGTTCATGCCTAGTGCGTTATTTTGCAAAATTTGTAACTTCTGAATAATTGCTTTGTTAGCACCACCGTAGAGAGCATTGCAGTAATCTAACCTAGAGAGAATTAATGCTCTAGCCAGGATAATGCAACTTTCATTTGAGAGAAATGGCTTACCAGCTCTAATAAGCTTACATGTGTAGGCAGTGGTAGAGGCCAGAGATTTCACTTGTTTATCAAAGGACATGGTAGAGTCAAGGTAGAAGACAAGGGTTTTTACCTCCTTGGATACCTTAATAATGTTTCCATCAATGGTAAATGAAGAGTATTTGTGTCCTAATTTATTGATGTTAGAAGGAGTACCTAGAATTATCAACTCTGTCTTGTCGTCATTCAGGCATAGACTGTGGGTGGACATCCATGCATGGAGATGAGGTATACCCTATTCACCAGCCCTAAGTCCTTACAATGATCCCCAGAAAGCGGGAGGAGAATCTGTGTATCATCTGCATATTTAGAGTAGGTGATACCCAGAAGGTCCAGATCATCGAACAAGGGTTTGGTGAATATTTTGTATAGAGTAGGGGAAATGCAAGAGCCCTGAGGTACACCACATAGGATCGGGGTGGGGTCCGCCGCTGCCGATGGGTCGAACAGCCTCGTAGTTCTCTCGCTCAGGAAAGATTCTATCCATTTGATAGCCTCAGTGGAAAAGTGGGCTGCTGAGTCCAGGTGCCTGCAAAGGACCTTATGATCCACCAGGTCAAATGCAGCTGAGAGATCAAGTAATAGGAGCAGTGCTGTTTTACCTTTATCTCTCGGCTCATCAATCTGTGTTTTCAAGTCAATCAAGGCAGTTTCTGTCCCATGTAGGGGGCGGAAGCCAGATTGTCTAACCCCTAAAAGTTTATGCAGCTCAAGGTACTTTTGAATCTGTGTATAGGCGATTTTGTCAAGTATTTTAAGTAGAAATGGTACCGTCGTGATGGGGCGGTAGTTGGTAGCAATAAGTGGATCTAAAGTTTGCTTCTTTAGGAGTGGGAGAACCCAGGATTGTTTTAAAGTGGCAGGGATAGTGCCGGAGGAGAATGACGCGTTGATCAGTTTAGAGAAAAATGGGCAGAGGTCTCTGGCAGCATCTTTTATAATCTGTGCTGGGCAAATATCTCCTTTACAATTGGATTGCTTGAGTGATAAAATTAAGAACACTACGAGGAACACTGGCAAAACCAATTGGGCCATTTAGAGAGTTACATATAGATTACGCCGATAAAGGCGAGAGATGCAACGGATCACGCTACATGATAGTGGTGGTATGCCCCTTCTCAAGGTGGGTAGAAGCAGGCCCATGTGCCCACCCCAATGTGAAATGTGCAGTGAAGTTCCTAGTGCGATATGTATTTCCCCACTGGGGAATATGTGACATAATGCGCTCTGACAACGGGACACATTTTGTCAATGATCTATTCAAAGAAGTAACATCGATGTTAGGAGTAACACATAAATTATGCGCGTTTATCACCGCAATCAAACGGCATGGTTGACAAAATAAACAGCCTCCTGAAAGGTAGACATTCGAAACTGTGCCACACCCTAAAGAAAAATTGGGTGTACTGTTTACCCCTGTCCCTTTTTGAACTAAGAAACCAACCCAGCAAGGACCACCATTTGTCTCCCCATGACATAGTGACAGGAAGACGCATGCATATAGCACACTCCCCACTCCGTAGACACTCAGATGCACAAAGGAGTGCTACAGTACTAGGCAAAGAATTTAATAAATATCTGGCAAAACTCACAAAAGCAGCACACATGATTGCTAGGCAGTTATCACCCCCATTTACCCAAGAAGCACCAAATGACACGGTAACACCAGCTACAGATAGTCATACAGGTCAGTTTATGCCAGGGGAGATGGTGTACGTGAGGAGTTTCATACGTCGGTGGAATACTCCAAGATTTCATGGCCCATATGAAGTGGTGTACTGTATGCCCACAGCCGTAAAGGTAAAGAGGCTGAGGTACTGGATACATTTGTCCGACATATGAAAAACATATGATAGTGTAACACAGTAAACAGAGACAAGGATGGTAGAAGAGGTGACTCAAACGTGAGAGGGAAAAGTAGAGAAATGATGAATATAATGCGACAGAAAATTAAACATGGAAAATAAAAGTAAAAGGATGTTCATATAAAATGTGATGCGATAAAAATAAATTGCTCTCTATCTCTCTCTCTCTTTCTCTCTCTCTCTCTCTCTCTCTTTCTCTCTCTTTCTCTCTCTTTCTCTGTATTTCTCCCTTGTTATGATAACAAGCACAGATCGTAAAAATTATTTAAATTACTAAAAGAGAGAGTAAAAGAAACGATGATAGAGTTAAGAATTAGTAAAGTTTCATGCACACTTGAAAAGTTATGTAAATATGAAAACAGATTGTATATATATATATATATATATATATTCAGTGAAAAAACTTTGTTAAAGGGACGTTATGGTTAAAAGTTGCACTACTAAAAACCTATGAAATTCAGTAAAAAAACTTTGTTAAAGGGACGTTATGGTTAAGTTGCGCTACTAAATACCTATGCAAATTCAGTGAAAAAACTTTGTTAAAGGGACGTTATGGTTCAAAGTAAAACCAAAAAACCCCTGAAATTCAGCAGTTATGGTAACATAAGCAACCATAACTCCCGCCACCGTGCACTGCTAACACTAACACCCAGGACATCAAAGATGACATCACAAATGTCATTGATGACATCACTGATGACATCACATGTGCATTTACATTTCATAAAAACTCTGCACAAGGGATTCTTATAATGCTGACCAAAAACTGTCAACGATCATTGGGATAAATATCATGAGCTAATTAGTGCATTAAGCAATGCATTGATATAAATATAATTCTATTATGAAGTTCTATCCAGTATACTAAGCTACTCATGCAGAAACATAGGCAGTGTGTGCAGCATACATGATGAAGGTGCCATATTCATAATCTTGCCATGTTGAATATTGAAATGATAACTGCTTTCTTATTAGAGTTTTGCGTACTGTGAAACATGTAATAAGTAGATAATAAAACCCACTTAATACATAATTATTACAGACAAAACACAAAGAGACAACAACACATACAAATATGAGTATATATAGGGACAGTGAAGTAAACAAAAGAAGCAGAAATAGTAGCAGAAAGAGTTCATAACCTAACTGATTGTCTTTATGCAGAGAAACTATTGCTCTGTTTCAAAGCTGCTACTTACCATATGTATGTGTATCACATGATGTGACTGCACCCAAAGGAAAGGAGAGTGAGTATAATGTATACAAATATGAGCATATACAGGGAAGGTAGAGTAATACAAATAAAACTATGAGAAAGTGCTGATAACCCTAATGATTATCTTCATGCACAGAAAGGATTACTCTCTTTCAAGCCTGTGTCTTCAGCTATGTATATGTTTCATATGATGTGACTTGACCCTAAGTCTACAAATATAGTACCTTTTCAATTTTTACTTCCTGACTGTTACTGAAGAAAACTATGTGGCTTTGATATGTCAGTAAAGGATAAAAAGGGAGAGCCAGCCATGTGATGTCATCAGTGATGTCATCAATGACTTTTGTGATGTCATCTTTGATGTCCTGGGTGTTAGTGTTAGCAGTGCACGGTGGCGCGAGTTATGGTTGCTTATGTTACCATAACTGCCGAATTTCAGGGGTTTTTCGGTTTTACTTTGAACCAAAAGGTCCCTTTAACAAAGTTTTTTCACTGAATTTCATAGGTTTTTAGTAGCGCAACTTAACCATAACGTCCCTTTAACAAAGTTTTTTTACTGAATTTCATAGGTTTTTAGTAGCGCAACTTAACCATAACGTCCCTTTTACAAAGTTTTTTCACTGAATTTCATAGGTTTTTAGTAGCACAACTTAACCATAATATCCCTGACTTCATATACATGTAACATAAAACATACTAACCCCCACGTAGTGATTTTGATGTCCGCGGGCCATCACCATGTCCGCGGACATATCGAAAATCTGAGCGTGGTGAATGTAAATTTAAATAGTGTGCCCCATTTCCCCTTTGAAGTTGGCTTTGAAAAGAGCTGTTTTTTTTTTCTTTACAGATGCTTGACAGACACCTGTTATTTTGTATTTTTTTTCTTGTTTTTTTTTCTTACTTTACTCCTAAAATCTTCACATAACCTTCTCCAAAGCAAACCTTACATTCCAAAATAGAAAGGCATTTCCCGTAAAAGATAAAGAAATGCCATCTTCTTTGAAATTAACAGCATTACTGGCATCAATATTCTCATTATTACAGAAGAACATACCAGCTCTAAGCATGAAGGCACACATGCCTCGGTTGATGACACACCTAGCAATGTTTTGCTGAGGACAAAAAACTGAACTATTGTCCCATATTGCCCAGGTAATAATCCAGAAAAAATTACTTTCGCATTTGGAAGGATCTTCATTACGGCTTGAACCAAGCGTTCCAAATCAGCCGACAAAGTAGGGGCACTGACGTTGCCCAAATGGAAAGCACCATAGTGCAAAACTACCACATGCGGACTGTTCATCGTGGCCATATCCTCACAAACTTGTACAATTCCCTGTACATTGCAATCAGGCACAGTGCTCCACACCACCTCCACTCCTTTCACATCAAAGTTCTTTGCAACATGCCTGCATTGACCGTACTGTTGGAAACCATGCACAAACATATCTCTGAGCACCAACACCCTGACTTTCTCCACTTCTGCCATCTTCACTACACACAGTCTCTTTCAACACAAATCCACAACCTCGACATCTGATTGGCTGATCCGTACAGTCTTCTTTCCATGTTGGATTTCCTGGAAAAACCCGTATGTAGCGCGCCCTGTTCACGAGCAGTCGCGGTGTCCGCGGACGTCTTCCACTTTACTCTCTGTGCCATTCCCTCATTGCATACAGCTAAGCAATCACACAATACGAATAACGTCCTCAGAACACTCCCATTTTGTGAATTTTCGAACATTTCAGGACAATTATCATTTCATTATTCAACATATTAACATTACAAATATTATACTTTCATCTTGTACTCTGCACACAATGCTATGTTTCTCCATTAGTAGCTCAGTATACTAGATATAATACCATAATACAATGCTATTTATATAAATGCATCGTTCAAAGCACTAATAAAGGTATGATATTTATTGCAATATCCTTGACACTTTTTTCGCAACATTATAATAAAAATCCCTAGTACACAAATTCCATGAAAAGTACATACACATGTGATGTCATCAGTGATTTCATCAATTACATTTGCGATGTCATCTTTGATGTCCTGGGTGTTAGTCTTAGCAGTGCACTGTGGTGGCGCGAGTTATTTTTCATAGCTTACCATAACTTGCGATTTTCAGGGGTCTTTCGGCTGTACCTAGAACCATAACGTCCCTTAAACAAACTTTTTTTAATATCACGCAAACAATATACAAACATGGAGTGCAAAAACCAACTTCTCACAGATGGCTTTACACAGAATGTTGCAAAGTAAGAATTTATGCTCGTTCACAGTGAAGGTCAGCTGCTTCCATTTTTTTCTCGGGCCCCGGAGAGGCTCACGAAGCGGACTATAAGGTTGTATTGTGTTTTGACCTTGACAGACAGAGATTGTGATGAAAGACTTCTCTTGAAGGAGTGTTGCTAAAACGTAAGAGAAGATAAGGATGACATTTCTGAAACGAAACCACTTTTATATATTATATCACTATGCAAAAGATCGTTCGCACACGCGGAGTCGTATTTTGGGACTGCACTACTCGTAGACAATGGAAATTGCAATTGTACTGTAAGTAACCCTTTAGGTTATTTTATACCAAATATAATTACAATAGCGTAGCATTAAAGACCGCTCAAGTTGAACTTGTTCGTTGAAAGTGGCATAATGTTTTCTACCGCGCACTATCACCGCCGAATTGATCCCCTGTCGTTTAGAGGGCTCTGAAAAAGGCAGACGACACAGGGTGGGTTAATAGAAATAATTTAACCAGTCTATAGGTGGTCAAGCGCTCTACTCGCTGTGCCACTTCACTGTGGCCTGTCAAGTGGCACAGCGAGTACAACGCTCGCTTTGACATCCGTGCACAGCTTGCTAACGCAAGTTCGAATCCCGGCAAGGCCAAACTCAGCCTTTCATCCTTCCCTGGTCGATAAATGAGCACCACACACCGTGGTTAATAATAAGCACCGCTTAGATACCTCACGGTTCTTAGCGCTATATGAATGGGAAAATATTATTTTATTATTAACATACTCCGTTGCACTATCTTCGATAGCAAATAGTTTCACGCCCTAATAAATAAAATGATGATTTTTAATGAAGATCGGCTGGTGAGACTAATTTATGTTTTTTAAAACAGGTATGTGGCCCCATTTTGCCTATGTCACGATTTACAGACTCCAGCGGATGGGGTGTTCAACTGCCAGGTGCAGGTCCAAATATGCAACTTCATGACCCTCACCATTTTATGGGACAATCGCCAAGGACCAATATGCTCTTACGCAGTACTAGCGGCTACAAACAACATACCAACCAATAGGGTGGTCTAATGGCTCGTTGTTGGAGCAACCTTCTGATTATCAGAGCGACCATTTACTGCTTTTATCATAAACCAAAAGCCTATCTACCGCAAAGGAACAACGCGTGGCTCAAAATAAACTTTTGCTGATCGACAGCAGAGACAATAGCAAATCGCTGAATATTGACTAAACATTTCATGTAAAATAAATGTACTTTACCAAATGTACAATCCTGCTGTTTACTTTTAAACCACAGTTTCATATTCTGAATTGTGGCGCACTGAGTTGTAAGCTGATCTAACACCCTCTGTACCGCAAAGGAACATCACATGCCTCAACATGAACTTTTGCGGATCGACAACAAAGACAAATGCAAATTGCTGAATATTCTGTAAACATTTGATGTCAAATAAATGTACTTTACAAAATTTACAATCTTGCTGTTTGCTTTTAAATAACTGTTTCATATTCCGAATTGTGGCGCGCTGTGTTGTGACATAATATGTGTTGTCTTCCGGGTTCTGTGTAAAGTCACTTAGGACTGCAGAGGACTGGGCGCATTTGATGACACACCCTGTAACGTCACGGAGAGAGGCGGGGAATATGAATGCTTTGATAATATCAGACTTAGGCGCGGGAGATATGATTTAGTGTCATAAAAGCAAGTCAGCCAGGTCAATAGCGCCAGTCATAGGATTATCACATAATGTCGGCGCACACCAGCCAGATTTATCGTTTCTTTAGTGGACAAAAAGTCGGTTGACGCCCATAGGAAATTGTACTATTAGCGGACAAAAGGAGTGGTCTTAAAACACTTTCACCCTGACAACGAACAATAAAAAGAACGTTTTCAGAACACCCCCATTTTGTGTAATTGCAACCATTTCGGGACACCGCGAGTGTTCTTAGAACACATTCACTAGACAGATTACAGTACGGATAGAGTCCTGAGGACACCCCCAGTTTGTGTATTTACAAACAATTAAGTACACCGCGAGTGTTCATAGCTCATTTTTACCTTCCTTGCGAACAAAAATGACACATACTCAGTCCTCTAAACACCCCACCATTTAGTTTATTTACAAAATGTCAGAACAGCCGTGTTCTCCGCAAACAAATTGAACGCAACAAAAACGTCTAGCACATAAAAAAACAACATTGAACCTATCTCATACTCCCCCACCCTCCCAAAACACTCTTACACACCAACACATGGCAATAAATACAATTTTTTATCCACGTTTCACCGCGCTGTACGCGGTCGACGGCGAATACAAGATGGCGGGCGCCACAGAAAATCTGACGTGCTCCACGCCCCTTGCCGTCCAATCAGCGAACACGTCGCATGTCCGCGGACATGACGCAAGGCCATGGGCCAATCGGGGTGCTGTCCACAGAGCGAACAGGGAAGTCCGTCCGCGAAGCGAACACAGATATCACTAATTATTTTGCCTTAGTTTTTGGCCATTTTATAAAAAAACTACTGGACGGATTTACACCAAATTTGCAAAAGCACGCTTTCGGGACCAAGCCCCCGCTCCTGCCGCAAATTTGGTGTAAATCCGTCCAGCGGTTCGGGCTGTAGCCGTGCGCAGTTTTTTCCCATTCAGTCTATGGGAAAAAACATTTTGGGACCCCCCCTATAACTTTTCCCCCCCTGGACGAATCCTCACCAAACTTTGCAAAAGAATTCAGAGAGTGGGCCATATACTTTTTCTGCAAAGTTTGGTGTGGATTCGTCCAGGGGTAGCGAAGTTATAAGCCACCCAAAAAGTGCTCTTCCTATGGAAACACCAACTTAACCATAACTACATGGCCACTACTGTGGCCATGTAATATATATATATATAAATATATATATATATATATATATATATATATATATATATATATATATATATATATATATATATATATATATGTTTTGCTTAATATACATTTATGTCTCATTGTGTAGGAGAAACCATGGCAACAGAGGGGACCCCCATGTTAACCGCATTAGAATAGATAGGAATGGAAACACTAATTTTGATTTGCGTAGATGTAGCTATGAATGTGGGTTATTCATGTGTGCAGTAATATTCTTTTCAATGTTGTTTGGACTAGCGGTATAGTGGTCCATTGCATTTATATCAATAGATATAAATGAGGGGGAAGGGAATGGGACAAACATGGTAACAAAGGGAACCCACCTTATATGGGATGGGTTTAAACTAATTTGGGAGCACGGGACACACAATAGTGGTACACGGCACACCAACAGCACAGCCAATATACCTGTATCAGCACGGCCTACTGCCCCATACAATGCCTCTGAGTATAATTTATACCAAATGAACGAGCCAGATCCCTCTGAATTACTCTGGCTGTATGATGACACTGAGCCAACTGTGACACCGCTATCTGAAACGACCAAAGAAAGAGTATCCCCTAAAAGTGTGGAACAGGAAAATTCAGAGACTGCTGAGAGGTTTATTGCCCTATATAATGAGTGGGAAAAGGGGGGGCAGGTGGAATACCCTTAACTCAGCATGGAGAAGGGAAAGAAAGAGAACACCTCAAAAGCCATAAAAGACGGAAAAGGGGGGCGGGAAGCCGAAATTATGATGAATATCACAGGTTGGGGCTAGACAGAATAGACGACCCACAACATCCACACCAGTCAAATAAATGGTATGCAGACATGAGCTCCACTGCAAAGCAAGACAACTAATGAGAGCTGTTATGTGTGCTCTCTAATACCCCATGCCTCAGGTACTCCTAAAGTACTGCTGCCACAGGAGTCGCCTATTGCTGATGCCCAATGTCTCCTTCATCTTGCATTATGCAGAATAAAAAACACCTTCCAGGCACACACTGTCTCTTTTGAAATGTTGCAGAATGAAAAAAAAACATGCCACTCAAAACCAAAAGGAGTGGTATGCCTGAAAGAGCCGTTTTTAGTGATCAAAGGGACATTGTATTCAGACAATAAATGGCAAAACGAGTAAATCACATGCAAAGTAGAGGCACTACGAGGTTTGGCAGCTGAAACATTGCAATGGATTCAGAAAACACGTGCCCCCATATGGACCCAACACATTACAAAGCTCACTTGGGTCACGGCCCTTGAGAAGCCATTCAAAGTGCAAAAAGAAGTAGCCTATGAACTGTGTTTTCTTGGAGAAGGAAAAGTAAATCTGGGCACCAACAAGAACTGTAACAAAACGCTCATCATTCCAGACATGAAAAAAGGGACTGCTGCATTGATGGACACTTACTGGGTTTGCGGCAAACAGGCGTACTTGCACCTCCCACAGTCATGGTGGGGCACATGCTTCCTGGCAACGCTGCATTCCGCCCTGATGCTTGTACCTGAAGGTCATATCGAAGGAGGGAAGGGGCTGTCAGCTGTCAAAGAACCTGGAGCCCCACAAACAACTGAAGATGCCCCTGTGTATGCCCTATCCACAGAGGACATGCAAAGCTCAGTGTCGAGAAAGAGAAGGTCTTCGAATTACTTTTCCAAGGCATCCACAGAATTTTTGCCTCAAATACCAGACAGGTTCCGGTTGTTTAACTCCACCGAAACGTTCTTCACCTCTCTCATCCCAAGCATCCAAGTGCGAGCCAATGCAAAATGGCTCCAAATTACCCGCTGAGAGCTGATACAACTGGCCAATGACATAGAAAAAGGATTTAACATGATCTAGGTGGAGCTAAGGGCCCTGCGGCTAATGACGATGCAGAACAGGTATGTCCTGGACCTGTTGACTGCTATGGATGGAGGTGTTTGCTGAAAAAATGGGAGTGCATGTTGCATGTTCGTACCTTCTGCAGACTCGGACAATGGAACTCTGTCACACGTAATTGCAGCCGTGCACAACCTTGGCGAGTGGATGAAGGAAGGAGGGGTACAGCCCAGCAACTGGTGTTAATGAGATTTTTTCGTGGGTACCTTCTTGGCTCGGGTTGGCTGTCAAACTACTAATACCCACCATTGTTTTCTTGCTCCTGATTTTTTGTGTGTGCCAGTTAGGTCTCAGGTGCTGTGCAGATGCTGTTCCTAACAGTGCAATTATGATGGAGACAATGGCCAATACAAAAGGAGTGGTGCAGATGACACACAAGACACAGGTACAAACAGGTGATGACTCAGGGCCTAAATAAAGATTGGTGACAATGTATTATGATGGGTACATTGTAGATAACTTATATCACACAACAAAAAAGTAACCCCGCACGCTAGCTTGGTATGACAAGGTGTGGGTGGACGTGGGGAGAGATGGGGGGTGTATATACATGACTTGTACTCCTGGTGAGTATGCTAGAGCAGGGGAGAGCTTCCGGGGAGTGTGTAGGGCCTGGATGCCACAAAAGGGAACACCTGCCTGGGAAGAGGCCGTGGCCAAGGAGGAGGAACGAAAGAGGTTGGGTGAACTACAGTATTTGTTACTTAAGTAACCAAAGGGGGAATGCATGGGAGGAAAGGTCTTCAAGGCCTCCCTCCCCTCCATTCTTACCAACTTGCGGGCTATGATTCGTCCAACAGCCACCCATGCACCTTTGGCTAGGGATGCGGGATGGCTGCAGGTTGACCCATATGGCTGCAAAACCCAGCCAGTCACACTCAGACTCCATTTTGTATAACAACTAGGCCTCATGAACATAAGCGGCCCACGGAGCTTCAGCTCTCCCCTCCTGATCGCGCATAGCAGCCCAGTCACTTCCCCCACCCTCCTCCCCTCGGCGTCCCTGCAGCGGACCTTTTCTCATGGAAGACTAGGCGCAAACAAGTTACATGATAAACACTGTATCTTTCGCTTTCCACAGTCCATCATTGACCTGCAAATGACCGGGCCAGAGCTGGGGTTTGAGAAAAACAAGTTACCTCCATAAACATGTCCCGTCCCTTTGCAGACCCTACATTTATGACATGTGCTGTGGATAACCCCCAACCCTGTTCCCCGTTTGAAGTACCAGATGCGTATGCCAAGCCTGTGTGCCACTCTGTTTCACCAATACAGCTAATCCTCCTGGAGAGGTTATGTATCCATTTCTGTGGTCGTATGCCAAGAGATTGATTGTATATAATGAAATAAGGCAACCCTCACCCATATCCGACTGCACACAAGGTTATGAATTATATGTTTAGGCCTCTCACCGTCGGTTATGTATTATTCTTTGTTACAACCTACACGATGCAAGGTATGACATCAATGTATATTCAATGATTTCCTAATATTATGTATGGTCCTCAACATATTCAATCAGTGTCACAATACTTATGTTATGATGTGTGGCATATATATATATATATATATATATATATATATATATATATATATATATATATAGTGTCTTTTGAATCATTTGTATAATCTCAGAGCACTGAACCATGCACCCCATATAGTAAGCAAAACTTTGCAAACCATTTAATGTACCTGTGCACACACTAACCTACTTGAACCTCGTTTGTATGATTCACGTGTACCCCCTGTAAAATGCACGAGATATGGCTCAACAAGCTACAGGGCCTTCTCTCCGCTCTCCTGCAGCGCCGCGTGCTCACCCCCAACCTTCCTCCCCCCTCAGGCCGGGCTGACATGTAAAAGTCCTGGTTTCACTGACAATGTGATGCTACGATTGTAACCCCTAACCCTCCTGCTGAGCCTGCAACACGTGTCCACCCTCTCCCAAACCCCCAGGCTCTGATTAAAGAAATATAGGCAACAAGCCTCTCATTCCCCCACCTTTTGATGTACTGGCTATGTGCCCTCTGACCGGGTAGTATCCCAGCTCACCCCAACCCCAACTGACCATGGTGGCCATATATTTACACTTGTACTAACATACTATAAAGATGTCCCCCACTAGATCTAATGCAGAAGAGTGCTAGAGGTATCCCTGAAATGTGCCACCAGATAAGTCACCTGAACCCGTGAAGCAGTCATAGCATTTGTTAAGATGATGAAACACGACCACCTAGAGTTATGTGCTATTTTTTTCTTGTGATGTTAGAATAACGATTTTTAGCATTTACAGGGCATTATGAATTATAGTCAACACTGAATGAGTATGTGTGGCCACAAGGGCAAATGTTAATGCAGCCGAGATGTATCAATCAAACATCGCCTGACCCAGCACTCCACCCCGACGAGTCCAGCTGACCTACAAGAATCACTGTGACACCATGTGGAGCCTCGCTATTCCTGAATCTTCGACTCTACATATTCTATATGGACTACTCCTCATTGCCCAATCTCATTGATTCATGTAACCCTTATTTCCTACATCACAGGTGATGTGGTTTTGTAACAAAACAAAGATGTTTTCTGATGTTTGGCAGAGCGCTCTCAGAGTTTGCAGACTTCTCTGCCTGCCCTATTTTGGTTTCGATAAACCTTTACCTTTTGCCTTCACCCGCACATTGTCTTGGTCTCATTCCCTCCTGGGGTGTGTCCGTTACTTACTCTCACTGGGCAGTTTTAAATGCATTTTTGGGTGACGTTCACTTACACTATTAACATTTGACCAAAAGCTTTGCTATCGTGTGATTTCAACCACCCAAATAGGAGTAGCCAATTTGAATTGTTAATACCAGATTCATGCTGTTTCTGCCAATTTTCATATTTTGTGGCTAAATTACATATTACTAACAGCTTATCCTCAGTACTCATTTCTGTGTTCGTATTAACTCATTTTTTTCTCTTCGATATGCCTTCTTCTAATCAGCAATCTTAACATTATACGGTTCTCACTTTATTTTTTTGGTTGCTGTTGAAAACCGTTTCACCACGAGTCGTGATACCGAATGGCTTTCAGTAAATATGTACCAATTGAGTAAGGTTCCAATCTACTCTCGCCAATTCGTTTTGCATATTGCATTTATTCAGTGATAAAACATCCTTAATGATCCTAATTTCTTTGAATGACCAATGTGTACGAATGCCCTTGGGATCTATACCTATCTCAAGAGTTTTTTGTTTACATGTATTATGTGCGACAATTTGCATTTTCCACTCAAGTTGTTAATGGTGATCTCTACATCATCACACTTGATCTTTATAGCAGTGTCAGTAATAATATAATCTAATTGCGACTGTTCCCTACCATTTGACCAAGTGTAAGTATCCTCAATTCCATTCTTGATTTTAAACTGCAAAAACACCAACTTGTGGCGGGTCATGAAACTCGCTGAATCATCTGCCAAATTATATGATCGATACTTAGAAAAATGTAAGTCTCTAGCATTCAAATCGCCTGCTATCATAATAGAATATGTCTAATACAATACAAACCACTATAGGATTATCTCTTAAATTCTTTGAATAATAAGCTTAGTTTGGTGTCCAACAGAGGGATCATATATGTTAATTATCAAAATAGGTCTGGACTGACCCTGGCTACCTTAAGGATAGCCTGCAATACATTTGGAAGCAGTGTAGCAACTGTAAGAATTTCCAGGTAGTGCTCCAATTTGTGCCAATAGCAAGGCCTCCACTTTGACGGCCACGCACAGACTGGGTTGCCACATTGTACACTCTCTGAAAACCATCTATGTAGAAGGGTGGGGTACACCAAATTTCCTGCAATAAAAACAGCTCACTTGACTTAACAATATTAAGACCTCCAGGGTGCAAAAGAAAGAATCTGTAGCCCAGAGTATTCCATTATACACATGATAATGTGTGGATCGTAAGCGAATGTCAATTTGCACCATTACTTATGCGTGTAGGCAGCCAACATTCTTTTTCACAGGTGTTTAAAATGGCTGTATCTTTGTTTGTTTTTAAGGCGCGCAAGGATCCTCTTTCACTTAGTTTTTCAATTGATGTTCTGGTGCTTTGCTTCCCCTCGTATAGTCCAGAGTTAAAGTAAACCCCCTTTTTCGTCTTATGACAAAAGATTAATGATAACCCCAGAGGTGTGAGAACCTCTGCATGAGTAATAAGTAAAGCAGTAATAACTGCTGCGGAAAACTCAATCAGTGCCCAATTTGTAGGGCTACCCACCCTTGGTAGCTCTATTCGTTTGATATCCCAGGAGCATATCAGTCTCAATTCTGGTGTTTCAGAAGTGGAATCTTGTTTGTGTTAGGTGTTGGTATAGGAACAACATTTTGTTTACACATTTTATTTTCCGATATATGCTATTTTGTGGCTCCTTTTTCAACCTGTGGCCCTATAAGTGTGGTGCTACCTACAGTACCATCAAGCAAAATGTTAGTGACCATTGTCTCTCCTTAAAATAAAGGCATTCTTTTAGCATTCAGGAGGCCATGTGGTCTTTGGGCTTTAGGTTGTCTTCCTAGATTATGTGTGCCAGCCTTAAGCTTTACCCCTTTTGTCGGTTTAATTGGATGAGCTGCAATTGACTTGTCCATCTCCAGGACCTTTGTCGGTGAGATGAATATCTCCTCGTAATCCCAAAGAGGTTCTGCTGTTGCTACTTGCTGTGAATGAATAAATGGGAAAGGTGTTACATTTCGGGATGCAGCAGTATCGCGAATCAGGATTGGCAATGTCCTTGCCGTTTTAAACATTTTCTTTGTTGGTGATCTTTTAAGCAATCTTACAATTGGTTGGATCTCATTCAATCTGTTCAAACTCAGTGCGAGGGATGCTTTAATCTCCAACTGTTCTTTCGCTAAAATGCTGATCAGCGTAGTTAAGGCTTCTACTTTTGCCATGATACCATCAAGTCCTCTAAGTAGCATCACATCACCATTCATTGTTGGAACATCAAGCCGGTCAAGTGGCACAGCGAGTAGAGCGCTTGCTTTGACACCCGTGCAGAGCCTGTTAACGCAGGTTCGAATCCCGGCGGGGCCAAACTCAGCCTTTCATCCTTCCGAGGTCGATAAATGAGCACCACACACCGTGGGTAATAATAAGCAGCGCTCGGATACCTGAGGGTTTGTAGCGCTATATAAAAGCCTAATTATTATTATTATTATCACTAATGTGACCATTTTGACCTTCCTCATCGCATCTTGTCTAAAAAGAGTCATCCTCAGACTCGGTAGAAACCAATGCTGCGAGGTCAGGGGAGTTTGATGGATCTTTGTCCATTACATTGTCTTCCTGTGCAGTAGTTTGAACTCCATTTGTACCTCCCAAAGATGCATGCCTCAACCTAACACATAATTTAAGGAGGGAGTTGTTATTATCTACAGAGCCAAATTGACCATTCTCCACCGAATCATTGGCCATTTCTGGCAGTACTGTTGTATATATTGTTTTTCTTCCCGCCGAGGATAATTGTGAAATGGCGGATTGTGTTTCTGTAGTTTGTTTTGGGGCAGGTGTACTTGTTTGCGTTTAATAGTCGCATTAGATGAGTTATCTTTTACTCCCCGTTTGGCACACACCCCTGCACTACGCAGAGTAGCTCTGCGATTTGATTGGGATTTGGACTTGGTCATTGCACAAGATCGCATCCTGTATGCTGGCAGTCATATTCTTACCTATGCCACTTGGTGAAAAATATCTCGGCAAACCGCAAGCGACAAGAGCATGAGGCACGACATGTGCACTAACGCGCTCGTGCACAGTTTTTTGTGTCCCGTCACTCAGCAGGAAAATACAAACAATTCCAGGTAATTTCAGGCCTGATTAGCAGTTTGCTGATAGAACTCCAACCTGATTTTCAGCAATATCTGTATTCAGTGGAAATGCAGGCACCATATAGGTTCACGTCCAATTCCAATACTTTGTGAGGATATCATTCAGACTCCACAGTAACCGCAGGACCTTCAGTGGCACTAACGAGCACAGCAAAGGGAGAAGCGTGGGGTGGGAAGGACACAACAAGGACCGCAGGGACAACAGTTGCCACAGGCCCTTAAACATGGCTTTTTTTCACCCCACACAATTCACCCCAAGGTGCCTGTGTCTATGTTCAGTAAGTAAAAAAGGATTTCACTCCATAAATCAACTTAATACCCCACTTCACCTAAACAAGACATAGAACATAGCGCGTGTCAAGGATCCCCAAATACACACTCTGCTCGTAAAGTCGCAGCTCAGCTCATAGCCTGCCTCCAGCCTCCCACCGCTCACTGCACTGAGCCTCGGCAGCATCTCCTGCTGCTCCCACACTCAGGTGTAGGTATTTGTGTTAAATGTTGGCTCCAGTGCTAGGTCAGTTCGAGTCAATCAGCTCGAAGCAAGGGCAGCACGATTGAGGTGCGGCATCGTCCTACTTCACTCTCCATTCACTGCTCTCCATTCTCCTTCCTTCATCCTCCACCTACCGCTAACCTCCAAACAGAATCAGAGGTTCAGAGGAAAGAACCTTGCACTGTCACACATCACACTTCAATCCACACCACACCGAAACAAGCGAGCAAAGGAAAGCAAAACCAGTGGCCGCTTCAAACGTTTCGCCTGTTGTGTTTCAAATAGATCTGTTAATGATTGACCATAACCATCTGAAACTATGTTCCACTATATTCATACATGTGCATGGCAGTGTGCTTTTTTGTTTAAACTCTTTGTCATGGAATTCTGCTCTCTTGACAAAGGAGTAGATGTCATCAAAATTCTCTGCAGCATATCCCAATTGCTCATGTGAGCTGCCAGACATCCAGTTAAACCGAATGCCTCACTCTATGCTTTTAGACATAGAACATAACAGTTATATGTATTGAATGGTGCAAAGAAGATCTGGATGGCTATGGAAATTACGCTGAGTTCCAGGATGTTATTGTCTTAAAGATCTCTGGTTCTTCCTAAGTTAAATGAACCCCCACCATAGCATTGGGCTCTCCTATCAACCATCTGAAGTCCTTCCACACTTTCTGAATGGCAGAACTACTTCAACTCCACAGCAGTGCACAGTTCCCCGCATGCTGTACACTGCTGCTGTGTTGCTTGCAGCAAGAAGAACTACTTGAACAATATATGATGTATCCCATGTCTCCTTAAAACCAAAGGGCCTTTTTGGATGATCTATCAGCACAATTGATAGGTGTTTCTAAAGGAAAATTAGGCTCATGAGGAGGGTATAAACATGTGAGGACAATATACAGTACCATCTCCATGAATATCATCATGTGTGTTGCAACCATATGTTGCTGGAATAGAAGATCAAAAATCGAATGGAGGGAATCAGCTCTTACCAATCAGAGATGTTAAAATGTTAGAGGTGTTTTCCCACTTGATATCAAAAAGATACCCATGGCTCGCAAAATCTATTATTCCGATCGCATTAGTGAGGAGATTTTATGATGAGTGTGCACCATTTGGATGGTACTCAACCGTACTCGCAAGTATGGGAATGTTCAAACATTTTTTTTTCTGCAAACTTTGTTTGAAGTAAATGACAAATGAACGTTTTACTCTTCATAGCTGTCCTTGGGTGGCAGCATTGCACCAAAAATGAAGTGTGCTTATGGTGACATGCACCATTTTACAGAAAGCACTTGTAAATATTTTGTCACCTGTCACCATGAGCTAATTTTTCTTAGGTTGAGTATGTAAGCTCAAGAACTAACCCTGACGGGAGAGGCCTAATACTACTAACTCTATCACTGTCACCTTAGAAAAGGTGCTCTGTAGGTGTGCAAATGAAGCACCCAGTAGTGCTAACACTTCACTCTTGACAAAAGTATTTTCAGAAATTGGGGAAGGGAAAATTGGTTTCATTAACATCCATGGCCAACAGCCAAGCTCTTCTGAAGGGAGGATCAAATCTGCGGCACTGAGGCAATGTGAAAGTTTTATATTGGAAACCACTTATGAACTGAAAGAAGGTCTGAATGCCATTGGTATTTTTGTCCCGTGTGGATAAATGGGAATACATGCACTGGATGCTTTCAGCAATAGGTTCATTCACTGAATCCATCTTTGCTGAACGCCAGTTGCCAGAGCCATGGATGACTGAGTGCCGTGCATGGCGCAAAAAGGGCTGTCAAAACTGTGGTCTTCTTTCTATGTCCAGTATTTACTGTGCATAGGCAGGAAATGAATTGCAGTCTGGAGGGGAGGAACATGTAAGTAAAGCATGGGCGGTCAGGTGGGGTATTGGGGTTAGGGGCCATGGGGCTGGCAGGATCGTGGGGCGGAGGCATAGGGGCAGAGCCAAACATTGAGTGCAAAGCTTAGTGGGGGGATTAGTGGACAGAGGTATGAGGGTGAAAGCCCTCATTAGACAACATACCAGGGTTGGGCGGGGGAAGTGGATTTAACAAAAAGAGATTCAGCAGGATGCACCATGGATGAGGTGTTTGGTGGGAGGGATTTGGTGGCAGGGTTGGGCGAATGGGGGATTCAGGGGAGTTGGAGCTACTGCATAGATCCTTTCTCTGATCCAAAATATTCTAAATTTCTAATCTCCGTTTTGATGACATTTATTGTTAAAGGGTGAGGAAGGATATCTCAGAGGCAACGCGTTTGTCTTGGAAGCAAGACAATGCAGCGCGACGCATGTTCTAGTCTCGATCCCGTGCTTAGAAACCACTGGCTGGAATTAAGCGCATTATAAAAGAACAATTATAATTATAATAAAACGGGTGTGAGTGGGGCAGCAAAGAAGATAAGTTAAGTTTATGTGCCCTGGCCTCAACCAACAGAGCCCACAGGTCTTGGGTGGTGTTTTACACGCCTGGTAGACCCTTCCATGTTATATTTATTATAAAAACAATCTATGGTGCAGCTTATCACTTATGTAACTGGGCGCTGTGCAACCAGACACCTTTGGACAAGGCGCACTATACAAATAAAGAAATACAAATTCAAACAATTACAGCAGTTAAAACGACAAGTTACTCTAAACATTTCAGCTGGCTCAAATATGAAAACAAGACACGTATTTATTATTTGTTTAAGTATTTTGAACAGTACTGCATGCAAAGAAAAATTCTTCAGATCACTGGGTACAGGGTGGAGGAGCACGTTCGAAGGCGAGGGGACATGTAGGAGAAGGGATGTAATTGGAGTGGTCAACAAAACCCACGGGAGAATTACCTGCAACGCTAAATCTCCCAAAAAGAATAGCAAGAAAAATCGCGGAAAATGGGAAACATGTTAACTAACAGCCGAATAACCGATGAATAGGTTTCCCATCGTTTCCAAGGCTTTATATCACTCAGTCAACCAAGGAAGACGAAGGGACGATTTATCTCAAATCTCCACATGCTCAGGAATCTAAGGCTGATTTCCATGCCAACGCCTGTTAACCCATTACCAATTACCACTTAATTGCATGGAAAGCAACTCATCCAGAAAAAAAGTGTGCATGTAGCCAGGACACAGTCATGCAAAATGAAAGTTGGAGCGATGTGTTCAAATGTGCACATGCATGTGATCAGGCTGGGAGTTGATTTAAGTAAACTCTTTAAAGGTACTAAGGAAGAGGCAGGAAGTCCTGTCAACATGGCGTTTCCGCCATGAAGATGAGACAGCACTACCACTATCAGGAGGACTGCAGCACAGACATTAGGACCTGGAACAAAGATTAAGGGACGCTTTTTCAAAATCAAATGCAAGTGAAAAAAAGGAGAGGGTTTTCATTTGCGTTTGTTTTAGAAATGCAAGTTTAACTTATTGTCCAAGGTGGCCATCGCCTAGGGGCTGGAAAGCAGCACAAAAGTTGCACTGGTCTGCACTCTTGTCTACACTAGTGTCGGGAGCATGCACCCACGTGTGCCCTGGGAGTGCATTTTATAGGGATATACCCATGTTGGGCCTGTCACTGCGAAATGCGAAAAAAAGAAAAATACACATCTATCGCTGTTTGAAAGATAGAAATGTAAGTGGGACACACTATCACAAAAATGCTTGACAGGGTCAGAATTGACAATTCCACACAGTGCTTGTTCAAAGAAAAGCACAGAGGAATGTCTCTGTTCTCAATAAATAACGTTTTTTTTTTTAAAAAAAAGGCACATCCCGTTTGTGAAGTTGGGTTGTGGTTTAAAATGCAGAGCAGAACACCCTGATTTTTACAAATGGCCAAAGGTGCAAACAAATGTCCTTGAATGTGTGCAGTGATGTTGCGCACATCCAGCTGCCTTTTAACGTAGGGTACAACTTTTTCACACACATGTTGAGATACGCTAGCGTTTCTCAGCATTATGCTAAAAAAAAGCTTTGAGAGCTGGCGATAGGCCACTTGAAATTAAGATTCGATTGAAGAGTGAAGCACAAGGATTTCACTAAGCATGCCAAGTTTGGAGTGATACCTAACAGGGAGATGGAAGATAATCAATCACTTACAGGTCAAGAAATCAAAGAGAGGTTACAAAAAGAAACTCAGCTCTTCTGTTGTGACAGGTTTTCAAGTAAGAGAGCTCAACCAGTTCTCGATGCCACAGAGGCAGTTCCTCAAAGGGAACAAAAAAAACAGTTGTGCACAATCAGCATACTAGTGTCTCATGAGACCTAATCCTTCCACTAGACTTCTCAGTAGCGCCATATTAAAAGCACGAGGGACAGGATGGAGTGCCACAGACTACACCTCAGAAGAACTGAGTCTTTCCAGGCCAGGTTCACCAGTTCATATTGTGTGAGATCTTTTAGATATGAGGGTATCCATGACTGAAGAAACCCTGCCAAAGACCACCCACGCTTTTTAATATTTTTAATAAACCAGCGTTTGATTTATTGGTTGACAAGGATTTTTAGTACACCAACTAAGAAATGACACACACATCTTGCTTCAACTGTCAGGTGATTAGGATTTATATTCTGCAAGAGTGAATGTTATTTTTGATTTAATTCAAAGTTGGATGTCACATAATAGCCTGGCTCTTTATGATGCAGAGACAGAACTTCTCCTGGTGGGTGCTCAGCAAAGTCTTGCCAAGTTACCAGATATGTACAAGAGCTTTGCAATTGTGGACTGTACTATCCCTGTTCTTCGAAAGGTCAAAACACTGGGGGGCCGATTCATGGAACAAACGTGCGCCGAAAATCTATGCGCAAGCAGGCGCAAGCGCGAAAAAACAGGCACACGCGCACACGTGCGATTCATGGAAGTCCCTGCGCGTGTTTTCCTCGGGATGTGTGCCAAACCCGTGCATGGCGCACACGTCACTGAAACATCCCGAACGGCGTGCGCGATGCGCACAGTGAAAGCGCACAACCTCGGCGCACACACCAAAAAGGGGTCGGAACATGGGGTGTAACGTGCGGAATGGGGAACAACGTGTGAAAATAAGGGCGTAACTGGGATGTACTGCTGGGAAGCAGACGGAACGCCCACACGCACGCGAACCACACGTATTCATGGAATCGAATAGGGCAAAGACACGCACAGGCCTTAACACGTCCGCCACACGAAGGCAGGCGGTAGCGTCCCTGCGCATCACAAAAGCGCCAATATACAGCAATGATGAATGTCCCATACTGCTATTGTGCCTGGGGTTCGCGTGAAGTTTTTCATGCGATCGGGCCTAGGGGAGCGGGCTACGTGTATTACAGGGGTTCGCGTGTAGTTTTTCATGCGATCGGGCCTGGGGAGCGGGCTACCACTCAACGTCTGCCTTGCGTGTAGAAGAACGCGTAGCCAACACCCGCGGTGAAGTAATAGCGTGTGAACCCCAACGGCTGGAAAACACACGCACCGCACCCCACGAAAAGCACATACCGAGCAATGTAAAGGCACGTGGGATCTACAAGCCCTGCCAGGGAAACGCCCGTGCGCGAAACGTCACAGACGCGCTTACACACTAAGGGCCTTTGGTCCAATGAAATCGCGTATGCGTGCTGACGCGCTTATGCGGTAAGGGCCTGTGGTCCAATGAAATCGCGTATGCGTGCTGACGCGCTTACGCGCTAAGGGCCTTTCCTCGATTTACACGCAGACGTGCAAGATTTTCACGTGCCAAATCACTCCGTATCATGCTGGCCACGCATAAGCACACAGAAGACCACGCTCCTGCCCAAAAGGCCGAATTACTGCCCCCCAGGGCCCCGAGCAGCCTCCCACGAGCCATCTGCTGCTGCCTGCCTGCCTGCCTGCTGCCACCGTGCTCTGCCATTTGGTGCCTGCACATCAGCCATCTGCAGGGGTCCATTTGCTGTGTCCACCCCTGCTGGAACAGAAGACTCCCGACTGGGATACCATCGCTCCACAGCCCAGCCCCAGGACCCAGTTGCCCACCCACTCCTGCCTATGGGGTTGCCATGTCGGGCACTGCAACATCTGGCACCACTGGCAACCCCCGGCCAGAGAGGCAGAGGGGCACCAGCTTCACTGCCACCGAACTTGGTGTCCTGGTGGAGCAAGTCCTGGGGCAGTATGATGCCCTCTTCGGAAGTAAGCGCGCCAACAAGGAAGGGCGGACTCGGATCTGGACGGACATCGTGACTGCCATCAACGCGGAGGGGGTGGCAGTCCGCGACTACCAACATGTCAAGAAGCGCTGGGATGACTGCAGGTCCAGGACCCTCTTGAAGGCCCGGCGCCTCGTGGAGGGGGGCCGGGGCCGCATGAGTACCATCCAGATGAGGGTCCTGGAACGCGTAGGCCCAGTGCTCCACGCCCAGATCCTTGAGAGGCAGACCCGTCTGGAGTTAAGCGGTAAGTGGCCAAGCATTGCTGTGTGAGACAGGGCATGTCGCAGTGTGCTGGTTGTCTGATACTTGTCTGTATGTGTGACATAGGCCATGTATGCATGTGTGTGTGCAGGGACGTCATGCATGTGAGACCAGTAATGTGTGAACCGCACGGTTGGTGCATGTGTTCAAATGCAACATGGGTTGCCCTATGCGTTATGGCCACATGAAAGCATGCCAGTCTCTGTTCCTGGACATGGGTGGGGGTGAGGGATGGGTGCTGATGCCATGTACATGTATGCTGTCCATGTCTGTGTGTCTGACCTGCGTGTCTGTGACTTGTGAATGCCAGGGATGCATGACACATGTCTGTCGCAATGTTCAGGTTCAATGATGCAGCCTAGTCATCCTTGTACCCACTGTGTCTGTGGTGTGCGAGGGCAGATGGATGAAACTAGGGTGAAGTGTGTGCATGTGATAGGCATGGCCCATGATGCATGTCAGTTCCAAAACAACATTGTATGTTTCAAGAATCCCTTGGACATGTATGCGAAATGTCCATAGCATGCGCCATGCCTGTTACCGCATGTGTTTTACCTGCACTGACCCATGTGTTGTGGATGGACATGATGGAAGTGATCTTTGACAGTGCCACTCATCTGCTATTGCTTCCTGTCTAGGGGACCATTGTACAGTACCCTGATGCTTGTGTTCTATGTCTCCCTCTACACAGCGCCACGTGAAGAAGAGGGCGGAGACGGCGCTGTGGAGCAAAGCGGTGGGGATGCCCCTACGGCTGCAGCGGAAGGGGTGGGTGAGCCCCCACAGGGGCTTGCAACGGCGGAAGACGGGGTGGAGCCATCCAGGTTGGTGGTTTCCACAGAGGAGGAGGAGGCCGCTACTGAGGCGCACATGGGGCCATCCCTGCTGGTGCAAGTGTTGCAGTCCAGGGGCAGGGGCAGGAGGCAGCACAGGTCACCGTGGAGGGGCCTGTGCATGTCACTGTCCCTGACACTGTGACTGCACCACCATGCACCATCAGGGATGCCCCATCCCAGGCCCGTCCGCAGGCAGGGGGGATGTCCATGTCATCTGACGCCCCTCCACCTGCGGACGAGGGGACCCCTGGCCGTATGGAGAAGGTCCTGATTGGTGTCGCGTTGCGCACAGGTGCAATTCGTGATGAGGTGCGTGCTTCCCGGGAGGAGCATGCACGTCATCACGGAGAGCACCGTGCCGACGTGGCCCAGTTGGGATTGGCCATGGTCGGGGGTTTCCTACATGTGTCGGCCAATCTGGCGACCCTCTCCTCCTCTGTGGAGACTATGCACCAGTTGTTCTCCATGCCGTCTTCTGGCCCAGATGCCACCAGGGCCCCCTGTGGACCTGCCCCGACCAATGCAGCCAGCTCGGTGGGGATCCCATCCCTGCCACAGTCGGGAGTCAGAGGTCCAGCAGGGGTGGACACACCAGCAACTGGACCCCAGCAGATGGAGGATGTGACGGCATCATCGGGCAGGGCACGTGCACGACGGCGTCGGTGGATTCCATCAGCCTGGATGCCGTCGTGCTGGCACAGGCAGTTGCGTCGGAGGCAGCAGCAGGCTCGACGTGGGAGGCATCATGGCTCGGGGCCATCAACATCAGGGGTGCAGGAATCGGCCGGAGGGCAGGAGAACCCTGGAATGGGAGTGGCTTCCGTGTGGGAGCGGTTGGGCCAGCAGATAGGTGCGGAGCGGCAGCGGGCAGAGGAGGAACGGCTCACAATGGTCAGGGTGGAGAACTCCATGCGGAGGGCGCTGAGGCGGGCTCAGTGCCTCGAGGGTCTTCGCAGGGAGTTGGAGCTGGACACTGCTTTATCCCTGCGAGACCTCGGGGCCAGGGAACATGCCCGCCTCCAAGCCATTGAACAGGAGTTCGATGATGACCTGGCACATGACAACATCCAGTGAGCCGTTGGACTAGCCCGCTGCCCTTGTAAATAGTTATGTAGTTAGTGTTAGGTTTCCTTTGTTTTTGCATTTTTTTGGACCTTTTGGACAATGGGCCACATTTTTGTATATAGTTTTTTTTTTATTAGGTAGTGTTGTTAGATAGGCTTCATTTCTTTTGTTGGGATCATGGACCCTGGCTTGTTCATCTGTACATAGTTCACTGTTGGATTTTCTTTTCATTTTCCAATTTACACATGGAGCAATGGCTTTCAATTATAATTTCCCATTGGATTTTCTTTTGTGGACTGTGACTTTGGACACCATTCCTTTGGATTATGATTTTTGGTTTTGCATTTTTTCACGGACATGCTTCTTTTTATTTTTTTACATTCCCATTTATGTTTGTTTATTTTTGGTTCAATTCATGTTTCCTTTAATACATATTTGTTTAGCAAACTTCAATGTGGCCATCTCATTGGTTTCATGCATATCATGATATGGGTTTTGAGATTCACTGACACCCATTGGGTGTATGTGAGGGACATGTGTTCGTTTCCAAAATTGCAATTGGTGTTTCTATCATGTTATTGCCATTTCTAAGTGGGTGGATGCAATACTCGGGAGGGTGTTTTGCATTTGGAGGCTGACCATAGGGACCAGGGATCTACATTGTGATGACATGTTGGCTGGGGAACATGAGTTGGGGCCTGCTGGCAGGTGCCCCACAGTGCTGGGGGGTGGGGGTGCAGGGGAACATGAGTGGGACATGAGTGGGGGCCTGTTGGCAGGTGCCCCACAGTGCTGGGGGGTGGGGGTGCAGGGGAACATGAGTGGGACATGAGAGGGGGCCTGCTGGCAGGTGCCCCACTGTGCTGGGGGGTGGGGGTGCAGGGGAACATGAGTGGGACATGAGTGGGGGCCTGCTGGCAGGTGCCCCACAGTGCTGGGGGTGGGGGTGCAGGGGAACATGAGTGGGACATGAGTGGGGGCCTGCTGGCAGGTGCCTCGCCATGCTGGGGGGTGGGGGTGCTGGGAGACATGTGTGGGGGCCTGATGGAGGGTGCCCCTGACTGGTGGGGGGTGGGGGTGCAGGGAGACAGGAGTGGGGGCCTGGTGGAGGGTGCCCCTGACTGGTGGGGGGTGGGGGTGCAGGGAGACAGGACTGGGGGCCTGGTGGAGGGTGCCCCTGACTGGTGGGGGGTGGGGGTGCAGGGAGACAGGATTGGGAGCCTGGTGGAGGGTGCCCCTGACTGGTGGGGAGTGGGGGCCTGGTGGAGGGTGCCCCTGACTGGTGGGGGGTGGGGGCCTGGTGGAGGGTGCCCTGCACTGCTGGGTGGTGGGGGTGCTGGGAGACATGCATTGTTGATCAGTAGTGCAAGGTGACATGTGGCTTGGCTGGGGGGCATGCCCATGGGGGATGGGCTGCCTGCGGGACATGAGCAGGGGTGCAGGGTAGTCCCCCGTGGTGTGGGCTGCCTGCAGGGGCCGTGGAGGTTGTAGAGCGAACACCTGGGAGGACCCACATGGCCAATTCACGTGTAGTACTCCCCAGAACCCCTGAAATACACGTACCCTGCTGAAATTGCGTGTGGAACTTCCCGCGCACCCCTGAAATACACGTACCCTGCTGAAATCGCGTGTGGAACTTCCCGCGCACCCCGAAATACACGTACACAGGACATTCGCCTGTGGAACTTCCCGCACACCCCTGAAATACACGTACCCTGCTGAAATCGCGTGTTAAACTTCCCGCGCACCCCTGAAATACACGTCCCCAGCTGAAATCGCGTGTGAAACTTCCCGCGCACCCCTGAAACACACGTACCCTGCTGAAATCGCGTGTGAAACTTCCCGCGCACCCCAGTAAAACACGTACCCAGCTGAAATCACGTGAGAAACTTCCCGCGCACCCCAGTGATACACGCAGCCCGCTTGCCGTGCTGGTCCAGGGTTAGTGCAGCCCTTTGCGCTGGATTGGGGATTTTGATGCCTTTTCCCTGCGCAAGGGGCGTTCTTGGGGGCGTAACTGACGCTGCTGCATTGTCGCTGCGCCACTGTGCGCCACGGCTGGTTTTGGTGGCTGGAATCCATGAATACGCTGTGCGCGGAAATGTATTTTAGCGCACGCGGCTGGCGCAGGGATTCGCACGCGCACACTGTGCGCACACTGTGCGCCAGCCGCGTGTGCCACTTGTGCGCTGAATTCTATGAATTACCCCCTGGGTGTCTAATTGGATTCTACACTTTCTATGAAAGACCAGCTTAATATTCTGACTATTTCTTCAGCATATTACCTAAAGTTGCTTTGCCGCATTCGGCCCTTCATTTCTGTTGACAATTGTGCCACGCTTGATCGCACAATAATCGGCACAAGAATTTATCATTGTGGTAGCCTTCTTGTGGGCACATCACATAGAAACATTGCTAAACTCCAAGTATTGCAGAATAGTGCTGTGAGGATTGAGGCCAATCTTAATCGAAGAGCATGTATTAGTTATGCTGGTAGAGAATTACACTGGTTACGGATTAAAGAGCGCTTGAATTTCAGAGTCCTCATCATCAACCATAACTGCTTATTTGGAAAAAGTGCAGCATATCTCAAACAAAGGCTGCATGTTAATACCCGCTCCTTGAGATCTTACCAGTGTAATTGACAAACTGTGCCCCACATAAAGCTGGAGAGGGATGCTAAATGCTCTTTCAACATCCTTGCCCCTATCCTTGGGAATGAATTGCCCCTTTCCATAAGATTGGACTCCTCTCTCTTATCATTTAAGAAATCTCTCAAGACCTTTTATTTTACTTGAATGGATCCTTGAGTGCTGCTGACCTCCCTTGTATCCTGCTGGTGCACATTTAGTTGTATATGTTTTTATTTTATTTTATGTTTTTACCTTTATTGCTTTTAACATTTTTTTTTATGGCTTATGTATTCTGCTTCTTATCTGATTTGAATCTTCTTAGCAGACTTTTTTGTATGGTTCTTGGTCTGTCCTCTACTTTTCCTCCATGTTTTTGGTTGTAATTTTGTCATGTTTGCGCCCGTTTGTCCTTGGGCCTAAGATACAATACAACTAAATGAAGATAAGTATACACATAAACAAGAGTCAATAAGATGTTAGTCAAGACCGTGTGGCTTAGGATATGAAAAGCAGCTGAAAGATTGTGGAGCTCGAGTACAGAGTTTTCACCAACATCCAGAATGCACAGGCCACTAGCTAGAGTGTAGCAGCCTCCACGCTTCACCAGGGCCAGAAGGCAGACTGATAATTCCTGTGATGTCTGGGCTCAGAAATATGACAGGAAACCTGATCTGCTGCACATATCAAGGGGGATATGCCCTGAAATGACAAAGAACTAACTGCTCAGTTTTTGGAATATTTCAAAGGGTCAAGATCAGGCCTTTTTGTCTTACTGTTAGAACTTGAGCTGCTTTCAGTGAATCAGGAAAAATGCTTACTTAAAGGTGGCATTACGTGGTGGGACCCAAAAGGAGGAAGAAGTCGAGGCGGTTGCTTGGTCAGGGAGCTCCTAGTAAATCTTCCTTACTGGAATTGGCTTCATAGAGATATTAACTCTACGTCGCCCTCCACCACTGGAATTGCCTTTATAAAAATATGAACTCTACGTCGCCCTCCACCACTGGAATTGCGTTCATAAAGACATGTAACCATGCAGGAGGTGATCTCGGATTGTGAGAAGAAAGTCAGAGGAACCATGCAGTAGCGTGTATCTCCCCTTTCCATATCTGTCTGTTTAGGTACATATGTACATGATGTCAGACGGCCTAGGGTCCTCTCTATAGAATGTATTCAATGCCAGTAGTGTTACACCAATAACAGTGAGTGTTAGTTATGGGGGGGAGGCGGGAGTGGGGAGGTGTTACCAGTAGGTCCAAACTTATCACATAACTTACTTATGTAATCTCTGATGCTAACAAAGAGTTTGTACCAGAATTTACTAGAGTCTAATGACTTGCGCATTTCTTTACTGTTGCTACCACACCTCAGTTGGCACGTAGTGCTCCTTGTTGGTTCAGTTCACAGACCCAGAGAACTTGACAGTTCTGTGGTGAGGGGAGCAGCAGATAGTCACGCCCACTGTTTCACAAGCGAAACTCACTACCCAGGTAGGACAGTGTGTGTGAGGTCTGGTGTGTACCAGTGCAGCGAAAGGAGTCTCCCACAGTGACCATTGGGCATACCAGAGCATGACATAGTACTCCCATGCCTGGTGCTAGCATTATTGTTCTGCCATTTTGAGGGTAAGTACAGGACATCTACATGTGATGGAATTCAAGGTTGACCATACAGGTGCATGTGTGGTTGGTGATCTTTCAAGGGCCTTTCGTGGGCATATTCTGCAGGAGAGCGGATTGTGGAAATGTAAGCAACATAACAGGTGCCTGGGTGTCTTTAAGACATGACACTAAGCTGTGCAGGGGACATAGGTGGCATGCACAGTGGTGAGATGTGGTAACACCATGCTGTGTAGTGAGTGTTGCACTGTATTGTGCAGAGTAGGACCTCTTCTCTGCTAAGGAGCAACAGTGTGAATGATGATGACAGGGTAAGCAATTACTGTAGGATTGTGATGAGGATGTAGCTTCCTATGAGGAGCACCATATCATGGAAAACACATGTAGAGAACTAAATGATTCTGGAATATTAGGAGCAGTTGCCAGTATCCTAGTGATTACCAGTACGGCCGTAGATATTGATACAGTTGAAGATGTGGGCCGGGGTGAGGACAGACAAATACTGATGACTGCCCAGAGCAATACCTGCAGGCAAACTGCGCGAGTGATGACAGAAACTAAAAGAAGAGGAAAGCTGGCATTGCTCTTGTGAGGACTCTGGGTGCTCTGTTTGGAAATTATACACGGAAGACTAACCTGATTCTACAGAGGAAAAGCAAACACTTGTCTGCCTGGGGAGATGTTCAATGCGTCATTCAGTTTTGCATTCTGATTGGAGTAGCCTGGAAAATGTACTCAATGAATATGATCAAGGTAGCAGCACTTTAACCACTGTGATCCCGCTCCTGGATATCAATCTGAATGAAGTGCAACAGGCTCTTAATTTGGAGCACCTAGGAAAGGTCCCTAGTTTAGACTGCGTACCTATTGAGAGGTGCAATTTAGAGTACATCATTTGTGTCACTTTTTTATGCAAGTAACTTGACAGGAGCAAAAATCATCATGCGGTCATAAAAGGAAGATCGCAATATATCCTCCAATTATCACCATAGAGCGTTAATATAACAGGAGGATAGCTCAGGGGCAAAGCGCTTGTCATAGAGGCGCGATGACAGCAGAGCAACACAAGTTCAATCCCGACTCCTTGTTTAGAAACCTCTGGGTATTAAGCATGTTATAAATAACCAATAACAATTATGATAGACACTGTTGCTAAAATTGATGGGAATGTTCTTCTCCAGTGATTGGAGAATTGGGCAGCCACTTCTGAGGGTTTTGGGATTTGCAAGTAGGGTTTAGATCAGGTATAAGCACAACTGATATGTCTTTTGACTTAACCTGCTCTAACAAAAATATTTATCATTATTGAAACAACTATTTCACTTACTATTTGTTGATTAAGGTACAGCTTTCGATACAGTGTCTCAAAATAACTTATAGAGAAGCTTAGCCAGACAGGGTCCATGAAATGTGTTGACATCTATTCGCAACCTATACTATTAACTTTGCCGCAGTGAACATATGTGATCATTTGATAAAAAGAGACATGAGGCAGGGGTATGTCTTGGCACTCCTACTGTTTACTCTTTAAATCAATGATTTAATTCAAGGGATCACAAAGATTAGCTCTGATGCACCAATGTTTGGAGGAGTAAAGGCTGAATTACTGCTCTTCGCTGATGATGCTAGGTAGTCCGATATGCTGCATGATTTATTGGCATTTATATGATAGGTTATTGGGATCAAACCTGTGTTGCTCTGTGTTATCTTGCTTCCAAGGCGAGCACATTGCCCCTGAGCTATCCTCCCTAGACAAAGAACATATGTAATGTCTATGCCATTGGAGGTACTGAACATCTTGATTTGTATAGAATCACTTTTATTGCGTGTAATCTGGTACTGTGATTTGAAATATTTAAAAAAGTGAAAACATGGATAAAAGATGTGACCTGATTAATCTGCCCACATATTTCTTGACCTATGTGGTTTGCCAAAATAATACCCTGTTACTCTAGAAATGTGCTGCTTCCTGTCCCATTAAACACAAGTCCTCTCCCACTGCTCTGCTCTACTATACTCTACTGAAGAATTTGGAATATATGACATTCTTTCCTTTAAGGTATAAACTATCTTGATGGTGTAAGTAGTCTGATGATATCATTGCTTGTGGAGTCAATGTTGACATGTTTGTGTCAATGTTGATCTCTTATTGTTGCGTTTCCATACAATTATTCACTTGCAACCTCTTGGATGCAAACACAGTAATTTAAACTGAGGAAAAGCAACCGGATGCATCTCTGATAACTTTGCAAGGAAGAGCAGTCCACTTTGGAAAACAATCAACCAATGAATACGTTCTTTTGGCAACATTACCCTAAAAGTATCAAAGTATAATTTGGGGAATCCTTTTTTTATCTCAGTAAATATCTGCACGCACAGGTTCTGCATAACCTGGTGGAGGATCTATGTGTTTTTATGGAAGTTTAACTGGTTGAATTTATTTTTCTAATATTTTAACCAATTTCTTTTATCACCACATACACAGTGAGGGGATCTTTCCCACACCTCACTTCACCCGATATGGCCTGACTCCAACCCATCATCTACCCTTTGTTGGTAAAATAGAGTGCAACATATTTTTTGAAAGTGACCTAAACATAAATACTCCTTGCGCTGATAAAGTATGTACTGAATTGGAAGAGGCAGCCAGCTCCCCTTGGTGCTACTCCCTTTGAAAAGTTGAAGCTCTAGATGGTGCACTATTGTAAAGGGTTTATCAAGCTTCGATCTGATTGTTATGAACAGCAGATTTCGGGGTATAAAGGATGCAACATCTTCTATATTAGGAGGTGGTGCAAGGACCAACAGATCCGCATTTGTATTTTCTGAGTAGCTGACACAGTGGGAGAGATGTGTGGAAGTGTCAATGTACACACTCTGCCCTTTTCACTGGCGTAGCAGGGATCTTTTTTGGCAACCCCGATGTGGGAAATAAGAGTAACTATTCCAGCATTGGGAACTTTTAGTGAGAGTTTAGTAACATAAACACTAGTGAGAGTTAGATAGCCCATCAGACTAGTTTATTGGTCTGACGGTATACATCAAGATGAAAGGCTGCTTATAGGCTGATAGGTTGTGTGCTGGATAAAGGGGCACAGTGGAACAATTAAGTCTGAATGTATGGGCCACTTTTGTCAAGCACACCGCACAAATGGTAGTCTTCCTGATTTACGGGTGGGCTATCAATGGCAGCCATCTTTAAGAAGGGTTGCTGGCTGGATAGTTTCTGTAGTAGTTTAATTTCCATGTTCAAAATATTAGGATTGTTTTTTCTTCATGTTTTTGCGCCGTGTGGAGCTAGTGAAACAACCTAGGTTACCACTAGGCTTTCACGGTGAGTACTATGCAGCAGGCTTATCCCTTAGCACATTCGTTTTGCAAGAATGTGAGTGTTAGTGAAGCAGGTCCAGTTCTCCAAAGAACACATCACCTTTCATAAAGTGGGTAGACAAACATTGAGACCCAAGCTTAAAAATGTAGACATAGAGTGTGAAACCAAAAGTTCAATTTTATTGTTCAGGTGCGAGGCCCCTTTGATTTGTATACTTTCCATACCTGGTTTACCCAATGTTTTCCCAGATGGTGAGACTGGAAGACCCTATGTGCTCCTTGAGGGATTATAACCCCCTTAAGGGTCACTGCACATTATGAACCCTGATTCCTTTCTTTGAGTCTTCATGCACAAAATGTGTTGGCTCCACTGATTTGAGAAGTAACGCCAGCTGTAAACCAGGGGTGACTCTACCAGAATCTCATTAAATACCCCGCACAGCTTCCAACATTCAGACATTATTCCTATGTAAGCATTAATATACCTGTCAACCTTTTGAGCTTCCAACGTGGGTGAAAAAATAGGGTTTTGTTTTTGCAGGTGGGAGCTCCATAGTCAGCTGTGGACGGGCAAAGGGATTGGCGCGTGAGTGAACAGACTCTATGGCTGATGTCACCTGGCAAAAGCTGTTGAGTTGAAAGGTATGAATTAATGGGATCAGAGTGTGATCATATACTGGAATGGCTAGTACCTGTCTCAGAAATTAACTGCTGCAGTTACTAGGACCAAGTAAAATGTGTTTCTGAATGGTGCCTAAAATCAATTCAAACTGGGTAGACATGCCAGTAATAAGTTTGCAAATGTTGTATGGTTCAGTCCGTGCTGATGGAGATGACCTGCAATTGGAGCCTGCACTCCTTCCCAACACACAATTTCAAATAAAACTGGAGGGTTACCTCGCTTAACCTTGAGCAAAGAACCAAGGCATGTTAATGTTAATGTTAAGGGATATTGACACCGCACACTATCACCACTGGAGTGGTCCCCTGGCGCTCTGCCGGCTCTGGAAAAAGGAAGTGGGGGATGAGTTAGTGGCAATAAGCTGGAAAAGTGCAAGAGAGCAGTGATGTGCTGTTGGCAGCCACAGTCCGGTGGGTCCATTGGCTGGGCTTGGTGTGTTTTAAGGTCAGTAGTTGCCATGTGCTGTTGTGCAATTCTATGTGTGTGGTTTGTTTTGTTGTTGCAGTATAGTGAGGATTGTGCGGCTAGTTGTGTTGTAGGCTTGTGGTTGTCTTTGGTTAGAGTTTGAGAGGTGTATGCAGAGGGGTGAAATTATTAGTGGATCGGTTAATTGGCATTGCTGTCCTTGCAATTATGTTTATGTGTGATGCTTGTTATCATTCGCGATTCCATTTTAGTGTGGCACTTGGTAACATTCACAGCAGTTTCATTTAAGGGTGGCACATGCTAACATTCACGTTTGTATCTATATGCAACGCAGGCTAAAGTTAAGAATTCCATCTAAGTGTGGCACATGCTAACATGCACAATCCTAACTAGGTGTGACACAGGCTAACATGCACAATCCTAACTAGGTGTGACACAGGCTAACATGCACAATCCTAACTAGGTGTGACACAGGCTAAAGTTAATCATTCCTTCTAAGTCCATCTAAGTGTGGCCAATGCTAACATTCACATTTCTATTAAGATGCGATGCAGGCTAAAATTAAGAATTCCATCTAAGTGTGGTGCATGCTAACATTCATAATCCTGGATGGACTCTTCACCACTTATCAGGATCAGGACAACCTTCTGTTTAAAGGAAGTGCATATAGGTACCAACGAAAATTCCCAACCATATGTGTAACATTTGCCCCTGCGTTGTTAGTCTTTTACATTTAAGCCAAATGTTTTCCATCCATTGTTTTTTTGATACTGCTTCAATTCAGGGTCACACCTAGGTAGGTCACAGTATCCACAGAGTCAAGAGAAACATTGTCAATCCTCCAATTAAAATCCAGCTTTTTTCCCCTGTTCAGTTCCCAGATCATAATTTTCGTCTTTTTGACATTGATCGTCAGATCATTCTGCTCAAAATATTTTATGAACTCATTGAGTCTCTGCTGGAGGCCTGCCTATTTGTGTCTGATCTAGCATCACAATGTCATTGGCATATAGTACCCAGGGGATAGGCTGATTATAAAGCTTCAGGGGAAAAGCCAGACTGGGAGCCTGGCCTTCTTCAATATCAGCCAGGAAGAGATTGAATAAGGCGGGGCCAATGAGCAGCCTTGTTTCAGCCCCCTGGATGCCTGGAATCCTTCAGTGAGGTGGCCCAGCGTGAAGAGTCTGACCCTCATACTCATGTTCGATCAAAGGGACATCATTGCCTCCACCAAGTCTCTTGGACATCCCCAACACAACAACTTGCCCCACAACCTTTCCCTGCTGATGCTACCAAAGGCCTGCTCAAGATGAATGCCACATATAATTTAGAGTTTGTCCACAGAGTTCTAGCCTTTAATATGCTCAGCAGGAAAAGGTTGAGACTTGTCCCCACTCCCCTGACAAAGCCAGATTGTCTCTGGTGCAGACGGCGGCCCTTTCTAGCCCATGTTAGTAGATGGCATATTAGGAGGGAAGCAAATAGGTTTCCTATAGTGTCCAGTAAGAAAATTGGATGGTAGTTTGCAGGATCTTCCCTCCTGCCATTCTTGAACACCGGGATGATGAGTGCCGACTTCCAAGATTTTGGCATTTCCTTACAATCTAAGATTTGTCTAAACAGCAAGAAGCAGAACTCGGGCCAAAGTTCTAGGTTCTGCTTCAAGATGTTATTGTTAAGACTATCAGAGCCAGCAGCCTTAGATGTACTTAGTTTTTTTTATTAGACTAATTATCTCTTCCCTATCAAATGCAATGTCCCATTTTCAATCTGAAGTATTCAATTCAGTTGATTGATTTCAGCCACCAACGCCACGGTCAAATTTGGCTTTGATGGATCAGTCTCCCTACAAGGCCCCCGGGTGAAAAGAGACAAGAAATGTTTAATCCATCTGAACTCAGACACTGCTGTTCGAAGGGTTGCCAGTTGCTGTTTATCATTATTATTTGGCACTACCAAGAGGTCTCTAATATTTTATTTCATCGTGCTGCATACGCATGGCCTTGGATGATAGCAGTGATTTGCATCAATGTTGCTTCCTTTTCGTTATCATTTCATATCTTACGGGCGTTCAGCTTACTCAATTGTTTAAAATCCGCCCAATATATTTTTCTTAGCTCCAACAGTTCATTATTGTAACAGTGTGCCCTATGAACGTCAACCCTGGCTACGGGTAGATTTAAACTGCTGGAGAAGGCCTTTATAATTCAGGGACGCTCCCCTAACCAGTGACATATGTCGCAAACCCTCCACTACTGTTGCTATATCCCCTGTACAAATATGATGCCTATTCCCAGCCTGATTTACTTGGATGATTTTGCTTTTCATTTTAGACATCACCATCTCTCCCACCTTCCATCAAAATTTTAGCAGATAGTGCTCACTATTATCCATCGGGCAAACCTCCAAGGAAGCAACCTATCTAGAGACATTAGAAGATACAAAATAATAATGTAAACAAGATTGTTGGACACCTCCTTGCAGGTATATCACCCCTAGTTTGGCCGTTTAGCATCTCAATGTCGCGAGCCTTCAATTCTTTTCTCCATAGGGAAGTTTTTACTTGCATACTTGTGGGAAGAAGTATTCTTCTCCCGCCATCAAAACAGTTTAAATTAAGGTCTCAGCAAATAATAAACTAGGGATTAAGCTCCTTTATATAGATCCTGTCTATCCGAGTAGTTATCAAATTGACAAATGAAGTGCTATTGACTGAGCAGAGTTGGAATATAAATTAAAAATAAACAAGGACAGCTTTGGTAACCTACCAGCTCTTTCCCAGCTCAACTGAACCAGTTCGGCATTTGGACTTAAATTTACAAATTCTGTCACACGCAGCCCTCTGCCCATCTTTATCAAGGTAAGTAAACCCGACGAAGCACGACCCAAAAAAATCATTTTTTGCCAGGTTACAACAAACCTCAAATTCATCATTACATCATAGTTCATTAGGACATACCCCTCCGTGTGGAACAGATTTTCATGTCCCCTTGTATTGCATGAGCACCATTGAAACGGCACCCCGCCTTGAGGATCTGGCTGTTAATTATTGGATGATTGGGCCATGGCTCCAGCCAGCCATGACCAATCTTGACTATCTTTATCCATTGATTTCTGTTCCTTGCCAATCTTCATAGACCTTTTGTCAAACGTTGTACAGTCCATAGTAATTTGTAAAGATGGCAAGTCATTACCTCTAAATGGCCGCCCCTGATCGTAGAGCGTGGACCGCTGTGAGACTTTTGTTGGCTCAGTAAGGCCAACATCCGATATTGTATTCTGTTCCGATCTTGGTTGAGGATTTTCTACTTGGATAGTTCCAAATAGTTCATGTATTGCTGATCCATAAAATGGATTTTCTGAGATCTCAAATCTCAATGGAAGTAGGTCACCTGCTGCTTCAAGCAGCATATTACACACCAATCTAGAGTACAGATGCAGAGATACCCAATCCATCCACTTTTCATTGATAAAATGGACAATCTTCAGATCTTCTGATTTAATATTTCTTAGCTTTGGCACACAATGTAGAAGCTTTAGAACATTTCGCCCGGTTCAGGATTAGACCATTGTTGTAGGGCAACAGCCTTTCTATTGCGATCGTAAGAGCTGGGTTTCCCTTAGATGATTCTACTTTTGCCAATATTTCATAGTTTTTTGTTTTTTAAGGCATATGGGGTGGCGCATCACCAATACCTTCCTTTGTCTTTGATTGAATAGCTATCCTACTTATTCTTTCTTCTAGAGTGAAGAAGTCTTTTGTGGTCAGGCCAAGGTAAATTTGAATCCTAGGGTGGATTGACAGAGACCCTGCCGGGGAGCCAGCTGGTTCGCCATTAATGGAGGGCAGTGGGTCAAACCTGGGTTCACCCTGATAGGTATATTCTGCTGCTTCTTCCCCATTTCCTACCCCATCAGAGTGGGTCGCTAAATCAAGGCAGCGTAGCATTTCCTCATCCATTACCACATCTTCTTTTTCTGTGTCAGCATATGGCAGTTGGTTTGGGACCATTCTCGGCATAAGTATGATGGTATTGTTTTTAGCGTCTTATTCTGCTTAGAATATATTGTGGGGGCGTTGTTAATTTACATAAAAATACCCTCAAACCTTTTGATTTTGGTGTGTTATTCAGCAGATTTTTTGCCTTTTACTGCAATATGCCTTCACCTTTGGCCACCTGAGCTTTGGACTTTATTTTGTCAAGGATCACAAATGGCTTTGCGTCTCATGTCGCAGATTTAATCTCAGTGGATGGTTCATTTGTCAGAGATTTTCCCTGTGTCGTTATCCTGTTCTGGTTGAGGCACCTTTTGCATGTTTTGCACCTCGAGGGGATCTTCGACATGTCCCAATTGGGCATTAGGCCCAGATTGCAGACCCTCTTGGTGACATTCTTCTATGCTCATTGGGCTCTCTTCCTTGTTAATATCACCTGCTAGTTGCATTTCTCTTCTCTCCTTGGGCACTTCCACAGTTCTAAATATTGTACACTGAAGTCCAGGGCCATCAATTTCAGCCAAGGAAGATTTAGCGGGAACGTTCCTGAGTTGAGAACTTTCCTGGGTCTTTCATGCCCAATTGACAGTCTCGAGAATGACGGACATCAGCGAGTTTTTTTTAGTTGGTCTCCCCTCTAGCAAGGTCAGATCCAGATGGCCTTTGAAAGCCTCTGCTAGCATATCCAACGACAATAGTTTGCTATGCATTGTTGTTGAGAGAGTAGCTTGCTTATTGATTGTGTCATTCAGTGACTAATATAGTTTGATAAAGGTGTTAAGGGAGATGGTCAGGTTTGACATTATAATGGCCTGGATATTTTTGGACTCCAGCCCCCTCTGGGTCTGCATGCTCCATGATCATTATTGATGAGGCAAAAGTCTCTCCAACCATTCAGACTCCAGCAAGGATGAGGAGGACACACTCAATATGCTTCTCTCCCTCTCCAGCACTGGTTCAGGAATCATAGGCAGGGATGGGAGTGCCTTGAATGACATATCTGTGCTCACACTTTTTGCCGTTGGAGTAGCAATTAAGTCAAATTGTGTAAAGAGTGGATTAACTTTGAGATCCATTGTTTCTGTTCTACTTCGATTCACTGAGAACTCTTACCATTCTTTAATCGATCTGACAGTGTTTGAGGTGTACGTGGATTACAAACCTCATTCACTCTTGTTATTTTGATTTCGGCAATGTCTCTCGATAGCCTTGCTGCAATGGCCACATGTTGTGTCTCCAGACATCTATAGATGAATTGATCCATGTATCCATTTCAATTTGATCATTATGATTGTTTTGCATATATTCAGGGGAGTCACGATGTGCAAAAACTTCCTCTAAATCTACATACTCGTCTCCATAACCTGAGCAGTCCAGTCATAGAGTTGAGGTATGGGTATGCCTTGTTTTCTCCGCCATTTCCAAGGTGTTTGTAGTAGCATTCTCCTTCCCCTTCGACCCCTCAAGCCTCATGGGGTCATTAGTTTGACTTGATGTTATGGAGGATACTGTATTGGGTCATTGCGCCATAATCTCATTAGGAGGGTATAGGATCTGGGCCTTAGTCTTCGATGAGTTTGCCGAAGGAGGAGTAGGAAGTGTATAAAGGCGGGATCTTCTGTCCCCAATGGCCTTGGATTGCATGTGCTCCATCACCCGTGCTGGTTCCACTGACTCCTTGCTAAGAATGTTATGCAGGGTAACTAAATCACCAGATTGCAGGTTGTCATGCGCGCCAGCGGTGGAAGCAATGTCATAGTCAATTGACAGAATGAAATCAGATGCCACATCAATGACATTGTGGTCATGAGTCTCCCCCGAGACATTGATAGTATTGTCTGGATCACAACCCGCCGACACTTCAGCAGGACTTCTCCCCTTTCTACGGGTTGTGAAGTGCGGCAGGTGGAAGTGAAGCAGGAAAGGAGACCACGTTGAATGGAAATGGGAAAGGAGAAGCAGCGTACACCCAGGAGGAAGGCTGCAAGCAGTTGAGCATAGGTTACTCGCCAGTTCTCCCGCTGCTGGGTCAACGGTAGCTGTAAGCACTTGAAAGCTCTTCCAGTCGATCGGCAGAGTTGTATAAAGTCGACGGCACCAGAGCACGGCACCAGAGACCCCAGCAGCTCAGCAGCCCAGCTCCCCAAACTGCCAGACTGCCACTCAGCACCACTCCGCACTCGCTCCATGAAGTTTAGAGTCTTTTAATATTGTAGTTCCGCCTTCACAGGGGAAACAGTAGACAGCAGAAACAGACTGACCGACTGCCAGACTGCACCACTCAGCACCACTCCGTGCTCACTCCACGAGGTTTAGAGTCTTTTAATATTGTAGTTCCGCCCTCACAGGGGAAACAGTAGACAGCAGAAACAGACTGGCCGACTGCTAGACTGCACCACTCAGCACCACTCCACACTCGCTCTGTGAGTTTTAGAGTCTTTTAATGTTGTAGCTCTGCCTTCACAGGGGAAACAGTAGACAGCAGAAATAGACCAACCGCCTGCCAGATTGCACCACTCAGCACCACTCTGCTTGCTCCACAAGGTTTAGAGTCTTTTAATATTGTAGTTTCGCCTTCACAGGGGAAACAGTAGACAGCAGAAACAGACTGACCGACTGCCAGAGTGCACCACTCAGCACCACTCCATTATTGTGGTAATAATGTGAAAAGCAATACATATAAATAAATTCAACAGGCATGGCGAGTCAATAATTTTGAGGTATGGATTAACAATTGGTCCAATTATAATATTACAAAGTGATCATGATTCTTTAAAATGAAACATGTTTTGCATGCACATCCAGATTTTTGTCCAGAATGATTACATAAATTCACAATTATAAATCAAGTGAAAAAAGTCTATGACATGACCAACATTTATTGTATGATTTATTGTTGATTTGTGTAATTCTTGAAGGCGTGAGATATGCGCGGTGTAAAATAAAGAATTACGTTTGGGTTAGATTAGCTGCTATAGATGTGGAAGAGAAAAGGGTCCATATTGTGGGCCGAAGATCTGGGGAAGGTTGGAAATTCCATTCTAATTCCCATTGTCTGATAATATTGGAGTTTATATATGTGTACCATTTAGCAGGCTTGATTGAAGGTTTATACATTAAGGAGGCTAGAAGGGGTTAGGGTGATTTTTGGGTTAGAGAAGGTAAGGATTTGATTAGTGAATGAATGAGGGATTTATGAAAGACTCAATCAGATTCCAGAATATTGTACTGGTGAGAGAGTTGTGCAAATGGGATTTCTGTGAAGTTATGGAATAAATGTTTTTAGGGAAAAAGAGATTTGCATTAAAAACATGGGCATTGTAGCTGTTTGAAAAAGTATTTAAGGATTAGTCCTATTTGCTTTGTCATTACCATGATTAAGCTGTAGAGGACAGCGAAACCTTTCCTTGTTTGTATGTTGGTGAAGCAATAAAAACGCCTAATTTCTTTAACTGTTGGCGCCCAGTGACGCTTTTTTCCTTTTTGCATGGAAATCTTTTGCAAATGGAACCCAGCAGTGCCCATCTGATGAGCGGTTGACTTCGCTCAGTTCTTTGTGGTTACATATATGTGATCAAGCACCCAGCAGGGTGTGAAATGTATTACGTTATCATTCTTTTCTTGTTGCCATCGGCACATGGTATTATATGTAAATACATTCTCTCAATTTTTAGTCGAATCTGTGGAGTTTGGAGCTTCTTTTCCTTTAATGGTGCAGTGTAGTGCGGACTCAGCACCTCTTTTGCTGTTCTTGGATTTTTCATATATAAATATGTGTGTTCAGTGAACAAACTTTAGATAAGGGAAAGTTAAGGTTGGTTAGTTGGTTAAAATACTTTATTTCGGACAAGAATAAGTGCACACATCAGTGTTAAAAAACAAATACAATTACAATAGCATACAACTACATAGTCAACAATAAAAGGTCTCTGTGGTTAATACTCTGTGGAGAAGGATTGACGGAATCCAAGCCACCGCCTAACACATTTTGATTAAGTGTTAACAGCATGTCTGATCTTTTATGAATAAAGTATATATTGTATAACGTTACATTAGGCATTTTATATAAGTCTGCCATTGTTAAAAAAAGCACTTGAGTAAAATAGATTACAGCATTTTCATTAAACTCTATGCCAACATTTTGGAGTTTGCTAGGAGAATAAACTGCATGGTTGGTAAAGTGCATTTTGCATAAAAGAACATTTAGAGTAGTTCTCCTGATGTTATGGGAGGCAGACACAAAAATAAAGAAAAATGCTTCAAATCTTTGTTTAGTGCATTACATAAAAGATATCTAAGGCCTCTCTCTATGGTGGGGTGAGTTAATATCATTTACCCGTTACCTCTTTCAATGGAAGCAAATTAACTGTGTTCTTGTGATAAGGGAACGATCATGATTAAAATGAGACCAAATTAGGTATTCTGAAATGTGTTTTTTAGTGAAAGTGAAATGTTTGCAGTTAGCTGGTTTAAGAGGTTCTTAATATTTCCCGCTCCGCAGACAGTTGCAGTGTTAAATTATGTATTGCTGTGTTAACAGTTTTCTGGGGAATTAGGGAAGGATCAGAATAAAGTTCTGAAAAATTTGCCAATTTAAGATACTTTTGTACAAATGAACACCATTGAATCGATATAGAGTTAGCTTCTGAGGCAAGATTATGACTTAAAATACCACGGGAAAGGGGCACCATTTTTATTTATCCAGGTCCTAAACCATAATTTGACTGGTTCTTTCAATTATTTGTCGAACAAATACTCCATTCATAATTCTTTGCGAGTAGCAAAAGATGGAGCTGAAAATGGGAGACCAAGACGGGTCGATTGCACTTAAAAAGCCCAAACCCTAAGTAGCTACCACTTTCGTTTTATGCTATACATTTTGAGGATCATTGGTGTTGCTGAGCTTTATAGGTCTCTGTGAATCAGGAATCTGCTCCCAGAGTGTGGGACATTTTCACTTTCTGCTTTTGATGTGTTTTGCCCCTCGCAAAGTGAGGGTAAACGTTATGCCCATATGCTCAAAATTGTCACACACAAAAATTGTGTCACTGCCGATACGGAAAGTAGGTGGTTTTGGTCACATATACGGTGGATGGAATACAACAATGGTGGATTTAGACAAGTTTATTCCTAGATCCAAAATTCCCATGATAGTTAAGGTGAATCGGTTCAATGCCGAATTTCGGAGTTTTTTTTTTCATTAAATCAGCACCTTATCCTCATTTCAACTAACGTTTTTTTTATGGAACTTTTGTTACACTGAAAGTATTCACCTTAACTGTGCCTTAACTGAAGTGGTTTCATTGAATTACAAGGTTTTTGTGATAGTATACGTCCCACCACCTGTAATTCTGTCTTTATTTCTGATAGCACACATAATGTCATATATCTTTTATTTTATGAAAATAAATTTTATAAAACAGATCTCAATCTCGTTCTATACATATGATAATTCACCTTTTTTATACGTATACTTTTCATTAGTCACGTCTTACGAATCGTGAAACTATGCAAAATAGTTCAGATTTAAGAAAAAAAGGGGGTGAGGCTTGCACTCTAGTTCCCAGTTTTGAATACCTGATGCAAGTAGTAACAGGGTTAAAACTAGAGTGCGCGCCTCACCCCCTCTTTTTTCTACACATGGTTCGAGAGTCCCGGGCTCCAGAGGCAGTGACATCGGGGTCACCATGCCCTGCCTAGGAGAGCCAGATTGATGGTTTTTACCGCTCCCCCTATTATGGGAAAAAATTGTGCTATTGGAGGGGAGTTGGTTCCTTGTTACCAGAAGAGACTACAGCTACCAGAATTCCACGAGACCTAAATTGAGACTAATTAGTAACACCTGAAAAAACGGCCTCCATGAAGATTGTAAGAGACATGAAAGGGCTTGGAGGAGAAGAGCAACTGAACTTCAGCAGATGTGATTTAACCCTGTCATTACTTGATCATTGATGGGATTCAACTCTGTTATTACTTGCATCAGGTTTACAAAACTGAGAACTAGCGTGCACGCCTCACCCCCTCATTTTTCTACACTTTAGTTCAGCTTTAACTCCCTGGCACTGGCTTCTCATTTCATCTCCAAAACCCAGGACATCCTGTCCTCTCTCCACCTCTGCCCTTCCTTCTTCTACTCCCTGCTCCTCCTCTGGCCCTTCTTCAGCCTCTTCTCCTCGCCCCTTCTCAGCCTTTCCCCTGTTCTCCCCAGGTGAGGTTCTAGACAAGTCCGATCTATGAAAGTCTTGTCAAAACCGGTGCACCGGAAACTATCAAGGACTACATTGACTCCGTGTCTCCTGCCCTGGCCGACATCTGCAACCATTCTTTCATCACTGGAGTATTCCCTTCCCTTTTAAAGCACTCCTTTGTGCACCCCTTCTTAAGAAGCCCTCTGCCGATCCATCCAATCTGGCTAACTATCGCCCAAGCTCAATTACTCCTTTCCTTGGCAAACTCTTGGAAAAGCTTGCCATCTCCCAGCTCAATCTTCACACTGGACCTGTTGGTTGTCTCCATAATCATCAGTCTGGCTTCCGAGCGACCAGGAGCACAGAAACTGCTATCCTGAACATCCGTGAAGACCTGCTCTCCAACCTTGATTCCAACACCCCTTGTGTCCTCATCATACTTGATCTCACCTCTGCCTTCGACATGGTCAACCATGCCATCCTGCTCAACCATCTCTGTGATAACCTGGGGATCACCGGTCAGGCCCTGGAGTAGCTGACTTCTTTTTTCTCTGATCGACCCTCCCAGGTTCAACTTGGGTCCTTCCTCTTCTCTCTCTCTACCTGTAGTGTCACCGAGGGGGTCTAACCTCTCTCCCTGGCTGTTCAACCAATACTTGGCACTTCTTGCCTACCGCATTGCTGTACTCTGCCCCAAATTCCAGTGCTATGCAGATGACACTCAGCTCGTTTTCAGGCTACCCTCAGCCACCTCTTCTCACTCTCTCTTATCTGACTGTCTTTCCGCCATGCAGGAGTGGTGTGCCGCCATTGATATCTGCCTTAATGCCAGTAAGACCGAGATTATCCTCATTGGCACACCCACACCCTCCTTTCCTGTCACTCTCTGGCCGGCCTCTCTTGGCCCTCTTCCTTCTCCCAACTGTGAGGCAAAAAACCTTGGGGTCATCTTCGACTCCACACTCTCCTTCTCTCCTCATATCTCTGATGTCTCTAAGAAGTCACACTACTAGCTACACCTCCTCAGGGGTATTCTTCCTTTCCTCTCCTTCCCCTAGAAGCTCACTGTCTCTAGAGCTCGGGTTCTCTCTAGGCTGGACATTGCAACAGCCTTTTTCTAAATCTGCCTGCTTCCCCCCTCCGCCCTCTGCAACTCATCCAGAACAGGACTGCAAGACTTGTACTTGGCCTCCAGCCCAGGGATCATATCTCTGCAGGACTGGAATCTCTGCACTGGCTCCCAGTGGCAGCAAGGATTAAGTTAAATACCCTCTGCATTGTCCACAAGGCCTTCTGGGGCCTCAATACCTTCAACTCTCTCTTCCTAAATATCTTCCTTATCGAGCTCTTCGCTCTTCTGCCTCCAACTCCCTCTGGGTCAGTCGCTTCTCCAAATAACGGGTTGGTGGTAGATCTCTTTCTTTGGCTGGGGCCTCCCTCTGGAACAGCCTTCCTGCCCCCTTGAAACTTAAGGAGAACCATCTCCAGTTCCAGAAGCACCTCAAAACCTTTCTCTTTGCTTCTGCTTTCTCTCCTCCTCTCCACTGCTGATTTCCTGGCTGAAACTGACCTTGCTGTGATCTCGGGCCCAGGTCCCCAGCCCGCCAGTTGCACACCTGCACTGCCTTCCTTGCAGCCCCGCACTTGGTGACTGTTTTTTCTGTATCCCTACAGTCCCTTTACCAGCACTTGACACTTGATGCCTGCACTTACCCTTTACCCTTGCACTTGCCAGCTGCTGACCGTACTTTACTTATTGTTATTTATTCTATTAGCCTTTTACTGCACTGTCCCCTCCCTCTTCCCCTCACACTGTCCCCGTCCCCCTTCCTATGCACTTGCACAATCTGAATGACACCTGGCCTAGTAGGATCGTTGTCTGCCTTCCCTCTGTTCCCCCTCCCTTGCCTCGGTGCGCCTTGAAACACTTGTGTATAGGCGCGTTATAAATGCCATATCATATCATATCCCTGCCCACTCCCTCTTTCCAAAAACGGACAACACTAATTCACCTCCTTTATACTACTAACGTCCTCCCTTTAAACAAATCAAACATTAATCAATCCTATTATCAACTGGTTCGCTTGTTGTAGAAACTGTTGGTATCCATTTATAGATTATTGCCGTCAACAGGTCGTGTCTTGGCAATTACTGTGTTCTGACTTAAACGAGATTCCGAGATTCCAGGTACCACCATTACTGTCGGTTTAAGTCAGAACACAGTAATTGCCAAGACAAGACCCGTTGATGGCAATAATCTATAAAGAGAGACTTTTGATGCATCCATAAAGTCACAGCACTTCCACCTCCCATCCCCTGAACTACCGGATACAGCAGATTTTCAGTCAATCAAAATACTTTATTTCAGCACAAAGCCATACATGTTTGCGAAAATAAAAACTAATTATACATTTGAGAATGAATGTCAAATGGTTATAAATTGTCATTTGAGCACCAAATTGATGTTAGATCAAAACGATAATACAGTGACTGTGCAACAATATAGTAGACCAATAAGCATCCACAATATAAATCCCAGTACATCAATAAAAAATAAAAAAATCCACATCAAATGATGAGGTCTTTATTCTCATCAGAGACATGAACCCTCATCCCGGCTTGCCCAATAAATAAAAGTTCTGTCAAAGATACAATTGAAACAACAGAGCGTTGGGATGCCTTATCTTGCAGCTTGATTTCAAGAGCATATGTATGGATTACGGGGTCATTAAATACAATTATCTATCACTGTCTTTCCACATATCCATTCATGGTATACGAACTTGGCCAAAGCAAGAGCAATGGTTTATTAATACTTTTATATACCTTTATGGCATCCAAAGTGTTACAGATATTCAGTTAATTTAATCTGATTTTCGTATAAGAGCTTCGCAGGTTAATATACAAGGGACAATTTAGTATCAAATTAATCCCTGTTTTGCTCTTGTCTAAGCAGTTGGGGTAGTGATCAGTCACAGTCATAACCAATTAGAAAGTGTGAGTGCCTAGAAGTAAACATCCACATCTAAACTTAGTACATGCAGGATTGGGTTTAATCAGGTCGAGATAGTGTTCGAACCCAATCACTGTTTTACATTCCCAATAGTTGCTGACTCGGGGCTAAATCTATTCAGGCTCAATCAATCATATTCGTATGTGACCAACAGCTATTGGAACCAAGATGAATGGGTAAGTCTTTCATATGTTTCACCCACTCCAAATTCGAACCCAACACAATAAATGTTTGGGTGCAGCTTCCCGGCTGATATAGCTTCACCCCAGCTCCTCATGGAGTGCGATCGTAGGGGCACTTCTTGGGGGGCTCAGGATGTTTTGTATGAATCATTTTCAGTGACATTCAATGTTCTAGTGTTACAATGGCTGGATAATTCTGATCCATACAGTGAACTAAGCAGGAAGCTGCACCATCGTTGCTTCTTTAGGAACAATGTGAGCTTGTGAAGGAAGACTCTTCGAGCACGGGAAACTGACCGCACAGATCAAGCTGCAGCATAGGGCGCCGGCAGCAGCTTTTAATATGCAATATATTGTTGAGGAAGAACCCCAGCATGAAAAGCCTATGACTTCAATTCCAGAAATCCATCACTTATGCCCTATCACCTTCAAATGTCTGCAGACTTCCATCTAGTTCACTCCTTTCGCAATGTCAACACCCTGCACACCCAACGTGACTATTCATCGCCCCATCACACCAATCCCTCGTCAGCATTGGCTGTGACAGCTTCCCTTACATCACCACTACACTGGACATCAGCATTCCATTAACGCCAGCTTCTTCCTGTAATCCACTGACCTGGTTGCTCCAAGTTATAGCACAGATTATTTATACTGTCACCCCATAATTCCAAGGAAATAGAGAATAGCCTTGCTATTGTCTAAATACCCATTGCGAGCTGTTACTCCAGAAGATAAGTAGGCAGTTGTTACCATCTAAACATACTTTCTGGATATGTTGGCTTACATCAAGTTCAAACATGTGGTCACCTTCCAACAGTATCAATAATGTATTAAACATGTCTTCTTTGATGGGTCAAAGAACAAGCCTCTTTCTCTTTTGATTTGAGGGTCATGATTCTATGCTTCATTCACACAAGGCTCATAGGGAAGAACCCCTGGTACTTCAAGTACAAGATACATGAATTCCCTGTCGGCATGGCTAAAAAGCCTTTCGTCACCCATCACACCTGGCAGCTCTCCCAACAGCCTCTGGCAAACACATAACATTGCTGGAAATGGCAACGGCTCTCAGATACACCACAAAACTCCCTTCGACAACCACCCTGATGAATGCAGACTCATCAATTGTTGTATGTGTTTAGAGTGAAATTACGGTAGAATCAATATCTGCAAATTGAATAACAGTCCACCCTCCTACATGTCTGTGAACCTGGGTACCAAAGGACAGATCTACAGGAAATCAAAAAAAGTGACTGATAGTTCACATTACTAAACATCAAGTGTACACTAGGCATCTTGAGGACAAAATGATGACCTGGGGGCTGTCGGATGGGGGACTGTGGGACAGAATACCTCCTCGACAGCAAGAGAATTTAAGGCAGGGACCTGAAATCTGAGGATCCCCGGATGTTTTGGTCTATGACTCTCATGATCCCACTACATTGAATATACTGGCTAGGGCTGATGGGAGTTGTAGTTCAAAACATTTGGTGAGTTGGAAGTTGTAGGTTCTATACCGGAGTCTGATGATTGCCTTTCAAATCCACCTAGTGTCTCTGTACATAACGGAGATCACAAGTTATTGCTTTTTTTATTATAATGCACCTAAACGATTAGACTGCATGTTCCCTGGTCATCCACATCCGTGCTCCCTAATGTAATTTATCAGGGGTTGCAGATATGCATATTTTATTTTTATAGTCTAAATTGAATAACTATTGTGGGTATTTTCATTGAGTGTTATGCACGGTTCTTACATTTAATAATGGTAGTATTGTTAAGGATTTCAATCAGGCAATACACCCAGGTCTCGCCTAGCATGTAATGCACAGATGAAATACTTTTTTATTATGTCTATAGGTTCAATATTCTGAGTGATATACCACTCATATCACACCCATCTCAAAATACCCCCCAGGTCACAGTGTACCAGGAATCAGGCTGGTTGGCAAAGGTAAATATGTATTTATTATTCAAAATTCAAATCAAACACACATTTTTATATATGTATATCTATGAGGCAGCAATCACCAATGTGGTGACAAAACAATTCAGAAAGTAAGTAAAGCAATTGAATTCACTTATAGCAATACAGAATAGAAAACACAGGGAAAAGAAAAGTTTTGGCTGGTGAAAAGATAGCGCTTAGGTTAAAGTTTCCCCCTGCAAAGTTCTTCATGCACAACTGAGTAATTCTACACAGAAGTAGTAAGCAGCAGGTATTCAGGAATGAAAGAACAGTGTCTAGAGTTTGAATGCAATTTTCCCTCCCAAACAAGAGAGAAAACCGTTTTTGGGAAATTTACACTTTTTAAACTGAAAGTTGAAAATGGCTTTGTGACACAAGGAAAAGTGTGCAAAAATCCTTAAATTGATAGAAATTCCTTTGAGAGCAATACTAAACAGGTTCTAACCAACATGAGCTACGATATGAGCAACAGACCACACTTTAAACCAGAATGGAAGTTAAGAAACACAATGGGAATTTACACGTGTAAAACATTTGCAAAATGCAAATTTGCACCTAAATTTCACTATGCAATTTTTAATAAAAACGGGTCAAATGTACAGTTTTGTAATGCTTGGTTGTGGATGTAGCTACAGGTCTTAAGTTTAAATGAGAGTTGAAATTAGATCTCTAGCTATACAATTGAAGAAGTTATGTAAGTTTTAATGAGAGGCGTTTTGAAAAATAATAGAACAGAAAAGCAGAAATTTGGTTTAAAAATGACAGATTGGTTTGATTAAAACTATATTAATGACTAAGAAAAATAGAATGCCGCCCGGGAATCTCCACAGTTACGAATGGCCGCTTGTAACTCTTCATGTGGCAGATACTACGTTTTCTTTATGGGAATTACTTCAGGATTGTAAACAGGGTTGCAAGAATCTTCTGACAATGTTAAAGGTTCTTAAGTTAAAGAGAGGATGGGGTATAGATTGGGATAGGACAATACAAATATACTATGGGTTACTAGGATTCCTATTGATACTTACAGTCCACTGTAAATTAAGATTGGACCATCAGGGTTCTGGTCAGCCAGATTGGTTCTAGCGGCAGCAGGGCACCTCTGGCAGGATGGTCAGCTGGGTGGTCCGGGTCAACTGGACTGGCACCTCAGACTGGATTTGGATTGGATTGGCCCTTCTGGTCACTAGACATGGTAGATTAGTGGGATGGCGAGTTCAGTAGGCAAGCATGAATGGTAGCAGCCAGACTGGATGAGAATTATTCTTTCCTGAAGTTTGGGATGGTTCAAGAATTTGGGCCTAGCTGAAGAAGAGTTCAGCTATGGCTGGGCCTTGGTTTTGCAAAGTAACCTGGATCAGGACAAGATGAAAAGTTCCGGAACAGGACCAGATGAAGAATTATGGAACAGGGCTTCATGCGGAAATCAGGATGGAGTCAGGAATCAGTGTGTGTCTGTGTGTGGTGAAGTTCCTATATTTATCATGCCAAGTGACATCACAAAGTTTATGGTAGGGGCAGAATTTCAAACCACACCCCCATGGCTGTGATAGATCAGAGGCACTTGCCTTGTTCTGTTTGGAAGTCAGAAAGAGCTGTCATATTTTATGGTGTGATTTGGGAACTCCTACATTGATTTGAACCGCAATTTAACTATCCCACAAATGCACATTTCTATAAGTATGCCCCCTAATAAAATCGGACACATGCATTGTCTCGGGAGGATAGCACAGCGGCAGCGTGCGCATCTTGGAAGCAAGACGACACGGAGCAACAACAGGTTCGATCCCCGGGTCCGCGCTTAGAAACCTCTGAGTGTTTAAGCGCGTTATAAATACGTAACTAAGACAAAAAAAAAACAATTACGTAACTAAGAAAAATAAACAATTCCTGTAACAGCGCCTCGATGCCTGCGGGCTGTGTGAGCGCTTTATAAATGTAAAATAAAATAAAAAAATAATAAATTACATATTTGATGGGTTATCTTTACATTCAATTCCCATCTCAGTGAGAGCTGTCTTTGTTATTCTGTGGAATTTTGTCAATTTTAATCATAACGATTTGGACTAACAATTCCTAATTCAGTAAATATCTGGGCAATCATCACTATAGCATGGGTATACAATATTAGACTTGCAGCATTAATAGTTTTGGTGCAATCAGTGTTTTGGTGTATCTTTGGTTCCTTATGCAGTACAAGGTTCACTCAAGTCTTAAAAGAAAGGGCATACAATTAGATTTAAAACTACCAATTTTTAGATTTGTCCTCCTTCATGTTGCAAAGTTAAAGAGTTTCAAAACTTAATCACAAATAGGCATTTACACAACAGATATCTTTTAGCAGTTTTTTTTCTCTCCTTTCAACAGGCAACAGCTTTCACATTCCTTTGAGGGTGGGGTGTCCTCTTCCTTGAGAGGGAAGTTCCTGTCCTCTCACCTGTAGGGATCAATAGGCAACCTGCCACTGTCCTTGGCTGGGCCTCAGACGAATGTCTAATCTGTTCATTGTTGTCAATATGCGAGAACCTCCAGCATCAATTAAGCCTTCCTGTAGCAGCAAGGTATTAACATGAAGTGTCATCTTTCCCAGGATGGGCACTGTCAAGTCAGAATTAATTATTTGATTCCAAACTGGGTTTTGACTTTAAAGAATTACCTACAGCTTTCATTACAACATTTAACTTGAACACAGTTCATAGGTAGATTTTGATATTTAAAGAATTAGGCCCTTCACAAAAACATGCTTTTAAGCAGGCAATTTTGCACTTCTCTTCTTCCCTGAAAAATGACTTTTAAACTGAGTTTTTTAAATCCACTTTTCTTATGCAGCCCATACACTTTTAATTCAGCATTATTTCTGTCCTTGAGTGCTGGGCTTTGTTTTGCAATCTGGATATATGTATCCAGCCTTTGTTTAGAGTTTTCTTTGTACAGCTGAAATTGTTAGATGTTGCCACTTTTAGCCACATTTTTCCCGTGTAACTGAAAACAAACTGTTGCTGGACTGGTTTTTCATAAAATACATTTCTTAGCTGCTGTCAGTCAGTGAGTCCGGTTTCTCTGAGCCACATGGAGGATCTGTGATTTCAGTACACTTTTAATTTCAATGGTTCACTGGAAAATGAATGGATCTAGCACCAAAACAGCACGGTGAAGGTTGAAAAAGCTGCATTTTAAAAGGCATTTTCATTTTTTTGCCCAATTCTGTGGTCTTGCTTCATGTTAGCTGTAACAGCACCCACTGGCATTCTCCTGCAGTGAGAATTCTGTTGTCACCCCCACTTTGACTGTTTGGCAGGGGTGTGCAGCCTTTGGTGAGTGTGACCCATGCGCAGTTTTGCAGATTTGTGCATGCACAGGGGTTAGCAAATCAATTTTTGGCTGTTTCTTTCACCATTGTAACTTGAGGCAGCGGGGCTCATTTGTATGGGTTAAAATATCCCACAGTATTAAGTAGTTCAGTATTAGTTTATGTTTTTTTCTAAGAGAGGTATTTTCTTGAAAATACTTGGAATATGCTTTTCTTTTCATGTCACTATTGATTGCTCGATTAATCATTGCTTGGTACTTGAAGGATATGGTACAGTTGATTGGAGTTTAAAGGATAGCAGGCCCCTGCACTAACTGGTAGTAATTCGTTAGTTACTGTAATACGAGCTGCATCCTGGCACATAGTTTGTCTGGGAACCAAAACTCCAAAGTTCTCAATGAAAGAGTTTCTCGATGGTTTGACAAACCTTGTTAACTAATTGCACTGGTGTGTGGTTCTTGACCATTGGTTGTAGCCATGAATTACTTGGTTCTTAAATATTGAAATAATGGAGCAAACTCCTGACTTGTCATCAGTGAAGGTTTTAATGTTGTTATACATTTAAACCAAAGGCCTAGCGGAAGATGCAAGGCACAGGTAAGAGGGGAGCCAACACGTGTTTCGACCATAGTCTTTATCAAAGCTGTGATGGGTGGTGGGGTGAAGTGACAATTGTGAAGGCATGTCAGCGCATCATTAGGAGATCATCCATTTTGTACAGTTACCAACAATATCATTAATCACATGACATAGGAAAGTTGAGGTGTGTGAAGTGTGGTGGCAGTGACAGGGCAAGTTAAAGTTCGGAAACAAAACAATTGTATACAGGCATGTATAATTTTACATGTTTCATTTAGCATTTTGCAGTGATGTCAGGGTACCAAGGAGAGAAAAGCGGGGTGGAAAAGGTGGAAAAGGGGTAGAATGCAGAAGAGCTGAAAAATCTAAGTTAAGTAAAGGGTTACGGCTGGTGCTTACCCGGACAATGGTCGGTTATCCTGTATAGGATTTTAGCGCCTGGTGAGTACTTTCCAATTATGCTGGGCGGTGGGCTAGAGGAATCAGGAGTTGGTCAGTAATATAAGGGGGCTCCTGGAGGTCCAGTTCTAACATGGATGTTAGCAACGGTGGGTGGCCGATCATTGGCAATGGTGAGGCTGCTGGTTAGCTGATTGTCTAGTTAAGAAAAAACCTGTGGCTGTGCAGCTGGCCAGGTAGGATCCAGGTTAATGGAGGGGTTCATTGTGGTGGATCAAGGTGTGACAGCTGAGCCGTGGGTAAGCAAGCATGGCCCGGGGGAGCAGGTCAGCAACGGATTGATGCCAGATGGCAAGAGTGTCATGGGAATACGTCAAAGGCTCGAGAGTGCGGCTCCGTGTATAAGAGCGATGGAGTGTGGAGGCACTAGTAATGAAATCATGAGTGGTCATGGCCTGTGGCAGAGTGGACGGCATGTTCTAAAATCATGATGGCCTGGTGCGGGTGAGTAGCGTCCTAGACAGGGTTTAGCTGCCTGGCACTGGAAGGGAGTGTGAGACACATGGCCCGGGAGGGCATGAAGTTCAGCGTCCGTGGTGATGAGGGAGGCAGATATCATGATCCGGACTATTCCCAGGTGGACACAGTGCGGATCCAGGTAAGTTGCCACGTAGCCCGGCAGGCTCTGAGGTGCTGCTAAGCTAGGATGGAATTGCCAGTGAGAGGGTGGAGGTCTTACCTGGATAAGGTACAAATTGCGTTCTGTGGTTCGGTGTTACGACACTGCTTAGAAGCAAAGTCATGATTAAATAAGCCATGGCTTCTCAGTGGTTGTTCATTACGGCATGCTGATTGGTGGTGTTGGCAGGGGAGAGGCAACCCGATTGGCGGTTGCCATGGTGAGCCTGGTAAACAGGTTAGCGTGTGTTGGAGCTCTGTGTGGTAGGAGTCCAGCCATGTGACAGGGGCCAGTGTGAGATTCTGGCCGGGCTGTGTCAAGTCGAGAAGTCTGGTATTAGAATGAGTGACATGTGGTCACAGAGGCCTCAGTGAGTGGTGTTCAGTGGTTGGTTGACAGTTGCCAGCCAAGTGGCTAGCACAAGGTGTGCTGCAGGTGAATACCAGGCTGCATCCAGTTGTTGGAGCGCAGCGAACACAAATGTTCCATGGATCATGTTAATGCAAAAGGGAGGGGGTCTTCCCCAGTGGGGGTCCCAGGTAATGAGAGCCCAAGTGCAATGAAACCGTGTACATGTGCTGCCTCACGGGAAGCAGATGGGTTGCAGGGATGGCCTATGTCAAAGTAGTCCAGCACAATATGTCGGAGTGCCTGGCAGGGTTTCAATCCATAGACGGTTGCATGGATGGATGGTTGTTGTGGTGCCAGCTACGTTGTAGAAGAAGGGCACAGAGCTGTGTCGGTGCATGTTCACAAAGAGGGCCTGTATACAGGGGTTGGAAGGTAAGTTGGGCCAAAACAGGAACTTGGAAAAAGCTGCACAATCAGGTGCCAATTAGAGGTTGTCATAGAAACACATTAAACTCATGGTCGCTGTTGAGGCCAAGTGTGACACATCTGTATTTACAAATCAATTTCCCTTCCCGTTGTTGTAGGTGTAGTTCCCTGTCTCCGCCCCTGGCATCGGTTTGTACAGTTTCTAGTCCCACAAAGCTTATGTTCTCTTTGTTGTGGTGCTGATGCTCCTGCCAGTGGGTTGCTAGTGGATACCTCGCCTCTTGCGAGTGCAGTAGTCCTAGGTGTTCACAAATCCTAGTTCTTAGCTCTCTTTTGGTGATGCCAATGTACTTGCGGTCACAGACACAGATTGTGGCATATATTACAAACTTTATTTTACAATTAATATACTGGTTAATTCCATGTTTGTCAGTGCCATTGAAAGTCAGTGATTTGGTATTCCTTGCATGCCTGCACATATTGCATGACCCACATTTGTAAAAGCCTACCGGCTTGGAACTTGACAACCAATTTTCTGAGGATCTGGGATTGGAGCCAAGTAGGATGGGCTCAGGATTGTCCTTAAAGTTTTTGCCTTGGTGAATCTTAGTGATGGTTTGGTAGGTAACCATCTCCTAATGTCTTCATCTATCTCATGGATATGCCAATGTTTGTTCAGGATTCTCTGTACTTGATAGCTGTCACTGCTATACTTGGTGATGTATCGTATTTTGTCATTTTCCTCCGTGTTTTTTTTTTGGTTGTTGTTCTTGGTGTCAATAGTGTTGGGCGTTTTCTCTTGTATGCCATGTCGATGGCTGACTTGATAGCTCTCTGTGGATAGCCTCTTACAGTAAATCTTTGCTCAAGGACAGAAATTCCACTTTGAATTTCGCTTGTGTGCTGCAATTCCGTTTTGCTCTTTGCTTTCCCACCTTTTACACCCCACTCTTCTCTCCTTGGTACCCTGACATCACTGCAAAATGCTGAATGAAACATGTAAAAGTGTACATGCCTGTATATAATAGTTTTGTTTCTGAACTTTAACTTGCCCTGTCACTGCCACCACACTTCACACACCCCCACTTTCCTATGTAATGTGATTAATGATATAGTTGGTAACTGTACAAAATGGATGACTTATTTGCTATTTTTTTCACACTCCGAATAAGAATTTGAAATATGTTAATAAGCTCCCTTTGTAAGATTTGGATGTGGTGACTACTTTGTATTTCTTTGCTGCTATGGTTAACAAAAAAGAGAATTACAAGTTGTGTATTAAGATCGTATATGTTATGGACACATGAATTATTATAAGTGTTTCTCCTCACTTGCGTAACACTAATGTTATTTTACATGATCGTTATTGTTATGCTATTTTCTCACCATCTTCAGTAATAGTTCTAAAATATACCTTTTTTTATAACAGGAACACGTTGAGAGAACATTATAAGTAGTTTGAGGTTTATAAACGACCGCTGCATTTATAAGATCACTCTACATCAATCATAATTAGCGCCTTTCTTTGTACCGTAACTATATTAACTCCCCTGATCCATTTCTGCCAGCTATAAATAGTTTTCAAAATGGTGCATGCAAGAGCGTAAATGCTGAGGAGCAAGCGGTTTACAAACCGCAATTCATTCACAAATGGCTTACAAGCCTGCAATAGGTAAGTCTGATAGTGTCAAATAGTAAGACAATGAACACCAAAACTTTTCATAACTAATGATAACTGGGTGTATTGTTACTTCCTTTACAAATATACATATATTTCCTTTACCAGCTTGAAACATTGATGAACCTATGAGCCATCAACACTCTACCATATTGTGGAAATATAACCACAAGTGGTGAGCATTTTATATTGAAACAGTTGCTAGTACATAACACAGAGAAAAAACACTCCATTTGACAATAGTTACATCTTTTGTATACAGGCACGTGCAACTGCTACATATCTAGTTTGAACAAGACTGGAATACCCTATATATACAATACACATTTAGGTTAAAGGAAGACAATTAACTTTGTTCATTACTGCAAAGTACTCAAAAGATGATAACAAGAACATACTGGTGTGAACAACAATACTCTTTGAGTTAATATCATATTGAGTTCAAATGTAATACAATTTCAATTAATTCTTTATTTCTGTGTTTTTTCGTCTTATATTGTTTCTTCTGTTACGGCCCTGGTGAAGGAAGCAACGTGTGTGATTATTAAAAGAAAAGCATTGAGAAACATGTGTTTCTACTGTTATATATAAATTATTATGTATGAATAAACGCTGATTACATTATTCAACACACCTAAAGCCCATTGCGGTCCTCATGTATGTGTTAAATAAATATTTGGTCAATGTTAACATAGGTGAAGCAGCTGCCGTTATACAAATTCAAACAATACCTTTCTAATTTGGGTTCAATATTTAATATTTTTTTTAGGTGGTGTGACCTAATGGACTAAATGTGGATTGGTGTTGTAATAAAACAAGGGAGTTGTTGGCTGAAAGTAGAATGAAACTGCTGTTCACAGTGGATAAATGACTACACGTGGAAAGGTATCGTACGGTGCAGCCAGTGGCCCACCCCTGCACCATGCGTTTCAGTTGCCCCAAAACCACTATAGGTTGAAGAGGAAGGTCACATACCTACTGTTCTGTCCACAATGCACACTGCCTTTTTACAGTTGCAAAACAAGGGCTTTGCTTATAAGAATCACTGTGGCTCATGAGAAAATGGGCTAAGGAGTCCCACTGGTAGGCGCACAAGTAACATTGGGCAGTGCATGCTATAGCCGACATGATAATCCTGCAACATAGATGGGCAAGGCATATCTATAAAAGCGAATAACCTATCTGTACATAGTGTTCTGTATGTAAGTGTTCTGTACTGTATGGACAGTAACAAAATTCTTCAAAGTACACTGAAGTAATACGGCAAGACGGGCATTCAGTCTTCAAGGGTTTACCCCAAAATAGAGCAGAAAAAAGGTTGAATGCAGACATAATGCACATTCAGCCTGGTATAAAATATCGAATCCCATAATACCGAACAAGCGGATCAGGGTTTTCGGGGGTGTCCACCGCTCCCCTAGTTCGGTATTAGAGTGCAGTGGTTGCAGGGGTGTGCCCGGCATACATGAGATGGACAAACAACTGAAATCTGAAAAGCTCGAATTAAAAAATGCGAACAAGTGGGCAGGGACGTCATTTGGGGGTCGCCAGAGGTCGCAACTGCGACCTCTGTGTCCGTGGCCGCGACCTCTGTGGTCTAGCTTGCAACCTCTGTATATTCTTTAAAAAAAATTTAAAAAAAGATATATCTTTTTTTTTTTTGATGGAAGCTCCAACTCCTCTCGAGAATCAGCGGAGTGGATGGGGAGCTTCACTGCTCACTGTTGGCTGGAAGTGCATGTTGCTGAGTGACCTGCAACTGCCTTCACCACTACCGTGGCGCCGGCCGACCAAGACCCCTGCTGCCAAATTTCTTTAGAAGGGTGCAGGCAACAAGTGTCGGCCTGGCACCACTCAATGAATAAACATCCCTGCCCTGACCGTGACCCTGCAACAATTAAACTCCTGAGAGGGGAGATGTGAATTCTGGTCTGTGTGCAGATATTCACAAAAAAAGGTCATTTAATCGAGCACGGATGGACTTGCAATGAATTTCTTTTGTATTACGAGAGTAGGTGTGCACATAACGTCCAGGCAGAGCGAGGACACACGGCATGCTGCAGCAGGCATCGTTAAGTAAGTACGCTGGTTGTTATTTTTTTTTTCAACTTTTAAATCAATATGTGAGGTTGTTGTGTTTTATCATCCCCACAGCCACACGCAGACAGCTGCTTCGAAAATGCAGAAGCTAACCCCAAATAGCGCTGCTGGTTAGCAATGCCCAGTGGGAAAAAAAGGGTTTGCAGTCGCATGGGAATTTTAATTTAAATGTCTCCATTATTACGCACACTTCGAGCCGTAGGCAGCAAACGCTGTCTGCCAGTCGGATCATATAAACAAGATCTGGGGCTGTCTATTCCAGTGGGATGCAGGCAAGCAACCAGATCTCCCACTCCCGTGTTCCCAACCAGTGCACACTCAGCAAATGGGGGTTGCACTGCATGCAGGACAAAGTGTTTCATACATTTGTTTTGACCGATTTATTTTAATTTGCATTTTTATTTCTTTTTGTAAAGTCTTGTGTGTGTGAAAATCTTCTTGAAATGGGGCGCAATAGATTTGGGGTGCGATTGGAAGTGTGCTGGTCCATGCCCCTTATAGGATGGGCAGTCACGTGCGAAGTGGTGGTGATAGACTATTCGGTGCTCTGTCAGGTGACAAGGTTTGAGGTTGAGTGCATCGTGCAGTGTTAGTGGAGGCTTGGAAAAGTCAGTCAGCATTGGCGGGTTGCAAACGTGCCTTTAGCGCTGTCATCAACACAAAGCCTACTCTAGCGCCTCGAATGCTGTAAAGTGTGCCTTTCAAGTGTTAGATGGCACGATGGGCAAAAGGTGAAGGTTCACATCTGATCTTTGAAACATTAGGTGCAATGCACTCGCCCACACGAGCCTTATTTTACCACCAAAAGCCAGGATATCTCTGTGCTACTCTAAATTCTTTAATACACAGTTATGAACCCTCCCAATGGTACGTAGTTTGCCAAACTCTGAAGCCTGAAAAGTAGATCCACACAGGCTTGACATGTGGCCAACTTTATACCAGACCTACAGATGAACTGGCCTGCTGTTAAATCTCAGTTAGCAGTTTAATGGTAGCCACTACAGAGTGTAATATGCTTTCTGACTTTGTGAACATTCAGACATGTAATTGTTCATTTTACTCTAGCCGGTAAGATAGCTCAGTGGGTTGAACGTTCGTTGCTGCAATGTGTGTGTGATCTGCAGGTCGCAGGTTCAAATGCCAGCACAGTCAACTCAGCCTTTCATCCTTCTGAGGTCGATACATGAAACAGGTTGGGTGATATTGTATGTCTATTTGTTCTATCTTAAGGTAAGTGCTATATAATAACACATCCACGATTGGCCCACTACACACTAATATTAACGATACATATGGTGATCCATTCTTGTATGAAATGTACATCACATTACTGTGATATCGTAACCATATATTTCATAGTGTACTTAGGAACAATGCTATGTGATGCCACTTCCTGTTTTGTCAAGGGGTGAAAGGTCGTGTTCCATCGCTTCCAGCGATGTGACTTCAGGGTGGGGTCAAATGACATCACTTCCTGTGATGTAATCAGAGGTCAAGGGTCGTGTGATGTCACTTCCGCTACCCCTGGCATTTTGGTGAAATGACGTCCCTGCAAGTAGGTTTCGCAATTTTGTAATTCCAGTTTTTGGTATTTCATATATTTTTCCATAGCAAAGGATTGTATTCAAGTGATGAGAGCGATTGAACACGATAAAACATTGTGAAGTTCTTTAATCAGAAAGGCCAACATGCCTTATTATTAAAAAGATTTAATTGTATGGAGCACAGTAACACAGCTGTAATATTGCGTTGGACTTATGGTACCACATCATGGACAGAGGTATCATGGAGGATGTGACAGAGCTGCCCCCACAAAATGATTGCTGTGAAAAGACGAATTGCTTGCCCATGTCTCCTCCCTGTGCCCTCAGACTGTCCATTACCATCTATCCCTCATACTTTATGTCTGTACAAAAATTTAAATGTCTAAACAAATGTATCCTACCAATGATTTTAAAGTCAACAAAAAAAGAAGAAATCCATGGGAAAAACTCATCTGATTTCTTTTTGTTTTATTTGGGGGGTTTCCTCCTCAACCCACTTCCCTTTTATTTATTCTCTATCCTCCCACCACCTGTACCCCTTATATGCCCTTACCCACCCTCCCATATATTTGAAATCTTTCAGCAAAAAACTCTGTGGGGAAAAAAAGGTGATGAATGAACGTTGTACCGGAAAAATAGTTAAGATTGCTGCACAGTGTCGGGAGGTTTTGCTAAATGAGTTAGTATCATTTTGTGCCACAGGTTGCTGTGCAAAAACAGATACATACGTGTGGCACCTTATTATTCAGTGATCTTGGCCTTTTGTATCCTGGGCCAGCAGAATTTGCTCATTGAAAAGTTGCAAATCTCACTTTCAGCCAGAATAAGAATAGAATGGAAGGACACCATGGCAGGGACATTGAGCTGTAAGAGAACTCATGCACCAACCCATCATGCATGGTATGGGAGGGACTGACCTTAAGAAACATAGGAAGGGGGCTGGCATATTAAGTTGAGCCCAGCCCCCATGGTTAATAGTAGACCATGATAAACTGTTGGTTGTCATTTCTGATCTCCTTGCCTATAATCGCCCCCTTATTGCATACAGTGCTAGCCTGTTAGTGCTTCGTAGAGGATTTGTCCCATGAGGCAGCTCGGAGACGTTTATCATGCTTCTGACTATCATCCCCTGAAAAGTATCTCAGAAGTGTCGGCTTTGGACATAATATGGAGAACATTTACTTCCGAAGGGGTGAAGCTTTAGAGGAGCACTAAAAATAACACATGAGTGCTGATAGATATGTTCTCCTATTTCCAGCCCAAGATATTGCAAGAGCAGGTGTCACCGTACACATAACAGAGAAAACAGTATTCTTTGGTGAAAGGGCAATCAAAAATTGCTGGTATCTCTTTGCTCATTCTTGTAGGCTAAAAGAGCCTTGTAGGTATCAAAGCAACCGTTATCAGAAGCTATTTATGACACTACTAGAGGACAACTGTTGCCATACCTGTTTGACATTCCCCTGTGGGGCACATTTTCCAGTTGAAGCAGTTTGGAAAACGTGGGAGAAAACATGGCGTTCCACCACAGTTTCTGATCCGCCTCATTTTCACACATTTTTATGGTGAATTTGGAGAGCGGGTCATCCTACCATGTCTGAATTCATTTCCCATTCCTACAGACAAATGTGGCTCCCTTACCACCAGCATGGATTTTCATGCTGGAGGTAATGCAGTGGATTGGAATGGACATTAACGTGTTAAAAGCAAGTGGATTCCATAGAAATCCATAGTAAATGCATCCCACAATTGATGTTGCTTTTGTTTTACTCTTCACTGTTCTACTATGTGGTGGATAAGTTGAATATTGCATGTAGGAGACCTTTCTCACTCAAGTGCAAATGGATATGGTCCCACCAGCCACTGTGCAATATACTTAAGCAATAGAACCCGAGCGTCCCCGCTCCGAGTCTCCACACGGCTGGAGGCTTCCCTCGTCCCCCGCTGGGGACGCAGGACCAAGAAGGTAAGTTAAGGAGGGAAGGGAATTTAAAATAAAAAAAAAAGACTTACCCGAGTCCCCAGCGGGGGCGAAGGCAGCCTCTTAGCCGCGGGGAGGCTGGGAGCGGGGATGGTCTCGCTTTGAGACTCCTCATTGGCTGAGGGGTTGCCATGCCCCCCCGCCGGGGACAAAGGCCATGGAATCCCAACCAAGGGATTCCCGGCCGGGTAGGGACCTGGCGGGAGCCAATCAGAATGCTTGATGCATTCAGATTGTCTCTCGCCGGGTTACTAATCTTGCATAGAACATTGCTTCAGTTGTGTTTGGGAATGTTCATATAGGAGCATTAGGGCACACAAAGATGACATGATAAGTATGTAAAGTATAACGGGTCAGACATACATAATAGTAAAAAGAAATGGGTTGCATCTCGTGAGCAAAGTGGATTTTGGGCAAGCTATCTTTTTACCCCAGAGGTATCTCCTGCTTTGTGGGTGATGCCCAATATATATGTATTTTTTATTGTTAGTGGTTTTAAAAAAAATACTTCACATTTCGTCAAATAACACCTCGCTGAGAGTTAAAAAACATATGCATGTCATTAGAAATAAACAATTACATACAAGTGATATTATCATTTTACATCACTTTTAAAATCCATCCTTCAATTAATACTCATTCATATCAATATACAAAACTTCCAGAATCAAATAACATAAAAAGCTCAGTATGAAGAGAAAGGACTAACAAACTATTTAAAATGGTTCAGTCACATTACACTCTCCTTAATATCCTGTGGGGGCACCCAGACTCATGGCATTATAAATCCTGCCACAGCAATCCCTACTGATGGTAAATTGGCAAATAAACACCTTTTCCAAAAACTCACTGTGTCTGCACTGTTTATTTCGTGGAGCAATTTTTTAAAATACGCCTTTCTTTGCACATCAAGGGCAGAACACCCAATACATATGGGTGATGCCAAAAGTATGTTTTGTTATGTTATTTTGCATTTATATAGCGCCTTATATACCATTGGTATGGTCTGAAGGCGCTGGTAGGTTGAACGCCCTTGGGAACCGAAGTTCAGATCAGTAGAGAGAGTAGAGAGCGTCAAAGGTGCGTGTGAACACCGGCTATGTGTGCAGCTGGTGCGGTATTCGTGTAATAGCTGCTTCTTAGAAGTAGGTGTGGTGGTTGAGAGATCAGGAGTATATGTCCGTTCTGGCAGGATTTATCCAGACCGAGCGTGGCTGCGTTAGGCCAGAAGAGAACGCCTGGCTGGGGGGTGTGTAACCAGCAGTGTTTTACTTAGAATGCTGTGGAGTATGCGGCGGATGTTAGTATGGGAACAGTTATACCGAATGGTGTCATAGTATCTCTGTGTTCTAGTTGAGTGGTGGTGTAGAGGGGAGAGTAAGCGTGGTGGTGTGATATGATGTGTTATATGCTCTTTCAAAACGTTCTCTGCATTCCAGAACATACTATATACGTCACGCAGTTCTATGCGCTACAGTCCGTTCCATGCACTCCTATTCACTCCATGCATCCCAATCTCCTCCACACACTCCAGTTCGCTCAACGCACTCATGTGTACCAGCCCGCTCCGCGCGCTCCAGTCTGCCCAGCGTGCTCCAGTCCCCCCAGCGTGCTCCAGTCTGCCCCACGCATGCACTCTTGTCTACTCCATGCATGCACTCTTGACAGCCCCACACGCTCCACTTCACTCTATCCATCCACTCTACGCATTCAGTATCTCTACGCAACTCGTCCGCTCTAGTAACAGGTCAGTTCCACTCTGGGCACTCGTTCGCTCTAGGCACTTGTTCGCTCCAGGCACTCGTCCATTTTATACCCTCACACGCACTATGTATTCACATGTTTTGTTCACTCATCGGCTCTACGCACTCGCCCCCTCAATGCGCTCATCCCCTCTATGCACTCAGCCCCTCTACGCACTCAGCCCTTCTACGCACTCCTTTTTTCATATGCCCTCTTTCGCTCATATGGACTCGTAGTTCACTGTTAATGCACTGCCGGTCGCCTGAGGCACCTTTAGACATGCAGCATTTTGTTCTTTTTGGGGGATGCGTAGCAATGGTTTTAAATAATGTTAGCAAGTATCTATTTATTGCTTGAGCATGCAACATTGCTTACCCTGTGTCCCTGCTTCCCCTCTCCCCCCACATCCTGCCTCCCAACCGTCCCCCATGGTCTGATTGGCCAGTTGGCTCCATTGGCCAGTTGGCTCCTTTAACTGACCCTTCCAGGGCAGCCCTCTGCCGCAGGGGTTGCTGGGCAAAGTGCCCGAGGCAAAGGGCGGCTCTTACATTGGCAGCTCCAGGACGTGTCTGCATGGGAAGCCAGTGAAGCCAGCAGCTAACAGACATCAACAAAAACTGTAAGTGTGGCATCGGTGGGGTGTAGAGCAATTACTCTACTCCAGAAAGCCCCCACCACTCTATCTTACCTTCCCATAACATAGACTGCCATAGACTTACACCAGGCATAATCGAAAAGATTTGTGACCACCAGCCTGAACCTATTCATGACAGGAATGTAGATGTTGCTTTGCACTATATATTAACATAATTGTCAAGGTCAACAAGCGCCAAACTTAGATGAAATTGTGAACACTAGCCTGCGCCACATCATGTGCCACACTCAGATAATATTGTGAATGTTAGCAGGCACTACACTTAGACAGAAATTTGAAGGCTTGCCAATGACACTTAGATGGAATTGTCAATGTTAGCATGTGCCACACTTAGATGGAATTATGAAGACTACCAAGAGGAACACAAAAGGAATTGATAATGTTAGCATGTCCAAAACTTGGGTACAATTGTGAACATTAGCCTGCACCATATCTAGATAGGATTGTGAAGGTTAGCGAGTGCCACACTTATACGGAATTATGTAGGTCAGCAAGTGCTACACTTAGACAGAACTGTGAATGCTTTCACCACATGAAGTATTTCCCTACAATACTGCATGAGGTAAATATTAATTTATCAACTTTATTTAGAAAATAAATATTAATTAAAGTACAATTTTCACAATACAAAACATTAAAAACTAAATTTGCATGAACGAGATAAGTAATGCGCACACCATGATTAGATGTGTAGAAAAAAATAAAAGGTATTTAAAATAATGCCTTTTAATGACTTTAAACGCACACTCGCTGATTTTTCAGTAGAGGAATTCATACTTTCAATGACTAGAAATGTGGACGTCATTCAAATTTCTCAAAATCAAAATGCTTACAATTTTGGGAGGAAACGTATTTGCTTGCGAAAAAACACTGAAACCTAAGTTTAGGTTGCAAGAAAGGTTGAAGTTACCCACAGTAGCTTCCGTTTTTTAACTCTGAGAATATAATTGAAGATTAAGAACGTAATTATGATGACAGAGCAAATTCTTTCAGAAGGAGCCTGCCCATTACTCGTTCTGCAGTGTGCGGTGCTTCTGAGGGATTCTGAACATTCATTGCTTGAAGCAGTGTTAGGCAGCCGAGGGTGTACTCATATTGATCTGCGACGTGTGTGCATGCACGCATGCTGGCAAGACAGAAAGCAGGAATATCGTCAGCCAGTGCTTATGGACTCACCGTATTCTTTGCATGTGTAAAAGTGAGGCCAAAGAGCCACATTATAACCCAACCGGTCCGGTAATAAAGTGCCAGTATTAACATATACCGGCCCTTTACTGGCCAGCAGATTACAAGTATTCTGATGGGGGTGACCAGATTGACGTCCAACCAAAAGCTGGAGGGAATTCAGGCCCACACCGGCATAAAACAGCTGGTACTCTTGGCACAGGTATTGCTGGTGCCGAGAATACCGCCAAATCCCCCTCATGAAGTCCTATGGGACTCCATGATATGGGGATTTACAGGTTGTTCTGGCGCCTGTAATATCCAGGTATTGGCGGGATATCAGGCGGCGGATAAGGTAGGTGCGTTTGCCGGTATCCTGGCAGATTGTCTGCCAGCGTTCCAGCAGACCTATAATGAGACCCAATATCTCTCTTCCAGCATCACAATTGCTATGTAGGCTTATGCATGTGTTGATTCCTAGCATGGAGCAGGGAAACACACAAAACGGATTTCCTGTCCAGCATCCCAATCCATTTGGGGAAATTAGGTCAAACCCGACACAGATGCGGAAAAACCACCGCCAGCTTGTTTCTGTAGGTTGTACTGCAATATTTTCCAAAACAAGCACAATGAAGACCTAGGAAGCTACTGGATTTATATAAGTTCCATTTTATTTATTTATTTATTTATTGCATTTGTTGGCAGCGACTAAACCCGTAAATATCACGGTGCTGGTAAACTTAGGAAGGAAAGACAGGACACAATAGGCTACATAAGCATGATAGCAACAAGTAAGGGGAGACTTCGATTCCAGGTAAGACGTATTTGTCTGTGGGAAGCGACAAACTCTGGTATGTGTTTAATTAAAAAAATAAATAGCATCATCATTTTAAGACCATTCGAAAGCCAGACAAGTGAAAGTTGCATTTTAAACACAATGTAGTCTATAGACGTGTTTGACTTCCTGCTCCCTATTTTTGGAAGCATTTTGGCTTGTATTGTACTTTAAACAAGTGACAAATGTGCTCAACTGGAGCATTGGTCCTATGTGTACTTAATTTGTGTGCCAATGTGTACCTATAACGAGTAACAAGCAAAGGACTGAGCGACTGCTAATAAAATCAATAGTCATCTAAATTGTGAAAAAGACTCAGGCAATAGAGTCAGAGGCAATGCAATCCCGTTCCCAAATCTCCGGCCCTCTGCTTTATTGAACTGTGGCCTGCAGACGCACTCAGCTGCTCCTTATCTGTACGGCCTACACTCTCTCGACCACTCCATCACCCGCATAGCAGCAGAGAAGCCGGCCGTAGAATCCAGGCCCCGGATTGGTTCCAAGGCTTCTGTAAACCTACTCCACGTGCACCAGTGCTACGTGATAAATGTCAATCATAATTCCTTTTGACAGCGTAAGCACACATGGTGTGAATGGCGTTCAGAGTCCAATTCCTCCCACCTCCCTTCAGACCTCAGAATGAACAGACACTTTGCATTTGTTTAGGCAGACCTGCCCCTGTCGGGATTCGATTTTGTAAAAAGGGATGCTGCGATTCAAGCAGACAGTTTATGCGATTCAAGCAGACAGTTTAAGCGCTACATGTCATGGCTGATAATATGTATGTGTCGAGCTTGTGGTATATTGCATTTCCAAGCTTGGCTGAGACAGCTGTTCGTCTGGAGTTCACTCCTTGCAGTACCCCGCCAATGTATCAGAATTCAACACCAGCTGCAATTCGAGAGGCGGTGATAACACTACCGACACCCATCAGTATACACTGCTAGCGTCCAGGAACCTAGTAGCTGTGGCTTCGTCCAATACTTGACATTCCTATGGTAAGCAGGCCAGCAATGCTACTAGTGGGACCCTAGATTCATAATCTTTCAGTATTTTCCAACTGTAAGTTAGTCTCTGGGATAACTGTTTCCCTTCTTTTTATTTTTTTGGGTTAATGCCCATAAAAGATTTATAAAAGTGCAAAGCAGTACTCAACAAAAAGACCCTGTCACCAATGGGCGTCATTTTAGGCGGGGAGCTAGGGTGTTAGGGTGACCCCCCCTAACTTTTGGGGCACACAATTTTCTCCCACTCATTTGACAGGGGTCCCTTTCATTTAGATGTCACCGTCCCCGACCCCCACCCCCAAACATTTTCAGCTAAGTTACCCCAATGCCGTGAGGGCGCCCAGAATCTGGAGTGGCTTCCATTCGTGCCCATGGATAAAAGATGCTTATGAAGTCTTCTGTTCATTGATTATACCTCGGCCTTATTATCTTCTGTGACAGGGCCCATTTCCAAAGACCTCGAACTACCCCCAGGAGCGCCGAGGATCTCGTCCCTTCCTAAGTCAAACTCTGCAAGTTGTGATGTGCAAACTGAACGGACAGGAACCCCTGAACTGCTGGCCGATTCGCTCTAAATATAAGTTGCTGCTATCGAATGCGTTTGGGTCCAAAACCCAGACACATTTCTTGTGCGGGACTCCATCTTCTAATGAATGCCTCCATCAGCACAATCACCTGATGACAAGGATGCTGCAAGATATACTGTATAAGATATCCCTGCAGGTCCTGTGGTGCTGGCAGGAGGGGGCTCCAGTTATTCTGGCTGCAAGGTTCACCCCATCAGCAAATTATGTTTGGATCCATTTTCTTAAAAGTGCAAATTACATACACGGGACCACCAATGTTAGCTTTACATGCTGTTGGCTTCCCCCATGCAGTTTTAACCCTTTAAGTGCCAAGGACGAGAAAATGAAGGAGAAAATGTTAGAAGGCTTTGCCTGGTGAAATACTGAAATCACCAAAAAAGGCCTTGGTACTGGGGGGGGAAACCCATGGCAGTTAAAAGGTTAAACATTTGCAAGGCGGGGAGTAATAGTAAAGAGTAAAACAAAGCAAAATCGCATTTACTCCTCAATTTACGCTCTATTTTTCAAGAAGTAAATAACTGCTCCAAATGACGCTTTGCTGGAGGCGTTTACCAATGGATTCCTATGGCGTCCCCCTGTCATTAGCAGATGAAAAACCAAAGTGGATTCGATAGGAATCCATTAACTTTACGCATGCATGAAAATCTCATGAAGGAGTTTAAGACGAAGGAGGAAAGCAAAGCAGAAATGCAAACGGAAACCATTAAGCAGTGTGCTCGCTTTGCCCTGTGAACAGCCCATGACCTGCCTGGATTCCTTGTCCAGCCCCATTCCTTTATGTGTGACGTGTTTCACACCCTCAGCGGTTTGATTAAGTGGCACAGTTCCCCCTCCAATGTTTCCACCTTAGGCTGTCTATCAGTGGTCAGATAAAGACAAACATCTCTCCCTCCCGTTTACACATTTGGCCAAATGCATGCAGACCGCTAAAGGTGATTCCGGACAGGACACCCTAATTTTTTTTTTTAAACTTTGTTTATTAAGGGAACGGTTCACAGCAAGACAATTCTCATAAGCAGTGCAGCACAGCATGTGCATATCGACAATGACATACATCTGTGGCAATGAGGCAGGCAACGTCACCTAAGGTGACAGAGTAGGTGTTACATCAGCATCAGACATCAAATCACATGGGTACAGACATAGCAGCGACCATATATCTTTGGGGCGACAGGGCATCGGGACTGATAAGACAAAAAGTTCCTCATCATCATTCACCATACACAAGTCTTTCAGGAAGTTGGATCGGGGAGGCCCTGCAGTGGATTTCCAACATTTAAGGATGCAGCGTTTGGCAATAACACATGAGATATTAAAAAACCTTCTCGTGGTTTCCTTCACCTTTCCAATGTCCCCAAACAGGTATTTCAGGGGGGACAGAGCGGCTGGGATCACCGTTATCTCCTCAAGGAGTTCAGCCACTTCTTGCCAAAAGTCCGCAATAACAGGGCACGACCAGTACATATGATACGCTCCAGCATCGGGGGCACCACATTTCGAACATGTCCCTGTGCAACCCTCCACAAACTTAGCTAGCCTAGCCGGGGAGTAATGTAACTGATTCAGGATTTTAAATTGGATCAATCGGATTCCTGAGTTCATGGAGACCGATTTGGTGAGTTGACAATATCGGGCCCATCTCACGTCATCAATCTGGGTGTCTACATCCCGCTCCCAGGTTTCTCTGATAGTGTTTCGTGATGGGGAGTGTGTTTGCACCAAGGTGTATAGCGACGAGATTGCCTTATCATGACCCTCCGTCGTCACCATAGCTCTGATACATTCATGTGTCTGGGGTTCTGCCGGGAAGGAAGGCCATTTAGCAGCAAAAGCTGTTCTCATACGATAATATTGGAGCCGCTTAAGCTTGACCCCCCCACTGCATCTATGAAGTCTGCGAGTTCACAAAACATGCCATCAGGGAACATATCTCGCATCCTGAAGAGTTTATTCGGGTCCCAGGTTCACTGAAGGGCCCTGTCAAAAGTCGGGGAAACACTAGAGAAGTTTCAGAGGGGTATATCTGCGTCATAGGGGATCTCCAGGCCAATCCTCTTGTAAACCCTGGACCAAGCTCGTGTGGTGACGTATACCGGGTCGAAAGGGCAGTCGTTACTATAAGTGGGTTCAAAAGGACCAATCGTATATCATTAGAGCGTACTGCATGCTTTTCAAGAAGAATGTGTGGGGCTGTGTCTTCGGGGTCAAACCAATGTTTCACAAATTGTGCCTGTGCTGCTATGCAATACAATTCAAAATCAGGGGCCGCAATACCGCCCTGTGAGTATGGCTCCACCATCTTGTCCCACCCCAGCCTAGCAGTTTTTCCGTTCCAAATAAAGGAAGACGCCAATGATCTAAGTTTTGCAAAAAAGGGTTTACCGGGCCAAATCGGGATGTTGTTGAAGAGATACAAGAGTTTGGGTAGAACTACCATTTTAAGCAGGGCCACTCGGCCGTATAGAGACAGAGGGAGATTAGCCCATAGGTGGAGCTTGGTCGTAAGGGTGAGAAGTAATTCGCCGTGATTATGCGAATACAGCAGCTGTCTATCTCTAGCCACCATTATTCCCAGGTATCTTACCTGCGTGGGGGCAGGCTTAAAACCCGTAATGCAAGATAGGTCACCTGTATTAGGGGTCAATGGAAGGATTTCAGATTTGGGGACATTGATTTTATATCCCGTATATTCCGAGAGCTCGTGTATGTCAGACATAATGTGTTGCACATTCTCATGTGGGTCTCGGACATATAATAGCGTATCGTCCGCATACAGTGATATAATTTGAGGAGGGCCAGTCATCCGGAGACCTCTGTGCGAGTGGTGTTGACGGATATATTCCGCCATTGGTTCAATAGTGAGGGCAAACAGAATGGGCGAGAAGGGACAGCCCTGTCTCGTCCCCCTGTGTAGATGGAAAGAAGGGGACAGGGTGTTATTAGTTAGGACCTTGGCGGATGGTTGGGTGTATAGCAGCCGGACGCATTTAATAAAATATGGTCCAAGTCCAAACCTCTCGAGTACCAGGAAAAGGTATGTAGGACACTCTAATTTCTAACAAGTTTCCGATCCAATATTGGTTCTGATAAATACTCTTTGGTAACGGCACTGGAGCCCCATAAATGCAGATAGATCCAAGACGACTACTACAAAACCCATCCAATATGGTTATACCATTTGAGAACTATAGCCTTGAAAAAACAGAGGGTCGAAACATGTGTTGGCTGTTCAATTTATGATGAATTGGAGTGAATAAACTCACACCTTAAGAATACCACAAAACTAAATTATTTCTTTCAAAAAAGTAGCTTGCAACTCTAATTTTGTATATATGTCATGGCTATCTTTGGATATATGACACCCTTATCAAAAATGTTTAATTAGAATCTTCTAATTTCAGGTTAAGCGTGAAGATCTAGGAGTATCGATACACTATATATGCTCTATGGTTTAGGGTTTGCAGGGTTTGCCACAGACTACTAGCCACACAGCTGTCTACTTTGCCTTTTGGAATTTGAGTCTCAGCACAACTGGACACAGAATACCCTCTTATTCCTTAAAACAGTATTCTTGTATAACAGCTCTTAAATGAATGAAAGAAAAAAGACGTTTGTGCACAATTAAAAACAGTTGAACAGTCTTGTACCTAACGTGTCAGTCCCACTGGGGGTTATAACTAGGAAGATCTTGCCCTATAAGTCTGCAGGGAGAGAATACATAGACACTAGATTAATCTTTTTCTACTTCTACATTTCTGTTCTGTCTATCCCAATCAATCAATTCAAATCAAAATCAACAACAGCATGCAATTATGTTTATCTATTGTTGCCCTTATGTGCGTGTAAACCTCATCTCCTTCCCCGCCCTGTCCCTGAACCAATATCGGAAATTATAAACTGTATCTCGATGCTGTAGCACGGGGCACCGTAGCTGAGAAGAAGCCGTGAGCTGTTGCTGGGTCTTGCAGTGTCTTGGAGCTATAGCGTGGGGCGTTACAAACAGTGGCACAGACTTCCTCTCGAAACAATAATTGTCTTACCCCTGTGTCAATGGCAAAAGGTTGGCCAAAGCAAGTGCCACATCCCCCTATGGGAAGTCCAGTCTACTTAATGTACACACATTATTTGCTCAAGTTTTGCAGGATTCTTGATAAATGGAAATATTTAATGCTAGACTATGTGGCAAACAATACCATGAGGAAGGTATCTTTGATCTTGATAAGATTGTCTTCCTGAGAGGAGGAAATCTAGAATGCCTGGGATTGAAAAATCATCAAAAACAGGTGGATTTCTTCTATGACTAGCACACAGATGTAGCTAAAGAGCTCAATGAATTCACGACCACAACTCTGAAAGGTGCCCAGAGAAATCTCCAAGAGCAGCTGAATTGTTACAAGCAGAGAGACCATGTAGAGCAGTCTCTAAAAACAGAACACATTACAGAAGACTTTAACCAGCACTCTAAGAGGGAAAGAAACTTCTGAATATATTTTAGACTTGTATAATCCCACTGGATGGAATCAAAGACGTGATCTAGAATCTGATCTACCACAACAAGCTTCATCTGCCAAGCCATCCCCACCAGGGGGAGGTTCATCTTCAGAGCTCAGATTCATCCCTTCGTGAACCACCAACATATAGTCATTCCAATCCTATATGATCAATGGGAGGCTCTACATCGACATCACTCCCAGCTATTAATGCATTCAACAATGTATGGCCAATCTTTAATATTTATGATGCCTCACCTGCATCAAATGCATCTGTAACTTTAATGAGTTCCCTAATACACCCCTTTGAATTGACACTCCAATGTACACTTTAAGACAATTTCCCAAGACAGGTTATATGATAGTGACCTTGCGTGTACAGTGGAACTCCAATTATCTTTTTACTGTTGTGCAAATATTTCCTCAGATCTGTTAAGATCCTGTTTAATTTCTGAAGAATTACAAGTTATTACTGTTTGTTTGAATTCTACTTGTGCTGATATCCATCAGCTGTTAAGAGCTGCCATTCCTCCTGACACATTCACTTTATACAAGCAACGAAGTAACTGGCAAGAACCCCCTAGTGATAATCTAAAAGCATTTACTAAAAGTCTTACCTATACCATTATAAAGATCGGCCCCAAGGAGACAAATTGAACTAAGACAAATGATGCAAAAACAATAAGAGAAGAACGCAGACACATATCTTGAGAGAATTAGTATGTTTTGATCAGTTTCCGTGGTTCCCCAATGTGGTGATGACTGCACAAGAAGCTGTGGTTTGTGGTTTCTGCATTCATAATGGGGCTACAGTCCAAGATTACAGAAGGAATTAAGGGAGTGCTCATTGGCTAGGAAGGAAGGACACCATTTGACTTTGATGTTGTTAGCTTTGCAGCATTTTTATGAAAGGGTAGAGACACAGAAAGAGACTACTGGGGCTAGATTAACAGTGCTACAAATCCAGCAGCTCCAGTCATGGCAAGGAAGGGCAGGGCTTTGAGAAGGACCCAACTCCAGGGAAGAGGGAGTGGCAGAGAAAGAGGAGCTTATCAGTTTCCGAATGTTCATTTCACTAAAGTTGCTGAACTGATGTCTCTCACTTGTGCATGTGTGTTGGTGATGGGTAAATCCATCCTGACATACACTGATTCCTGCTAGGCCCATGCTGTTGTTCATGACTTTGGCATATTGTTGAAGCAGTGTTGGCTTCCTAACACCGGGAGGTACTCAATTATGTAATGGTCTTTATATTTCTGCATTAATGGGAGCCTTATTGTTGCACTCTACACTGGTAGTATTGAAGTGCATGGTGTATGATGTATCATTCTCCTTAGCTGATTACTCAGCACAATCTGAGGACACCTGAGGCCCCCTGGACCCTCACAATGTCTGTATATGTGTTTTAGTGGAACAATCACTGATTGCAACGTTTTTTTGTTTAGCTGTGCTGCAGGATCTAGCCACCAGAACAAGAAGAGGAACATTGATCCCGAAAGAAATGTTATACCCCATTGCTTTGTGACACTCCCCCGATGTCTGCTTGGTTGTGCCTAATAGAAACTTCTCACAAATTATATTTGTCGACATGGTCTTCCCACAGCTAAAGACAGTGGATGGGGGTACGCAGTTCACTGGACAGGTAGTTAGAGATATTTGGAAAGTTTAAAATATTTTCCAACATTTCCATTGTGCCAGTCACCCTCCATCTAGTTGAGCAGTAGAATGCTAGAACACTAAAGCATGCAACAAGACTGTCTTTAAATGCCATGAGGCCATACCATAGACTTTTCTGCATAATCCAAAATGAGGCCACCCTGTGTTCATGGATTCAGCCTCCCCTTTGCCTTTGCATTTGGAAGAGGATGCTTTCTGAAATTACTGTCAGTCAGCACTGTAAGAAGGCTGTCGGCTCTCTTTAATCACAGGTTAGAGAAGGACAATAGGAAGCAGCTGAAGGACCTTGCCACTATCTGAACCCCCGGTGGCTAACTTTACCTGCTGTTACATCGGAAAAAACCAGCGCTGCAGCAACATTGGCTGGGGCTGCACCAGATCCACCCCACCACACAGACATTGCTAAATGCAAGGGGCTTCCAACATGGATCCATGCCGCCAAGTGCTGGAAGGTGCAGCCTCCAGCTGAAGAATAGACTACTGCATCTCCAGAGCTCCTTGTCTCACTCAATTCTGGGGGTATTCCATCATCAGAATCATCTACATCCATATCTACGCCTGTTTGCAATTCCACAGCTATGCGTGCCACAACTTGAAAGCCTTCTCAGAGCGGTGATGCTACTTCAGCAATGGTTTCATAGTTAGCATCAGTAAACAGTTCAGACTCATGATGAGTGAGTGCTAACATGGGATCTGAGGGGGTATTGTACAAAAATGTTGCCCTCATTTGTGAGCCCCCGCAGTCACTGCGACTTTGGTGGTGCACAAAATGAGGCTGACATTTACTGTGCCCAAGCAGAGCGAGGGTTGCAGGGGTGTCCCCCGCTCTTCCTGGGCGCAGTAATGGGGGTCGAGGGTTGCGAGGGTGTCCCCCGCTTACCATTTCGGAAAAAGAAAAGCACCCCGCGGCGTCAGCTCCAACCCACGTTAGTGGGAGGAGCTGACACCGCAGGGATCGCAGAGTGCGGGCGGCACCCGCAGAAGTGTGCCGCCATAAAGGTAAGTGGGGTGAGGGTTTGGGAGGTAGGCCAGGGGAAGCGGGCAACAGTGATCCATATGATCACTGCGCCACTCCGTAACTGCCGTCGGCATTTTCGGCGTCGCAGTTGCGGGCGGCACAGTGATCAGATAGATCCTCAGAGGGAGCGCATCAGCCTGCTTCAGTTCTCCAGGACCTTCTTTCCTTTCAGTCCCAGTATCACTTCCGCTCATGCAGAGGACAGAGTTGCATTTGAGTGATATATTAAAAACAGCCTACTGCTTATTAAACCAACCCAAAATTAAGGTACTATGGAGCCCTTTGAAAAGAGTGATCGTGTGAAAAGCGAAAGATGAGTTGTAGACCAATCGGCTGTTAAATGCATGCCTGGCATCCCCTCTACATTTGTGCCTATGTGTTATACCTTTTCGTGGTTGGCCCTTTGATTTTAGTATGCACATAGGGCCACTTCTAACAATGCATAGCACAGCTGATTTTCCTGCTCATCCATTGGCACATATCGATGACAATTTTTGTTTTTGTTCTGCATTGCTGTCATTTTTGCTTCTATGTATGCCTGCTGCATATCAGCTTTCAAGACCCTTTATATATAGAACAAACATTTGAGCTGATCCTGGTATCCTGAATGAAGAGCATTCCTAATGGAAGTCATTTTGGACTGCTTAGCAAAATGGAAATGCTGTGTTTCCAGATGTTGATATTAATCTTACCTGTTGAGTGTTTAATACTACTTGTCATGAATCAAAGGGCAACAATGATTGCCTTTGGATTGAAAACACGCATACATTTCTACAGGACAGCTGTCAATATGCCTGCATCTAGAATTTGACCGATTGTTGGATCTGTGCCCATGACATAAATGCAGGCTTCCCTATGACACCAGTTCCTTTTAATTGGGGAGATATGTTCAGTGATTTAATGGCCCTAAGCCTTGTTGTGGTCATTATTTACAAATGGGATTTTCAGGTCCACCAAATGATCCCCCTCTTGATAAGCTTCACAAGATACCTCCTGCAATTCACTATCTTCCGAGGCCACATTCCTTCTCTGCAACATTCAGCATGGATCCTTCATTTTGGATAACAGCAAATGCATATGTTCCCTACCCACCAAAAATAAATTTAAGATAAACAATGTGTTCTTCTCTTATCTTTAACTAAATCTGTTATTCCACTTACCATTAGACCTAGTTTAAAGGGGGAGTCTCAACCTATGGCTACACAGCTATGGATTGGGATGGAATTTGTTATATGGGATAAGTGTTGCATGCAATTAGACACTTTCCCAAACTGCCTTCACTCCCAAGAGATAATAGAGAATCTGGCTGGGAGACATTTATTGAGAGTATGGGCTACTTAATCTCAGGGATACGTATAAAACTAACTGAAGACACTTTTCTTTAATTGTCACTGCTACTAGAGAAAGTAGCAAGTGAAACTTCAGTGTCCCTTTAACTAACTATTCATGAGCAATTGGATTGGCATACTATGGTAATGGCAAATCAAAAGATCTTAGATATTATTCTGGACTTGAAAGGAGGCGTGTGTGCGCTAGTTGCAACAGAATGCTCTATGCTTTTCCCAAGCTATGACGACAACCTTACTAATAGTATTACTCATATTAGAAAAGCTGTGGCAACACTACACATTGAGGGCACAAATATAGGATTGTCCCATTGGTCCTGTTTATCTGATTCCATAGGGGCATTGGGAGCTTCTTTAACCCGTGGAATCCTGTTGATGTTTGCTACCATTTCAGGAATGTATTGCTTGTTTATTTTAATGAGATATGTTTTTAATATTTTGGAGAAGAAGACTGTTAATATTATTATAGTTGAAGAGCAGGTCATCCTGGTAAAGGCAATAGAAGTGAAGTCTGAGAGAGAACCTGGTCATCTGAAACTCATTCTTCAAAGTATTTAAAGATTTGAAGCTAGTGGTAATTAGCTGCAAGCGTGCGGGGGGAATACTCTTGAGTAAAAATGCAGAAATGCAAATGAATGCCTACAAGAATGTTGATGGGAAATATAATCGTAAGTGAATTTCAAGTGAAAGAAGTATACTGTTTTCAGAATGACAGGGGCACTATTTTCATTACTAGGCCTATTGTAGCTTAGAGAGACTCTATTTTGAATGATATGCTTGTAGTCAGCATGGAAAGTGAACTTGGTAATTAATGCTGTATTTGCTCATACCTTTGTATTCTGCTGCCTTAGCAAAAGTTATTTAGAAATATGGTTATACCGTCAAACACATATCCATGTCTTACATCCAGAAGTCACTCAAAAAGAATATTCATAGAAGAATCTGAGACTTAGATGTATTAAGGGTAGAAATCTGTGTTGATTATCTCTTGAAGACTGGATTAGTAACTTTGAATGTCTAGGTGCGCTTGCTTCTCATTGGAGACTATTGTAGTTATTATATAGGCCTCAGTGAGGTCATACATTCTTGTGTTTGGTGCACTGAGGACAATGTGCTGAGAATGTTATGCATCTACTCATAAGGGTTAAGGTAACACACTTTGGGATTGGGATAGTTTGCTGTGTGTTACTGTGTTCAACCTGCAGTGCTGCTATTAAAGATTTACCAAACTAACCTCACCCGAGATTTGAGTTCCGCTTCTGTTTCCTGCAACATCTTAATGATTATTAAAAAGGTCTTGCACCTGATCTTTGCAACTGCTAATCTTATCACTTTTAGGGGTTAGCACAGACTACAGCACTGTTTCGGATTTCAGTCTGTTTGATTGTTATTCTGTCCACACAGTATCCTATGATCAGAACCCATTCTGCTTGAAGGAACTACTGCAACAGTCTCTTGTCAATTCATGTCTGGTTTGCAGGTACTTCTTAGACCCTTTGTGTCTTCACAATGAGGACAACACATGTCCCACATGATTCAGGAGCGTGTTTACTGGAACCCTGATGCTGGGAAAAGGCTGGTCCCATGTTGAGGTTCACCAATTATCTAGAACTATCTAATGGAATGACTCTTTAAATCTTTATTGCATTTGTTCCATGGATATAGGTATTCTTGCTTATGGGACATTGAACCTAGAATTGATGTCTTGGTGTAGTGATAGGAGAGAGACGTGAGCAGAGGAAACAGGTCTGCTAAAGCTATGATACTACTACAGTACGATGATGATGGTTTTCTTCTTCAGTAATGCAAAACATTTGACATTGGAAGGCTTCACTTAGCATCTTTTTATCAATTATCAATTGCTATTCTCAGATATGAAACTGTTGTTATTGGTAGCAGATATGACCTTTACCATTTAAGAGAAAAACATGTAGGAATGTAGCAGGTCGATTCTCATCTGCAATACCTGCATTATTTCCAAGTGTGAAGCACCCTTCATTAGCTCAGAAATCATATAGCCAGAAGTAGCTGTGTAATACCTGAAGTCTTAGATGAGCCAAACTTTGCAGAAAAAAAATGTAGAAACATCCACTGGCACACATTTTAAGCCAAACAGAAATATTTTAACTTTAGCCCTTTATGAAGGTCAAGACATTCCTCTAGCAGATCCTGATCACTATTCGGACTCTTGGAAATATGTGGGTTAATTGAGAAAAAGCATTGGGGCTGTTATTTTTGCTCAAGGACCACAGAACACAAGTTTGAGTTTTTTCACCATAAATGGAACTCAAACCTTTTTTTCTAAAGCATATTTATGCAGAGAACCAACCCTCGTTCTTTAAAGTGCAGAGCAGATGGTGTATTATAGGGATACAAAGGGACATGAAACTGTCTCAGGTTTAGGCGAAAGAGGCACCAGAAAAAGGCATAATTTTATTCAGGATTTCTGCCTCTTACTAGCTACCATAACAAGATTGAGCATATGGGATACCAATAATTATCTGCTTAATAATTATTAATAGATAGCACCACCCATATTGCATGGAATAACACACATATACCAGGAATGCCCATGTGAACTGATGCCAAGACTGGCCTTTAAATTACTTTTAATAAATAGCAGGGCGGGCTGAAAGCTCATTCATTTAAAGTTATGGAAATGCATACCAAATGCTAAAAGGTCTGAAGAGGGTCAGACATATGTTTAAATCAGCAAAAGCTCATGACCTCTGCTACAAACACATTTGTTTAAAATGACAAAGGTAATGTCAAAATATGTTGGCAAGTATTCTGAATGGTGCGTTTATGCAGTTTACCTACTATACATCAAGGCAGCAAAAAGGGAAGATCAGTGTAGTCAAAGTCTTTCGATGGTTACATTTTATTTATTCCTCCAGCCAGTGTCACATCTTTGAAAAATGTTATAATAATATGGTGGAGTTTGAATAATACCTTACAATACAAATTAAGTGAAAGGCAATGTTTTTCTTTTGCATTGGTTTGAATAGTATGTGTGCTCATCTAACCCTATATTGTGCTGACTTCAAGTTGACCAGGATTTCAACCCAGAGCAAACTAGTGCTCACTCTTGGAAAGCCTTTCCAGAGAAGACTTACATAACACTCTAAAATACCAAAAACCTGACAATTGCAATGCATGTGGATATTAGTATCTGCTGGTAAAAGCTTATTCTTCCTTTTTAAGGCTAGCTTCAAACATCTTAAGACAGCCATCTGCTGGGACTAGTGTGAGTAGAACAAGGGGGCCTGTCTTAAGTTCTATGATCAATCATTGACTAATGGCTTTGCAGAGAGGCCACAGAAGGGCTATCACATGAGGCATACTGTTGAAGCACAAGTTCTGGTTTACAGTTTAAATACACTGATTATTTGCAAATACATATTACATATAGAAACATAGTATGCTCATAACTTTGTAACCCTATGACCCATGAACAAAGGACTGGGTGCATTGCTGATGCGAGGTTCTCCTCTATTTAATCAGTATGAATGTGATTTTTTATGCGTTAATCATCAATTTTTCCAATGATAAAAGTATGCAATTTTAGGAATGAATATGCAAAATAGTCATGTCATATGTATAGATGTGCCCCTAGGCCAAAGCATTAACCAAATCCAGGTTTCAATGAGTTAGCAGGTTGCTACAAGGAATTATAGAATTAAAATGATTTTGCATTTCAGAATCTTCAGAGTAGATTAAGCACCCACCTTTGTTCTTTTCAAAAGCATAGGAATGTAAAGAAAAGCCATTGAAGATTGGGGGTGGGAGTATATTTTATGCGAGTGTCTGGCTGTTGGGAAAGCCAATGAAAGGACTTGACCAAATAAGATATTTACATAGTACAGAAAAACAATCTCACTCCAGTGGAACTCAACCTGCAAAATAAATGTATCGCATACTAGAAAACCACAGCACCATATTTACATGTATGACGTGAAAAGGTTTTCTGATAACAGCACTTTGCTGGTAACATCAGGGCAAGCAAAGCTATTGGTATAATTTGCAAATGTAACTTTATGTGTAATTGGGAAATGTCTTGAAGCTAGGAATTTTGAAACATTGAACAAGCAGCAGAATTATGACTCAAATGCATATTGTTATTCAGAACCTAATTTAAATAGAGTTGACTAAATCAATATGGCATATGTGTGAGAAATAGTGAGATTCATGCAGGCAGATTATTTTCATTGTTTGTAGTCAAACTGCCTGTGATGGTGTAATATTGTGGTAACTTCCCCTGCATTAAGCTTAGTGACCACTTTTGCATTGTTTTAACTTTAATAAAACAAAATATTGATTAAAAAATTAGCCTGTTTCTTGTCTTGGGGTGGAATTGTATGTCGGGGGTATTATATCAGGGTGCCACTTGATAAGCAACCAACATATCAAGAGATTAATCAAAACCATTACATTTTCAAATTTAGTTTGCTAAATATATTTGTCTGTGAGGGTCCCAAATAAGTATTACTTTTAAACCCAATCATCTTTTACGTAAACTTCCCTTATTATGTATCCCATCAGCCTACTTAGCACTTATTTGTGTATAATCAGTGAAGCATTATGACCTTGAACTGGTTATCTTCTGCTTACTTCTGTACCCATCCCAGAAAGCATTCTGAATTGTCCTTAAAACTTTATACGTACTATATAAAAAGAAATCTGAAAGACGTAAGCCCTTGTTTTACTGAGCAGGAATTTGCAGTCCCTCTACACTTACAATAGTATAAGGAGGAACAGGGTGTTATGATTTCTGCATTTGGAACACATTTTCTTCCTTGGCAAACATAAGAAGTCTGTTTATGTATTCCATCAGCCTACTTAGCACTTATTTATGTATAATCAGTGAAGCATTATTACCTTGAACTAGTTATCTTCTGCTTACTTCTGTACCCATCCCTCATGGTATTGTTTGCCACATAGTCTAGCATTAAATAGTTCCTTTAAATTGATTTAAGATGGCTTGCTCTTTGGGCAGAATCACTGAAGCCTACCATATTTGTTCTTCTGAGTGAAAATACAGTAGACCCTGGTGCATATTCAGGTGGGCCTCCAAATGATTAAGAACTACGGTGGAATTCGCTCTGATTAGGTCAACTTCTGACATGTTACAGACAATTGTTCTATCAATTTTAGCTTTTTGTTTTCCCTATCTAAAATGTACCAAAATTCCCCTCTCAAAAATAGGTGTTTTTCTTCTCTTCCGGAGTTGTGGTGTTGCTTGATAAAAAATAAAGGTTATTTATATTTACCCTCTTGGCAGGTTGAAGCAGATTTAGTGACTGCAGATGTGAATAAACCCTGCATTCATTGCTGTCTCTCCTACAAAAAATGTATTTATTGATTGATTTTTTGATCATCATCATTTTTATTTTTATTCAGATCTTAATCCATCAAACATATATAAAGCAAAACGAAATATAATACACAATCAAGATAAAACCACAAAATCATAGACTCTTTGCAAAAACATGCAATAAATTACAATATCTTAAAAACCTAAGAAAATGACTCCTAAACTATGGACCATATATAGAAAAACTAAATAAAATCATAATTAATTTGCTAGGGCTAATAGACAGTAGTCAGTTATAAAGATCATAACTTTTAGGTACTTCATACGTATTCTCCATGGCACACACTTAAATGTCATCATAGAAAAATTACATGTGGGGTTGAGGTCAGTGTCATAAATAAAACTGTTTCTCTGATCGTGTATAGGCCATTATTTCTCAGTCCTTGTTTTAATAGATCTTATTCTAACAGTTTTATTTGTAACCTATCTGGATGTTGTAAATTTTCATCTGATATTGTATGATAGGTGTACTTTGATGTTTTTAAATATAATTAGCTTTTATTTATTAGATGCTGCTTTTATGATTTCAATCTTTTGAAACGTTGATAGTTGTATAGCGGGTTGCTTTTATGGTGTATAATCACTGAAATAAAAGGTGTGTTGTTGTTGTTGTAAACTTAAGGTATAGTAGGCAGAAAAATAGGAAGAGTGTTCCTTCACACCTCCACATGCCCAACAACAGTCCTCCATATGTTGAATGTTATTTCAGTGCGCTGCAAAGGAGGGTATAGGGAGAGTACCATGGTAATAGTTGAAATGTAAAGCCGATATCAAGGGGGAGGGCTTTGCTTCCAGATAACTTGCTAGAAGCTGTCTGAGGCTATTTGGGGTTATCCATTCTGAAATCACCAGTAGTTATCATAAGTGTTTTGCTTACTGCCTCCAAGAAGGGGGGGGGGTTTCCATACAAAAGCAAGATATAGGACATAAACAGACTTTTTATGTTTGCCAAGGAAGAAAATGTGTTCCAAATGCAGAGATCATAACACTCTGTTCCTCCTTATACTATTGTAAGTGTAGAGGGACTGCAAATTCCTGCTCAGTAAAACAAGGGCTTACGTCTTTCAGATTTCTTTTTATATAGTACGTATAAAGTTTTAAGGACAATTCAGAATGCTCTCTGGGATGGGTACAGAAGTAAGCAGAAGATAACCAGTTCAAGGTAATACATGTTTCGGACTACAGTCATGTTAGGGCATGTAAGGGGAGAGTGCAGTACAGTGTGGAGTCTTGAGAATTACGAAAACTACATCCAAACTGTGTATTCAAAGCTCAATAAATGGCTAGTAGGCACAGCGAGATCAACCTTAAGCATGTGGTCAGCTCATAAGGGAGGAAGAGCTTGGAGAGGTAGGCTTGCACCCTCTCATGAAGCACCTTGTTGAAAAAGCAGAAAGTCATGAATTGAGATTGCTCCCTACTTTGGAGCCAGGCTATGAACTTCAGTCCAGGTGCCATATGATCAGGGTTCTACAATCCAAAATTGATCGAAATAGCACAATTTGTGGTGTGATTTGATGGATGTGTATTCATCACTGTACAGAACACTGTATCAATCTTCAATCTAGCATATGGCAGTAACTGCATTTACCAAGTAGATTCTGCCAAGCATTGTCAGAAGAAGCATGATCTGTAGCGGGTGTTTCAGTGATAAAAACCTGCCATTGCAACCATATTTATTTGAGGGGCGAAGTTTAGTTCATCGGGATAGTGGAATGGTAGGGCTGTTGGGTCTGTTGGATTAAGGCTGGACAGCTATGTGTGTATAAGTTAGCAAGTCGGCCAGATGAAGCAGTTCGTTGATACTGTTGTTCTTTTTTTTATGTAGATGAGTGTGGTTGATATCCATGTGTGATTCTGGGGGAACTATTTTAGATTGCACCACACATGTGGGGTCTATGTTTCAAATTTAGTAAGACTAGTTCCCGCATCATGAAATACTGCTGTAATCATCCCAATATTTAAGAAGGGGAAGATTTCTTCCTCTGATAATTACACCCCTATTTTGTTACTTGATACAACGACTAAAATGTGGGATAAGGTACTTTTGGCTTGACTTGAAGAGTGAGCAGGCAAGCATAACATTTTATCTGACTTACAGGGTGCTTTTAGAAAGGGTAAAGGCACCCTAGAACAGGATTTACCAATTACGGCCTTCATTTTACATCAATAAATGTTAAGGAGGGAACTCTTTATGTTGTCTTTGCCAATTTTAGAAAAGCCTTTGATACAGTGGATAGATCTACATTGTGGCAGGTTTTAAGAGAATTAGGGCTTAAATCGTATTTACTGAATGCACTTCAGTCATTTTATTCAGAGACAAATGTGAACGATATGGCCAAGGAGGCGAATGCATCGATTTTTATCCTCACTAAATAAGGGGGTCAATCAAGTTTGCGTTTTCGGCTCTGTTTAAAAAAAAAGGTATATTAACACATTTGAAACAATAATTAAAAATCCTATTTGTGATGTCCCCATTATTGACAGAGTAAAAGTCAGAATTGTACTATATGCTTATGAGGTTGTTCTTATATCCAAAGCACCTTGTGGTCTCACAAAACATCTCCAGGCAGGCACTAGAGCACTTTAGAACTTGTACTGAATTTAGCAACTTAGTCCTCAATCCTCGCGTTGCCCAGGTAAATATGAGCAATGTGGGACAAGAGGAGCTAGTTCACCATCTCCAAGAACTAAAACAGGGCTAGGCAATGGGGAGGTATGAGCATCAAGGAAAACTAGCCTGTAGAATATCCCAGCTTAGAGATAGGGCACTTGCCAGGTGCCCCTCCTCCCCATGAGTATCAGGCCACCAACTTCTCTGACTGACAGGCAGCACAATCCCTGTGTCTTTTATTTTTACCGGGGACTGTGCTGTCTGCCTCTCTGCAGCGGTGCATCCCCTGCTACGTTGCATTTGTTTCTTTGTTGCGGAGGCTTTCAGCTACGCAACAAACATAGCGGCTAATAATGAGAGCGGTGGGGCATCGGCAGATTGGTCCCACCGGCTCTCATTAGTATGCCAACAACGTAGATCCATAGACCCGCTGCCTGACAGGAGAGAGGAGCCTCTCCTGTCAGTCAGTGTGTTCAAGTGGCAGAGACTGCAAAGTGAATACACTAATTGACAGGAGAGGCATTCTCTCCTGTCAGGCAGCGTATCTACATCCTCAGAGCGGAGAGGGCCTTCAGGTCCTCCCCGTGGCTATGCAGTGCATGTAGATGCATGCAGGCATGGTAAGTGTATTTTTTAAAAATTTAATGTGTATGTATGTCTGCATGCATGTATGGATTGTATGCATGTATGTATGTTTTTTAGTGTTTGTTGTGTGTGAATGGAGAGTGAATGTGTGGTTCAAAGTTTTTCTGTGTGCTGCATGTGTGTGTCAGAACCACCCCTAAATATAGGGGCGCTGCTTAGTGGGGATGCTACATTTAGGGATGGGGGCTGCATTGGGAATGTCATTCTTTTTTGCTTTATCCTGGATGCACACAATCCTGTGCATTCAGGGTAAAGCAAAAATGGCAAGTGGAAGTGTTATTAAGTGGATAGGCTGGCCTACATTGAAAGTAGGCCACTCTATCCACATAATAACACTTATCTTTGCTTTACCCATGATACACAATTACTGCGCATCAAGGGTAGAGAAACATGGTTTAACTAGACTGGCCTAAGTTCAGGGTGCCAAACTAACATAATTTACATGGGGGTGTAAGACATATTTGCAGACACTTTTTGGTTACCATAGCTATATCGGATTGTGGGTTCCTTGACTAGAGATCAGAAGACTTAGCACTGCACTAGGCACACGCCAAATTTTAACACTGTATACCATAAACTGAACAGACTTCACAATAACAGACCATCATGAAGGCTCACAATCTGTACTTTTATATAACAAAAATGTAGATCCGTTGACAAGGTGATCATTTTTCTATTTGCATTGGTTATAGGTAAGAAAACAAAACATTTCCGAAAGGCAAAATCAACCAGCAAAACATAAATTCAACCGTGCATGTTAAGAAGAGAGAAAAGAGAATGCAGAAAATGCAATTTGACACCTACCGTTTTCTTTTCAGTTCCAGAAACCCTAATTAGCATTCATTTATAATGTGCATACCATGGAATGATATCCTTGGCTGCTTCCCCCTTGTTTACTATTTGTAGATTGTGAATTAAATTAGGACAAACCCTGGTGTGTTCATGAAAGCAAATGCATTTTAGAAACAGCCTCAACTCTCATTTACCCTTTGCCCCTTAACTAAGGTCGAGTTAATCTGAGGTTAGAGAAAATGGACTCTTGCAGAGCAGAATTACTCCCACCACCAATGTTTTATGTAGGCAACTTCCTTGATCCCCCGATACCATGGAAGAATAGGGAGCTATGCCTTCCAAGTCAGTTTGACCATGCCAAATCTCCCCTTGCAAGAAATTTCAGTTTCTCTGCACCCTATTAGTATTCACTTGAGACCTAGCCCTTCTGGCCTGCTTGCAGTTTCAGCGCCGCTCCAATAACCCCCATGGCGCAGTTCAGGATGATACAGGACACTCTATACAGCTTGAAACTCTGTTGGACCAACAACCAGCCACATACAGCCTTCACTCACAGCAGTTTTCAAGGCCCCAGTGAAAGTTGGTAAAATGGCTTCATGCTCGAACAGCACAGCTTACAAACAACAGCTCGGTTCTCTTACTCGAGGACCTTTATCCAAAATTTGAAAAACACAGACCCAACACTTTCTCAAAATCAGGACTTGTTAAATCTCATCCGAGTTTTTTAAAAGCATCATCCAGGTCATGCCAGAGCAGTCTCCGACATGCAGCAGATCGCAAGCCACAGACGTAGGCAGAAAGTCCACACAATAAAACATGCCTTCCAGCTCAGAGTCCATTATAAGCCTTTTTCAGAACCCAGCCCAGGACATAAAGGTTCTGCACATTTCTATCCACCTCTCTAGTGATGTCCCTTCCTTCACTGCAGCCCCTTGTGTCACTTTAACACCTGACAGAGCCTTTGAGAAAAATCCAACTTTTCCCCGGTTCACCCATCTCATGTAATTTTCTAGCTCAACTCTCTGTTTTCTGGCAAGCTGCACCCCTGCCAACCATTTCTTCCTGTGCTCGGAAGAAAATGCAACATCCTATCTTCTCTCTTCCTGCACCTCTAAGTGAACAATGACCTTGTAACACAACACACTTCGCCTTGCAAAATAGGCTGTTCACCCTTTAATATCTGCTTTTATTTTCTGAATCTAACCCTTGCAAACAAAACTGTTTTAAAAAAGCAAAGCTGTTTCGTCCATGCACATGCTGTAATATTGATATGCCAATATGATACGGCCTGCAGCCCCCCAATTTACAGCACTTGATTTACCCTCAATGCTACACCTTAGTACTAGTATACCAAATCAAACACAGCACGTGCTGCAATATTAGCATCAGTTGAAACTAGGCAAACCATGTTGAAATTAATTAGTGGCACACCATCTGTGTTGAAATTAGTGGCACACCATTTCCCTTCAGAGCACCATAGCTTTTGCCACACCAGCATGAAGGAGCTTTTAAAAAGCTCTTTTGTGTTGGCGTGGCAGCAGCTGTGGTGCCCTATGTAACATAAAAGGCTCCCCCTTGCTGGCACTCCAGTAGCGCCCTAAAAAGGTGAAAAGCTTCCCCCTTTGGAGGAGCTTTTCACTTACTTTGGGCACCACTGCCACGCCATCATGGGGGGGGGGCAGCTTCTCTTTAATGGGTGCTGCTGCCACGCCCTATCGGGGGAACTTTCAAGGGCTCCCCCGAGCTGGCATGGTGGAGGCACCCTATTTAAATGAAATGTACCCTTATCTTGTGCTGACACTGGGTGCTCCAGCGCAGCAGTGGGATGGTGCTTTTCATTTGACTAGGGTCATGCCAGCACGGACAGCCTTTGAAAGGTTCCCCCGAGTTGGTATGGTAGCGGCACCCCAGTTAAGTGAAAAGCTCCCTGCTCCTGTGCTGGAGCTGGATGCTTTTCACTGAAATTGCTGGCCGCTGCCATAGAGTGGGGAGCTTTCACTTTAATAGGGATCAGCTGCCACACCAGCATGGGGCAGCCTTATTTAAGTGAAATGCTCCCCACTCTTATGTTGCAGAAGGGAGCTTTTCACTGAAATAGGGCACCACTGCCCAAAAATAAAGTACTCTGGCTTCCCCTTCTACTTGGGGGAAGAGGAGGGCAGAGCCGAGGGCCGTGGTCAAACTTGGCATTTTGTATAAAAGCAAATAGCACTTTGGGAAGATAAGAATGTATTATGATGTCAAAATTCTCTTTGCATTTATGCAAAATGCATGTTTCAGACTTACATGTGTGGGATTTGAAATCTGAAACATGTCTATGATAATGATTCAGCAATTAATCCTTTTGAGTGTGTAATGAAGTTGGACTCTGCTGTTTGCATTAGTCATAATATTCACCTTAACAAAAGAAAATCTGTACATTGCAAGAGTTATATACCAATTTGGATATCTTTAAAACAAGAAGTGAGGGAGGCTGTTTCTGCATTCAGTCACTTACCAAGTCTTCTGAATCATCAGATCTGAGAGTTTCCTGGGTCAACCCATGTCCTCATGACAGAAAAGCTTCCTGTGCTTGTGCAGGGAGCTTTTCTTTTACATAGGGCGCCTCCTTGAGCTGGCATGTTGGTGGAGCCAGCCCCCATTTTGTTTTTATAAGGGTGGCTGAATAAAAATTTTGAAAGCTCGTCATTATAGGGATAGGGTATTGATATGAACTGTGCAGGCTTTTGTCCTCTGCCACTGTATGTTTGCTGCCGAGGCCATGTTAATGAATGTTTAAACGTAAATAGTCTGCTCTCCTATAGATGCCAACTTTTCACAGTGGGCTTGAGGATCATTTATGCATTGCGCACACTCCCCAGGCATGCAATTTGTATATCTCTGCCCACCTCACTAAAAAACAAATACACTGTGAACCCAAAACATTTAGGACAGTTCCATTAGAATTGGAAACCTTTTATTTAAACATTTGTAATGGTGTTTAATAGCATAGATATGTGTATTTGCCTCAATAGTGCTGACTAGATGTGATTTGTGATTAGTGTGAAAGACAAGCATGCCATTTTATGTGCGTCACTGGGCTATAGTGTGCGCTGCATTGTATGTTTGAGTTACTCTTTAATAGGTCATTAGAAGTGATGGAATTGCACTGGAGTTCCTTGTGAACCTGGCCAATACTGTTCTGGTAATGTGTGTTTAATAGCAGTGATTTCCATGGCAAATTGAAACATCACTAATGTATATATGTATTGATGGGGCAAAGACAATTATCTGGACTTACAATTAACACAACTGTGAATACTTGTATATCAGTGCATGATTTACTTTCAGAATTTAACATTTTATTCAAGCCAGACCCACCAAAAACGTGTATGCATGACTCCAAAACCCTTACATTATTTTTGTTTTGGAGATGTGACAGCAAGGATATACACTTCTGGGCTGCAAAATCTAACAACTTTAGCAGATCACAGGCGGTCAAAGCTCTGTCACTGGCAGAAGTAGACCTCTGTAAAGCCATTGTACAGGGATGAAAGGCTTGCTTTGCCTGTAAAAGGGTAATCAATTTAGTAGGTTTTTCTCAGCCTGCCCTGCTCACAGGTTTTCGGACACATTGATGGCCTTGAAGGTTTGTTGTGTTTTTGCAGGTCAAACCTGCGAGTCGAGGGTCAGTTGACAGCTCTGGTTGTTACTTGGCTAGACTATCCTACAATGAAGGTAGGCCAGTCTACTCACGCAATAACACTTGACTATGCTATACCCTTGATGCACAGCAACTGCACGTCTTAACTGTGTATCAAAGGTTAAACAAATATGACACGTGTTGTCAATGTAGGCCAGTCTAGCCAGCTGGATACACTTATTTTCTGTGTCATGGCATTTTTTTACTGGCTGGGAGTCCTTATATGGTAATACTAACATACTGGTGCAGCATGCATGGACATGTATGGGCACAGCAAGCATGAAAATATGATATACATTAACATGTGTTGTTGGCCAAGGCATTATGCAAATGCATTGGGAAATGGTCCTGGACACTGTTGGTAACTTTTATCTTTTGGGCTTTCATGTGCTACCATACAAAATTGATTGCAAACTGTGTAGCTTTTTATCAAACTTTTCACAGAAAGTGCTCTAAAATGCACCATCATTTTAACCCCTTATTTGAAAAATGTTCTTGGGGTGCACCCCTCCGAATACCCTTGTAAGGTTCGCACATGTTAGGCACATACATTTATGCTCCAACAGTTCCAAAACTCACAAGCCCCCAGTGTGTGTGTACGTGTGTGCATTTGCTCGAAATTAGGGCGGATTGCTGAGAGAACTACAGAGATTTAGAATTAGAATGTTTATGAGATGATTGTCAGTGTGCTGCTGTTGTTCCAAGGCATTAATGACCACGAGGGGGATCAGGGGGCCTGACACCAACAGTAATGGACTGATACCCTAAGTTGATAGGCCCCAGCAAAACAAGGATCTTCAAATAGGGCTTAGGGCCGTTACTGCCCAGGTCAGTGCCCTGTAGCAACCATTACCATCACTGGCGGCCCGACATCACATATGAGGTAGAAATTGGATTTTAACAGAAGGCCTCCTTTCATGAAAGCATGTTTGCAGCTGGGTTTCCATTTATGAAAGCAAATCAAGCTCCAGCAAACATGGCTGCTTTGGAAGCAAAAGAGGGGAGCAGAAGATCAAGCATCTTTCCTCTTTCCATGGTGGCCAGTGGGGAAGAGGGGTACTGGTGGGCCAAGTGATCAAGCAAGGTGACCACTTAAAATATGACAGTCAAGGCAAGGTAGGCAGGTGGGGGTGAGGGTGTCTGCAGAAGTGATGGGAGTGCATGGCAGCAGTCTTTAGCCATCCTGAAACGTGGGCAATTGTGGCCGGATTTAGCCAGCCATTCGAGTGAGCTGAGTGGCTGCAGTGGCACACATGGGGGCTATAATGAGAGAAGAGCGCACAGTTCTGATAAAGAATTAGAGGTCTAACATTATATCATAGAAAGGGCCAGCCCTGAATGTCATCCATGTGAATACAACTACTCAGAAACCCTTACCTTCCAATGCTGCCAACAGTGTTTGCGGTCAAAAACCGTCCTCCTCTTTGTTTCTTTGAATTGTACTAGTCAGGCAGGCCCTGACATTAATATTTTCTTTCATTAATCTGGGCTGAAAAGATCCTTTTGAATGTTATTGTGTTTTGAACTAACTGCGAGCAATATTTTTAGTTCTGTAAACTGGAAACATATAAATAGACAAATTGATCTGCTTTGGTGTCTTGAAAAAATATCTTGCCATAGAAGGTACCATACAAATCACCACATTAATTATTATGATATTTAAAGTGATAGTGAATTGGACGCTGGGGCACGTGGTGGCAGGCGGGCTTGAATGTTATTACAAGAAAAGGGCATTACCAGCCAACGCTGTACATAGTTGCAGGGTTGTACAGTGAAATGTTACATTATGTCAAAAATTAGAGACTCCCTCTGGACCTTCCTCACACTCTGTCCTCTTACATTTTACTTTCTGCCTACTCTACCATCATCCTCTTCCTCTATCTCTAACTTTAGTCACTCCAATACGGAAGATGTCCTACCTCTACTCATGAAGGCTAACCCCTCTTGTGACCCATCAGACACTCTTGCTCCTCAGCTAGTCAAGCCTATTGACCCTTTATCACCTCACTGAACTCTTGACACTGCTCTTCAAATCTACTTGCTTTCACTCAATTTTCAAAACAGCCATGGTCATCCCGCTCCTAAAAAAGCAAGGGCCTGCAATTAACCTGCCTGCTAATTTTCGTCCTGTGTCTATCCTTCTGCACTAGGCAGAAATGTTTCAAAGGGATGTGTACAACTATCTCACACACTTCGTAGACATCCACACCTTTAAGACCACCCTACAAGCAGGTTTTATCGCCTCTGCTAAGCACTACAACATATCCTCTATCTGAATTCTCTTCAACGTGCCCGTTGACTTTGACACTGTCGATCACTATGATCTCCTCAATACTCTCTTTCATTTGAACTTGTGATCAAGCCCTAGCCTGGATTGAAACCTACCTGGACCTCACCAGATATGTGTCTTCTGTAGCAACAGCACCTCTGAACTCACTCCTCTAACTGTTGGTGATCCGGCAGGCTCTATCTTCATTCCTCTCCTCTTCAAACTCTACACCTCTGCTCTTGGGGCACTAATCTCCTCCTTTGGGTTCTCGCACTAACTCTTCGCACATGACAGCCAAATCTTCTCTTTTCCTGAACTCTTCTCTGATTTCTTTATTAAAATTTCCAACTACCTCTCTGCCATTACATAGCGAATGGCTTTGCACTCCCTGATGATAAACTGTACCAAAACAGAGGTGCTCTTTTTCCAAACCAAATACTCTCTCTTACCCTGCCTATCCAAGTCCCACCTGACTCTCCCCAACTCTTCTTCAGCTCGAAACCTCTGCATTATCTATGACCTTCCTCACACCGTATCTACTTTAATTTCCAAAATGTTCAACACTTAAAACGTCTAATGTTGGTTGTCCTTAATCTATGTTTGCCCATCCATGCATTCTGGCCTGTGACTGTTCACATTGTATTCCCTTCACTGCCTAGTCAGACTATTACTCAAACTCACACCATTGTAAGAAGCTCACTGCATCCCGACAAATCGGATTTTTAACCTAGTGTGCGTTCTTTTGTGATTAAAAGAGCATTGTTCTCCCCTGTATATACATATATAAATAAATAAATTAACTCCTCAGAAACGTTTGCATATTTTTCTTTTGCTTGAAGGCAAAAATATCAATTGATACATTACTAAAGTACAGTTGTAAACTTTGATGGCTTTTGAGAATAGCCAACACTAGCAGTTTTATTGAAAGTGGATTGCTAACCCAATCGCAACAATCAGCATCAGTTTTCTCAAAAAAATAGTTTTCCTGAATCATGGTCACATTTTTCTCAGCCTCTAATAAAATCGTAAGCTTGTTGGATCTTAAGCTTGTTGAATTTTTCCAATTCTCTTTCTAACCCCATTTTCCTCTATCTTCTCAAATATCTGACGTGAACCACACTGCACTTCGTCATTCATTTAAGGTTTGATCTGGACTTGCATCTTGTGGTTTAATCCGTTGAGGTGTGTTGACGAGGAGAGGAAATTACTGACGGGCCCATTGGTCAGTACTCAACCCCCGAGAACTTGTAATACTGGATAGCTGGACCATGTGAGGACAGGGTGCAGGATTCACATACTCCAGCACATCTCAAAAATCAGGACTCAGTAAGTTGGCAAAGGGTAGTCCGTTTAATGATACATACATCAGCATATGGAAATCAGCAGCATTGCAAACACCTGTCTCGCTCCGACTTCCCTGAACTTTAGTCCAACAGCCGTTTTTATAGGCTAAACTCGTCATCATTGACGTCTAATTCTACAAAAAATCATCACGCAATATAATTGGTTGGGAAAGGTAACTTAAGTATAGGTGTTATATCTGTATATGACAATAGAGCATGCGGATTGGTTAACTCTTATCTGGTGGGCATCTACACCCATCCCTCTACATCACACACGATGGACGTCACTATAAGTACAGTGTCCTATTGGTTACAATGTCTATAGGACCCTGGATTACATGGTCCATTGTGATTGGTCAAGTTACGCCCCTAACCATAAATCTCCACTTTAATTAGCAGCATGCAGAATGGACACCCAGGTGCCTAGTGTCCCAAGATTCATCCTGCCTCCCTTCCATCAATCAGTGGGTTTAGGGCGATGTGTCAATTAGTTGGCTAAGGAAGGCCTCAAAACTGTAGTCTCTTATCAGGAAAAGTTATGGCACCCCTTGGATCTGAGTGATATCAGACGGTGGTACATCTTCGTGCCTGGCTACTCACATGTTGGTTACCATGAATCTGCTTCAGTTTCCAGCTTTTAGTGTATTTAATTCTCCATGTAGCTCCACCACCTGCCCGGGCCTCCTTATCTTGACCTTCACAGGGCAGACTGGTGTGCTCTGAAGTTTCGATTCTCCTTAGCTGAAGCTCGCCTCCCTCTCTTGGGCTGACCTCAATTTCCCATGCCTGAGCCGTCCTTTGTTGAGTTTCGATTCTGCTCTTTCCCCTGGCTTGGGCTTGGATATGAAACCCGACCAGTTAGGCCTTGGCCGCCTGGGCGTACTTCTGCTTTTACAAAATGGAGTCGCACATGTACATTGTGCCTTATTGAGGTAGATATATGGTTGGCACTTGCCGCTCTATCTTCTACTAAGCATTGCAAGCAGTATCGATTTCTTAGCATCTTGCGTTTCAAGCCCATTTACACACGTTTAACAGGTTTGATTCTTTCATCTTGGTTCTTTCGCTATGACGTTTCTTACGTTTTAACATTGTGATGTCCTTCGTGTCTCTTGCACCTGTTTTCATGGATACCCGCGTTCGCGTGTTGCCTTTTCTCATGCGTTAGTCTGTCCAGGCCCTCTTCTCATCATCGTTTGCCTTCCATTAGGGCTCTTTCTGTCTCCTCATGGACAGTCTGTAAATACTCATAGTTTCGTATTAGCGGCTGGTATGGTTGTCTGATTGGGTACCATGCTGCCCAGGGCTGTCTGCTTATTGGCATTTCAACAGGTACTGATCTTCTAATGTACACAGGGCAGAGGTCCAATGCGACTCTCTGTTGGTTCAGTTGCTCCTCATACGTCACATACCTTGGCGAGTATTTTACGGGGCAACTTACAATGGGGGGCAGGGTTGCAGGCCATATCTGGGACGGTTTATAGTCATAATGTCGAAAAAAATGTCGACAAACAAAAATGTCGAAATTTTTTTTTCGAAAACAATAATGTCGACATCCTATACTTATAATGGAAAAAGTCATTTTTTCGAAAAAAATGTCGACAAAAAAATGTCACTTAAAACTATCAACACCGCCACCCCCCCGACACCCCCCACCACCACCCTCCCACCCCTCATACTCAACACATTCTAATTATATATTTATTTATTTTTTAATTTTGTCAATAAATAAATAACCAAAAAGAGTATCATTTACTATTGGGGGGTTCCCCCCCAACCCCCCTCACCCAACACCCCCCTGCCACCCCCCCACACCCCCCGCAACCACCCTCCCACCCCTCATACTCAACACATTCTAATTATATATTTATTTATTTATTTTTTCAATAAATAAATAACCAAAAAGAGTATCATTTACTATTGGGGGGGTCCCCCCCAACCCCCCCTCACCCAACACCCCCCTGCCACCCCCCCACCCCCCCCACACCCCCCACCCCTCATACTCAACACATCTTAGTTATATATATATTTATTTATTTATTCTTACAATAAATACAAAATTTCGAAAAAATATCGAAAAAATGTCATTATTGTTTGTCGACATTATTTTTTTCGACATTTATTTTTCGAAATTTTGACTGTCGACATTTTGACTGTCAACATTATGACTGCCCACCATCTGGGACATCCTCTACACTCCCTAAACCTCTACACTCCCCCTCTGGTCGGTTCATCAACCACTTCTGCTTCCTCCTTTATATTTAGTTTCTTTGTTTCTTCAATGTCTTGTTCATCGTCTTCCGGGTTTACACAAGATGGCGTGAATGCATGCAATTTTGGTGTCCATATCTTTATCACCCCTTTCAAGCTTCCTGCTGTTTTCACATGCTCATCTTTGTTCCAGGTCATCAGCTGGCATTGTCCATTTGGACTGCAATAAATCAATTTTCCTTCATACCTCCTTTGTTTCTTGGGATAAGTGAATTATGTTCCCTCTGGTGCAAATTCACTGGCCTTCATGAAGTCCTTCATCTCTTTGTCTGTCAGGTCTCTGGGCTTCCAACCTGGCTCGATATCGACCATAATTTTCATCCCAATGGCCTTCTTTGCAGTTTTCTGGCACTGTGTGATGATTATCTTGATAACACAGAATCCTAGCAGCACCATAGCTATTAAGGCTCCCAGAAACTTGAATATGTCAGCTATCCATTTCGGGACCCAGGAGAACAAGTTGCCAAACCAGCTGTCATCGTCCACTTCATCTGGTTCCTCGGTCATCTGGTTCTTTAGGCTTGTCAGCATGCCTATGGCCTCGGTGAGGGTTCCATTTTCCTCATCGTGCGATGGTATAAATGTGCAACACGATTCTCCGATTTTTGCACTAACACCTCCATCCATCGCTGTAATCATGTCAAGCACATATCTGTTCTGGAGAGTCATCAGGTGGACTGCTCTTAGTTCTTCTTTAATCGCGTTGAATCCTTTTATGGTGGTATTGATGGTCTGCAGTAATTCCCATCTGATTATCTGCAACCATTAACCACTAACTTGGATATGCGGCAAGAGTATTGTTGTGAATGTGGATGAGGTTAGGCTAAACAGCCTGTGTTCGTAGGGAATGGCATGAAATGCATCCTCTGATTTTGTGGAGAAGTAATTTTTTCTCTTCATCCTCGACATTAATTTCGCAGACCTCCTTTTCCTCAGGTGAGCATCTGCTTTTGGGAAACTATCCAAATTCAATTAATTTTTTGGAATCACCAGTGCCGGAACAGTGTGAATATGCCTCCCCAGTTCCTTGGTAGCCTTATGTATGCCTTGGATCCACATGCCCAGTAATGGTCCATCAGGACTGCGGTTCCTTGCAACATCCCTGGGGCTCCATATATTCGTCTGCAGTTTTGATTCTCCCCCATTTTCCTCGTGCCATTACTTCTGAAGCACAGTTTCGGGTTTTCCAGTGGTACTATTTGCAGGGGTCCTCCTCTGTCTTCGATCCATGTTAGCAGCTTTACCACTCTTGGCCACAATGGTTTGCATAGTCTTTGTGAATTTTCTATTGCTTCTTGGCAGGCTCCAAGGACCATCCAGGCTCGGCAGATCACGACCCCTCTTCCCATCCATTTGGGGACACTACTGACCCCCAGATCTGCATTTGGCCTCGGTTCTTCCAGATTTTAGCTTCTTCAGCTTTTTTCCCTTGGACATTCAGTCTCGGGTTTATTTCCCATCTTATTCCTGATCCTTTGACGTCAGGGTTCTCATATCTAATCACATGATTCTTGGTGTGCACCCTGTTTCTTGTTTTGATGTCCTGAACAAAACCGTCTTCATCAGGGAAATCCTTTTCGTTGGCCCATATCAGGGAGGCATCTCTCCTCATAAACTGCCCTCTGGTGTTGCACATTGCTACGTGTGACATGCAGTGTGCAGTGGGGACATCAACTTCTATCGCCACAAAGATTTTGGACTTGCCCATGCTGTATGGTAGGAGTGCACAGATGAAACATTCCCCTTCTGATTGCCTGCTTCCAACTTCCTTCATGTGTTGTACCAAATGTTGTTTCCTAGATGGTCTGTACTGTCCAAGTAATCGTTTAGTTTGTTGTCGGTTTCATATGGGCTTCTCTTGTTTCTTAATGTTTTTCAGTAATTGGCTATCACTATGTCTCTGAATACGTCCGTACTGCTCTTCCGTTCGGGTAGGCTCTCTTGGGTACTGTCCTTGGTCGGGCAGGTTTCATGTCCTGCCCTGCAGTAATAGGGGGATGTTTTGCGTTTCTTTTCCTTCCCTCATGCATTCTTTTGTAGACCTCCTCCCACCACCATTGGCTCGTCATCTTCCCAATGCGTGGCGGCATTGTAGGCCTGATGCTTATTTCTGGAGTTGGAGCAGGCGTGCTCGTTATTACAGTTTCTGTGGTTTTCTTGCTCAGCTCCTCATGTAGCTTCTTTGCTCTAAGTATGAGCGGGAACACATATTCAACCAACGCATGTGTTTTCTCAGTAAGTTCTTTCATGGCTTCTTCCGGTTGTTTGAGGGATTCTGTCATGCCACCTCTGCTTGGGTTCTCACCTGGCTCCTCTTCTTTACTTCCACTATTTTCTGGAGCCGGTCGTTCCTTAGGCAGTTTTTCTTTTACTGTTGATTTGGTCTGAGGTCCCGTAGCCATTGACACTTGCTCTTGTTCGTGTGCACTCAATGTGTGGGTGCGTGCCGTGGACAGTGCTATGTTATCATTCATTCCGAGCTGACCCTGTCTCCAGCTTTTCTCATCATTCATAACCTCAACCGTGTAGCTGTCACTATTTATTACATTCAGTTTCAGTGTGTTTGCTTTACCACCAGCTTTTCTAGGAACAGGGATGACGATATATGTTCTGGGTGCTTTTGTGGGACCCAGATATTCGTTATCTGGTGGGTGCACAGATAATGGGACCGTCCGTGCACCGATAAAAAATGCAGTTCTGATAGTTAGAGACAAAAACACAATAATAATCACTATGCATATACATATAATGGCTTTAAACGGTAGCTTGCAGTATCTCCTTCCAGGGAAGCGGGGGCACCTCTCCGCGGGTGGCAAAGCTAGGTTACTGTTCTGGGCCCCCATGCCGATCAAGTCCATAGTCAATAGTTTATTTCCTTTCTTACTTTGATCTCGTTGCTCAAAAAGTTCAGCAAATACTAAAGTGACGAGTATTATTCAAATGTCCACCTTATGGGTGTAAGCAGTAGTCTCGAGATATGCTGTACAGTACCGTTTAGCTAGACTTTGGAGAAAGGTTAGACTACCATCTTTATCATATTTTCATTTTGCATTTCTATAATAAACACAGTCCCAGGGCACACCTCCAATTCACCATGGCCCTGAGGACATGCAGGAATCTGTTCGCAATTACACCATGAAGAGATGGATTCGCTACAAATCACGCAAAAATAAAATGTCGAAAAAATAAATGTAAAAGTGAACATATGAGAAGGTAGGAAGAAATAAGAAAGATGTTGAAAATGGAAAACACGATGGTGAAATTCTTGTGTCCGTTCCTTCCAATTGGTCGTTCGTTGACACGTTGAAGAGTAGTGTCTCTCTCCTCCATCTGCGCCACGACAGAAAGATGATGAAAAATAGAAGAAAAATATAGAAATAAAAATAAAAATAAAATACGAACACGATGTGGTTATCCTTGTTTCCGCTCTTCTCAATCTGTCCTATGTTAGCAGAGTGGAACATTTTGTCCTTGTTTTCTTACTCTGTCCTTGGCGGAAGGAAGATGAAGAGTTTTATCGTGGATCTCCCCCCCCCCAAGGCTATCTTCAGCAATGGATGTCCGTAATTGCTTCTCAGCTGCGAGATGATAGCTCTCAGGAGCCTGTTGAGTTGCGTGTTCTTTGCTGGGTCACTGAGGAAGGTGGGCACGTCGACAGTGATGGGTCTACTCACTAGTTCTGGAAAGTTCTCAATGAGGTGGAATAAGACTCGGAATGCGTATCTGTTGTCTCCTGGTATCAACGATATTCGCTCTTACTTTCTGGCCTCTAGATCACAGGCCCTTTTTTGTGCCTTGAGCAGTCTTTGTACTTCCCTCGATCTGTCCCTTGGCGAACAGTCTCCTAGGAATCTCCTTAGGAATTCTCGCTGGAAGTTGGACAGTTCCACTTGGAGCATGATCCCGTGGAGAAGATGCTTCATGTGTAGGAAATTGACTGGATCTCTGAGGAAAGTGACAACATCAACATCAGCAGGCCTTCCCACCATTTCTGGATAGTCTGTGACTAGTCTAATCAGGACATTGTGGGCTAGCTGCGTGTCTGCAGGGGAAAGGGACATTTGCTTTGTTTTGCTGGGTCCCGATCATAAGTCTTTCTTTTATCGTGAGCAGTTTTTACACTTTCCTGCTGCGTGGATTGCTACCACATGGTTCAGTTTATACCACACTTGGTTTAAAAAGTCATTGTTTTGGGGATCTCTGATGAAAGTCAGTGTATCTGTGGTTCTCCCGACAAGTCCTGGGCACTCCTCTATGATTCGGAAGAATAATGTATACATTATTTCATCAATGATCACTTGGGGTGGGAGCATTAGTCTCTTGTTCACTGTGCTCGGGCAACTCGGCGAAGACCTCTGTGATGACAGTCGGTAGTTGCCTGATTACCTTCTTATTTTCTGTATCTTGAATGTATTCTACGACACTTGTTCCTCTCCCTATGAGTGACGGATATGTTAGGAGCACAAGCTGAAAATAGGTGTGTACATCCCACTTGAGACTTCTGCCGGGATGTACCATAAGTTCTGTGCACAAAGTCTTGGTACTGGATGCTTTAGAATAACATTTTTTGGTTCTCAGAAATGTCTTATTTTACTACTTATCAGAGTATTAGAGTTCATGTTCAATGCTTCGTGTAGTTCAACGTGTTCGAGTTACCAGTGTCACTGCGGTTTCGGAATATATGATTCTCCTTTTTACCCTGCACTTTTGGCTGCACAGTGTGTTCGTTTGCTTGGCTTTGTCTCTTTCTCTGCATATAGGAAAAGTTCAGTGTGGACATAAACGGGCTCTTTTCCTTTCTTCTCTGCTCATGCGTCCTTCTTCCTCGCCATAGATCTTGTCTGCACATGCTGAGGTCCTTCCCTGTTGTCAGTAGATTCCTCGGAGGTGGATGCAGTAGGAGTGCTCTCTCCTATAAATGGTTTGATGTCGTTTAGGAAGATCCAGGCTCTTCTGCCCTTGAGTTTGGCAGCGGACGGGGTGCAGTCCTCTACGATGAAAGGGCCATTAAACCTTGGCTCGTCCCATTTTTTCCTTGTAAAATTCCGTACAAGGACGCTGTCACCAGGGAAGACAAGGGGCGCACGAAGGCTGTGAGCTGCGCCTGTATCAGCACTGTCTGTTGTGGTTTGTGCTGTGCTGTTGCCTTTACGCCGTCGCTGCAGCTGGTCTGAAATGACAGTGGCGCTGGATGTGAGACAGTCATGGTAATCCTTCATCTCTGCTCCCAGAACCTCCCTAGCAGGCTGGGCATCACATCTAGCCCTGTCTCGGGGGGGTCAGAGGGGTCCTCATCCTTCTACCTGTAACAATTCCATGCGGCGTAAGATGATGGTCGGAGTCTGGTTGGTTCAGAAGAGCATACAATGCCAGTGGTAGACAGTGCAACCATCCCTTCTTTAATGTGAGCTTCAACATGGCTATTCTCTCTTTTAACAGGCCGTTGAGCCGTTCACATATCCCATTTCCCTGTGGGTGATACGCCGACGAGAACTTGTGCCTTATACCAAGCAACAAGCTAATCTGCTCAAACACTGTGTTTACAAAATGGGCCCCATTATCTGATCTCATTACCTCGCACACCCCCCACCTAGGGAACACTTCCCTCACCAGAAATTTTGTGGCACAGGCTGCATCGGGGTGTGTACAGGGACCTGCTTCTATCCATCTTGAGAAAGAACACACCACCACAATTAAATACCTGTACCCATTACACACCTGAATCATATTGACATAATCAATATGTAGGTGCTGGAATGGTCCATTAGGTCTGGGAATGATTCCTCTCACTACTTTTAATGTGTGCCCAGAGGTGAATTGCTGACAAATTATGCAGGTGACCATAAAAAATGCAACATGCTCCGCTAAATTCGGCATGAACCAGTCTTCTGTGAGCGTTGCAGCAAGATTTTCTTTTGACATGTGTAAGGGGTAGTGGAGCTGTTCTAACGCTACCTTTAGAAGGGTGACAGGCATTACTGGTTTACCAGTGCTGTCTTGCCTCCACAATCCGTCAGAGGGGTTTAAGGAACACCCTCGACACTTCCATACATTTTTATCCTCCTGAGGTGCCTCCCCTTGGAGCTCCATTAGCGGAGTCTGCCCCATATTGGTATAGGCTTCTGGTGTGGCTCGCGCTACCATCATTCGTTCATGGGTACGTGCCACCTCCACGTCCATGATTGTTTCATTCTTGGATGCCACGCGCTTGGCTTCCGTGTCCGCTTCATGGTTTCCACGTGACACGAAATCTGTCCCCTTGGTGTGAGCGGCACATTTCACGACCGCTATGCACACTGGGAGCTGTAGTGCTTTTATCAGCCTATCCAGTAAGGCTGCATGTTGCACTGGCGTGCCGTCTGCTCGGAGGTAACCCCTCCTTTTCCATCGTGCAAAGCCTGCGTGCACGGTGGAAGTCACATAGGTGGAATCATTGTACACTGTCACTTCCTGATCCGCATTATTTTCGATGGCGAGTATCAGTGCCACTAGTTCTGCAGCTTGGGCTGAATAGTAAGAGGGTATTCGTGCACTGACGAGTACCTGAAACTCTCCATTCGCCTGGTGTTTCACCACGGCTACCTTTGTCCATCTTCTTGGTCAATTCTAGAAGACCCGTCAATGAAGACGATCTCCGCAATTGGCAGGGCATTTTCCTTTACCCTTGGGATTTCATCGTAGAATTCTTCATAGTTTGCACAGTCATGGACCGGTTCATCCTCGGTTACTGGTTCTATTATGAACGTTGCAGGGTTCACCGTTTTACATCGAACTATTTTGATCGATGGATTAGACATGATCACCTCATAGGCGGATGCTCTCTGTGATGTCAATGTGCCTTTTGGCTTCTCCAATATGACGAACAGTGAGTGCTCGACATACAATGTCATGGAGGACCCCATCACAATGGAAGACGCCTTCTCGATGGCAAACGTGGCGGCGGCCAGATTTTGTTTGCATGGGAAGTGGCCCCTCATAATCGGATCCAGACTCCCGCTGTAATACGCTAGAGGTTTGCACCCCAGCGATGTTCGTTGAGCAAGTACTGCCGTCATAAAATTGCCATCGGTATGTTAGAACAGATAGAATTCTTCTGCATAATTACGGATCCCGAGAACTAGGGCCTTACAAATTTTGAGTTCTGAAAAACCCTTTTCCATTGCATCAGTCCATTCGATTTCTTCCTTTGTCGCTTGGGCCTTCTTCAGGGCCTGAAGCAAGGGCTTGGTGTAGTCGAAGACCCAGGCTCGGATATAATTGCACAGGCCTAAAAAGCTTCACATTTGCTTGATCGTGCGTGGCTTGGCCGTGTTCATGATGGCTTCAGCCCTTTCTGGCTTTATCTTTTTCCCTTCATGAGATATTAGTTGCCCTATGTACAGCACTTCCTGCTGACAGTATTGCAACTTTTCTTTATCAACTTTGTACCCCTTCATAGCTAGTATCGTTAGTAGTTGGACAGAGTCACTCCTGCATTGCTCCTCAGTGATGCTGCAGATCAGAATGTCATCTACATACTGCAAAACAACACTGTCTACCGCAATATTGCTTAGGTCCATTTGCAGTACTCTGTTAAAAATTGATGGGGACTCACAATACCACTGTGGCGGCCTCGTGCTTTTCAGGCGCATTTGCCTAAACTTAAACGATCTCAAGTCTTGCAAGTCACGGTGCACCAGAATTGAGAAAAATGCATTTTTCAAATCGATCACCATGAAATATTTTGCCTCAGTGGGTATGTTACACAAAATTGTAGACGGGTTAGGAACTAGAGGGAACTCGGCTTCGACAATGTCGTTTAATGCCCTTAAATCCTGGATTAAAGACCCACCCTTCGATTTCTTGACGGGATAGATCACTGTGTTACTGGGTGATTCTGATGTCACTAGGATGCCCTGTTCCATCATGGCGGAAATTGTCTTCGCGATCCCCTCATCCGCTTTTCTGGACATGGGATATTGTCGCGCTCTTGGTAGGACCGCTCCTGGCTTTAATTTGATATTCACTTCTCCTGCCCCTTCAGGAGTCCTACGTCATAAGGCCCTGTTGTCCATACTGCGACAGGCCCCTGGGCCATGTCCTCCTCAAAGAATTCTGGACGTACCATCGCCAGCATCATTCTCTGTGGCACTTCTCGTTTGATCATTTTGACCCAGAATATGAGACTTACTTCCACTCTTGTCTCTTCTAAGTCAGGGTATTATTCGAACAGATTGTCATCCGTGAGATACCCTTCTTCAATGGCGATAATAGCACACCATTGCCTTCCTTCGTCATCATATCCTTCTACCAGGACCACCTTCCCCTTTACTGCGGCAGATTGTATTTCCAAGGGAAATATTTGTCCCTCTTCCTCATGCATGGTTATTCTTGGTCTAAATAGAAATTCATCAGGGGTTCTCATAGGTTTGTCTGCGAGGCCTGGCAAGCCCACCATAAGCACTTGTTTGCCATATGCGAAAACTTAAGGCTCCAGCGGTATAGCTCTCATGGCTACACGTCCAGAGTATGCTCTGATCATTTCACACACATTATAATAGTGCATTCCTGGCGTGGAGCACACTATACCATCCTCAGTAAACAAGATTGTCATATTCAACTTTGCCATCAAATCTCGACCCATGATGTTTACTGGGGACTGACGTGAGTACAATAAGGGCACATTCATTTCACGCTCTCCCACTGAGACTGGGATTGTGTCTGTAAAGGAAACTCTGCTATGAGCTCCAGTGAAACTCTGAGTATCTATAGCCTCAACGGACAAGGAAAACTTGCCTTCTCATATGCACGAACGCGTCGCACATGTGTCAACTAAGAAGGAATATTCTTAACCCCCTATAGTGACAGTTCCCTATTAGGGTCTGGTGTCACCGATAGGATAGAGCACATCAGAGTTTCCCGTGAGCTGTCCTATTTTATGTATAGGTTCGGCCCACTTTAAGTTTGTGGAATACCCCCATTCCCAGGGTTGGTTCCTCCTCCATTGTTCATTCCTTGTGGCACCGGCAGTGGTGCCTGTTGGGGCTGCCCCTGTTGCAAGTTCCCAATGTTTGAGGGTTGAAACCCTTGTTGTGCACCATGCTGCAAGCTTGCTGCCTGCTGCTGCACTATGTGGCCCTGTGCACTGCCTTGTTGCGGGGCAGCAGGCTGATTCACCATACCTGCTCCCATTCCTTGGCCATTTTGCCACATGCCTTGGTTTCCGCACATGCGCGCCACATGTCCTGTCATTCTGCGAAGCAGCATACTGACGATGGACGTACCATCTGCCCATCCGCGATGGCTTGACCGCTCATCTGTTCATTCTGAAATCTGCCTTTGTTATTTTGAAAACCTCCCTGATTATCCTGGAAACCTCCCTGGCCACCTTGCCATCCTCTTCCTCTAAATCCTCTACCCCTCGGTAATATCCCGTATTCTCTTGGTTATTTACTTGCTGCGTGCTGGGCTCAGCTGGGCTGGTCAACATGGCTCACTCAAGAGTATACTTCGAGAGCTTCTTTTGTACCAGCTTTGCTTCTTCCCCCTTACGGGTTGCTTCCTTTTTTCGGTTATTTTCTTGTAACAATCTGCAGTAGTGTGCAATTGTCAATTGAATTTCGGCCCATGGTTTTGCTTTCATCCCTACCAATTTCTTGAGCTGTTTTTGCACCGGTTCAGGCAACCCTTGACACAGTATGTGGTAAAAGACAGGGATAGACTTTGACCAAGACTCATGCGTTTCGAGCACCCACGCGTATTGAACATTTTGGATATAAATCAACAGATCCTCCGACTTTTTCATTTTCGAGTCATTATAACTCCCATGTCCGATGTGTCTGGGTACAGAGTTCACAGCGCTTTCCACATTGCTGCTCTACAATTATTAAACGGTTCTCCATCATGGGTAGTGTTAGTTATCGTTACCCTTGGATACCCAGCCCGTTTCCACACATTGTCAGCCCTTTCACCAAGTATGGTGATCAGGAGGCCCTTGATGTCCCCTATAGCTAAGGTGACTCCCCCGGTCATCTTTTCTAACTCGTGTATCCATTTCCCAGCTCCCGATGTCAGCATTGGAAGCTTATTTTTTAAGTTTTCTCGGTTCATGTGTGGCCATGGAATGTATTGCGGCCTCACTCCCTCATTTTTCTAGCAGCGGGAATTGAAAGGCACAATCTTCCTTTTCTTTTCCCCCACTCCTCCCGTCTACTGGCGGGGCAGTATTACCACCTTGTCGTTTACCCGGCAATGCCCTTAATCTGCCTGTATAGGTGGTTGCTGGCTCCCCCCTCTGATCGTGGGGTGTTCACTCACGTTGTTCATGTGCCTTGGTAGGCTTTGATGTCCTAGGTTCAGATTCACTGGCGTCGGACCATCGTACCCCTTAGCCTCGAGGGAGCGGCTTTTCACGTCGCCTCCCTTCCACCTGTGCCTCATCCTCTGTATCCCCACTGGAGTCAGACTCTGAATATTCCCAGTTTACACAACTTCTTGCATCATCTTCGTTCTGTCCAATTTCTAGTCTATCTAGGGACAGTCCCCTACTCCCACTACTTGGAGTAACATCCTCAGTGTCATATAGCTGAGTGCTCTCTAAGCGCTCATCTTCCCTTTCCCCTTGGGAAATTAGTTCCAGCCCCATTTCATCATAGATTTTATCAATCGGTTCCCCGATGCTTCTGGTATCGAAGTCATCATCAATATTTATCCTGCTTGTACCTGGTATCGCATCGCTTGCAGGAAAGAATTCTATGTCTTCCCATTCTACTGTAGGATTGGGTTTAACGACTACCCGCTCCAAATACTCAAGATCTCGTGCCCTTTGTCTGCTTTTTTGTTCCAATTCCTCATCTACCTCCTTTTGCTTTTTCGCTTCTTCTCTAGCCTTATCTACTTCTCTCATTTGTTCATTTCTATCTTCCTTTGCCCTTCTACTCTCCTCGTCTTCACGCTTTTTCACCTTCCTTTCGTGTACTCTCCTTTCTTCCTCCAACTTTAACATGTTCAGCCTGTATTTTTCATAGGCTGCATAATGTGTGCGACTGAGCGGTATCCCTTTCTCTTTGTGATATAGTTGTTCTCGCCTTAATCTATCCTTCTTTCTCGTCCTTTCGTCCCTTGCTTCTTTCTCCTTTCTTTGCTCTTCATCGTGCCTTCCTCTCGTCCGCACATCATCACTTCACTTTCCATCTAGCTTTAATAGTATCTGTCCTCCCATCCATTCGTCTTTTGCGAATGCTGTCTCATCACTTCCTTTCCGCTTCTTTCCCTCTCTCTCTTTATCGAGAGGTGCACTAGCCTGTGCATGATTCTTACTACTATCGCCGCGCCTCTCCTTATCCCTTGGGACTGTGGAGGCCAAATCAATTTCCCGCTCCTGTTATTTAGTTTCGTCACTACCACATGTAGGTGACTCATATGCGGGGTTACTGTACCCTGTGGCTGCTTTGAGTTCTCGTAGCGGGTAAAGACCCTCTGATTTGCTTCCCTCAAAGACTGGTTCTGGCGGGGCTGGTGACGCGGTAGGCATTTTACCCCCCTCCGTACATACAATTAATATCCAGTCTGCAGGTGGTTCTTCTTCCTTCGTTTGCTCAAACATCTTCCAAAGCTCGAGAACAGCAAGGCATTTCTCAAGCTTCTTGCCAGTATATGTGGCATGTAGGAAGGTTGTCATGTGCTGTAAAATTCTGGGGTCAAGGCATAAACATCTTATTGGCAGTACCCTTAACCCACTCCTGGCTATATTTCTTCAAATTTATTGCATGCTTGGGCAGTTGCTTGAACAAGTGCGCAAGTGGGGTGACCTCTTCCATTTTTTTTTTTAACTTCGACACCAACAATATTTATACAATCTTTTAATCTTCCCACTAGTATGAGCGAGCACCACAACCACAAGCTCCAATCCACTTCTTCCCGCCAAAATGTATACCATCAATTAACTCAAAAGAAACCGTCAATTCACTGGCGATTCCCTCTTCGTTACCACATCGCGTAAGGCCAAAATGCATTTCACTCAATCACCAATACAATTGTTGTACATTTAACATGCAGTAAGACACATATGATGGACACTTGACAGAGTAGAGAGACACCAGCTGGTCATACATGTACCTGCCTTCTAATTAATACCCCACCATGGGATTTGAACGAACCCCGTTAATTCCGTCTTTAAGCGTAATCGTAGCCTAAATTGTCCCCCCTCTGTGGGCTCTGGGTTCACGTTCCTTCTGACCACTCTTTAAAGCACAGGAACAAGGCGAAATCTCGTTTTTCTCTCGGGTGTCCCCCCGGTATTCTTTTACGTTTTAGCTCAGCTGCCCCCCTGGTATTCTCTTATGTTTTGGCTCAGGTGCCCCCCTGGTATTCTTTTACGTTTTAGCTCAGGTGCCCCCCTGGTATTCTTTTACATTTTAGCTCAGGTGCCCCTCTGGTATTCCTCTTTATATATGTTTTTCTTTTTATACTTGAGTCATTAACCCTTTAAATATGTCTACTCTACCTCTAGCTACGTTATTTTTTCTCCGCCACCCTCCATTACCTTTGCCCTACTTACTCTAATGCCTATGAGACATTTGCCAAGGTAATGAGTTTCGTTGTTTCACTCACCGATCACCTCTTTTCCTCTCTGGAACTTCAGGGTCACCACCCCTTCCTCTTCCCGCTTTTAACGTTTTCGTCCGATCCATTGCCCGTGGGAATAAGAAGAGTTATGCTTGACCCACTGCAGATTTATTTGAAATTCTTTACTCTACCATTGTCCACGGGGAGCTTCTCGGCCTACTCAGCCGGAATGGCGAAAGGACTCGTGATGTAATTGAAGGCCCAGAGTTACTTTGTGCCATCGGTCTAAGGGTGTCTTATAACTATATTAATCGATTATCAATAATCGATGGCCGAAACAATCCTCACACTACCAAGTGTTCACGAGGAGAGGAAATTACTGACAGACCCATTGGTCAGTACTCAACCCCCGAGAACTTGTAATACTGGATAGCTGCACCATGTGAGGACAGGGTGCAGGATTCACATACTCCAGCACATCTCAAAAATCAGGACTCAGTAAGTTGGCAAAGGGAAGTCCTTTTAATGATAAATACATCAGCATATGGAAATCAGCAGCATTGCAAACACCTGTCTCGCTCTGATTTCCCCGAACTTTAGTCCAACATCCATTTTTATAGGCTAAACTCGTCATCATTGACGTCTAATTCGACAAAAAATCATCACACAATATAATTGGTTGGGAAAGGTAACTTAAGTATAGGTGTTATATCTGTATATGACAATAGAGCATGCGGATTGGTTAACTCTTATCTGGTGGGCGTCTACGCCCATCCCTCTACATCACATGCGATGGACGTCACTAGAAGTACGACGTCCTATTGGTTACAGTGTCTATAGGACCCTGGATTACATGGCCCATTGTGATTGGGCAAGTTACACCCCTAACCATAAATCTCCACTTTAATTAGCAGCATGCAGAATGGACACCCAGGTGCCTTGTGTCCCAAGATTCACCCTGCCTCCCTTCCATCAATCAGTGGGTTTAGGGCGATGTGTCAATTAGTTGGCTAAGGAAGGCCTCGAAACTGTAGTCTCTTATCAGGAAAGGTTATGGCACCCCTTGGATCTGGGTGACATCAGACGGTGGTAGATCTTCGTGCCTGGCTAGTCATGTGTTGGTTCACCGTGAATCTGCTTCAGTTTCCAGCTTTTCATGTATTTAATTCTCCATGTAGCTCCACCACCTGCCCGGGCTTCCTTATCTTGACCTTCACAGGGCAGGCTGGTATGCTCTGAAGTTTCGATCCTCCTTAGCTGAAGCTCGCCTCCCTCTCTTGGGTTGACCTCGATTTCCCATGCCTGAGGCGTCCTTTGTTGAGTTTCGATTCCGCTCTTTCCACTGGCTTGGGCTTGGATATGAAACCCTACCAGTTAGGCCTTGGCCGCCTGGGCGTACTTCTGCTTTTACAAAATGGAGACGAACGTGTACATTGTGCCTTATTGAGGAAGTTATATGGTTGGCGCTTGCCGCTCTATCTTCTACTAAGCATTGCAAGCAGTATCGATTTCTTAGCATCTTGCGTTTCAAGCCTATTTACACACGTTTAACAGGTTTGATTCTTTCATCTTGGTTCTTTCGCTATGACGTTTCTTATGTTTTAACATTGTGTTGTCCTTCGTGTCTCTTGCACCTGTTTTCATGGATACACGCGTTCGCGTGTTGCCTTTTCTCCTGCGTTAGTCTGTCCAGGCCCTCTTCTCATCATCGTTTGCCTTCCATTAGGGCTCTTTGTGTTTCCTCATGGACAGTCTGTAAATACTCATCGTTTCGTATTAGCAGCTGGTATGGTTGTCTGATTGGGTACTGTGCTGCCCAGGGCTGTCTGCTTATTGGCATTTCAACAGGTACTGATCTTCTAATGTACACAGGGCAGAGGACCAATGCGGCTCTCTGTTGGTTCAGTTGCTCCTCATACGTCACATACCTTGGCGAGTATTTTACTGGCAACTCGCAACGCAATGGGGGGCAGGGGTGCAGGCCATATCTGGGACCTCGTCTACAGGTGCATGAAAACATGCGTCATTAAAGTAAGCTCAGCCAATGAAAGATCGACCTGAAACAATGTTATGTAATCTGATTCATTTAGAATTATCAAGAATTCTGTAAATTGGTATCACAGTTTAAATATTCTTTTTAAAACTGTTCATGGAGACAGACAGCCTACATCAGTGAAAAATAGTTGAGAATAATGCCCTATTTCTGTTTCTTCTCAAAGACATTTAAATATACGAGAATTGTGACTTTTAATTATATTAAATGAATAATTTTCTTACACTGACCCATTAAACTCGTGATCATGTGCACTTCACAGGGAATAATGGATGATACCGTTGCATTTTGTTTTTTTTGACGCTTGCGATGAAACGTATGATGCATCCAGTCAGTGCAGCAGTGCCACACAAAGTGCATACACCTTTCCATTTTCCCATACAGTTCCTTGCATTTACATGACTTCACAAGTTATTCGAAACATATCCTCCTCACCAGTTGCTCACTCAGGCCAATCTTTACAAAAAACAATGTTATTTTATGAAACTCTTGCCAGGAAAATGCCCAATAGCTATTAGTTGGGATTACTTTGTAGTGTACATTGATTCTTCAATTTGTAAAGACACATGTCAGCAAGTTTAATTTTGCCAACATGCTCTACTAACATATGGAAGTGAGACTCTTGGTAGTTTTGGTGGGAAATGGAACTTTGCTTTACTCATTTGCTGTCTCAGATACTATCATAATAAGTATAATTTCTTTGTATTTATGAATCAATACTTCACCAATAGTATGAGTTTTTTTGTATAAGCAATTCATTTGGCCCCGTGGCAAATAGCTTCTAATACACAGTTATAAAGATTTATTGAAGCTGTAAACTGCTTACTTTATTTTTAGTTTTGATTTTGCAGCCTTTTGAAAAACGAGTGTCCTTTATCATGTGGTCTGGGTGATAATAAGGAAGCGGCGCTTTAACTAGCTGGTCACCATAGCTACATCTGAGAGGCACACTGGCTTAGGAGTTGTAGATTCAGGACACTATTATACACTTCTGTGTACTTTTCATTTCGTGTTTACGTTTTTGGCGTGGATGTTATGATGATTTCAAACATCATAACATCCAATTCAACTGAAAAGGTAAGGCTGCAATTGCAAAATGCAACGGGAATGTGCTCAACAGCTTCTTTCTTCAGCCCTGAGAGGGTAGGGCTGTGGTGGGCCATTCCAGCCTGGGAAAGAGGGGAGTCGTTCTGGCTCTCCATGGGCCATACACAAGGGTGCTGTTTCTGCTCCCTATGGTCTTAAGCTGCTCTAACAAGAGCAAGGCTGAAATCGGGCATGCGTCACCACACAAAACACAAAGTCCATTCGCAGTACAACACACCTATCACAATTTTCTGGCACACCAGTGTTTGTGGAGCACTGCAATACACATTTCCTGTAAATGTTATCTGATGGTTATCTGGCTATTTTTCTTTCTTTCATTTGGGTTTCTAGGTTTGTCCAGGTTTTATTTTTATCAAGCTCTTTCTGGGGATTCAGCTCTCTTAATTCTTATTCATCATTTTATGCTTCCTTAATTTTAACCTTAACGCTTTTTGCCAGGTCAAGATATACCTGTTGAAGTCTTGAGTCATAAGGACGTCTCCAATGACCTTATGTAGCTTTTTCTATATGCTCTCATAATGGCTCAAATGTCTAGACTTTGTCTATTTCCAAGGAGCAATCACATTGAAAAGTTTGTGCCAGCTACTGACAAACTATTGTGTATTCTCTGTGAGGGAAAAACGTGCATGTGTGGAGAGTGGGCATGGGTCAACATTTGTTTGAACATGTCCTAATCTAGTTCTTAGGGCTCATTCTAAGTTTGGTGGTTAATCGGTCACTACTTCACTGATTTGCTACCAAAATCAATTACTGATACCGTCACTTGATCTCATGGAATTACCATGGGATCACGAGATGTCGTATGGCCATGAAAATCACCATCTTTAGGCCCCATAAGACTCCATGGGGATTTTTGCTGGATTTACTGCAAGCAGCAATTCTGTGCAGTAAATCCACTGATTATTGTAGGTAAAGTAGAGAGTCTGCCTCCAGATTTTTACTGGAGGTGAATCCTCCACTTCACCTCCACACTCGGAATTCAGTGTGTGGTAATGTGGCAGTAAAGTGGTGGTGACAGTATTACGTCCTCTTTACCACTGTTTCTACAGCACCATTTAACTATACAAAAGGCTCATTAATGACTCTTCAGATGGCATCTATGGATTGTCTGTTTATGTACTGAAGTCACCAAGAACTGTCAAGAGTAAACATTTGCTTGAAATCAGTTTTATCTGATCTGCTAGTTTATGAGATTAGATATAGATTGTGGGCATCATTAAACTCACCGGCACCATTGTTTCCGGACTGACAAACTACAAGTTTGCCTGCTGGCGCCGCTGCGCCCCACAGGTCGTACCCTGCCGGGCGCAGCGGCCATAGTAGGCACATTCTTCACGGAAACGCCTGTGGGAATCTATACGAATGGGGACTAACATTTCACCGGCGCATGACTTCCCAGTCCACCGACTTGTAATATCCCGGTCACAGCAGGAATTCAGGCACCGGTAAAATGTCACAAGTCTGGCTGCAACCGGCAGTAGCACCGGCAGGGTTACCGCCAAACCCGTAATGAGGCCCATGTCTGTTTCGGTGGCTTGAAGATATTGTGATATGTTGATTATGTATTTTAAGAGTAGCGTTTCCAGTGCCTCAACGGTGGTGAATGCTGGAGCGCTGTCCTAGTAGAAATTCTGTTAAGAACACTGTATGCCACCTCGCCACTACTGTGGTCTAGTGGAGATATCTATTTTATGTCCACTTGGAAGCAAATGTGTGATAATAGGGTTACAGTAATCATTAAGTCAGAATTCGGTTTTAAAAAACATTTGAAGATCCTGTAGTTATATCTTAAAGATTACATCCGTTTTTAAACACGGATCTGACAATATCATAGCACATTTATCATAGCAAATTGTAGTGCATGTCTTTTATTTGTGTTCTATTTCTTACATTTGCCAAAATGGCATGAGGCATCATAATGGTAGGTTACCATGAAAAAAACTGTAGGGCAATGGGGGCTGCCTTTGAGTTACTGTTAAACTAGTATGCTTGTATATCATTCTGGAGGTGTTTACAGAAAATTCATTGTAGCAATGACTCCCCAGCCGGGGGGCATACATGGCTGGGAACAGTCCACCAGCCCGAGCCAAGGCAGGCCATGAGAAATCCCCGCTGGCTGGTCATTACCAGCCTGTACACCCCCAGCTGGGGTGTGATTTCTATTCGCAGACTGGGGTTTGCTTGGGATGTAAAACGTTTTTTTTCCACAGAAGATGGGCTGTGCATATTGCAGGACACCAATCTCCTGAGGGAAAAAATGATGTCTGCCCCCATAGGGAAAGGGACTAAGTGCATTTTCAATATATCTGGTGCTGGCCATGGGCGGGAAGAGCGCCAGGACCAAGCACAAAGCTCCGGTCCAACAGGTAAGTGGGGAGGGAGAAGCAGGTGGGGAATGGGTATGTTTTGTTTTGGGGTTTGGGTGTAGGGTGACAAGGTGTTATGGCAACAGAGGGATGCTCTGTGTTGCCTCCCCACATTAAAAAACAAACAGAAAAAATAGTGCCACCCAGGGGAGGGGCGGGGGTGGCTGGAAAGAGTGTGCAGCACACAGTGTATTTTTGTCCACTCTTCCAACCACCTGATTGGCTGAGGGACCTTTCCCGGGTGGGAATGTTTAATGATGACCTCATAAATCGTTTTTCCTTTCGGATATATCACAGAATACAAATGCAATTATTCTTCCAGCATCCTCCCAGCTTGGATGGGCATAGACAACTTTCCTACTATACTTCCATGTCCTAAATAAGATTACAAAAATGTAGTTTAAAATATTTAAATTGGTGGGGTGTACTTAGTGGCAAGAGAAAATAAATATTTGAGATACAGTATTAGTGGGGAAAGAAGAGGAGGGGTGTGATGAATTGCAGGTAGGGAATAAGAAAGGCTGATTAAGGAGAGGGAGGGCGGAGCTTGTAGCTTCCTTGGAGAGACTTCCTATTTTGTTATGTCACCTGCACTCAGGTACTTTTTTCTAACCTGACTTGTGGAACACTCTGTGTTTTTTTTTTTTGACTGATAACAGCTCAGCTGGGAGAGGAGGAGGTTGGCCGTTATGAATGGGCCTACTAACCTGAAGCAGAGATATTGAGAATCGTAAATAAGATTACAAAAATGTAGTTTAAAATATTTAAATTGGTGGGGTGTACTTAGTGGCAAGAGAAAATACATATTTGAGATATAGTATTAGTGGGAAAGAAAGAAGAGGAGGGGTCCATGAAAAAGAGGTTAATGTTGTGCGGCTACTATAATGATACCTGTTTTCCCTCTTCTGGGTGGAGAGCAGCAGGTACTTCAGCAGCATCCAAAGTAGGAGTCATAGCCGAAGCCTCTAAGCAGCAGCACCACTGGAAGAGTGAGCAACAGAGCATGCGTGGGCGCGGATCATTCCGCAGCATAGGTCTGCTGTTTACCACTGAGAACAGGTACGAGAGGCCCACCTGGCACTAAGCCAATCGACCCAGAGAAGGGTGGACAGTGTTTTCTCGACACTTGTACAAAAAGACATCAAGCAAGTAAATATCGAGCTCAGCCTTACATATTTTAGGATGTTGGAAAAAAGTTGCTCCTCTTTGAATGCTTCACTGAGTTACTCCACATCCTGCAAATTCACCCTCTGACATGCTGGCTCTGTTGGAATGATGTCTGTTATTTGTTTGTTTGTCTTTCTGTATTACAGAGTTTTGATGCTATGGGCAATATACAAATAAATGAAATAAATAGATAACAGAACGCTAAACTGCCAGCAAAGTTCCCAGCGCGTCCGCTCCCAAAAAAAACGAAGCAAATGGTAAGTGGGGTTTGGAGGGCGGGAGGGAGGGGAAGGGGGGAGAAAAAAAAACGTACCTTCATCCCTGCCAGGGGACGATGGAAGCCTCCAGCTGTGTGGAGGCGCTGAGTCTCCACACTGCTGGAGGCTGCCATCGTCCCCCACCAGGGACGCAGGAGCAAGAAGGTAAGTGGGGTGGGGTAGGGAGGAGGGAGGGAAAAAAAAAAAAGCTTACCCGAGTCCCCGCTTCGAGCCTCCTCATTGGCTGAGGGGCTGCCACGCCCCCCCCCCCCCGCTGAGGACAAGGCAGCTGGAGTCCCGGCCGAGAATCGAACGATTCTCGGCCGGGTAAGGACCCGGCGAGAGCCAATCAGAATGCGTGTTGCATTCTGCTTGACTCTCGCCGGGTACTAATGGGTGATATTCTATTTACTGGCGTTTTATATGTTGCATAAAGGAAATGTAATAATTGCATGCATTATGGGTATCCAAAGCAAAGTTTATTTTTCAGAGTTATCTGGTCAATCCATTGAACACCAAAGCATCTAATACCAAACCATCGAATTATATGCAAAGAAATTCCATTCCATCGAATAGTCATTTCGTTGTATATAATTTGATGGATCCATCAAAATTAGTGGGGTGAGGGTTAGGGGTTACGGTTGGGGCTAGGGTTAGATTAGGGTTAGGGGTTAGGGTTGGCTCTAGGGTTAGATTAAGGGTTACATTAGGGTTAGGGTTGGGTTGGGGGTTAGGGTTGGGGCTAGGGTTAGATTGAAGGGTTACATTAGGGGTAGGGTTGGGGGTTAGGGTTGGGGCTAGGGTTAGATTAAGGGTTACATTAGGGTTAGATTTAGGGTTGGGGCTAGGGTTAGATTAAGGGTTACATTAGGGTTAGGGTTGGGGCTAGGATTACGGTTAGGGTTGGGGCTAGGGTTAGATTAAGGGTTACATTAGGGTTAGGGTTGTGCTAGGGTTAGGGTTAGGGTCAGGGTTGGGGCTAGGGTTATGGTTAGGGTTGGGGCTGGGGTTAGATTAAGGGTTAGATTAGGGTTAGGGTTGGGGCTAGGATTAGATTAAGGGTTACATTAGGGTTAGGGTTTGGGTTGGTGGTAGGCATGGGGGTTGGTTGGCTGGGGGGGAACCCCCCCAATATACAAAAAAAATTAAAACGTTACATGGAGCTGGACAGTGCTGACATTTCAGCACTGAACAGCTCCATGTTACGTTTTAAAGTTAGAAAAAATGCTATCTTTTACATGTAAAAGTGCATTTCCATTGAAACCAGTCCATTTATATTTTCTATGGACTGGTTTAGATGGAAATGCACTTTGCCATGTTAGAGATAGAATGCCAATGCTGTTGCATACGATGCATTTTTTTTAGATGTTTTGGTATGTAGTTGCTTTTTTTTCAACGGAATGACTGAACCTTTTTCAGATAATGTGCATCAGGCAATATGTCTTTCTGAGTGCTGAAAATCCTGCTGAACGTAAACTCCTGAATTCAGATAGTTGGTCATCTATTATTGCAGCGTAGTGTTGTGCTTTTCTGAGGGAGTCATTTTCTAAGTGTCAATGATTGCAGTGGATTGAGCAACCATTTCCTAAACTACGAGTAAATGGGGTTATTAATCAGAACATCTATTTTTGAGGGTTGAATAACGAATTAATCCCTCTTACGCCTGATTTGAAAGGTTATTAGCATTCCTGCAACTCTCCGGTCCGGACCCTAGTCTGCATTGCTTGCTTCTTTGCCTCCTTCAGCAGCACAGTTGGATGATGGCGCCTCCATCCTCTGCATTGTTGTCATCACAGAGACCAACAGCAGTAGGACATTGGTTAATGACTTCCAGATTTGAGAGCTCCTCCACATCACTTGATAGTTCTTCTGAAACAGTTTATATTAGGGGCAACAAAACTGCTTGCCAAAGTATATTGTGGCATTCCCAGAGGCATGGTCATCAGACAATATTTGTTATTGAAATGTATCATAAGTAAAGGGTTGGAATGTGATGGAGCAAAGAAAGGCCTATCTTTCACTGAGCGTAACTGCCGGTTATGTGGAGAAAACATTATGGAATCTCTTGAGCGCATAATGACAGAATGTGTAAGATCAAACGGAATCAGAAATCAATTTATTAAATATTATAGTAATTGTTTTAACTGCGATGACTCGAAAGTATTATGTAACATGTTCATGGATGGGAATGATGCGAACTTTATCTTTTATATGATCAGATTTTTATGAAAATGTATTGAAATATTTGAAATATAAAAATTGAGTGATTCATATTCTTGACTCTTTAGTTCTATAACATCTGAAGATAATGTCGCCTGTTTTGACCAATACTTTTGAGTATATGACGTGATTTTATCTTCCTATACGGAGTTTTATTTATTTTAACGGATGAATAGTTTTGATGTATTATCTATGTTGTCCCATTTTACTATGGTATTATTTAATGTTGTATATACAAAGCTATTTTGCTGTATGTATATTAACAAAATGATATGAAATTAGGGGCAACAAATGAAGATTCATTTTCACCATGGTTAGAATTTTAATGGTTTTAGCTGACAGCATGAGCTTCTGTTTACCTTGAACCCCCGCTACACTAAAAACATGTCTGGAGTAGACACTGGCAGCAGGACACAACAGATAACAGATATTTGATTGCCAGTCTGTTTAGTTTTGGCCACTGCTCCATTTTACCGTGTCAATAAACAAATGGCTCGCCATCTATAGCCAGCTGCACATTATCTTTGAGATATTACTTGAAAATGTCTGATGCTGTCTTTCTTGATCTTGCCTTTTGCCCTGTTTGTCTTGAGGCAACTTGTTTAATTATTTCCAAACAGGGTCTGTACTTTCAATTGGCATGGCAGACTAATGACTTCCCCTGTTCTTGCAGTGTGATGGCAGTCATGTGGGTGCATTCATGCATATAATTATTACCTGTTGTCAGACCGGGATCCCTTGGTACATATATATGCATATACTAGTGGTACCACTCAACATTGCATGGGTCTATAGCTGACATGCATGTGGGGGTCTGCAGTAGCCTTGTGTATGTTTTATTGTGTCATAACTTCCTATTTTTGAAAAATTGCAAAATCATCAATCCCCCAAAATTGCCTTTACTAATAGCACAGGGTCGGACTCCACTCCATCCCTGTGCAGGGGAATAGGTGGTATTGCTGAAAATTCACTTTCGCCAGTACACCCTGACTGGTATGCTGACCTTGGGACAAAATCTCAGCCCAACAACTGTTCTGGGGCCAGAGCCAACCCCGAACTTAGAAACACACTTTCACAAATGTATTGGATCCCGCAATGCTGGAAGAATGGGGGCAATCAAGTAACACTTGTTCAGTGACTTTTCTTGGAATCCTCATCAAATACGCTAAAGTTGATCGAGAAAAACTCTTGACAAAAATACAGGAAACAGAAGAAGCTTTACGGGCCATTAGTCCAAGTGAGGAAGGAAAAGCCATCTGGTTGAGTATCGAAAAGGGGTTCAAGACATTCAAGGAAGAAATCAAGCTGAGAAAACAGCGGAAATTCTTGCGGGACAAAGATGACTACGAGAAGGGAAGAGTATTGACATTTGCTAAAAGGTTCGACACTCTGAGACAGAAACTCCCAATAGTCACACCCAATGCTGAAAATGATATGCCCAGCGAACCGTCATCCTCGGATATTGACACCACAGAAAGCAAAAGCGAACAGCCCCAGAGAAAGTTGAATTTTCTAGAAAAATGAGACTTTTAGGAATGGATGGCAGAAACAAAAACAACGGCAAAACAACCAGAGGAAAAGGGCGAGGAAAACCAACCAAAACGCGAGGATCAAAAAAACAAGGAGGAGCTACTGCCACAGAAACCGCAGCAGCAGAAAAGACAGACAGAAAAAAAACATGCTCTGGGACAAAAAATGAATGCAAGAACAAAGTAAAACACCAGACATGTCTATCATTAACCTCACATCAAGAGAGTTTACCCACGAAGAACAATCTGTACTCAGGTTGGGCCTTAATTTCTGCCCTACGTCCCCATATAATTATGCTGAAACCAGAATTGACTTTGATAAATATATGCGTAAAATCCGGTTGAAAAAGTTTTTTGCCATCAATCCACCCATACCTAAAAAAGATGAGCGTCTGGGTGGTTACACCCCTGTGACAATTGAGGATTCACATATATTACGTGACCTCATCCACCTCGAATCGGAATGCCAAGACAATGAAGACATTAGTGACCCACAATGGGAACTAATGAACATACAAACTGATTGGCCAAGCAAAAGTAAACTTAAATTACAATCACGCTTCAATCCGATGTTCAACCCAGGAGGGCATGTTGTGGCTTTTCAAGATCTGGTTATAAGTGACCTGAAAAAATTCGGGAAAAAGAAAATGAATATGAAAGATAATCTCACTCGTCGTGAGCAGGAGATCTTGTCTAATCTACGCAGAATGGATGACTGTGTTATTAAACCCTCAGACAAGGGCACTAACGTAGTCATTATGAATCGGCAAGATTACATTTGCGAGGCCAATAGACAACCTAAGGACATTGACTGCTACAAGCTATTGGCCACAGATCCTACAGCAGAGATGAACAATAAACTTTTTGATCTGCTCACCAAATGGAAAGAGAAAGGCTTGCTCGATGAGGACATGTGTAAATACCTACATCCGCAATTTCCGGTGATGCCTACTATTTATTTCCTACCCAAGGTGCATAAGAATAAAACTAAACCACCAGGGAGGCCGATATTTACGCTATGTGGTGCACTACTTGAAAACATATCAAAATTAGTGGATGAAACCCTAATTCAATTTGTCACCACTTTACCGTCATACCTACGCGATACTAAAGACTTCCTCAACAAAACTGATGGGATTCCTTGGGAAAAGTCATACATACTAGCCACACTTGATGTGGTTCTTTATACACATCCATCAAGCATACAGATGGCCTTAAATCATGTGATTACCTTCTAAAAACCAGATCACTCAACTATTTAGAACATGGCAAGATGATTCTGGAAATGATCAACCTATGCTTGACAAATAACAGCTTTTTGTTTAATAAGAACTTCTACACCCAGTTGCAAGGTACAGCTATGGGAACTACGTTTGCTCCTTCGTATGCCAATCTCACTATGGGCTGGTGGGAGAAGTTTAAAGTTTGGACATCCATTAATGCTGAAAAGACAAATAAGGTTGTACTTTGGTTACGTTACATAGATGACCTGTTTATCATCTGGGATGGGTCTACTATTGAATGGTTGGAGTTTGTCAAATTACTTAATATTAATGAATTTGATCTACAGTTCACCGAGTCTCAGAGCAAGACTGCTATCGTCTACTTAGATATTCTTGTTATTGTGGCAGAAGGTGAACTAGTAACAGAACTGTACCACAAACCTACTAGCTCAAACATACCACTTCATGCCATAAGCAACCACCCCACAGCTCTGAAGTGGAGCATACCTTACGGCGAATTTATTTGCATAAGACGTAACTGTTCCCAACTTGAAACCTTCGACAAAGAATGTGGAAGTATGGCCTTAAGGTTCCTACAAAGTGGCTATCCTAAGAAAGTGCTGGAAAGAGCGTATAACAAGGCACGAGAAAAAGATCGCTCTATCTTGCTGATGCCCAAAGTCCCAACAGTTACTAGTTTGGAAACAGGAGACACCAGATTAATTTTAACGTATAGTAAAGCTTCCAACAATATACGTCATATAATGCATAAACATTGGCATATATTGAAACAAGATGAACATTTGCAAAGCATTCTGTGTAACAACATCAACATCACCTTTAGACGCTCTGCCTCATTCCGGGATAACCTTGTATCTAGTTATATGAGTCCCAAAATTGTCTCAACAGGCCAAAGTTGGCTCGGAGCAATACCAGATGGCTTCCAGAAGTGTATGAAATGTAAGGCGTGCAAATTTGCCAAGAATACCAAAAACTACCTCCATCCAATATTACACAAAAACATGATAATCAAATCTCATATCACTTGTGAAACTGAGTATGTTGTGAATGTGCTCACTTGTCCTTGCGACAAATGGTACGTAGGTAGTACTATTGGCAAATTAAAACTGAGGATACTGCAACACATAAGAGCCATCAAGAATATTGATCCTACGTACCCGATGGCTCTCCACTTTCAGGAAACACATGGAGGCAACCTTCAAGGCTTCGCCTACTTTGGGATACATGTTATTCCAAAGGCACCAAGAGGAGGAAACCGAGAATTGCTCCTTAGACAAACTGAGACAAAATACATTTTGGACTTAGAAACTAAGAAACCCAAGGGACATAACCTGGATGAGGAACTTTATACCTTTCTTGGGACCTAAACCAACTATCTGCATTTGTATTATGTATTGTGTATTTTTTATCTTGCTTTAAGATGAGGAGACATTGTACTGAGTCTTGAGTGTTTACTTTGAGACCCTCCCGTGTCGATTCTTTGCATTTCTTTGAAACTCTCTGGGACACGTTTAACATAATTTGTAGTTCAATCAGTCAGATAGATATTTATGGGATTACTTTATGTTATTTATTTAAATTGCACACAGGTTTTTTATGCTATATTTTTGTTCACACCACCGTATTTCTCACATTAGCCTGTAGGTTTCAGAGTCTATCAATTCAATATTTTAATGATAGTAATTGAATGAATTTTAGATTCCCTTTACTTCTAGCTATCTAATTTTAAATATTTTCTTTCTTATTTCTTATGAAGGGTGAGCAACTTTATTGCTGTGTTATTTAGGAACTCTAATTAAACCTGTGGTTATATCCCATTCTAGTGATTTTAAACTTGCCCCCCTCCTTTAATGCACATAAGATCAGTATATCATTATTTTTTGGTGTGTTTTTCCAATTTGGGTTTTATCCATTGTCGCAGTCTTGTATTTTATTGTATCATTATCCACATGGGAGTGTGGATATAATTTGTTGATCCAACACTAAGGCTATGAATGCACTAAGCACTTTATACACCTTTGCATAGGATTCTTATGCTGCTATATTGCTATTTTCACACTACCCATTGGGGTTAACTATTGCGATTTTGCACATAAGCACTTGCACTTTATACATCTTTACATGTTGTATATGTAAAAAGTAGTCCGTGATGCACTAGCACTTTATTAGTGATAGGTTGGATTAAGTTTTATTGCAGAAGCAGCCTAAAGGCACTTGCACTTTAACTAGAAAGCCTAGACTACAAATAATCTGATGTATGGAAATTTCAACAAATGATACAAGTTATATTGAAACATAGCTTTCGGTAATTCATTTTTGAATTGCAGGAATATTAATTGCTAAGTAACCAGGACTGCGACAAGCCAACACCTTGAAACGTACTGTCCCACTGTCTGTGTATTCTTGACATCGGAAACATACGTGTTTCAGATCTATAAACAAACACGTTACACGCAGCATTTCAAAAAAGTGTAATATGTGCAATTGGAGGTCATTTTAAAGTTTAATATGTGTGGTTTACATGTTGAGAAAAGTGACACATTGCCAGCCAATTTGATATGCCTAACAAATGTATTCTATGCAATTTAATGTTTTTTACGTAACCCACTGGGGTTTAAAACACACTGAAACATGGCGTATTTCGTGCAAGCAAATGGCTATCATTGTGCAGGGCGCTCTATCCATGTACACCATAGAGTATACACAGGTTTAAATGTACTTCTTTTGTTTCAGCACCCTTAACGTGATGAAGCGGTTAGCTTTGCCGCCAAATGCGTCGTTGTCAACGCACTTTCTCTTTTGTCCATGGCATTTCATTAAAAGAATATTTTGGACGTTTGAAGGACTGCTGGTCTTTTGTAACTCTGGGTCCAGTGTGGAATCACCACGTGGGTTCGTTTTCTGGAGTGCACTCCGAAAGCCTTATACTGTGATACGAGGCAACTTCATATATATATATATATTCAGTAAAAAACATTGTTAAAGGCGCATTATGGCATTATGGTTAAGTTGCACTACTAAAAACCTATGAAATTCAATAAAAAAAAAGTTGTTAAAGGGACGTTATGGTTTCAAGTAAAACCGAGAAAAAAACCCTGAAATTCGCAAGTTATGGTGAGATAAGGAACCATAATTCGCGCCACCGCCGTGCATTGCTAAGACTAACAACCAGGACATCAAAGATGACATGACAAATGTCATTGATGACATCACTGATGACATTACATGTCTGGCTCCTTCTTTTTTCCTTTACTGACATATGTATGTCAGTAACAGTCAGAAACAAAAAAATCAAAGAGTACTATATTTGTAGAATTATACTTCAAATATGTTATTACAGTAATTCACTTGGGGTTCACTCACAGAATATGAAACTTATACATAGGGGAAAAGAGACTTCGAAGACAGCAATGCTTTGTATGTATGAAGATGATCAGTAAGGTTATCATCACTTTTCTATAGTTCTGCTGTTTTTTTATTACTGTACTTTCCCTGGATATGCTCATATTTGTATACATTGTATTCACACTACTTTCCTTAGAGTCCAGTCACAATATGTGATACTTGTACTTAGGGAAGTAGTAGCTTTAAAGCAGCACAATCATATCTGTACATGAAGATAATCAGTTAGTTTATGAAGATAGCCTGGTAATACTGCTGTTTTGTGTTTACTCCATTTTCCCTGTATATGTTCATATTTCTATGTGTTGTTGTCTGTTTCTGTTTTGTTTGCAATATTGCAATTATGTAGTAACTGGGTTTCATTAGCTACTTCTTAAATGTATCACAGTACCGAATCTCTAATAAGAAAGCATTTATCATTTTACTATTCAACATGGCAAGATTATTAATAGTGCACCTCCATCATGTATGCTCCACACAATGCCTATGTTTCTACATGAGTATCTAAGTATACTAAAGAACATCTTAATAGAATGCTATTCGTAACACTGCATTGCTTAATGCACTACATACCTCATGATATTTATTCCAATGACCCATGACACTTTTATATCAACATTACAATGAGAACCCCTTGTACAGACTTTTCATGAAAAGTAAATACACATGTGATTTCATCAGTGATGTCATCAATGACATTTGTGATGTCATCTTTGATGTCCTGGGTGTTAGTCTTAGCAATACACGGTGGTGGTGCAAGTTATGATTCCTTCGCTTAGCATACTTGTGAATTTCAGGGGTTTTTCGGTTTTACTTGAAACCATAACGTCCCTTTAACAAAGTTTTTTTACTGAATTTCATAGGTTTTTAGTAGCGCAACTTAACCATAACGTCCCTTTCACAAAGTTTTTTTACTGAGTTTCATAGGTTTTTAATAGCGCAACTTAACCATAACCTCCCTTTATCAAAGTTATTTTTATTGAATATACGTATTCATAGTGTGAATTTGATAAATGTTTACTAGGATTCCCTTACTTTATACACATGTAACATAGAACATAGTGAACCCCCAGCTAGTGATTTTGATGTCTGCGGACTGTGCATATGTCCGTGGACGGACGCGGACAACATCAACACTACCCAAAAACTCAGGGGGTATCTTACATTTTTATATCTTGCCATATAAACACTGAACAAGTTCAAAAAGCAGCACATAAACACATTATATGTAATAATAAAAAAGAAGTGGAACCTATATATGTAACACATTAACCATCCATTTAAATACCATATGTACTAAAGTGGAATATACCAAAGCAAAAAAGATATGCCTCCAACATAATTACCTCACAGAAACTACACAGCAAGAAGCAACAACAGACCTACAAAACAGTAACAACAAAACTTACCGGAAGCGAGTAAGTAAACTTCATTTTTCTTATATATTTCTAAACTTTCTGTATTAGGTACACTAAAATTAATATATTTTCTTTTACACAGAAATGTCTAGTAATTTGGAATGGCTTGAAGAAAATTTCCCGCATGACGAAATGAGTGAAGCCAGTGATACTAATGGTAGACACTTCTGTATATAAGCAAATTAATAATCATTACTTTATGTGTACTTAACATATATATATATTTGTTTTAACAGACCATGCAAACATTGAAAATAATATACCAAAAGAGACATTACAAAATACTCTGCAGCGCATGGAACAAAAAATGGATATGCTTTTGGAAAATTTCAATCTTTTGAAACATTTTTTGGAGGACCACATAAAAGAAAAAAATAAATATCATTGTCCCACATGCACCTGTTCCCCCTCTCCATGTCCCAGTCAACTATCCCCAAACCCTCACCACCAACAAAAACATTATGATGAGACTTCCATCCATTCATCACCTCCCATTCATCCTCTCCAAACCCCTAATTCCCCTGTATTTGTGTCAGTTTCTGCTTCCCCATCTCTTTCATAAATTTTATATCTGTATATAATAAAAAAAATATATTATGTGTAGTTTAATTCAGTCTTTTGTGTCTTTAAAAAAAAAGGCAGTTAGGATGTTCGCAGACAGCGCGGGTGTCTGGAATGTCCGCAATTAACCAAAATGGGGGTGTCCTAAGGACATTATACCTGTCTGTACTGTTCGCAAACAAGATGGAACTGTTCTTAGAACACACTTGGTGTCCGGAATGTCTGTAATTAACCAAAATGGAGGTGTCCTAAGGACACTATACCTGTCCATACTGTTCGCAAGCAAGATGGAACTGTTCTTAGAACACACTCGGTGTCCGGAATGTCCATAATTAACTAAAATGGAGGTGTCCTAAGGACACTATACCTGTCCGTACTGTTTGCAAGCAAGATGGAACTGTTCTTAGAACATACGCGGTGTCCGAAATGTCCGCAATTAACCCAAATGGCGTGTCCTAAGGACACTATACCTGTCCATACTGTTCGCAAGCAAGATGGAACTGTTCTTAGAACACACTCGGTGTCTGGAATGTCGTAATTAACCAAAATGGAGGTGTCCGAAGGACACTATACCTGTCCATACTGTTCGCAAGCAAGATGGAACTGTTCTTAGAACATACTCGGTGTCCGGAATGTCCGCAATTAACCAAAATGGCAATGTCCTAAGGAAACTATACCTGTCTGTACTGTGCGCAAGCAAGATGGAACTGTTCTTCGAACACACTCAGTGTCCAGAACATCTGCAATTAACCATAATGGAGGTGTCATAAGGACACCATACCTGTCCGTACTCTCCGTAGAACATCTAAGCACATGCGCACCACACCCATAAGTCCTACGAACATCGTGCCTGTCCGTAACTGTCCGTCTCACGTGTGTCGCACTTTTAATTATTTTGAGGACCCGAACACTGTCTGTAGAACATCCACGTGCATGCGCACAACCGTTCCCATGCATTTGATGTCCAACGGACACCTGTCCCATTCGCGGACGTGTTCATGCCATCATCATGTGGCCGTACCCATGCTGAGCATGTGTCCCGTTTTGCGGACACTGTCCGGGTCCCCAAACATTTTAAAAGTACGTTTTTTGGGCAATCCAAAGTATTTTACAGTAAAAATTCACCATTGCACATGTCCCAGACAATGATCCTGGCTTTCTACATACTTTTTGGAACTTTTTGAGCCTTTTTGGGGTGTTCGATCTGTCTGCAGACAGCGCGGCTGTCCGCGGAGCGTGCACCTGCACCCCTATAAAAGGCCACACCGCAGAGCTCATCCTCATTGTGCTTCTGGATACCTGACAGAGCATTTTCTATTTTGGCTTTTGCTGATCTTGCTGCTCTTTCTGCTTCCCATAATCAAACCTGATGGCACCTATGGTTGCTACTGCTCCAGCTGGTGCTACTTGTGCCTCAGCACCACCCCCAACCCCTCTACCACCACCACCTCCCCAAGGGCCTGCAGAGGGGAACAGGCGTGAGGATGTAGAGGAGGAAAATGAAGAGGATGAAGAGGATGAGGTAGTGGAAGTCCCTACTACCAGCACTCGCCCTGAGTCTTGGGTGTGGCGGTTGTTTACCATCCAGGGTGGAGTGCCAAAAGCACGTGCAAATAAGGTCACCTGCAACCAAATGGGGCTGAATCGTGCGAGGCCTGGTTGGTACAGCTTTGGTACGACATCCATGAAGCGACACCTAAGGTCGTTCCACGGTGGGGCTATTCGCAATGTAGTAGGTTGAGTTCCTCTACAACATCCTCCGTTTCCGCTCCTGTCACTGCAAGAGACACTCCTGTGGGACAGCGCATCCCTCCAGCTGCCTCACAGGCCATCCATGATGCTGTTGACCCTTACCTTTCGAGGGTCACAATATTGTGTATGCACTGCAACGCAGTACTCTGCAGGGGGGAGAGTCTCCGGAGTGCTTTCGAGACTGCGTCATGGAGCATGAAAAGGTCTGCTACATACCTAAATAAGGTCCACCCTACATCTTCCTCTCTCCACCTGCCCTTTCTTATCCCCGTGGCTGGTGTCCCTTCCTTACCCTCCTTTCCCCTCCTTTCCTTGTGTGTCATGTGAAAGAAAACAAAAATTATATAAAACAACAAACCCCCCCCCAAAAAAAGGCTCTTTTCATAGCCACCTTTCACGGTGTAAAAATAGAAGTGACAAATAAATAGCGCAGGGCCCTATGCATTTTTAGAAGTCCGCGGACATATCCAATTTTGGGGTGCTGCACTATCAAAACCATTGCACCTTTCTCTGAGAGAAAGTGGTGGCTCTGAAAAGAGCCTTTTGGTGGTGTTCTTTTGTGTTTGAAAAAATTCAAATGGTGAACACCTACTGCCAAATGGAATGCTGTAATTCCAAAAAAGATCGCTATGCATTTTGTACATTTCTCAGGAAAATCTGATTGCCAGCATAAGTAAGATGGACTCCATCTCTGCGAAAAATGTATGTGTTACGAAACATAATATTTTCATTGTGAAAAGAGGACATGCCAACATCTCTTAAAAAGGCACAAATAGCCTTATTGACATTGCGCCTCGCTTTCTCCATCTGTGGACCAAATGAAGAAGAACGCAGCCACATTTGTCTCTGCGCAATACGAGAAAAAAATAGAATTTGGAAACATGTCCATGACCTTCCCATGTCCTTCTTCATTGCAAATTGCAAAGAAATTCCAGACTTATGTCCTAAACTGTTACCTCCACAATGAATTATAATTATGTCTGGATGATGCTCTGTCTCCAAAGTAGCACAAGGAGGTACCAAGTCCAGCCACTTCATTCCATGTACTCCATGCCAATGCACTTCCACATGAGGGAATCCAAGATGTGCAGCTACTCCACAGCTTTCTGCAAGCACCTCCAACAAATGTATCCATGAGTCTCCCAAAATCCAGATAATCTGTTTTCTGAAACACACAGCCATAGCTTTCTGTTCTTCTCTCAGGAAAAAGACTTTCTGACAAACTCTACCCTTACACAACACACCCAGTAAACTTTATTGACCAATCCCTTGCTCTACTCATTCTCATTTGCATGTCTCTCCACCCCAAATCCCTGTATGTAACTACGGTCATATCCGCGGACATATCGAAAATTTGAGCGTGGTGAATTGAAATTTAAATAGTGTGCCCCATTTCCCCTTTGAGGTTGGCTCTGAAAAGAGACATGTTTTTGTTTTTTTTGCAGATGCTTTACATACAACTGTTATTTTGTATGTTATTTATTTTATTTTCCTTACTTTACTCCTAAAATCTTCGCATAACCTTTTCCAAAGCAACCCTTACATTCCAGAACAGCATGACATTTCCCATAAAAAATAAAGAAATGCCATCTTTAAAATAAACAGCATTACTGGAATCAATATTCTCATTATTACAGAAGAGCATACCAGCTCTCAGCATGAAAGCACGCATGCCTCGGTTGATTGCACACCTAGCAATGTTTTGCTGAGGACAAAAACAGAGCTATTGTCCCATATTGCCCTAGGTACTAATCCAGAAAAATAAGTTTGGCATTTGGAAGAATGTTCATTACTGCTTGAACCAAGTGTTCCAAATCTGCCAACAAAGTAGGGGCACTGACATAGCCCAAATGCAAAGCACCACAGTGCAAAACTACCACACGGGGCCTGTTCATCCTGCCCATATCTTCACAAACTCGTATAATTCCCTGTACATTGCAATCAGGCACAGTGATACACACCACCTCCACTGCTTTAAAATCAAAATTGTTTGCCACATGCCTGCATTGAGCATACTGCTGTAAACCATGCACAAACATATCTCCAAGCACCGACACCCTGACTTTCTCCACCTCTGCCATCTTCAATACACACAGCCTCTTTCAACACAAATCCGCAACCTCAACACCTGATTGGGTAATCCCTGCAGTCCCCTTTCCATGCTGGATTTGCTGGAAAACCCGGATGTGGCACGCCCTGTCTGCGGACAGCCGTGGTGTCTCTTAGACAGACCTTCTACCCATTCCACTTCACTCTCAGTGCCATTCCATCCTTGGATACAGCTAAGCAGTCACAAAACCACCCACCAATCACATCCAAGACCTCTACACCTAACTCCATCATCAGAGTTCAGCACTTCAAATGTGCTGTTGATCACTCTGAGTACAAGTCTCATATCATTGGAAAGCACCTACTACAAAAACTACTGTACAAGTCTCCAAGATTTCTAAATGCAGCTGCATGCATATCCACATGCATGAATACAAACCACAGGTATGCATATTTTATGCAGAGTACATGTACAACTCTTATAAATGCATATAACCAGAGTGCCACTTAACCTGTATAACCTATAAAATTAACTTACTATTATTTTTCCCATCTGCTATAATCAACTGTCACTTCCAAACTGGTCTGCTATCTAAATTCTTTTTTTTACACACACAACTATCTAAAAAATTATAATATTAAAAGATGGGAGAAATAACAGTATAATTGTAGAAAATAACTTAGTGTATTATAAAATTACACACAGCCAGGATAAATTCATGCATCACACATATAGAGACTATCATTGAAAATGTCCCAGCTGAAATAACACCACTGCCTGTACATCACATCCTTCTGCTTTATTACCCACACCTTCACAAACACATTCATTTTATGCTTTTCTATACAGTTTCTGCCATTTACCTTACAAAAATTGCAAAACAAGTACATCATTGTTTCTTCTAACTCCTAACATGCAATAACACAACCTTAAGAAACCAAGTGAGTTTCATATACTTAGTATTCTACTCATTTGCAAAGCATGTTGAACTAACATATTTGTAAGTAAAATATAAAGGATGCACATAGTCAAAGGAAACTGCATGCACACACTATGTTCAGTTATCAAACAACAATACTACTACAAAAATATAAAAATCAACATCTAAATTAACATCAGTGCTATAAACACACACAATTACTAACCTTTTTCTTTTACAATTGCAGTGAAGACCACTCTCCTGAAAAGCAACAACATCTGAAGTACAAACAACAACTCAGAAGAAACCTGCTTATGAAGTGACATATTTTCATACAAGAAGAAACCAGTTGCCAAGAAAATGGTAACCGAGGTCCAATCCCGTTGTGATCTTATTGGATCTGCAATTAAGACTGGGTCAACGAGCATAGCCCTCAAACCACCAATAATACTTAGAATTCCAAATACTGCCCGGGTGGTTGCCAAATTCCAAAATAACTTTTCTTTGGCCAATAAGGAGCGATAAGTAGAAGAGATCAAAAAAGACATCAAGTTGCAAAAAATGAATATTCCCAGGTAAAACGTAAAGCCAATAGCTATTAGCTTGATACATATTTCACATCGACAATAGGACATGTCTGTATTAACCATGGGTCTTGCTGGTTCATCGTTGATGTTGGACATACTGAATTCCCTGTTGCTCCAAAGAGTGGAGATTCTTTGACTTGGTTAGAGTGGCATTGGGTTAGTGTCCAATCAATACAGCTAGTAAGGCAGCCCATGCAATGTTTCCATCTGTAAAGCGCATAGTGTCAAGGTCTATGGCAGCCGTGGGAGTAAGCACCACGGTCTAATACTTCCTCCTGCTTATTCCAAACAAAAAAGTAAGTACAATACTACCATAATATTCTTACTGTTACTGAAACACACTGTGGGGTTGATTCGTGGAATTTGTGCGCCGAAAAATGGGGATATGTGCACCATTCTGCCCACAAATCCCCATTTGGTAAACAGGGATATGCAGGCAGAATGGCACACAAGGCCCAGTTTTACGGAGCACAGATTCCATAAATCAGCCCCTAGAATGTTAGTATTGCAGAACAAAGAACTGTTTTAATTCTATACCATTAGATTTAGTATTAGTGCTTCTCCTCACCACTAGCTTACTTTGTACTGTCATCTGAACCCCAGTATAGATAGTAACACACAAATACAAAAATAGCCTTCCCAACTAGTTGTAGCTGCCCAATGCACAATCACACACCACCACATACATCCTTACAATCATACTCAGGCACTCATGCACACAGCACACATACATTGCAGAACAGCCCAACCCATACCTTCTTTTTTTCAACAGACCCCAAAGAATGCCTACCAAAAAGCAAGTCTGTAGAAAGCAATGCAGAAGTAGAGCAAATGAAAATAAAAGGGTCCAAAATAAGCATCCATCTCTATCAGAATTTGTACAAAAAAGTTCAAACAAAAGATCTAATAAAGTCATTAAGCAAAACAAAACAAGCTTCCAGTACAAAAACGTTGCCTCCTCTTTCAAAATGTAAAACGAAACAGAAAGTGATTAACAAGAATTCAGCTGCCACTACTGCTAACACTGCTCCTATAAATCTTGATGTAGTGGCAAGTAACGATACCAAAAAAGTATTTTACAAAAAATGTTCTGGCACAGAGTCCTTCAGAATCTTATAAAAACAGGAGAGAAATCATGCACAACCCTTAAAACCTACTGTAGAAAAATAATTTTAGAAACTCTCATAGACAGTGCAATCCTTCTCAACAAAACTAACTACTAAATTACAAAAAAGTCTTCTCAATAAACGGAATGTCAACAAAAATAACTTCTTAAATATCTGTGGAGGTGAATGGAGTCACACCACGAATATAGAAACATATTTCAATGAAGAAGCATACAAACAAAAGCAAACAAACACTATTGCCATACATAGCAGCGGATGAGGGTATGAACAACTTAATAATACCATTAAGAACAACAAACGCTGCTCACAAAAATATCCCCAGAAAATTCAGTATCACCTCTCCATCAGACTGAAACAAAACGTCCAGTGTATAAATGGCCGTGCATGTCCATGTGTAACATTGACAACAAATCTTTCAAATCTTTATGCCAATTCCTTAATCAATATGTAAAAGGCAAAGACAAATTCAAAATGAAACATCTACCAAATATGTATACTTGGCCAGTGTGTAAACACACAGGACGACAAGGACATTCATCAGCCTGCATTTCAGGATCTAACTGCAAAAGCACATTCCATCATATCAAAATAATATCAACACATCATTCAACTATAAGAAATCTAGTACATAAACTGTACTATGCTAAAAGTCCAGCTTTAGCATTGGACAATTTAAATAACAATCTTGTACATGGTACAGCCAAAGACCTACTTGATGAAATAGAGCATATCCAGAGAAAACATTTTGGAAGAGAAAGCCACTTACAAAATGCAATAGCTTTACAACAGATTAGGAACAATTCTAAAATGGCAACCTTCTACTACACACATACAAAAAAGAAATACTAAAATTTAAAAGTACATCCGGTGAAGTACCAAACCATGTGTGTGTGTGTTGCTGCAGAACTTTGTATACAAGTAGCACAAAAACTGTAGACATAACATACAAAATAGAAGACAATGAAGACTACACATGGTTTGAATTAGCTCTCTACCTTATAGCAGAAAACAAATATGAAATAAATGACCCCTTAATACTTTGCAGTTACTGCCCTGCAAAACTTGACAACAACCAAACTCATTCACGTGCTATCACAAATAACATGGAATTATTCCCACTACCAACACCCTTCCAACAACTTAATTTATATGAGAGCATCATAATTCAAACAGTGCATCCATTTCAAGCAATAATACACCTTCAACCAAAACCAGCAAAATTACCTTCTTTCAGAGTTAGTGAAAGGCATTTGTGGGAAAGTAGTTTATTTACCATTAGATCTGAAAGAAAATGTACACACACTAGGAGTGCAACGTCCAATAGAGCAATTATTAATTGTCTTAGTAAATGGTGTACCTACAAAAGACAAAACAATTTGGCAACAACTCATAGACTTATATGAAGTTAGACAAGCCTTACAATATCTAAAATACAATAATGAATACTACAAAGAAATTAATATTGAAGAAAACCTGAGGGAAACCACTGAAATAATTCAAGAGTCACCAGAGAATGGTAAATTTGAACTTCGAGATCCTGCTACAGTATCCAATATTTTAGACCATTATACAATTCATCCATTACAATTCAAAGACACCATGGATGATGTATTTGAAACATACCAAATGCAACAAACCAAAGGATAATCAATCACCATATGGGAAAAAAGTATAGAAGCACATGCTTTTCCTCCACTCTTTCCTACTGGGAAAGGAGGAAGGTATGATGATAGACCCACTCAGATATCAGCATCAGAATACCGCTCATTACACATGTATTCTGAAGATCCCAGATTTAGACAAAATGTGGAATACATATTCCACCTACTCTTTGAAAGTGAACTAGCAACTCTATGCTACAGAGTTGCACACACATTGAAATCAGATACCCATTTTAAAAAAAAAGTTGAGGTTTTACAATCAAGCATTACAAATCTGTTAGCAAACATGTGGGGTACTAAAGAGTACTGGTTCCGACGTCACAGAGATGTACGTTGTACAATGTATGATAAGAAACCTTGGCCCACCCACTTTGTTTGTTACATTAAGTTGTGCAAAATATGCATGGGAAGATTTACATGATTTCCTACACATATCAAACAAAAACAAAACAAACATAGATATACTAACACCTGGAGAACGTTTCTCTCTAGATCCTGTTAATGTTTCAAGATATTTCCATCATAGCTTCATTGCTATGCTACACTTTATTTGTAATAAAACTGTTCCTCCCCTCGGAGAAGTGCAACACTTCTTTTGGAGAAAAGAATACCAAGCCAGAGGAGCACCACATATCCACGTGCTTTTATGGATTAAAAATTCTCCTAAATTTGGTCAAGACAGTGATGCCACTGTTTTACAGTTTATCAAAAAATATGTCAATTGTGAAATTCCTTCAGAAGCAAAAAATAGTGATCTTCATGCACAAATTTCACAATTTCAAAGACACAAATGTGGGAAATATTGTCGTCGCAAATACAAAAACAAAGGGACATACTACACTGAATGCTGCTTTGGTTTTCCTAGACCAGTTACAGCAACAGGTCAAGTAAACAACTTCATGTCTTCAGTTAGACATAGGCCCTCATTACAACACCAGCGCTAAACCGTGGCACTATTAGCACCATGGTTGGTGCCGGTGTTGTAACGGGTCCGCCATGGTTCAATGGGGAATTACCACCCCATTCCAAGGTTGTGGGGCGGTAATTCCCCATTGAACCATGGCCCTTCCTCATTCCCATTTTCGCCCCATAGGGCACTATGGGAATGGGGAAGGCACTAAGTACGGTACCGCAAATTGCAGTACCATACTTAGCACCAAGGTCCCTTTGCGGGTCCCTACTTTAACGGCTGGTGTAGACGGTCGGGTCCCGCAAAGAGACCTTGTAATCAGGTGCTAAGGGGTTAACGGCGCCGCAGCCTTTTACGGTGCCGTTAACCCATTAGCACCAGGGTCATAATGAGGCCCACAGTGTTAAAGGTAAATCACCTAAGAACACATATTACATAAAAAGAACAGAAGAAGCAAAATATATCAATGATTACAATGCAATCATTGCCTACTTATGGAATGCAAACATAGATGTGCAGTACATTGCAGACAATTCCACTGCAGTTGCACGATATGTTACAGCCTACTTAACCAAAGCAGAAAAAACAGAGCTTCAAGTCCTCTGGGATGTCCTATCATCAGACAAAACACTATCTCAGAAATTGTACAGCTTAGGCATAAAAATGCTCTCTCATAGAGAATGTGTCTCCTATGAAGCTGCAGACCAGTACTGCTTTGTATGGGAAATCTTAAAATAGAGTATGGCTAAGTCTTGGCCCTGCTAAATCTAGAAAAAGAGTTCTCAAATCATACGGCGACATAGAAACAAAAGCAAAAAATTATCCCAACAGTCAAGACATTTTGAGAAATAATTTATAAGACACATACTATCCAAACAGGAGTTCTACTTTGAAAACCATGTGTCTATACCACATAGCCCAAAACCTCACATACAAAATAATATAAAACCAGATGAAAACAAAGGTAGATACAGAGTAACAAATTGTGAAGGCAGCTTAGTTAAACTTACCAAACGAAGCTTAATTAATCATATCAAATTGTCATTAAAAACTCCTCAACATAAAGAACTATATTACATGTCCCTGCTACGACTTTTTAAACCATGCAGAAAAGAAGAAGAGTTAATAGATATCTATGACTCCCATGAAGATGCTTTCAAAGTAAATGAAAGCGATGTAAACTTTACACAGTACAAAACAATGTTGCCCAATGAAAAGCAACACAAATAAGAACTCCATAGTTCTGTCCTAGATAAGGACACTCCCGACAGTAGTCAACCTTCTGTAACAGGAAGCCAAGAACCACGGGGACAGCCACTAGTAGCAAATGTGGCAGAATTAGCTATGCCAGAAGCAGAAAACATCATGTGTCACTATGAAGAAGATACAGAAGACTTAACTGTACTGCAATCAAAACTGAACAATGAGCAGCATAGTATTTTTCAAGAAGTAACAAAAGAAATTGTACATGGTGTATAACATGAAAATAAAGAATGTACCTGCCAAAATTACAAACCTATACTATTATACGTCAGTGGTCAAGCTGGTTCAGGCAAAACATTCTTAATCAAAATCATCTGCAAGTTCCTTCACCAATTGACAAACAACAAACTGTCAGCTGTTGTAACTGCCCCCACAGGTTTAGCTGTCTACAACATAGGCGGTGTCACTTTACACCGATTACTACTCCTTCCAGTAGAACACCAAAACAAATTAGAATATTACAAACTTTCTACAGAAGCTGCGATGGAACTACGCAGAGTGTTAAAACAAATGAAAATGCTACTAATAGATGAAGTGAGCATGGTCTCCAACCTAATGTTGGCTTTGATTCACCTCAGATTACAAGAAGTACTCAAAACAAACTACAAAGAGCTCTTTGGAGGAAAACACATTATTGTTTTCGGAGATCTTCTTCAATTGACACCAGTGGAAGGTGAACCTATTTTTAAAACCTTAAGACACAAACTCTGACGTAGAACTGTTGGCAGCATAGGAAACGTCAACCTTTGGCAACATTTCCAATACAGAGAATTAACAGAAAACATGCGCCAGTCTGCAGACCTCACATGCGCCAACATTTTAAAAAGTATTAGAGTTGGTGTACTATCTCAAGAAGCACAAGCAATATTAAAAACCCGGCACATCCATGCACTCTGTGGCCATAACACATGTGCCACTGATGTCATGGAACAATTAGTACACAAAAATGTCAATTGCATGTCCTTGATGCCAACTCTTGCAAGCTGTTCTAAATTCAATGAAACAATGTTGAAAAAAGAAATGCAACCAATAATTGAAATTTGCTCCACAGACAAACTGGACGTACATGGTATGACACTACCCATGTGTCAACAAGCCACAACAAGACTAACAGGGTAATTCATAGAATTTCGCAGAAAAGTGTCTCAAGCGGCTGGCGCAGAGTGTCCGCGTGCGATTGTCTGCGCCAGGCGCGTGCGCCAAAACCGATTTCCGCGCACAGCGTATTCATGGATTTTAGGCTCCCAAACCAGCCGTGGCCCAGAGTATCGCAGCGACCCTGCAGCAGCGCCAGTAACGCCCCCAAGAACGCCCTCGCGCAAGGAAAAGCCATCAAAATCGCTAAATCATCGCAAAGGGCTGCGGTAACCCTGGACCAGTTTACAGGGCTGCCAAACAAGGAACGCAAAGCTGGTAACGTTCATATCAGGGGTACGCGGGAAGTTTTACATGCGATTAGCCAGGGTACGTGTATGACAGGGGTACGCGTGAAGTTAAACACGCGATTAGCCAGGGTACGTGTATAACAGGGGTATGCAGGAATTTTCACACGCGATTTGGCTGGGTACGTGTATGACAGGGGTACGCGTGAAGTTTTACACGCGATTAGCCAGGGTACGTGTATTACAGGGGTGCGCGGGAATAATCACACGCGATTTGGCTGGGTACGTGTATTACAGGGGTGCGCGGGAATTATCACACGCGATTTGGCTGGGTACGTGTATTACAGGGGTGTGCGGGAATAATCATACGCGATTAGGCTGGGTGGGTCCTCACAGGTGTTCCCTGTACACCCTCCACGGCCCCTGCAGGCAGCCCACAAAACAGGGGACTACCCTGCACACCTGCTCATGTCTCCCACCCCCCACCCCCCCAGCAGTGTGGGGCACCCTCCACCAGGCCCCCACTCATGTCTCCCACCACCCCCACCCCCCAGCAGTGCAGGGGCAGCCTCCACCAGGCCCCCACTCATGTCTCCCACCACCCCCACCCCCCAGCCACCATGGGCAGCCCCCACCAGGCCCCCACTCATGTCGACCACCCACCCCCCCAGCCACCATGGGCAGCCCCCACCAGGCCCTCACTCATGTCTCCCACCACCCCCACCCCCCCCAGCAGTGTGGGGCACCCTCCACCAGGCCCCCACCCATGTCTACCACCCCCCCACCCCCCAGCCACCATGGGCAGCCCCCACCAGGCCCCCACTCATGTCCCCTATCACCCCCACCCCCCAGCCACCATGGGCAGCCCCCACCAGGCCCCCACCCATGTCTCCCACCACCCTCACTCCCCAGCCACCATGGGCATCCCCCACCAGGCCCCCACTCATGTCCCCTATCACCCCCACCCCCAGCAGTGCAGGGGTAGCCTCCACCAGGCCCCCACTCATGTCGACCACCCACCCCCCCAGCCACCATGGGCAGCCCCCACCAGGCCCCCACTCATGTCTCCCACCCACCCCCACCCCCCAGCCACCATGGGCAGCCCCCACCAGGCCCCCACTCATGTCCCCTATCACCCCCACCCCCCAGCCACCATGGGCAGCCTCCACCAGGCCCCCACTCATGTCCCCTATCACCCCCACCCCCCAGCCACCATGGGCAGCCCCCACCAGGCCCCCACCCATGTCTCCCACCACCCCCACCCCCCAGCCACCATGGGCATCCCCCACCAGGCCCCCACTCATGTCCCCTATGTGCCCTGTCCAATGGTGCCTGCACATCCTCCTCCAGCTGGGGTGCAGTCGTTGATGTGGCCACCCCTGCTGGATGTCCGACTCCCGACTGTGGCAGGGATCTGTTGTCCACCAGCCTGGCCGCACGGTCGGAGGCAGCTCCACAGGGCACCCAGGTGACACATGGGTGGGAAGATGGCATGGAGAACGAAAGGGGCATAGGGGGTTCCCTGGAGGAGGGGGTCGGAACAAGGTCCAGGAAACGGAGGAATCCAGCCCTGGTGAGCTGTCCCAGTGGGTCAACGCAGTCAACGAGCCATGCGAGAAGACGTGCAGACTCATCATGAAAAGACTGCAGATCAGCTCGCATGGCCCGTTGACGCAACGCCACCCCACCCTGGACAGGCTCAACCTGGTGCAGGATAGCCACATCCGCAGGGAGAGGAAGGCCAGGTGTTGTAAGCCAATCCCCTCCCTGAGAACGGGTCTGGAGGTAGGCATCCCAGCTGGTGCAAGATGATGCAGTGACAGGAACAGGGACAGGATTGCACACAGGCCCCTCCGCGGCGGCCTGTGCTGCCTCCTGTCCCAGATCCTGCACTGCACCACTAGCGCCAGTGGAATCCCCACCTCCAGACCCCGCCACTGTCGCTTGCACGGCCTCCTCCTCCTCCAAACCCCCCAGCAACCTGGATGACTCCGTGCCATCTTCCTCCGTTGGGCCCTGTGGGGTCCCAGCTGCCCCTTCTGCTGCCGAGGAGTCCAACTCCAACCTCCGCCTCTTGGACCTCCCCTCGGCAGCTGCGGCCTGGGACACGGCACCGGACTCCTCACTCCCCGACGAGATCAGAACCTGGGAGGGGATCCGGGCCTTGCGTCTCCGGCTGGTGGTGCGACCCCTGCCGCTGTGCTCCACAGCACCTTCTCTGCCCTCTTCATCAGTTGACGCTGCAGACAGGGAGAAAGAAAACACAGGCATCAGTGCACTGGCCAATGGACTCATACACACATGACAGTCATACATGAGTGGCATTGGGAAACCTCAGACATGGCATCACAATCCCCAACACACATGTCATTTCAACTTGCACACATGAGCCATACCACAGCCATATTGCAACAGCCAGCACCATCCATTTCCATACAACAGCATGAGCAGCCAAAGGTCATCCACACATCACATGCAACATAGGGAGTACACTACACATGCACACACACCACCAAACTTGCATGCATGTGTACACCTCCGCCAACTGTCGCAGTTTTCCGATCGACATCCATGTCACACCTGACAATCATTCCTCCACATCCTGTGCCATGCAAGCCCACACACACAAGCACCATCCATGTGTCACACATGAGACCCCTCGCATGTGTCACCCTCACGGCCCTGTACACCCCCCCTACTTGCCCACATAAAAATACATGTTCAACCTGCACACTCATGGCACACCACACGCACAGCTTACAATCAGTATGCATGTACACTTACCGCTCGACTCCAGACGGGTCTGCCTCTCAAGGACCTGGACGTGGAGCGCTGGGGATATGCGTTCCAGGACCCTCATCTGATCTTCTGACAAGTGGCCCCAGCGCCCCTTAGCATCCGCTGCCTTCAGGAGGCGCCGGGCCTTGTTGAGGGTCCTGGACCTGAAGTCCTCCCAGCGCTTCCTGACACGTTCGTAGTCGTGGACTGCCACCTCCTCCGCGTTGATGGCAGTCACGATGTCCATCCAGATCCGAGTCCGTCCTTCCTTGTCGGTGCGCAACCTTCCGAAGAGGGCATCATACTGCCCCAGGACATGCTCCACCAGGACACCAACTTCGGTTGCAGTGAAGCTGGTGCCCCTCTGCCTCCTTAGCCGGGGGTTGCCACTGGTGCCAGATGTTGCAGTGCCCGACATGGCAACCCCCAGAGGCAGGAGTGGGTGGGCAACTGGGTCCTGGGGCTGGGCTGTGGGGCGATGGAAAAGCAGTCGCGAGTCTTCGGTTCCAGCAGGGGTGGTCACAGCAACAGCACCCCTGGCTGATGTGCAGGCAGCAAATGGCAGGGCATGTGGGCAGCAGGCAGTCAGGCAGCAGCAGATGGCAGGTGGGAGCATGCTCAGGGCACTGGGGGGCAGTAATTCGGCCTTCTGGGCAGGAGCGTGGTCTTCCGTGTGTGAACGCGTGGCCAGCTTGATACGGAGTGATTTTGCACGTGAAAATCCAGCACGTCTGCGTGTAATTCGAGGAAAGGCCCTTAGCGCGTAAGCACGTCAGCACACGTCTGTAAATTCATTGGCCCAAAGGCCACCAGCGTATGCGCGTCTATGAAGTCACGTGCACGTTGAATATGGCACACGTTTGAAATGTTGTGTTTTAAAAAAATGAAAGACACGTCCGAGGGTCAAAGCGTGTAATTGGTGGAAATGGCCTTAGCGCGTACACGCGGAAGTGACAAAGCGTGTAATTGGTGGAAATGGCCCTAAACGCGGAAGTGACACAGCGTGTAATTGGTGGAAATGGCCTTAGCGCGTACACGCGGAAATGACAAAGCGTGTAATTGGTGGAAATGACGCTGGACGTGTGGGCCTGCATAAAAGGTACGTGTAGAACACCATTTCCTTGTACGTGCTTTTCGTGGAGAGTGAGTGGGTGAAATCTGTACTTCTTGTCGTTTCACACGCGATTTACTTCACAGCGTTTCAAGTTCGTACTCCTTGTTACCTCTGACAGCTTTTTCTCTTTTTTCTCTTTTTCTGGTTTTCCTGGGCCTGTTCCCTCAAACAGCGTTCCCTTCTACTGTTGTCCTGTCTCCTCAGACAGCGTACAATTCTTCTTTTGGCGGGGGGTGTTGCCAACGCACACACGCGCTTCTTTTTCACGCTCTTTTTCCTGGCAGACGGTGAGTCATGCATGTATCTAACATCTGTGCTTGCCCCGTGTGTAGCCTACCCCTTCAGAGGTCATTCTAGGCTGCGTGTGACACGCATACGTTCATTCTTGTGTTACTGGGTGCCACAGCGTAGTGCAGGTTTTTTTTTCCACACACGTGGTCTAGGAGGGGTTGCATGCACGTCATATCCCTTTTTTGGGCTTCCTGTGCGTTGCGTGACCCGTCATCTTTCCCCAGGGGTCACATTCAGCCTTGCTAGAGCACTAGGGTACAATTACCATCTGGTACCCAAATCCTTTGACCCCCAATTGCCCAGGACAATAGTTTACAGCCACTCCCATACGCACATTAACATCAGTGCCATGGTTGGGAGGCGAGGAATCCGTAAGGGTGGCAAAGGTGGACGAGCCACAAGTGGTGGCCATGGTGGATCCGGTAGGGGATGTGGTCGTTACTTGCAGGGTGACCCTGTCCCCCCATGTGTGGAGGACCAGTCAAGGGCACCCATAATCCCCCCCTCCCACCCCCGCTGGTTGAGGCTGATGTGGCTGACACCATCCATGCTCAGCCCTTGTTGGACCAGCCCATTGTGGCACCAGACCTGGCTGACTCCATGGCTGACTTCCAGGTCAGCAGGCCTATGACACGTGCGCTGGTGCACGTTGATGTCATCAGGCCACGTGGATCAGGGGCAGCAAGGTCATCTGCTGCCCCAAGTAGCAGGGTGGAGAGGCTGCAGGGGCAGCTGTGGCTCCATCCACCCCAGCTCTCACACACCCCGTCAGGACAGTGTCGGTCCTAGTCCATCCTGCTGACATTCCCCCTGACACCATTACACTTGAGCCAATGCCTGCACCAACTCCCATGCTGAGTGTGCAATCCGACACTCCTGATACAGAGTCCACCAGGACTCCTGCCCCTAGTGTCCAGAGCGGCGTAGGACACTCAGGATCACCACCACCTTCCAAGCGGAAGAGGAAGAGTGCTCGTCCGGCACAGGCTGATGCCCCAGACACGGCTACACATTCCGGCCCGTCGAGGAAGCCCAGCTTCATGGATGCCGAACTGAATGCACTTGTCGAGTATGTGTCCACACATGATAACGAAATGGTCATTGTTGCAGGATCCAAGACCACACCTGCACAACGCCAGGCACACTGGCAGACCGTTGCGGACATTGTAAGTGCCCTTGGAATCGTGAGGCGCACAGCCAATGATTGCTATAAGCGCTGGAATGACCTAATGCGCAGTCATGCCGCAACTCTAGTGACTGGATGTGGGTCTCCAGTAGAAGACATGGAACTCACTCCACATGAGTCAGTCGCTGGGACCTACGTCACGGAGGAACAGATCCAAGGCGTGGGAGATCTGCCTGATTATGAGGCATTGTCCGGTGAGTGCACATGCAGGTGTGTGTCATCCATGTGCATGGTGTGTGTGTGAGGGCTTCTGTTTGTGTGCCAGGTGAGGGTGTGTGCACCTGAGTCGTTTGGGTCACCCATGTGCTTCATGCAATACATTCTGCGCAGCAGCATTTGGCCATAGCAGTATCCCTTCTGCCAACAGTAGACATCTAGCCCAACAGCACGCCAGTTGCCCTTGAAGTGTCACCTTGCCACAACATTGTTGCTTATTTTTCTCTGTTCATTCAGGCAGATTGTTTGCATTCCACCACTTTTACTAGGCATTTCTCAGTCCTCTAGTCACATGTCTGACATGGCTATGGTAAAGTGGAGTGACTTTGTTACCTGGATATCATTTGTTTAGACATGTCCCTGTGCAATCGGACCATTTTGGACTGGCAGCTCCAGGTGAAAAATCAGACATGTTTGAATTAGAAAAGCTATTACATGAGGGAACTGGACTGAATGAATAAGTGCTGCCCTCCTCTCCATCTTCACTCAATAGCAATGGTACATGCCATCTGTGTGATGGCATATGTATTTCACCTGGCAATCACAGGCCAATGTGTGATGCCACTGCCAGGCAGCATGCAGAAAATGTGTTCATCTTCCATCTTGGTGTCATCAGTGTGTGCCATTTGCCTACCCTTCATGCGCAGTGAGGGTGCATGCATGGGAGGGTTTTAGTCATGTGGGACATGTGTCGATCAAGTACTGGTTCTGTTGCTTCTCAGCCCTCATTGTGTGCCATGGTGGTAATTGCCTTTTGTTTGCTTTTATGTCTTTGCAGGGGAAGACGCACCTGATACTGCTGGGGTTGTGGAGATGGTGCAGACCCAGGAGGGGTCTGAGGGCCGACCGACCCCCAGTGAGGGACGTGGTGTGGTGGTGGGTGAGAACCCACAACTGCTGCAGGTCATGCTCTCAAGGGGTGTCTCTGGCTGCACCTCTGCCGAGCTGTACTCAGGTGTTCATTTGGATGATGAGACCTACGTGCCGTCGCAGGTGAGTGTTCCTGGGAGGGATTCTGTTCTGTCCCACCCACCTGCACCAGGGTCAGAACCCTCAATGGGGATGTCAGTGTTGGCAGCTACGCCTTTGGTGGTTATGGATGCAGGGTCACACTCCGCGACATCTGATCCTGTTCCTGGGTCAGCAGATCAGAGGGGGAATGCAGTCCTGCAGCCTCAGGCAGTGCCGGCACAGCAAGGCGCAGTTCGCCTTGCCCCAGACAGGTGTGGTGCCCGCCGTCGTGGTGGCCGTACGCCACCTGGCAATACCGCATGGGAGCAATCCATTTACGGTATGGCAACCCAACAGGCAGCATCATCAGGGATGATGGCTCAGGCCATGGATAGGGTGGCCACTTCCATTGTCCCCCCCGAAAGGCTGATGGAGCGACTACAGCAGGCAACCGACTCCATCTGCCAGTCACACAGGGAGGACATGTTGGCGTCCAACAGGGACAGGCGGGCGGCACTGGCGACTCTGCAGGAAGCCATCTCCATAGAGTCCCAGGGCCACAGGGAAGCCCTGAGGCTGGAACTCCTTCACCTCAGGACGACTCTTGTTGAGCTTGAGGCTTCAACAAACCGAAGGACAGAACAGCAGCTGGAGCGTCTCACCCGTACGCTCTCAGCTGAGATGCAGGCAACTAGGGCGGAGGTCCGGGCATCCCGTGAGTTGTTGCATGGGGACCTCCGCACACTCATCCTCCAGAATGAGACCTACCACACCCGCATGCTTGCAGCCATGGAGGAACAGACTAGGGCCTTGCGTGGGCTGCCTCCCATAGTGCCACCACCTCCGGATGCAGCTGCACAGGGTGATAATAGCGAAAGCAGTGATACTCCCACAATAGGGTAGCCGTGTGGGCCATGAGCCCATGGAGGTGTTTTTTTTCGCAAGATCCACACAGGTGGGTTTTGGTGTGCACCCTGTCCTCGGACCTCCTGGGTGGCCTCCCCACCCCCCCCCCCCCCGGGCCCATTAATGGCCATTTTTTTTTTTTTTTTTTTTTAATTTTTTTTTTTTTTTTGGGACAGTGTGTTGCCTTGTGTGGCTCCCGTGGGCATACGCTGCATTGTGGCTGGGCACATGCAGGCTTGTCATGTATTTGGTTCAGATGCTTAAGTTTTTGTCACATACACCCCTCCTGCTTCCCGTTTCCATGGGCTTGCAAAGGGTGTGCCCAAGTGACATTGACGTACATGGTGACATTGGACTCCCACTACATGTGTGGGTAGTCTAGTCAATACTGTGTATACATTCCTAGTGCATATTGCTGTTGTGTTGTACACTGCATGTTGCATTGATGTGTAACTCATCATCCATGTCCACCTCCTAATTTGCAGGTCCTTTCCTCATGTCTACACAAGGCCCTCTACTTTGGAGATGGGGTCCATGTTGGCAGCAGTGCACCTACAACTCTACATGGCGGCAACACTGTACAGTTGGAAGTGGTGGGAGTGCAGGCATTTCCAGGTGGTGAGACTACTGATTCCTTACATTCGTAATGTCATGTTAATGGTAGTTTTGAGGGTCAGTAGCTGATAAGTGTTATTGCTAAATACCTGCTCAAGTGTGTTGTTGGTCCTGCATTACTGTGAGCATTTCAGGTGTCGGGAGTTTCAATTAGGGACACTGTACTTTGTGACACTTGTGTCATGTTGTGGGGATTACTTTGTTTACCTGCCACAGCATGACATGGCACGGTGTGTCGTGTGGCGGTGCTGGGGATGGGTTGGGTGACATGGCACTGTCCTCATGTTGCATTTTGCAAGTGGGTATTCATTTTAGCTGCATGAATGTGTTTTTTCACGAAACTGCATTGGTGGTTTCTGTGTAGGTAGGGATGCACACATTGTAACACTTCCAGGTGAACAATCTCAGGCTGATATGGTTTTGACGGTTGATTCTCCAGACATTCAGGATCAGTGTCAGGTTGAGTCATCATTGATTGTCAGATGGTATGTGCCAGGGCAGTGTGCACTCCACAGGGGTGTGATTTCTATGTGAAGTAATTAGCCACTAGCTGTGTACGGGCTGCCTCCCCCCGTGCCCTTTCCCCTCCCATGCGCAGCGGGCGTGCATGTGGTTGGGGATGTGGGGGCACCACCATGTCCACGGCCAGGCCCCGGCGTGTTGCAACGTTGTGCAGGACACATGCTGCCACTATGATCCTGCACACTACTGGGGGAGCGTATAACAGCTGCCCGCCAGAACGGTCAAGGGAGCGAAAGCGTGACTTAAGCACTCTGAATGTGCGCTCCACTATGCCCCCGGTTGCAATGTGGGCTGTGTTATATCTTACCTCGGGTGGCGTGGTGGGGTTCCGAATTGGCGTCATCATGTGGGGGCTGAGAGGGTAGGCACTGTCCCCTGTGGAGGTGGTGATGGGTATCATTGGTGGGGTTGTGACCTTGCTCAGTATCTGACATGCATGCATGTGCAGTGGCATTCATACTCACCAAGCAGCCATGTATCGTCATGCCGCCCAGCTTCTAGGTCCCGGCTTAGGGTGGACATTCGGTAAATGAAGCTGTCGTGGGTGGACCCGGGATAGTTGGCATATACTGAGGTGATGATTCCCTTGGCATTACATACTACCTGCACGTTGATGGAATGCCAGTGCTTGCGGTTCCTATAGATGTGCTCAGATGCCCTGGGGGGACATAGCGCCACATGGGTGCAGTCGATGGCACCTAGCACTTTGGGGAATCGTGCCACACCGTAGAAATCCAGGGCGGCAGCATGCCTTTCTGCAGGTGTTCTGGGCAGGTATATGTGCCTGCGGACTGATGGGCGTGCAGTGATGATGTTCAAGACCTGGTGTAGGCAGCGTGACTGCGTGGCCTGTGACACCCCACCCACTATGGCACTTGTCCGCTGAAATGATCCAGTGGCTAAGAAGTGCAGTACATTGAGGACCTTCTCCTGGGGGCTGAGTGCTTGGGAGCACAGGGTGGGTGATGTGAGGTCATCCTCCCACTCACTCATCAGGTCCAGTATTATGTGTGGTGGAAACCTGTACCTCCCATACACCTGGTCATCAGGCATCCCGAAAAGGCTGGTTCTGGGTGTGAAAATTCTGGCCCTGACTATCCTCCTCCTCCTCCTTTGGTAGCCCACGGCCACTGCTGCTAGGAACGGTATATTCATCCTGGCGTCTGAGCTTGTTAGTTTTTTGCGCGCAAATTTATGCGTCGTGGGTCGACGTATGCCTGCTTCCTACTGGCGTACGTGTTTCTTTGCGCGTGTTGTAGGCGAGCGTGTGAAACTTCCCACGCACCCCTGAAATCCAGTACCCAGGTCAATAGCGTGTGGAAATTTCTGCGCATCCCGGAATACACGTGCGCTGATGTACTCGCGTGTGTAAGTGCCCACGCACCCCTGAAATACACGTACATAGGCCAATTGCGTGTACGCGCACTTTTGTCCAATTACACGCGATGACACTCTGACGTGCAGTCTTTCCACGTGTGCTCCGTCATCACGTACTATGAGGGAAACACCCGTGCGGGTCACATCACAGACGTGCTTACGCGCTGATGGCCTTTGGTCCAATAGAATCGCGTATGCGTGCTGACGCGCTTACGCGCTAAGGGCCTTTCCTCGAATTTCACGCTGACGTGCAGGATTTTCACATGCCAAATCACTCCGTATCAAGCTGGCCACGCGAAAACACACGGAAGACCACGCTCCTGCCCATGAAGGCCGATTTACTGCCCCCCAGTGCCCCGAGCAGCCTCCCACGTGCCATCTGCTGCTGCCTGCCTGCCTGCCTGCCTGCTGCCACCGTGCCCTGCCATTTGGTGCCTGCACATCAGCCATCTGCAGGGGTCCAGTTGCTGTGTCCACCCCTGCTGGAACAGAAGACTCCCGACTGGGATAATATCACTCCACAGCCCAGCCCCAGGACCCAGTTGCCCACCCACTCCTGCCTCTGGGGTTGCCATGTCGGGCACTTCGACATCTGGCACCAGTGGCAACCCCAGGCCAGAGGGGCACCAGCTTCACTGCCACCGAAGTTGGTGTCCTGGTGGAGCATGTCCTGGGGCAGTATGATGCCCTCTTTGGATCGTCCTGCGCCAGCAAGGAAGGACGGGAGAGGATCTGGGCCGACTGTGTGGTTGCCATCAACGCGGAGGGGGTGGCAACCCGCGACATCCAGAAGATCAAGAAGCGCTGGGAGGACTTGAGGTCCAGGACCCTCGTGAAGGCCCGGCACCTCGTGGAGGGGGGCCGGGGCCGCATGAGTTCCATCCAGATTAGGGTCCTGGAACGCGTACGCCCAGCGCTCCACGCCCAGATCCTTGAGAGGGAGACCCGTCTGGAGTTGAGCGGTAAGTGGCCAAGCATTGCTGTGTGAGACAGGGCATGTTGCGGTGTGCTGGTTGTCTGATACTTGCCTGTATGTGTGACATAGGCCATGTATGCGTGTATGTGTGCAGGGACATCATGGTAATGCATGTGCGACCAGTGATGTGTGAACCACATGGTTGTTGCATGTGTTTAAATGCGACATGGGGAGCCCTATGCAGATTTTACACATGAGAGCATGCCAGTCTCTGTTCCTGGACATGGGTGGGGGTGAGGGATGGGTGCTGATGCCAGGTACATATATGGTAGCCATTTCTGTGTGCCTGACCTGCGTGTCTGTGACTTGTGAATGCCATGGATGCATGACACATGTGTGTGACAATGCACAGATTCACTGATGCAGCCTAGTTATCCTTGTATCCGCTGTGTTTGGGGTGTATGAGGCCAGATGGATGTGACTGAGGTGAAGTGTGTGCATGTGATAGGCATGACCCATGATGCATGTGAGTTCCATATCATTGCATGTTTCAAGAGTCCATTGGACATGTATGGAAATGTCCATGGCATGCACCATGCCTGTTACTGTGTGTGTTTTGCCTGGACTGACCCATGTGTTGTGGAGGGACATGATGGAAGTGTACTTTGACAGTGGTACTCATCTGCTATTGCTTCCTGTCTAGGGGACCATTGTACAGTAACACACGCTGGAGACCAAGTAATAATACTGGGTCACACAACCGCTCTCATATGGGGCCCTAGATGGGCAAGTATTTATATCTGATTCACGAAAATATGTTCAAGTATCCATAATATACCATACTTCTTAGAGAAAGGAAGATGAGTCTGATTCATATCAAAAATGATTTATCCATAGTAGTTCAAACAAAAAGCTATCACTAATAATCCTTAGTGAGGAAGCAGTTGCCACAATCCACATGTATTAGACTAAAAAAGCCAATGCATTTCGGAAATTATTTCCTTCATCAGGGCGAGTCTAATTATATAAGTCCAGCAAGCAAGTATATAACATAACAAATGCAAGTATGTGACATAAATTCATATAATGGTGACAATTCAAACGAAACATACATTGAAAAAAATGAATGAAAGGAAACATACCAATCAGTAGATGTTACATCATGGGTAAATATCAATAGCAAAAAAGAAAAAAGAAAAAAGAAAAAGAAAAATGCCGTAAGTGGTTTATAAGGTAAATAAATGAAACCAAAGAATATTAGGTGTGGATTTACCTCATTGGTGTGGTCAGTGGTGAAAAACAGAACGTCCTGCGTTCATGCCCACTCAGCAGTGGGTTGTAAATGACATTATGCACAAAGGCATGGAGAAAATCCACTCGTGCTTACAAGGAAACCAATCTGTGGATCATAAAAGATCCAATTAGATACTGTGTTTTACACTTTTTTTTTACATTTCCACATGTTGACAGCCGTTGAGCTTAACTTCTTCGAATCACTCTACCTCATGTAGCCTTTTTTGCTTTATTTTCTTAATTATTGTCTGGCATATGTTGCCTTTTGTCTAATCATGTTTGGAGCATTCTAGTAACAGCCCTAGTGCATGTCCCGGACGTATGTCTGGGACCCAAGGTGCCGTCCCTGGCCGACACCTTACGCACTGTGACTGTACTTCAACTGCTCATCTACGTTTGAATAGTCTTACTATTACCTTAGCTTAATTTCGTTATGTCTTGCTGTACAGACAGCTTAAAGACCTGTGACAGTATTTTTTCTATCTTTACTACTTTGTTACTTCATATATTTATTTGGAATTTTGTCATTACAATTATGGGCACCCATTGGTGATGCCCCGTAAATACTTCATTTTTAATTTTTGTGGGCCCTGGCCGACTTTACAACAGTATTCGTGACCAGATAGCCATAGGACCTGTGACAGTATTTTTTCTATCTTCATTATTCTAATGTTTAATTTTTTTCGGATTTTATCATCACAGTTATGGGCACCTATTTATGATGCCCCATAAATACTTGGTTTGACATCTTTGTGGGCCCTGGCCTATTTTACATCATTATTTGTGACCACCTGGATAAATCCATCAGTACTACTTTGTTTTTTCATAATTTTTTTAATTTGGGAATTTGTTATTACAATTATGGGCACCTATTTGTGATGCCCTATAAATACCTCATTTTTTATTTTTGGGGGCCCTGGCCGAATTTACAGCAGTATTTGTGACCAGACAGCCACAGGACCTGTGACAGTATTTTTTCTATCTTCATTATTCTAATGTTTAATTTTTTTCGGATTTTATCATCACAATTATGGGCACCTATTGATGATGCCCCATAAATATTTGGTTTGTCATTTTTGTGGGCCCTGGCCGATTTTACATCATTAATTGTGACCACCTGCATCTCACAGAAACGAGGTGGTCACATGCTAAACAAAAGAACCGTTGCCTAAACAACGGCTTCAAACTGCAGTCTGTGTCACTGCCCTGCAGCTGCACAGTGGAGGATCGTTTCTCTCTGTGTATTACAAGGTAAGAATCTGATTACAATCCTTCTCTTTGACCAAGTATGAGTGTAAAACACAGTATCTAATTGGATCTTTTATGATCCACAGATTGGTTTCCTTGTAAGCACGAGTGGATTTTCTCCATGCCTTTGTGCATAATGTCATTTACAACCCACTGCTGAGTGGGCATGAAAGCAGGACGTTCTGTTTTTCACCACTGACCACACCAATGAGGTAAATCCACACCTAATATTCTTTGGTTTCATTTATTTACCTTATAAACCACTTACGGCATTTTTCTTTTTCTTTTTTCTTTTTTCTTTTTTGCTATTGATATTTACCCATGATGTAACATCTACTGATTGGTATGTTTCCTTTCATTCATTTTTTTCAATGTATGTTTCGTTTGAATTGTCACCATTATATGAATTTATGTCACATACTTGCATTTGTTATGTTATATACTTGCTTGCTGGACTTATATAATTAGACTCGCCCTGATGAAGGAAATAATTTCCGAAATGCATTGGCTTTTTTAGTCTAATACATGTGGATTGTGGCAACTGCTTCCTCACTAAGGATTATTAGTGATAGCTTTTTGTTTGAACTACTATGGATAAATCATTTTTGATATGAATCAGAAAGACTCATCTTCCTTTCTCTAAGAAGTATGGTATATTATGGATACTTGAACATATTGTCGTGAATCAGATATAAATACTTGCCCATCTTGGGCCCCATATGAGAGCGGTTGTGTGACCCAGTATTATTACTTGGTCTCCAGCGTGTGTTGCAATTATAAGTCCGGGTGTCTCCAGACTTGTCACAGCCAGCTCCTTTTCAATTGGATGTATATTCTTTTTTGAAATATTTGATTTTTACTTGAATATTCTGAACATTTTTGAATACATGGTGGTGCCCACTCTCTTCTCTGTTTGTTCCTTTTTTCCCTCTTTGCGAGACACAAAACAGTGGAGGCACACCATTTTTACTCCAAAAGATTTTTCACTCAAAGATTTACTACACCAATATGTCATTTGAAGACATAGAAGGCCTTTCATCTAAATGTGCTGAGACCTTAGGGTTCTCTTCAGAGGAAGCAACCGCGATCCTCGAACTTATTAGTGAGACGACAATAGGTGCACATGGGACAACACCAAAAGATCCAGCAAAGCGGATAAACCAACTAGAGTATCTGGTACGCAAAGAAATAAATAGGAAGCTTCATGCAATCACTCTGGGGCGCTACTTTAAAAACCAGCGAATTCCAAGGGGACTCCGAGTACAATTACGCCCGACCCTTTGTAAAGAAAGCAAGGAATTTGTTCGCAAGTGGGAGGCTATCCTAAACAAATGTTCATTAGACCTGATCCTACTTACCATCCAGGAACTCGCAAAAAACCTGGTTACTTTGGGTACAGAAATTCAAGAGATTAAAAAGGAACTAGTGGCTACATTGTGTAAAGAGGAATACGATTCAATTCTTCTGGATATTAATACAAAACTTGAAGAATACAAAACTGAGCTTGAACAAAAGAAAGTTAAGAAATTTAAGCGCGACACATACGACTATATTAATGATGAAGTGTACACATGGATGGAGAAATATGGCCCAGTAGCACCAAAAAAGCTCTATAAATACCCACCCGACAAACAATCATCTGATAACACCTCTAGTTCAGACTCAGAAGTACAGAGAGATTCAGAAACACCAATTGAACAAGCACTTGACAACCTCAACCACACAGCGAGCTCCTCAGCACAAACATCCACCGCTGTTTTTTTAGGCGCACGGCCAAAAGAACCCGCAGGGGGAGGAGGAAGCCTAAGACCCAAACCTCAAACACGTCTACAATTAAGGAAAACTTAGTGATTAATAGCTCAGACAGGACTCTTACTAAACAGGAAGAAGACACATTACAAAAAGGTCTCAGTTTTGTTCCGACCTATAGTACAACATTGTTCAACAGTAAGATCGAACTCTATAAATTTGTAAGGAAGCTTAAATTGAAAGTGTTCTTTGAAGAATTGGAAACATACGATAAACCTCCCAACATGCCTGATTTCCAAGAGTTTAGGGCTAAAAGTGGGTTCTTACCTCCCATCAGTGTCCCCTCTATCGATATTTTTCAAAATCTGGTCACTCGAGATCTTGAACGGATCAATTATCGAACCCCGCCACACAAGAACTTGAAACCTCACGAAATGAGACTTATTAGAGATCTCTACAGCGACACCAAAATCACTATTCGCCCTGCAGACAAAGGAGGTGCCCTTGTCATCCTTAACACTACAGACTATGATTCTGAGTGCAGTAGACAACTTCAAGATCAGACCACATATGCCACTCTAGATCATGATCCAACTATCTCAATCAAACAGAACTTAGTTATTCTGCTGGACAAAGCACTCAAACTAAATTGGGTAAATGAACATACACATAAGTTCCTGCTCAATGAACATCCGAGAATTCCGAATTTCTACACTCTGCCAAAGATTCATAAGGACCCTATCAAACCCCCTGGCAGACCCATTGTCGCAGGAATGGACAGTATAAACCAGCCACTTGGTGTTTACATTGATTTTTCCTACAACCCCTAATTCAAGAAACCCCTACTTATACTCGAGACACAACTCATTTTTTACAGAAGCTTAACAATATTACTTTCCAACAGGATCATCTGATGTTTACTATAGATGTCAAAAGTCTATACACTTCTATACCACACGACCTTGGAATTGAAGCAGTAGAATGGCTTTTACTTCAATCACCGGATGTTCGAGCCCAAAAGGAATTTATTCTAACCCTTCTGCAATTTACTGCTGAAAATTCTTATTTTCAATACCATAACCAGTTTTTCCTTCAAGTCTCTGGTACATCCATGGGCGCAACTATGGCGCCGACTTACGCCAACTGCTTTATGTACAAATTCGAGTCGGACCACATTTTGAACAAACCGGAATGGAAGAAGGATATCTACATGTGGACTCGATACATAGATGACATTTTTGGCATTTGGACAGGCACAGATACAGCATTTGATGACTTCTTTGAGCACCTTAATAACATTGACCAACGAGTTGAATTCACTAGGGAATCATCACGGGACAAGATTACGTTTCTAGATGTACAAATAATAAAGAAAGACAATGGTTATAGTACCACCCTTTTCCGGAAGCCAACTGATCGCAATAATCTGTTACACCGCCTTAGTTTCCATCAGCCTAGCTTACTAAGGAACCTGCCATTTAGTCAACTTCTTCGAGTCAAAAAGATTGTAAGTGACCCCGAGGATTGTATTTCACAGCAACTGGCTATGAAAGAGAAATTTCTTGCAAGAGGTTACCATCAAGAAGAACTGGATTCTGCAGTTGAAAGGGTCAACAGTCTTGACCGTAAAACCTTACTATCCACTCCTAAGAAACCAACAAGGGACCTTAAATCACCAGTATATGTATCAAAATTCTCTACCCAGAGCAATAAAATCAAACAAACAATTAAGAAACACTGGAAAATTTTCAAAAACGACATAAGAGTACAAAACTTGTTTTCTGAATTACCTGTGTTTGCATACCAGAGGAGTAGGAATCTCAGGGACGAACTTGTACATACAAGACCTCCATTGAAAAAAATTATCACACAACGCACTGGTACGTTTCCCTGCCTACACTGCATCAATTGCAATTCCTTCATTAAAGGCAATGTAATCTTCCATCCACGCACAGGTAAGAAGATCATCCTCAAGACATTTGGCACATGCGACACTGCCAACATCATATATGGCATTAAATGTCCTTGCGGAAAATACTATGTCGGCCAGTCAACTAGAGCAGCAAAAATAAGATGGAACGAACACCGGTCATGTATCCGTAATTCCAACCCTAATTCGGCTGTAGCTCGCCACTGGGCCTTGAACAATTACAATCTTTCACAGATTAAGTTTCTGATTCTGGAGGTACTCACAAAAAATAATCCTCATGAAGATTTAGGTCTGCGCCTCAATCGCAGAGAGACATTTTGGATTGATAAACTCTGTAGTTTGGTCCCGAGCGGTCTGAATGAGGAGATCAATTACCACTGTTATATTTGATTGTGATACTACTGTTTTGCCTGTGTTAAAGGTGTATGCTTTGCCATGTTTTCACACATAAGGGTCTCTACTGTTCCTCTTGTGACTTTACTGTTTCTACTGTTCTTTCTGTGCTTGAGTTGTATACTTTAACATGTTTTCATACATAGGGGTCTCTTTGCCCTGTGCTCTAATTATTACTTTTTGATTGCATTGGCTACTCTATATGATGCTCAGAGTAATTTGTGAAAGATGTTCTGAACATTTGGATACTGTTTTTTTTACATTTCCACATGTTGACAGCCGTTGAGCTTAACTTGTTCGAATCACTCTACCTCATGTAGCCTTTTTTGCTTTATTTTCTTAATTATTGTCTGGAATATGTTGCCTTTTGTCTAATCATGTTTGGAGCATTCTAGTAACAGCCCTAGTGCATGCCCCGGACGTATGTCTGGGACCCAAGGTGCCGCCCCTGGGCGACACCTTACGCACTGTGACTGTACTTCAACTGCTCATCTACGTTAGAATAGTCTTACTATTACCTTAGCTTAATTTCGTTATGTCTTGCTGTACAGACAGCTTAAAGACCTGTGACAGTATTTTTTCTATCTTTACTACTTTGTTACTTCATATATTTATTTGGAATTTTGTCATTACAATTATGGGCACCCATTGGTGATGCCCCATAAATACTTCATTTTTAATTTTTGTGGGCCCTGGCCGACTTTACAACAGTATTTGTGACCAGATAGCCATAGGACCTGTGACAGTATTTTTTCTCTCTTCATTATTCTAATGTTTAATTTTTTTTTGGATTTTATCATCACAGTTATGGGCACCTATTTATGATGCCCCATAAATACTTGGTTTGACATCTTTGTGGGCCCTGGCCTATTTTACATCATTATTTGTGACCACCTGGATAAATCCATCAGTACTACTTTGTTTTTTCATAATTTTTTTAATTTGGGAATTTGTTATTACAATTATGGGCACCTATTTGTGATGCCCTATAAATACCTCATTTTTTATTTTTGGGGGCCCTGGCCGAATTTACAGCAGTATTTGTGACCAGACAGCCACAGGACCTGTGACAGTATTTTTTCTATCTTCATTATTCTAATGTTTAATTTTTTTCGGATTTTATCATCACAATTATGGGCACCTATTGATGATGCCCCATAAATATTTGGTTTGTCATTTTTGTGGGCCCTGGCCGATTTTACATCATTAATTGTGACCACCTGCATCTCACAGAAACGAGGTGGTCACATGCTAAACAAAAGAACCGTTGCCTAGACAACGGCTTCACACTGCAGTCTGTGTCACTGCCCTGCAGCTGCACAGTGGAGGATCGTTTCTCTCTGTGTATTACAAGGTAAGAATCTGATTACAATCCTTCTCTTTGACCAAGTATGAGTGTAAAACACAGTATCTAATTGGATCTTTTATGATCCACAGATTGGTTTCCTTGTAAGCACGAGTGGATTTTCTCCATGCCTTTGTGCATAATGTCATTTACAACCCACTGCTGAGTGGGCATGAACGCAGGACGTTCTGTTTTTCACCACTGACCACACCAATGAGGTAAATCCACACCTAATATTCTTTGGTTTCATTTATTTACCTTATAAACCACTTACGGCATTTTTCTTTTTCTTTTTTCTTTTTTCTTTTTTGCTATTGATATTTACCCATGATGTAACATCTACTGATTGGTATGTTTCCTTTCATTCATTTTTTTCAATGTATGTTTCGTTTGAATTGTCACCATTATATGAATTTATGTCACATACTTGCATTTGTTATGTTATATACTTGCTTGCTGGACTTATATAATTAGACTCGCCCTGATGAAGGAAATAATTTCCGAAATGCATTGGCTTTTTTAGTCTAATACATGTGGATTGTGGCAACTGCTTCCTCACTAAGGATTATTAGTGATAGCTTTTTGTTTGAACTACTATGGATAAATCATTTTTGATATGAATCAGAAAGACTCATCTTCCTTTCTCTAAGAAGTATGGTATATTATGGATACTTGAACATATTGTCGTGAATCAGATATAAATACTTGCCCATCTTGGGCCCCATATGAGAGCGGTTGTGTGACCCAGTATTATTACTTGGTCTCCAGCGTGTGTTGCAATTATAAGTCCGGGTGTCTCCAGACTTGTCACAGCCAGCTCCTTTTCAATTGGATGTATATTCTTTTTTGAAATATTTGATTTTTACTTGAATATTCTGAACATTTTTGAATACATGGTGGTGCCCACTCTCTTCTCTGTTTGACCATTGTACAGTACCCTGATGCTTGTGTTCTATGTCTCCCTCTACGCAGCGGCTAGTGAAGAAGAGGGCGGAGACGGCGCTGTGGAGAAAGGCGGCGGGGATGCCCCCACGGCTGCAGCGGAAGGGGTGGGTGAGCCCCCACAGGGGCCTGCTACGGCGGAAGACGGTGAGGAGCCATCCAGGTTGGTGGTTTCCACAGAGGAAGAGGAGGCCGCCACTGAGGCACACATGGGGCCTGGTGGGGGCATCCCTGCTGGTGCAAGTGGTGCAGTCCAGGGGCAGGGGTAGGAGGCAGCACAGGTCACCGTGGAGGGGCCTGTGCATGTCGCTGTCCCTGACCCTGTGAGTGCACCACCATGCACGCAGGGATGCCCCGTCCCAGGCCCGTCCGCAGGTAGAGGGGATGTCCATTTCACCTGACTCCCCTCCACCTGTGGACGAGGGGACCCGTGGCCGTATGGAGAAGGTCCTGATTGGGGTCGCGATGCGTACGAGTGCAATTCGTGATGATGTGCGTGCTTCCCGGGAGGAGCACGCACGTCATCACGAAGAGCACCGTGCCGACGTGGCCCAATTGGGATCTTCCATGTTCGGGGGTTTCCTGCATGTGTCGGCCAATCTGGCGGCCCTCTCCTCCTCTGTGGAGGCTATACGCCGGTCGTTCTCCTTGCCGCCTTCCGGCCCAGATGCCAGCAGGGCCCCCTGTGGACCTGCCCTGACCAATGCAGCCAGCTCGGTGGGGATCCCATCCCTGCCACAGTCGGGAGTCGGAGGTCCAGCAGGGGTGGACACCACAGCAACTGTACCCCAGCAGATGGAGGATGTGCCGGCATCATCAGGCAGGGCACGTGCACGACGGCGTCGGTGGATTCCATCAGCCTGGATGCCGTCGTGCTGGCAGAGGCAGTTGCGTCGGAGGCAGCAGCAGAGTCAACGTGGGAGGCATCATGGCTCGGGGCCATCAACATCGGAGGGGCAGGCATCGGCCGGAGGGCAGGAGGACCCAGGACAGGAAGTGTCTTCCGTGTGGCTGCGGTTGGGCCAGCATGTAGGTGCGGAGCGGCGGCGGGCGGAAGAGGCGCGGCTCACGATGGTCAGGGCGGAGAACTCCATGCGGAGGGCCCTGAGGCGGGCCGAGTGCCTCGAGGCAATCCGCAGGGGGTTGGAGGAGCAGATGGCGTCGTCCCTGCGGACCCTCGGGGCCATGGAACAGGACCGCCTCCGGGACATAGACGAGGAGTTTGATGATGCCCTGGCCCGGAACACCACGGAGTGAGCCGCTGGACTTGCCCTCCGCCTTTGTATATAGTTCTTTAGTTTTAGGTTTCCTTTGTTTCTTCTTATGATTTGGAGTCGACAGACACTGCTCCACTTTTTGTATATAGTTGCATTTTAGTTAGGGTTTTTTGTAGGTTTCCTTTGTTCAGTTGGGCTCATGGACACTCAGATGTTTTGTACATAGTTCTTCATTGGATTGCTTTTTTTTTTCTTTTTTTTATTTATTCACCATGGAGCAATGGTCTTTGCATTTGCTTTTCTCTCTCGGATTGATTTTATTTTTAATGTGACTTTGGACAACATTTGTTTGGATTTGGATTTGTAGTTTTGATTTTTTTGGACGGACATGCAGCTTATCTTTTTTTCATTGCCATTGTAGTTTGTTTCATTTCATTTGCATTCAATTTTTTTTAATACAATTTTGTTTTCATACTTCACTGTGTGGTATCATCTCATTGGTTTCATGCATGTCATGTTGGGTGTTTTCCCATTCAATTGCAACCATTGTGTGTGACAGACATGGGTTCATTTGCTTTATGAACATTGGGGGTGTAACATGTAATTTCCATTTCCATGTGGGTGAATGGGTTACTTGGTAGGGCCTTTTGGCTGTGGAGGCTGACCATAACACACATGATTGGGGATTGTGAGGACCTGGGTGCAGGGGGACATGAGTGGGGGCCTGGTGGGGGATGCCCATGGTGGCTGGGGGGTGGGGGTGGTGGGAGACATGGGTGGGGGCCTGGTGGGGGCTGCCCATGGTGGCTGGGGGTGGGGGTGATAGGGGACATGAGTGGGGGCCTGGTGGAGGTTGCCCATGGTGGCTGGGGGGTGGGGGTGGTGGGAGACATGAGTGGGGGCCTGGTGGAGGCTGCCCCTGCACTGCTGGGGGGTGGGGGTGATAGGGGCCATGAGTGGGGGCCTGGTGGGGGATGCCCATGGTGGCTGGGGGGTGGGGGTGGTGGGAGACATGGGTGGGGGCCTGGTTGGGGCTGCCCATGGTGGCTGGGGGGTGGGGGTGATAGGGGACATGAGTGGGGGCCTGGTGGAGGCTGCCCATGGTGGCTGGGGGTGGGGGTGGTGGGAGACATGAGTGGGGGCCTGGTGGAGGCTACCCCTGCACTGCTGGGGGGTGGGGGTGATAGGGGCCATGAGTGGGGGCCTGGTGGAGGGTGCCCCTGGATGCTGGGGGGTGGGGGTGATAGGGGCCATGAGTGGGGGCCTGGTGGTGCTGCCCCTGCACTGCTGGGGGGTAGGGGTGATAGGGGCCATGAGTGGGGGCCTGGTGGAGGGTGTCCCTGGATGCTGCGGGGTGGGTGTGCAGGGGGACATGAGTTGGAAATGAGTGGGGGCCTGGTGGAGGGTGCCCCTGGATGCTGGGGGGTGGGGGTGATAGGGGACATGAGTGGGGGCCTGGTGGAGGCTGCCCATGGTGGCTGGGGGGTGGGGGTGGTGGGAGACATGAGTGGGGGCCTGGTGGAGGCTGCCCCTGCACTGCTGGGGGCTGGGGGTGATAGGGGCCATGAGTGGGGGCCTGGTGGAGGGTGCCCCTGGAAGCTGGGGGGTGGGGGTGATAGGGGCCATGAGTGGGGGCCTGGTGGTGCTGCCCCTGCACTGCTGGGGGGTGGGGGTAATAGGGGCCATGAGTGGGGGCCTGGTGGAGGGTGCCCCTGGATGCTGGGGGGTGGGGGAGCAGGGGGACATGAGTTGGACATGAGTGGGGGCCTGGTGGAGTCTGCCCATGGTGGCTGGGGGGTGGGGGTGATAGGGGACATGAGTGGGGGCCTGGTGGAGGCTGACCCTGGTGGCTGGGGGTGGGTCCTGGTGGAGGCTGCCCCTGCACTGCTGGGGGGTGGGGGTGATAGGGGACATGAGTGGGGGCCTGGTGGGGGATGCCCATGGTGGCTGGGGGGTGGGGGTGGTGGGAGACATGGGTGGGGGTCTGGTGGAGGGTGCCCCACACTGCTGGGGGGTGGGGGTGGTGGGAGACATGAGTGGGGGCCTGGTGGGGGCTGCCCATGGTGGCTGGGGGGTGGGGGTGATAGGGGACATGAGTGGGGGCCTGGTGGGGGCTGCCCATGGTGGCTGGGGGGGTGATAGGGGACATGAGTGGGGGCCTGGTGGGGGCTGCCCATGGTGGCTGGGGGGTGGGGGGTGGTGGTAGACATGGGTGGGGGCCTGGTGGAGGGTGCCCCACACTGCTGGGGGGGTGGGGGTGGTGGGAGACAGGAGTGGGGGCCTGGTGGAGGCTGCCCATGGTGGCTGGGGGGTGGGGGTGGTGGGAGACATGAGTGGGGGCCTGGTGGAGGGTGCCCCGGGATGCTGGGGGGTGGGGGTGATAAGGGCCATGAGTGGGGGCCTGGTGGTGCTGCCCCTGCACTGCTGGGGGGTGGGGTGATAGGGGCCATGAGTGGGGGCCTGGTGGAGGGTGCCCCTGGATGCTGGGGGGTGGGGGTGCAGGGGGACATGAGTTGGACATGAGTGGGGGCCTGGTGGAGGCTGCCCATGGTGGCTGGGGGGTGGGGGTGATAGGGGACATGAGTGGGGGCCTGGTGGAGGCTGCCCCTGGTGGCTGGGGGGTGGGGGCCTGGTGGAGGCTGCCCCTGCACTGCTGGGGGGTGGGGGTGATAGGGGACATGAGTGGGGGCCTGGTGGGGGATGCCCATGGTGGCTGGGGGGTGAGGGTGGTGGGAGACATAGGTGGGGGCCTGGTGGAGGGTGCCCCACACTGCTGGGGGGTGGGGGTGGTGGGAGACATGAGTGGGGGCCTGGTGGGGGCTGCCCATGGTGGCTGGGGGGCGGGGGTGATAGGGGACATGAGTGGGGGCCTGGTGGGGGCTGCCCATGGTGGCTGGGGGGGTGATAAGGGACATGAGTGGGGGCCTGGTGGGGGCTCCCCATGGTGGCTGGGGGGTGGGGGTGGTGGGAGACATGAGTGGGGGCCTGGTGGAGGTTGCCCATGGTGGCTGGGGGGTGGGGGGTGGTAGACATGAGTGGGGGCCTGGTGGAGGCTGCCCCTGCACTGCTGGGGGGTGGGGGTGATAGGGGCCGTGAGTGGGGGCCTTGTGGAGGGTGCCCCTGGATGCTGGGGGGTGGGGTTGATAGGGGCCATGAGTGGGGGCCTGGTGGTGCTGCCCCTGCACTGCTGGGGGGTGGGGGTGATAGGGGCCATGAGTGGGGGCCTGGTGGAGGGTGCCCCTGGATGCTGGGGGGTGGGGGTGCAGGGGGACATGAGTTGGACATGAGTGGGGGCCTGGTGGAGGATGCCCATGGTGGCTGGGGGGTGCGGGTGATAGGGGACATGAGTGGGGGCCTGGTGGAGGCTGCCCCTGGTGGCTGGGGGGTGGGGGCCTGGTGGAGGCTGCCCCTGCACTGCTGGGGGGTGGGGGTGATAGGGGACATGAGTGGGGGCCTGGTGGGGGATGCCCATGGTGGCTGGGGGGTGGGGGTGGTGGGAGACATGGGTGGGGGCCTGGTGTAGGGTGCCCCACACTGCTGGGGGGTGGGGGTGGTGGGAGACATGAGTGGGGGCCTGGTGGGGGCTGCCCATGGTGGCTGGGGGGGTGATAGGGGACATGAGTGGGGGCCTGGTGGGGGCTCCCCATGGTGGCTGGGGGGTGGGGGTGGTTGGGAGACATGAGTGGGGGCCTGGTGGGGGCTTCCCATGGTGGCTGGGGAGTGGGGGTGATAGGGGACATGAGTGGGGGCATGGTTTAGGCTGCCCATGGTGGCTGGGGGTGGGGGTGGTGGGAGACATGAGTGGGGGCCTGATGGAGGGTGCCCCACACTGCTGGGGGGTGGGGGTGATAGGGGACACGAGTGGGGGCCTGGTGGGGGCTGCCCATGGTGGTTGGGGGGTGGGGGTGATTGGGGACATGAGTGGGGGCCTGGTGGGGGCTGCCCATGGTGGCTGGGGGGTGGTGGTAGACATGGGTGGGGGCCTGGTGGAGGGTGCCCCACACTGCTGGGGGGGTGGGGATGGTGGGAGACATGAGTGGGAGCCTGGTGGAGGTTGCCCAATGTGGCTGGGGGGTGGGGGTGATAGGGGACATGAGTGGGGGCCTGGTGGGGGCTGCCCATGGTGGCTGGGGGGTGGGGGTGGGTGGGAGACATGAGTGGGGGCCTGGTGGGGGCTGCCCATGGTGGCTGGGGGGTGGGGGGGCGGTAGACATGGGTGGGGGCCTGGTGGAGGGTGCCCCACACTGCTGGGGGGTGGGGGTGGTGGGAGACATAAGTGGGGGCCTGGTGGGGGCTGCCCATGGTGGCTGGGGGGTGGGGGTGATAGGGGACATGAGTGGGGGCCTGGTGGAGGCTGCCCATGGTGGCTGGGGGGTGGGGGTGCAGGGGGACATGTGTGGGGGCCTGGTGGAGGGTGCCCTGCACTGCTGGGGGTGGGGGTGCAGGGGGACATGAGTGGGGGCCTGGTGGAGGGTGCCCCTGGATGCTGGGGGGTGGGGGTGCAGGGGGACATGAGTGGGGGCCTGGTGGAGGGTGCCCCTGCACTGCTGGGGGGTGGGGGTGGTGGGAGACATGAGTGGGGGCCTGGTGGAGGGTGCCCCACACTGCTGGGGGGGTGGGGGTGGTGGGAGACATGAGTGGGGGCCTGGTGGGGGCTGCCCATGGTGGCTGGGGGGTGGGGGTGCTAGGGGACATGAGTTGGGGCCTGGTGGAGGCTGCCCATGGTGGCTGGGGGGTGGGGGCGCAGGGGGACATGAGTGGGGGCCTGGTGGAGGGTGCCCCTGGATGCTGGGCGGTGGGGGCGCAGGGGGCATGAGTGGGGGCCTGGTGGAGGGTGCCCCTGCACTGCTGGGGGGTGGGGGTGATAGGGGCCATGAGTGGGGGCCTAGTGGAGGGTGCCCCTGGATGCTGGGCAGTGGGGGTGCAGGGGGACATGAGTGGGGGCCTGGTGGAGGGTGCCCCTGCACTGCTGGGGGGTGGGGGTGATAGGGGCCATGAGTGGGGGCCTGGTGGAGGGTGCCCTGCACTGCTGGGGGGTGGGGGTGATGGCAGACATGAGTGGGGGCCTGGTGGAGGGTGCCCCTGGATGCTGGGGGGTGGGGGTGCAGGGGGACATGAGTGGGGGCCTGGTGGAGGGTGCCCCTGGATGCTGGGGGTGGGGGTGATAGGGGCCATGAGTGCGGGCCTGGTGGATGGTTCCCCTGGATGCTGGGGGGTGCGGGTGTAGGGGGACATGAGTTGGACATGAGTGGGGGCCTGGTGGAGGGTGCCCCTCGATGCTGGGGCGTGGGGGTGCAGTGGAACATGAGTGGGGGCCTGGTGGAGGGTGCCCCTAGATGCTGGGGGGTGGGGGTGATAGGGGACATGAGTGGGGGCCTGGTGGAGGGTGCCCCTGGATGCTAGGGGTTGGGGGTGCAGGGGGACATGTGTGGGGGCCTGGTGGAGGGTGCCCTGCACTGCTGGGGGGTGGGGGTGCAGGGGGACATGAGTGGGGGCCTGGTGGAGGGTGCCCCTGGATGCTGGGGGGTGGGGGTGCAGGGGGACATGAGTGGGGGCCTGGTGGAGGGTGCCCCTGGATGCTGGGGGGTGGGGGTGATAGGGGACATGAGTGGGGGCCTGGTGGAGGGTGCCCCTGGATGCTGGGGGGTGGGGGTGCAGGGGGACATGTGTGGGGGCCTGGTGGAGGGTGCCCTGCACTGCTAGGGGGTGGGGGTGCAGGGGGCCATGTGTGGGGGCCTAGTGGAGGATGCCCCTGGATGCTGGGGGGTGGGGGTGATAGGGGATATGAGTGGGGGCCTGGTGGAGGGTGCCCCACACTGCTGGGGGGTGGGGGTGCTGGGTGACATGAGCAGGTGTGCAGGGTAGTCCCCTGTGGTGTCGGCTGCCTGCAGGGGCCGTGGAGGGTGTACAGGGAATACCTGGGAGCACACAGCCAAATCGCGTGTAGAATTTCCCGCGTACCCCTGAAATACACGTACCCAGCCAAATCGCGTGTTGAAATTCCCACGCACGTACCCGGCCAAATCGCGTGTGGGACTTCCCGCGCACCCCTGAAATCCACGTACCATGCCAAATCGCGTGTGAAACTTCCCGCGGACCCCTGAGATCCACGTACCCAGCCAAGTCGCGTGTGGAAATTCCAGCGCACGTACCCGGCCAAATCGCGTGTGGAACTTCCCACGCACCCCTGAAATCCACGTACCCTTCCAAATCGCGTGTGAGACTTCCCGCGCACCCCTGAGATCCACATACCCAGCCAAATCGCGTGTGGAAATTCCCGCGCACGTACCCGGCCAAATCGCGTGTGGAACTTCCCGCGCACCCCTGAAATCCACGTACCCTGCCAAATCGCGTGTGAGACTTCCCCAGTACCCCTGAGATCCACGTACCCAGCCAAATCGCGTGTGGAATTGCCCGCGCACGTACCCGGCCAAATCGCGTGTGGAACTTCCCGCGCACCCCTGAAATCCACGTACCCTGCCAAATCGCGTGTGAAAGTTCCCGCGCACCCCGGAATACACGCACACGTTATTTTTCAGTCAGCGGGTGTCCGTGTTTGTGGGTACCCCTTTGCACGTCATTTGTCCTGGAGGGCCACAGTATAGGACATTCATCATAGCTGTATATAGGTGCTATTTGTTGGCGCACCTTTTGGCGCACATTTATTACAGGCGCAGAGACGCTACCGCCTGCTTTCTTGTGGCGGTCGTGTTTGTGCCTGTGCGCTGGTTTGACCGTGCGCTTTTTTGCCCTATTCGATTCCATGAATACGTGTTCTAGGCGAGCGTGTGGGCGTTTCCGCGCACTTGCACCCTGTACTTCCCCCGTGACGCCCACATTTTGGCAAGTTGTTCCCCATTCCGAGTGTTACGCCCCGTGTTCCGCCTACTTTTGTTGTGTGCGCCACGCTATGTGCGATTTTCGCTGTGGCCTGTGCGATTTTCGCTGTGACCTGGCGCACGCCGTTAGATGGCCTGTGCGCCAACGTGCGCCGCGCACTTTTTTAGCGCACATCCGATGGTTTTCTCGCGCACGGCCTTCCATGAATTGATGTGCGCTGCTTTTCGTGCGATTTTCGCACTTGGACTGCGAATCGCACGTTTTTGGCCACTTGCGCCGCGCTAATTATTCCATGAATCGGCCTATAAATACCTTAGAAAACTCTATCTCCAACACAGCTGGTTTGGAGAAAATATTAAAATTATCCTTAAACTGTAGAGTAATGCTTAAACGTATCCTTGACGTGGAGCAAGGATTAGTTAATGGAGCACTTGGTACAGTTGTTGGCTTTCAAACATACCCACCTGACAACAACATTCAGTTTGTCAATATTCTCTTTGACAAACTATCAGAAGTAAAAAGGATAGGGCGCTCAACAGCTCGATTCCTTCTTTTCAAAGACATTTATGTCCGCAGAGAACAATTTTCTCTAACTCTAGCATACGCAGTCACCATTCACAGGCGTTGATAGATATTGGGAGCACAGTCTTTAAAGAAGGCATGAGCTACGTAACACTATCATGCTTACGTACACTTGACGGTCTATTTCTAATCAACTTTGATGCAAGTAAATTAAACACTGATATTCCTTGCATTTTAGAATTCACTGTACACCCCACATCTTAAAACCTATTCTGTTCCACAAAAAGCAAAACGTTGTAAAAGAAAACTACTTCAAACAGAAATGCAACAGGATCTCACTTAAAATCCTCCAAAGAGAGTAAAAGAAGCTAATACTTCAACAATTACTACAACCAAAGAAGAATATACTACTCAAAGTAACTCAGGTACTTCTTCAAAGAAGCAACACACACTCCGAAAAAATGACTTGGACACAGAACTATCTGGTCCATTCAAATTTTCAAATATAACTGGTGTAAATTGCTACGCAAATGTAGCAATAAATATTCTATTCCAATTGCCACCAATTGTTGACAACAAGCAATAATCCTGACAACACTTACAGTGTTCATGGATTAAGACAAGAATTGGACTACTTTGCTGGAATGGTAAAATTCACTATAAATTTACAAGAAGATCCACAAGAATTTCTAATGTACTTACTACAAGTATTGGAAAAAAAAACATACCTATACACATGAAATCTTATACCATACATGTGGAAACATACATGCACTCTGTGCAACAATATGGCACAGGAACTAATCCCTAATGAACGCTTTGTGTATGTATCCATACCTAACTGTGAATCCGTTCCATTTCAGCAACTTGTACAAAATGCAAACCATGGCAGATTAGGTACTACCTGCAATTCAGATAATCGCTCCACTTTACAAATACAAACACATAGTAAATACGTAATATTAATGCTTCTACGTTACAATGCAGATGGTACCAAAAACAAATGCAAGCTGACTGGATTCACACATGGTCAAGTTTCATTAGAAAACCTTCACAACCATAGGTATAATCTACCACACAGGAGCCACAACCAATTCAGGTCACTACACTGCATATATAAAAAAAGAATTGTGGACAGTTCGAATGTAATGATGATACCTTACTCTAAAGCAGAGATTACCAGCAAATCTTATAAACGCTTATTTAATATTCTTAAAACCAAAATTTAATAACTAATCTGTACATAAACAATAATGAAACCTCAATTAGAAAACTATAAACAGTTAGAATACGCCAACAGGTATCTAACTGCCCCAAGATTCTGCAACAACCAAACAGATAAATCAATACCACTAAATTATAAGAATAAATAAACAGTTAGAATACGCCAACAGGTATCTAACCGCCAGAAGATTTTGCAATAACCAAACAGATAAATCAATACCACTAAAATATAAGAAGAAATAAACCGTTAGAATATGCCAACAGGTATCTAACTGCCCCAAAAATCTTCAACAACCCAACAGATAAATGAGCAACTTGAAAATATAAATAAAAAACTATAACCAGTTAGAATACGCCAACAGGTATCTAACTGCAACAAGCCAACAGATAGAACATTTTCAAGAAACAACAACTGAAAAGAAAGAAAGAAATGTATTGTACCATCACAAAAAAATCCAGCATGGATTTATTTTCCCACACACCCAATGATATAAAAAACAAACACAGAAACTGAGCAAATTGCACTGTACAATGGTTTGTATACTACTAAATATGAGGGTTGAGATAATGCAGAAATGCCTATTATTCAATGGAATAACTCATTGTAAACTACCTACACTAACATGATCTTTTCTTTTATCACAGAAATTGAAAAAGAATATCTGCTCCAGTTACCCAAGTCATAAAAAAAGATATCCAATCACAAAAAATCAAACAGTAAGTATATTATAATTCAACTCACAAATACTGCTCCGTAACACAACCATTGTAGCAAACATCTAACCATACACCACAATTCAAAATGTTTACTTCCATGGATATGTTATATTGCAGTGCTTATTACCAAACTCTACAATCTTAATTACATGACGTAGCCAAAACGTAACATACAAACTATACAAATCAAACAGTACACAAACTGTAGATTTGTGGATATTTGATCGATGTTTGATTCTATGGGTGTGTTATGCTGCGGTGTTTGTGGCCAGGGTCTAGAGTCTTGGGTGCATGGCCTATGGCCTACGGACTTCGGCCATGCACCCAAGACTCTAGGCTCTGGCCACAACCACTGCATCATAACACACCCATAGAATCAAACATTTTAACTAGGCTATATGGCCATTTTTTATATCTGCAGACAGCCGCAGTGACCGCAGACATGACAAACACATCAGGGGCGCCTGCCACCTAAACAAATGCAGCATTTGACCCATCTCTTACTCCCCACCCTCCCCAAGCACTCTTACACACTAACTCACTCCCCAAAGTTGTATTTTCCCCCGTTCCTTGCTGCGCTGGCCACAGATGTCTGCGGATCCATGATGGCGGGCGCATCAAAACAATATGACGCACTTCATTCTTCATACCAGACAATCAGCGAACACGTCGTATGTCCCACGGACATGACACAAGCCGATTAGCCAATCGGTGTCCTGTCCATGGAGGGAAGATTTCCACCAAATTTACAAAAGCACGCTTTCGGGACCAAGCCGCTGCTCCTGCCGCAAATTTGGTGAAAATCCGTCCAGCGGTTTGGGCTGTAAGCGTGAGCAAAGTTTTTTCCCCATTCACTCTATGGGAAAAAATAAACTTTGGGACCCCCCCTATAACTTTGCCCCCCCCGACCAAACCTCACCAAACTTTGCAAAAAATTTCAGAGTGGGCCATATACTTTTTTTGCAAAGTTTGGTGTGTTCACAGGAGCGAAGTTATAAGCCACCCAAAAAGTGCTCTTCCTATGGGATTAGCGCCATAACTACACGGCCACATATATATATGTCCGTTAGAAAGCACTCCCTCAGTCAATTAATGTTGCTTCAGGAAACCAGTTTCGAAAAAAGTTTTCAAAAAAGAATCTTTATTCGATAAAAGCGCGCAGCATATGGCTCGTAAAATCCACTAACATCATGGTTCTCCCAAAACATACGGCCTTCGCATAGAAGAGTTAACGTTTCGCGGTTTCCTCACCGCTTGATCACAACAGGTGATCCATGTTACCAAATAATTAAAATACCTCGTGAGGTACGGTTTTATAGAGAGAGAGAGAGAGAGAGAGAGAGAGAGAGAGAGGGAGAGAGAGAGAGAGAGAGAGAGAGAGAGAGAGAGAGGTACAAATTCATCCAGTGTGTGAGCAGCCCACCTACCTCCTTGCTTCTGATCATGCGCCCACAAAAGCAGTTGACTGGCTAATCTCCACCCCCTTTCTCAGTGGTGGCCTCCTCAGATTTTGATATTCCCATTATTAGAGACTTCCCTGCCTCTCAAGGCGGTACATGTAAATCAGTTAAAGCTAATGCAGGAGAACTTAAGTTACAGGAAAACAACTTCTCCATTCCCCGGCATTGGATCTTTCACAGATATTATATAGAACAGATAAACCAGCAGTTTGAAATGAGGAATGTCAGTGAGGTAGAACAGACTATCCAACACATAATTATTTATTTCTCTTTTTGTATGTTATCGGAAGAGATAGTTTAGGATTATCAGTCTGTTAGCTGTGTCTGCCTTTGCATCCACATCCAGGCAGTGGTTTTGGGCAAAAGTGTGCACCGTTCTCCACCTAGCAGTTTGACGAATCGTCTTAATCAGTATTCCAGCATGAACAGTAGTAGCTGCCTTGCCTCTTATTGTGTGAGCTTTAACTGTGCCAGAAATTGGTTTTCCTACTCCACTGTTGCAGGGCTTTGTACACACCATTTACCATCTAGTGACCTCTTTCTTCAAGAGTTCCAGGCCGTTCTTGACCTGGCCAAACTGAATCAACAGCGATCTGATCTACTAAAATATTCAGTCCTGTTCATGTAATATAGTAATGCGCATATAATATCCAGGGTATGTACTACACATTCTGCGGGGCAAAGAACGTAGTAAGGGTCATTGGGCCTCATTAGGAGTTTGGCGGTAGCCGTGCCTGTATGGCAGGCACGGCTAACGGCAAACTCGCTACCGGCACCGCCACCCACGAATGGGCAACTACCGGCCCATTACGAGTTGAATGGGCTTGTGGGGAGCATGGATGCACTGGCACCGTTGATAACGGTGCCAGGGCAATTACGTGTTATGCTCGCGGGTGGCGCACATCCCACCAGGTCAGACCTGGCAGGCAGTCAGGCACCCGTGAGCAAAATTCGTAATTAGGTGATACGGTGTGAATGATGCCGGTGCCTTACCACCAGAGTTCTAATGAGGCCCATTGTGTAGTTCATTGGAAAATCTGTGACCACCCTGGCTAGAAACCCAAGGTGTGTCCTAAGCATTACCTTATCTCGATGGGAGATTGTATACGCCTCTTTATGTTTAAACACTTAGATGCTCCTGACCCACTGACCAAGATTATGACCTCTAGGAATGCTGCTTTCCAAGACAAAAAACGTATATATAAAGTGAAAGCATAGGTACAAATGGGTGTTTCATCGCTACGCCAAAACAATTTTGCACAGCCAAGGAGAGTCATAGGTCATAAAAGGAAATGGGGCAAGTCATCTCTGCCGCGCGCATTTACATTTTTTGGGTCAGACTCACCCTTCCATTTGTTAGTAATAGCAGCTAATGATAGAATATTGGCTTGAGCAAGGGCAAAAAAGACGTCTCGTCTGCGGTTTGGAAAGTGTCAACAGGTACGGTTGCCCCTCCTCCCCTACCACAGATACTTCAGTCCAGGGTATATTTGCCAGACCAACCTACTCCATCAGCCTCCCTTGTCTTTGCCCTTGGGCTTCTTTAACTTTGTGCAGTAGCGCCCTGTAGCTGTCAGTTACGTAGAATCTTGGTCCAATAGATACCTGAAACCCCATTCAATCACGTCCTTTGAAAGGTTCTTCCTTTATGGAGAGATAGAGGGTTATGAAAAGTGTTTTCGCCATGCCAGAGAGTGCATATGGCAGGGCTACCCATCACCCTTTTCTCTTGCTTCTGGAAGTTAACGTCCGCATGGATGGCAGCCGATGGGAAGCTTTTCGGTATGTAGAGAAGATTCTTCCAAAAGAGTGATTTGCATGTGCCTATTGGGGTGGTTGATTTGTCAAGCCCCCATAGCTCAGCTCCATTGGCAACTGTTCCTACAAACTTTGCACAATAAACCTTCTCAATTTCAACAGAAAAGTTGTCCCTGTATTTGCGAACCAGCTAATTAATAGCTCTGTCGAGAGGCCAACTATATGTGAGCTTTCCAACAAAGGCTTGAGGTGAATAAAACACCTTATTAGGAAAAGCTATCCCCTACATTTAGTGGTTCCCCCTCCAGCATGAAACTGGGTTCAGAGTGGCCCGGGTTTGTATTTCTGAAAATCATCACTTTTGATTTGTCTTCATTCAGAATTAGATGGTTACCGGAACAATAGGAAGAGACTGTCTGAAGTTGAGCTCTGCTGGCATTGGGTGTCCTAGCAAGTAGGACCAAGTCATCGGCATATAGGAGCGAGGCCTGACTAGGCTGAAACACAAGTGTCTGGGGTTGCTCTTGGCATACTTGTTCAAAGGAGAATTGCCTAGCATTTCAGTGTTGGACTGCAAAAGTGGGAGGGACAAAGATTGATATGCAAATGGATATTCCTCCTTTGTGAAAGGTGCAGTGAGTTAAAACATGTGGCTGTGGATTCTGAGTGGGTACATTCCCACGGAACAGGTTGTCATGCTGTGTTCCTTCTCGCACAGGGGCGCCCTGACCTCCTTTTTAAAAATATATACCATTTCATACACTCTAAAATAAGATTACATGCATGACGCTCAGCCTCTCCGTTTGGATATTTGACGTGTCTGGGGTTTCCTCTGTGGTAATGGTCTGTACTTCCATCAGTGTGCTCTGTGTAATGATAGACATGGCAATCAACGCATTTACCATGTACAGAACTGCGAGACTTGTCCTTGGCCTCAAGCCCAGGGACCGTATCTCTCCAGGACTGAAATCTCTTCACTGGCTCCCAGTGGCTGCGAGGATTAAGTTCAAAACCCTCTGCATTGTCCACAAGGCCTTCTGGGGCCTGGGACCTAAATACCTTCAACTCTCTCTTCCTAAATATCTTCCTTCACGAGCCCTTCGCACATCCGTCTCCAACTCCCTCATGGTCAGCCGCTTCTCGAAGCAACGAGCTGGGGGTAGATCTCTCTCCGCAGCAGGGGCCTCCCTCTGGAACAGCCTTCCTGTCTCCCTGAAACTTGAGGAGAACCATCTCCGGTTCCGGAAGCACCTCAAAACCTTCCTCTTCGCTTCTGCCTTCTCTCTCCCTCTCCCCTGCTAATCCTGCTTAACTCCCCACTGAATTCAGCACTAAACCTGCATCTGGGCCACTCTCAGCAACCTCGGTCCAGGGCCCAGCCACTCTCCACTTGCACTGCCTCCCTGGCTCCCCCTGCACTGTGGGACTGTCACTGTATCCCTACAGCCCCCTTCCCAGCACTTGCTCTGCACTTACCTCGCACTTGCCACCAGCTGGCCCTTTTTATTTATTATTTATTATTTATTATTTTTTTTACGCTACTTACCTTGTACTGCACTTCCCCCCCACCTCCTCCCCCTGCACTTCCTCCTTTTCCCCTTACCTCTGCACTTGCGCGATCTGAATGACACCAGGCCTAGTAGGATCGTTTGTCTGTCTTCCACTTGTTTCCCTCCCTCCCTGCCTCGTCGCGCCTTGAAACACTTGTGTATAGGCGCGTTACAAATACCATATCATATCATATATCATATCATATCATATCATACCAAAATAACCAATTTTCAGAGGATGCTATTAAAGTTTTTAGAAAGGCTCCCATTGCACTGAACTCTTTGTGTATCCCTAAAGTAGGGATATAGAAAGTAGTCTGCAATAAAACATTTCGAAACTATTGCACAATGTGAGGCAAAGTAAAATTGTGTAACAAAATATCGATACAAATATCCCCCAAAAACGACAAACCTTTCATCATGTTACCTTTTGAAACACTATTTCAGTAGATGGTGGGATCATTCAACATGTCTATACAAACCAATTGCGTATATATGAATATACATAAATATTTCAATGTCCATTACTCACCAGAGTCAACTTGTGCTGATATTCAGTTGGAACTGCATTTGGAAGTAAGTTGTGAAGGAGTCTGGGGTGATGTTTTTTAGTGTACTTTGATGGTTCGTACATATCTTCCGAGAAGTGCATTCTGCAGACGTGGAATAAATTGCCCATCACAACCTCCAAGACATCCTTGGCTCTGCATTCAATCTCGCACACTGGAAATACACAATTAACATTAACTCCTTTAGGAAAATATGCATCACTGCATCACAACTCCTTTAGGAAAATATGCATCATATTAGGGCAACCATAAACAATGCATCAAGGCATTGTTTGATTGTTCAGAAGATCTGTTAAAAAAATATAAATAACGATTACAATTAATAAAGTATCATGGAGAGTAAATCATCCATCACATAGCTGTGTTAGTAAACTTGTTTAGACTTTAAACCTGGTCTAACGGTCATGGTGATCAAATTTGTAAAAAATCATTGGTATATCACAAGAAGAAACGTATTACTGGTACATTGAACAACCTTTGAGCCAGTGATAGAAAACTTGCATTTAAAACATGGATTACGAAACATTACATTTGCAAACAATACACTATCATGTGATTTGCTAATTCCAGAGATAAAATACATGGGGCCTCATTACGACCCTGGCGGAGTGGGTTTACGCCAGCGGTATTCGCGGCGGACCCTTCCGCCCTACTACGAGTTCCCGTAGCGCCATGGAGCGGTTTCCGCCTGGTTTTTCCGGGCGGAGAAATCCATGGCGCTACGGGACCTTGTTGTTAATTACGCCACCGTATTTTACGGTGGCGTAATTAACGCCTTCCCCACTCCCATTATACCCTATGGGGCAAAAATGGGAATGGGGAAGGGTAAAATGGGGAATGGGGATTTACCGCCCCGCCAAGGTCGGAATGGGGCGGTAAATCCGCCAACCCCCATGGCGGTATCGGCAGCTTTCCGCCGTGCTCCATGGTGCATATTGCACCACGATCTCCGCCAGGGTCGTAATGAGGGCCATAGAAAGGTTGATAATGGCAAAGTATTGGAGATAAATTAAAAAGAGAATATGGTGTACACTGAGTAAAACGCACTATTAAAACTACCAAGCTGAAAACAAGGACACTCAAGAAACCAAGAGTTGACTAACTGTAACTTGGAAAATCAGAGGAGCTGATTCAGCAACCAAGGTAAAAAATGGATAGAGGATGATATCCGTTGTAGATTACACAAATGTTTTCTTGCTAACGTTCAAGGTATTTATATACACTTACAAAAATGGGTGTGCATGGGAATGTTGGACATGTTCGTTACCACCCACCTAGCCGATATGTGAATGTTTGACGTGTACATTCACAACCAGTCCAGCCCCCTTGCAAGTGCACGGTAATAGATGCGATGTGCCATTGATACCGGAAGGGGGATGATGTGGATGAGGGGAGCATAATGGGCCCGGAATATAGTTAAAGGACACATACATTATGTTGATTGCAGGAACAGGGTCTTCAAAGGGGAGTATAGAGATGCCACGTCTGGGTGGCCCTGTGGACAATGGCCCCCATGTGAAAGAAGCCTTTGAGGTTTACATTGTAATCGGCACCTTGTTCATTCACAACCAGCCCACCCCCCTTACGAGCACATGGCCACAGGTCCAAAGTGCCATTGATACTGGAGGGGGATGGATGTGGATGAGGTGAGCGTAATAGGGCCAGAACATAGCCAAAGGACACATACATATTTTGATTGCAGGGACGGGCTCTTCAATGGGGAGACTGGAGATTCTGGGTATGGGATGGCCATGTGGCCAATGGTCCCTATGCGAAAGAAGCCTTTGAGGTGTATATTGTATTTGGCACCTTTTTTGTTTCCAGCCATCCAGCCCCCTTGCGAGCTCACGGTCACAGGTGCAAAGTGCAATTGATACCAGAGGGGGATGGATGTGGAAGAGGGGAGCATAATAGGCCCTTAAACATAGTCAAAAGATGCATACATTTGTTCATTGGATGACAGGGTCTTCAAAGAAGAGAATGGAAATGCCGGGTCTGGGGTGGCAATGTGATCAATGGTCACTGTGTGAAGGAATCCTTTGAGGTGTAAACGGTATTTGGCACCTTCTTAGTTTACAACCAGCCCAGCCCCCTTGCGAGCGCATGGCCACTGCTGCTAAGTGCACGCAAGAGGATGGAAGTGGATGAGGTGAGCGCAATATGTCATTAAACCTGTTGAAGTGCACCAATCTTTCATGATCCTCTTGGAATAGCATATATTTATAAATATTAGATGTTTGGACTTTCAAATAATGTCTAACTACTATCTATATTACCTCATTTGTTTTTAAATGTAGTTTGGTAACATAGACAGTATTCACAAACTACAAATTGTACTGCTTTGGGTGAGGTACTGTCTGTTTAAATCCATTGTATTGTCCAGAGACACTGCAGAATTTCTCACAAATGGCTCAAACCATGCAGGCTGGCATCACTCGTCGAACGCATAATTCAAGTCTTCCAGGACTCTACCATGTAAACACTCGATAGGCCACATACCTGTGTAAGAGATACAGAAATAATTTGCTTGAATGAATATAATAGTTGCATTTATTTTGTTTGCACTGTCTTCTATGATATAAGGCATTGTTATGCTTAAGAAATGAACTTTCGAGTACTTTTGTTTTCAAGTAGGAATGAATTAGACATGTGAATGCCCATTCCAGCAAAAACAGTTTGGAACATAGAGAAATATTATTTTTAACTTCAAAGTGAAAGAAACCAAATTGTTTGGCCGTTAAATGTAATGTTGAATATTTTGGCTTGATATAGGAACAATACATTTTTTCAAATTACAGAAAAAATCTTTCGTCAGTGATCCATCGAAGTTATAATGATGTAGGACACGAACATAAAATGTTAGCCGTCTCAGTTGTCAAACATAGAATGTAGAGTAAACTTACTCATTACTTGGATTACGAGGGCGAACTCTAGCTCAAAGTTCATGTACAAGGACCATCATCATTTGCAACCCGGATCTTGTAAGGCAGGCTGCCCTGGAGTCATGCAGCTCGGTAACGCATAGCAGTGGTGTGTCTTGTTCGGCTATGAAGGCCAAGTAGCCAGAGCTTTCTCTGCATCAGCAGTTCTCCACCACAGTTGTCATAACCTCACAACGATGGCAGGTACAGCAGGTGGAGATGTCTTCTGCGCCTGGAATCAGGCTCCGGTGATTGACCGTCATGGCTTCGATCTGATTCCCCACCATTTCTGCTTCTTTCTCTTTCACCCATTTCCTCTTATGAATATTTGGGCTCGTACAGGTAGGGCCACATTTTTGCCATAGATCCTGAATATTGCAGAAGTATAAAATCAACAGTGAGAAAAAGAAAAATGTAACAAAATTAGGTATTACTTTAAAATGTAATGTATAATAAAAACAAAAGAAAAAACAGCTTGTTACCAAAACCCATAGTGCAAAGACAAGAATAAACGGTACAAACTTTTGAAATTTCCCATTGACACATGTAAAAAAAAGACATTTGTACATAATATAAGAAATGTTTAAATAAAAATGGACTTCTGAGTTAATTCATTTTAGGTAATGTAAGTACCTGTTCTCAGTACGTCATACTTTGTGGATAGCTGAACAGAGCAAAAATAAGTCAGGGAGACGCGGAATGAAATAGACTGACACACAGGAAAACAACAACTCCAATATTGTCTGATCAGAAAGGGTTTGTTTATACTTGTCGAGGAAAGAGGGGCCTTGACCTTTCCACAGAGGGTCAATAGATTACACACAAAGGACAGTGACATGAGACTTGCATTGGCTTGGTGAAAAGGAGGGTAAGCGCCTAGTGATGTCAGCTTGAGGGGAGGGTGATCAGAATTACTGCCACAAGGACACTTGTACTTAGGGCGATAGATCAACGGCTAAGTTTAGCACAAGATGACGGTACATGACCCATCAGTTTCACATGTTTAAATGTGAGAAAAATGAAGGTAAGATGCAATGGATTTTTTTTTTTACGATCGATCTTTGTATGCTTACTAATACATGCCCAATCGATTGGGCCAATAACATTTCTGTGCGAACTTCCCCTTTAAGAACGCCATTACACTGCATACACTCACAATCAATCCCTTAGCTTCTTCTACAACTTGTGCCTGGAAAAAGATGGTCTTTGTCACGTCTAAGACACCTCAGAGGCACTGGTGTTCAGTTCACTGCTGGTAACCCCAACACAGTATTTGTGTGATGATCCCATGCACTCTTCATGATACTGTTGCATTACCAGCAGACTAAGGAAGACCGTTTTTGGTTGCAACCATGATGCTCCCAAGCTGTTTCTATGGCACAAACCAGTGAAATGCTCTTGTGGTTTACACATTGCAATGTTGCCATGTTCGATGTGCTTTATGACTGAGCAGCCATGTCAAAAGTAGCACAGGCACTCTTATTGCTACTTTTTTCAAGTGAGCCACACATATGCCTCATTCATACTCAGCACCTGAGTTACAACTTAAATGAGAAAAAAGTCTTTCAGAGAACATGGCCTTCCAGAGATACAAGCGGAACGTGGCAGAGAAAAGAACTGAGAGGGCTACAATGGTGCTGAACATTAAGGGAACCAACTCAAAAGTGATGCTGAAAAATGAAATGGGGTCAAACTCAACTCCTTTTTATCTTTCAAAAACAAAAAAATAAGATAGTTACTATTGAAATACAAAACATATAAGTTTTAGGGGGAGCACTTGGTCAAAACATCAATTTCTAGATCTCCCACTTCCAATTCTGATCCACAAAAAACTTAAAGTAAATCTTTCCACCTAAGGACAGCCTTGGAATCTGTCCATCTATGGCCAGCCTTGGGATCTGTCCAACAAAGGCCAGCCTTGTGATCTGTCCACCTAAGAACAGCCTTGGAATCTGTCCTCCCATGGCCAGCATTGTGATCTGTCCTCCTAAGAAAAGCCTTAGGATCTGTTCACCCAAGGCCAGACTTGTGATCTGTCCACCTAAGAACAGCCTTGGGATGTGTCCATTTAAGGTCAGCCTTGGGATATGTCCACCAAAGGCCAGACTAGGATCTGTTACCCTAAGAACAGCCTTAGGATCTATTCACCTAAGGACAGCCTTATGATCTGTCCACCTACTGCCAGCCGTGTGATCTGTCCTCCTAAGAACAGCCTTGGGATCTGTTAATCTAAGGACAGCCTTGCGATTTGTCCACCTGAGACCAACCATGGGATCCGTCCACCTAAGGTCAGCCTTGTTATCTTTCCACGTAAGGACAGCCTTGTGATTTGTCCACATAAGGACAGCCTTGGGATCTGTCCACCTAAGGACAGCCCTGTGATCTGTCCACCTACGGCCAGCCTTGTGATCTGTCCTCTTAAAAACAGTCTTGGGATCTGTTCATCTAAGGACAGCCTTGTTATCTGTCCACGTAAGGCCAACCTTGGGATCTAACTTATCTGCTCTGTGACTCTTGCTTTTCCTTGTTCACAAAAATTTGCATGATTTTATGTTTTGATAGAGAATTTGTTTGGCTGCTTTTGTCCTACTCACCTGTAATGGCTCGATTTCAAAGCATATACTAACTTGCAATGGAACTTACATAAATGCTTCAAGGGCATTCATTGTTTCATTTTCTTAGAAATTAAGGTTGTTTTAATAAATACATATAGGGAGAAAAGCTCAGCATATCAAGGATGTAATTCATAGAATTCAGCGCACAAGTGGCGCACGCGGCTGACGCACAGTGTGCGTGTGCGAATTTCTGCGCCAGCCGTGTGCGCTAAAATCCATTTCCACGCACAGCGTATTCATGGATTTTAGCTTCCAAAACCAGCCATGGCGCAGAGTGGCGCAGTGACCCTGCCGCAGCGCCAGTTACGCTCCCAACCCCTCCCCGTGCACCATGCACAACGCACAAATCCCGTACATGGCGCACAGGCCCCCAACCACGAAAACGCCTGTAAAACTCCCTGCACACCTCTCCGAATACATGTACCCCGCTGCACGGGGAGTGTCACACGCGATTGGAGCGGGGTACGTGTATAACAGTGATTCGCGGAAAGTTTCACAAGCGAAATGCCCTGTGCGAGTGGGGTACGTGTTTTCCCTGGGTGCGCGGGAAGTTTCACACGCAATTGGAGTGGGGAACGTGCATTTCGGGGGTGCGCAGGAAGTTTCACACGCGAAATGCCCTGTGCGAGTGGGGTACTTGTATTCCTGGGGTGCGCGGGAAGTTTTACACGAAATAGGCCCTGTGCGAGTGGGGTACGTGTATTCCTGGGGTGCACAGGAAGTTTCACATGCGATTGGAGAGGGGAACATGAATAACTGGGCTTCGCATGAAGTTTCACTTGCGATTTTGCTGTCAGAGCGGGGTACGTGAATTTCGGGGGTGCACAGGGAGTCCTACACGTGAATTGGCAGTGTGGATCCTCCCAAGTGTTCCCTCTACACCCTCCACGGCCCCTGCAGGCAGCCCACACCACAGTGGACTACCCTGCACCCCTGGTCATGTCCCGCAGGCAGCCCATCCACCATGGGCATGCCCCCCAGCCACGCCACATGTCACCTTGCACTAGGGATCACCAACTCATGTCCCCCAGCAACCCCACCCCCCAGCAGTCAGGGGCACCTGCCAGCAGGCTCCCACTCATGTCCCCCAGCACCCCTACCCCCCAGCAGTCAGGGGCACCTGCCAGCAGGCCCCCACTCATGTCCCACACATGCCCCCCAGCACTCGACCCCCCAGCAGTCAGGGGCACCTGCCAGCAGGCCCCCACTCATGTCCCCCAGCACCCCAACCCCCAGCTGTCAGGGGCACCTGCAGGCCCCCACTCATGTCCCACACATGTCCCCCAGCACCCCCACCCCCCAGCAGTGACGGGCACCTGCCAGCAGGCCCCCACACATATCCCCCTGCACCCCCACCCCCCAGCAGTCAGGGGCACCTGCCAGCAGGCCCCCACACATATCCCCCAGCACCCCCACCCCCCAGCAGTCAGGGGCACCTGCCAGCAGGCCCCCACACATGTCCCCCAGCACCCCCACCCCACAGCAGTTAGGGGCACCTGCCAGCAGGCCCCAACACATGTCCCCCTGCACCCCCGCCCCCCAGCAGTCAGGGGCACCTGCCAGCAGGCCCCCACTCATGTCGCCCTGCACCCCCACCCCCCAGCAGCCAGGGGCACCTGCCAGCAGACCCCCACTCATGTCCCACACATGTCCCCCAGCACCCCCACCCCCCAGCAGTCAGGGACACCTGCCAGCAGGTCCCCACTCATGTCCCCCTGCACCCTCAGCCCCCAGCAGTCAGGGGTACCTGCCAGCAGGCCCCCACTCATGTCCCACACATGTCCCCCAGCACCCCCACCCCCCAGCAGTCAGGGGCACCTGCCAGCAGGCCCCCACACATGTCCCCCAGCACCCCCACCCCCCAGCAGTCAGGGGCACCTGCCAGCAGGCCCCCACACATGTCCCCCAGCACCCCCACCCCCCAGCAGTCAGAGGCACCTGCCAGCAGGCCCCCACACATGTCCCCCAGCACCGCCACCCCCCAGCAGTCATGGGCACCTGCCAGCAGTCCCCCACATATTTCCCCCTGCACCCCCACCCCCCAGCAGTCAGGGGCACCTGCCAGCAGGCCCCCACTCATGTCCCCCTGCACCCCCAGCAGTCAGGGGCACCTGCCAGCAGGCCCCCACTCATGTCCCACACATGTCCCCCAGCACCCCCACCCCCCAGCAGTCAGGGACACCTGCCAGCAGGTCCCCACTCATGTCCCCCTGCACCCTCAGCCCCCAGCAGTCAGGGGTACCTGCCAGCAGGCCCCCACTCATGTCCCACACATGTCCCCCAGCACCCCCACCCCCCAGCAGTCAGGGGCACCTGCCAGCAGGCCCCCACACATGTCCCCCAGCACCCCCACCCCCCAGCAGTCAGGGGCACCTGCCAGCAGGCCCCCACACATGTCCCCCAGCACCCCCACCCCCCAGCAGTCAGAGGCACCTGCCTGCAGGCCCCCACACATGTCCCCCAGCACCGCCACCCCCCAGCAGTCATGGGCACCTGCCAGCAGTCCCCCACATATTTCCCCCTGCACCCCCACCCCCCAGCAGTCAGGGGCACCTGCCAGCAGGCCCCCACTCATGTCCCCCTGCACCCCCAGCAGTCAGGGGCACCTGCCAGCAGGCCCCCACTCATGTCCCACTCATGTCCCCCTGCACCCCCAGCAGTCAGGGGCACCTGCCAGCAGGAACCCCACTCATGTCCCGCTGCACCTCCACCCCCCAGCAGTCAGGGGCACCTGCCAGCAGGCCCCCACTCATGTCCCACACATGTCCCCCAGCACCCCCACGCCCCAGCAGTGAGGGGCACCTGCCAGCAGGCCACCACTCATGTCCCCCAGCACCCCCACCCCCCAGCAGTCAGGGGCACCTGCCAGCAGGCCCCCACACACGTCCCTCAGCACCCCCACCCCCCAGCAGTCAGGGGCACCTGCCAGCAGGCCCCCATACATGTCCCCCAGCACCCACATCATGAGGATCCTTAATCATGGGCCTCATGGCAACCCACATCACACCCCACGCCACCCCTGCCCAAAGACCCAAACAAGTATTGCATCCACCCACAGAGAAATGGCCATTAGATGATACAACCCGAATGGCAAGCATGTACATTAATACATGTCCGTCACACACACACAATGGGTGCAAGTGAATGTGAAAACCCATATCATGACATGCATGAAACCATTGAGAGAATAGCACACATTGAAGTATGAAAGAAAAATGTATTGAACACAACATGAATGTAATGAAAAAAAAACTCAATAATGGGAATAAGAAATAAAATGCAGCATGTCCGGAAAAAAATAAAAAATATGAAATCAGAATCCAAAGAAATCCAAATGAAAATTAGTCCAAAGTCTCAGTCCAACAAAGCAAATCCAAGGGGAAAAAAGTATATGAAATCCATTGCGCCATGGTGAAATTAAAATAAAAATGAGAAACATCCACTGTTCAACTATATACAAATCACCAATCCAGGGTCCATGAGCCCAACAAATGAAATGAAACCTACAAAAAACACTACCTAATAAAGAACTATATACAAAAATGTGGTGCATTGTCCAAGCGGCCCAAAATAAACAAAAACAGAAAGGAAACCTGACACTATCTAACTATTTACAATGGCAGCAGACTAGTCCGACGGCTCACTTTTTGATGTCCCGGGCCATGGCATCATCAAACTCCCACTCAATGTCTTGGAGGCGGTCCTCTTCCATGGCCCCGAGGGTTCGCAGGGACGATGACATGTTCACCTCCTACTGCCTGCGAATTGCCTCGAGGCACTCGGACCGCCTCAGGGCCCTCCGCATGGAGTTGTCCGCCCTGACCATTGTATGCCGTGCCTCTTCCGCCCGCTGCCGCTTCACATATATGCCGTGGCCCAACCGCTGCCACACAGAAGACACTTGAAATCCGGGGTCCTCCTGCCCTATGGCCGATGCCTGCCCCTCGGATGTAGAAGGTCCCGAGCCATCATTGCTCCCACCATGTTGCTGCTGCTGTGCCTGTGCCTGCGCCCTGGCTCTTGCTGCTTGCATGTCCTCCTCCGGCTGGGGTGCAGTTGTCGTGGTGGCCGCCCCTGCTGGACGTCCGACTCCCGACTGTGGCACGGATGTGTCCTCCACCAGCCTGGCCGCTGGGTCAGGGGCAGCTCCACAGGGTACCCAGCTGATATATGGGTGGGAAGATGGCATGGAGGACGACTGGCGTGTAGGGGGTTCAGGTGAGGAGGGGGTCGCAAGAAGGTCCAGCACACGGAGCAATCCAGCACCGGCGACCCATCCCAGTAGGTCAACGTGGTCAAAGAGGCAAGCAAGATGACGTGCAGTCTCTCCATGAAAAGACTGCAGGTCACCTCGCATGCCCCGTTGACGCAACGCTATCCCAGCCAGGACAGGCTCAACACGGTCCTGGATAGCCACGTCCGCAGGGAGAGGAAGGCCAGTTGTTGTGCGCTGATCCCCTCCCTGAAAACGGGTCTGGACGTAGGCCTCCCTGCTGGTGCCAGATGATGCAGTGACAGGATTAGGGACAGGATTACACACAGGCACCTCCGCGGCTGCCTGTGCTGCCTCCTGTCCCTGCCCCTGCACTGCACCACTAGCACCAGTGGAATCCCAACCTCCAGACCCCATGTGTGTCCCTTCCGTGGCCTCCTCCTCCACCAAACCCCCCACCAACCTGGATGACTCCGTGCTATCTTCCTCTGTTGGACCCTGTGGGGTCTCAGCTGCCCCTTCTGCTGCCGCAGAGTCCACCTCCGACCTCTGCCTCTTGGACCTACCATCAGCAGCTGCGGCCTGGGATGTGGCACCAGACTCCTTAATCCCCGACGAGATGACAATCTGGGAGGGGAGCCGGGCCTTGCGTCTCCGGCTGGTGGTGCGGTCCCTGCCGCTGTGCTCCACAGCACCCTCTCCGCCCTCTTCATCAGTTGGCGCTGCAGACAGGGTGAGATAAAACACATCAGGGCAATGTACAATGGACTGATACACACATGACAGTTGCACATGAGTGGCAGTGTCAAACTTCAGACATGGCATCACACTCCACGACACACATGTAATTTCAACTCACACACATGAGCATTTCCACAGCAATATTGCACCAGGCAGCAACATCCATACACATACAACAGCATGAACAGCTGAAGGTGAGCCTGACAACTCATGAAACACAGGGAGTGCACTAGACATGCACACACGCCACCACACTCACATGCATGTCTACATCTCCTCCAACTGTCGCAGTGATGCGATCGCCATACATGTCACATCTGGAATTCAGCCTTCTACATATCAGTGTCACATGCATCCATGTTGCATCACAGTTGCACACTTGTCAAATACACACACATGCACATGTACACAGTGCAGATACATGCAGCAGGAACCACCATCCATGTGTGACACCCCAACCATGCCAACGTACATACACAGAAATTCAAACATGTGTGCTCCCACACCTGCATTTGCACAGCATGCTTACCAACACATACACCATCGATGTGTCTCACTCCTAAGAGGACTCACGTGTGGCAGCCTCACGCCCCTGTTCATACACATCTCTACATGGCCCTACGAAAACACATGTGCAACCTGCACACCACTGGCACACCACCACACGCACATCCTCCTATCAATATGCATGTACACTTACCGCTCGACTCCAGGACCTGGATGTGGAGCGCTGGGCATATGTGTTCCAGGACCCTCATCTGGTGGTCGGACAGGTGGCCCCGGCGCCCCTTGGCATCCGCTGCCTTCAAGAGGCGCCGGGCCTTGTTGAGGGTCCGGGACCTGAAGTCCTCACAGCGCTTCTTGACATGGTGTAAGTCGCGGACTGCCACCCCCTCCGCGTTGATGGCAGTCACGATGTCCATCCAGATCCTGGTCCGTCCTTCATTGTCGGCGCTCGAACTTCCAAAGAGGGCATCATACTGCCCAGGACTTTCTCCACCAGGACACCAACTTCCCTGGCACTGAAGCTGGTGGCCCTCTGCCTCTCTGGCTGGGTGTTGCCAGTGGTGCCAGATGGTGCTGTGCCCGACATGGCAACCCCAGAGGCAGGAGTGGGTGGGCAACTGGGTCCTGGGGCTGGGCTGTGGAGCGATGGTATCCCAGTCAGGAGTCTTCGGTACCAGCAGGGGTGGTCACAGCAACTGCACCCCTGGCTGGCGTGCAGGCAGCAAATAGCAGGGCACGTGGGCAGCAGGCAGTCAGGTAGCAGCAGATGGCAGGTGGGTGCGTGCTCGGGGCTCTGGGGGCAGTAATTCGGCCTTCTGGGCAGGAGCGTGGTCTTCCGTGTGTTGTTGCGTGGCCAGCTTGATACGGATTGATTTGGCACGTGAAAATCTTGCATGTCAGTGTGTAATTCGAGGAAAGGCCCTTCGCGCGTAAGCGCTTTAGCACACGTACGCGGTTTCATTGGACCAAAGGCCCTTAGCGCGTAAGCGCTTCTGTGACGTGATCCGCGTGGGCGTTTCCTTCGTGATGTGGGCATAGTGGTTCAGCGCGTGAAAAAACTGCACGTCCGCGTGTGGATGCATGTAATCTGAGAAAAGGGCCTACGCGCATAAGTGACGCATGCGGGCGTTTCCATCAACACGGGTGCATGTTCATCGTACACGTCCAAAAACTGCACGTCCGAGTGTCAGCTCTTGTAATTGGAGGAAGGGGCCTTAGCGTGTACACGCGTAAGTGACGCTGTACGTGTGGGCCGCTTTAAAAGGTACTTGTAGGACCCTGTTCCCTTGTACGTGCTTTTCGTGGAGAGCGAGTGGGTGAATTCTGTACTTCTTGTCGGTTCACACGCGATTACTTCACAGCGTTTCAAGTTCGCTGTTACCTCTGACAGCGTTCTTTATTTTTTTTGGGCCTGTTTCCTAAAACAGCGTTCACTTCTTCTTTTGTCCTGTCTCCTCAGACAGCGTACAGTTTTTCTTTTGGCGGGGGTGTTGCCTACGCGCACACGCGTGTTTTTTTCACATTCTTTTTCCAGGCAGACGGTGAGTCGCGCACGCATTTACCAACTTTGCTTGCCCCGTGTGTTGCGTACCCCTTCAGAGGTCATTATAGGCTGCGTGTAACACGCGTACGCTTGTTTTTGTGTTTCTGGGTGCCACAGCGTAGTGCGGGTTCATTTTTCCACGCACGTGGTCTACGAGGGGTTGCGTGCATGTTACTTTTTGTTTTTGTGGTGCCTGTGCGTTGCGTGACCCGTCATCTTCCCCCAGGGGTCACAGACAGCCTTGCTAGAGCACTAGGGTACGAATTCCATCTAGTACCCTACCCCTTTCACCCCCAATTGCCCAGGACAATTGTTTACTGCAACTCCCATGCGCACAACAACATCAGTGCCATGGTTGGGAGGCGACCAAACAGTAAGGGAGGCAAAGGTGGCCGACCTCCAAAAGGTGGGCGTGGTGGGCGCGGTAGGGGATGTGGCCAGGATTTGCAGGGTGCACCTAGGCCCCCATGTGTGGAGGACCAATCAGGGACACCCATGCCCCCCCCATGGTTGCGGGAAACGTGGCTGACACCATCCCAGCTCAGCCCTTGTTGGACCAGCCCATTGTGGCACCTGAGCCGGCAAAGGATGACTCCCAGGCTGACTTCCAGGTCAGCAAGTCTAAGCCACGTGTGCCGGTGCAAGTTGGTGTCACCAGGCCACGTGGATCTGGGGCAGCAATGTCATCTGCTGCCCCAAGTAGGCAGGGTGGGGAGGCTGCAGGGGCAGCTGCAGCTCTATCTACTTCAGCTCTGAGTCTCCCAGCCGGGACAGTGTCGGTCCTGGTACTATAAATCATAGGGCACCTGGCGGGGTCCCGATTTACCCAGGTGGGTATACATATTATAAACAAATAATCAGGATGAGGAGATCCAAAACAGAGACACAAAAGTGCTGTGTGTGTGTGTTTATTATGTACTCACACAGGAAGTAGTTAGTGGCTCAACAATTTACTTTACATTTCTTCCGATAAGCACAAAAGATGGTTGAATTCAAAGATTGTTGTGTGCACTTTTTGTTTACCACGCCTCAGACCATCCCCAGTCTCAGGCTCGTGTTTTTCCTGTACCAGTGGGTTCTTATACCCCCTAGATCTGTAAGGAAACATGTATCCCAATGTAGTTTTGACCTCCACATTCCAGAGGCCGACACCTATTTGTGCTACTACTGTATAACTAACTTTGTCCGTTCGTCGATTTCAACCATCTTTCGTGCTTATCGGAAGAAATGTAAAGTAAATTGTTGAGCCACTAACTACTTCCTGTGTGAGTACATAATAAACACACACACACAGCACTTTTGTGTCTCTGTTTTGGATCTCCTCATCCTGATTATTTGTTTATAGTGTCGGTCCTGGTCCATCAAACTGACGTTGCCCCTGCCAACATCACACTTCAGCCAATGCCTGCACCAAGACCTATGGTCATTGTGCCTTCGCACACTCCCAGTACCCAGTCCACCTGCGCTTCTGCCCCTACTGACCAGAGCAGCGCAAGCCACTCAGGTTCTGCTCCACCTTTGAAGAAGAGGAAGAAGGGTGCTCTGGCACTACAGGCTGAGACCCCAGACATGGCTACACAGTCCGGCACGTCAAGGAAGCCTAGCTTTAATGACCCCGAACTTGATGCACTTGTGAGCTATGTGTCGGCACATAGCCGCGAAATGTTGGTGACTGCAGGGTGCAAGACCACACCTGGTCAACGTAGGGCACACTGGCAGACCATCGCGGACCGCATAAGTGCTCTTGGATTTGTGAGGCGCACAGCTGATGATTGCTACAAGCGGTGGAATGACCTGAAACGCAGAGCAAAGAACAAGCTGGCCTCAAATCATGCCGCTACTCTGGTGACTGGCGGTGGGTCTCCACAAGAGGACAACAAACTCACTGAACATGAGTCTGTTGCTGGGACCTCCGTCACAGAGGAACAGATCCAAGGTGTGGGAGATGTACCTGATTACGACGCATTGTCCGGTGAGTGCCCATGCGTGTGTGAGAAATCCATGTGTATGTTGTTTGGGTGACAGGTTCTGATTGAGTGCCTGGTGAGGGTGTGTACTCCTGAGTGTTATGGGTAACCCGTTTGCTTCCTCCCATACATTCACGTGCCTTTGATTTGGGTATGACTGCATCCCTTCTGCCCACAGTTGCCAATTAGGGCCACATTAGTGCACTTTACCTTCAACTGTCATCTTGCAACTTCATTGTTCAGATTTTGTAAGTGTTCATTCAGGCTGATTGTTTCCACTCTCCCATTTTTAAGAGACATTTTTCTGCCCTATTGCAACATATGTGATATGCTTCGGTCATTGTTTACAGCCCACACTGGGCCACTATTTTTACCTGGTTATGTTAATGATTACAACATGCAGGCCGATGGAGTATTGGGATGCAGAAATTTTTTATTAGGGCCTGTTTGCATGTGGAACATGACAGATGTTTCCTGTAATGTTAAAGTGACCAACCATTGATCAGCCCACAATGACTGTATTTTTGGACACTGGATGTGTTTCAGTGTGTGGCACATGCATATTTAGCAACACTATTCAGCATTAATCTTCGCATCATGTCGATGTGACATGGATGTATGACAGTACTCATTCACTGACATATTGCTGTAGTTTTGTAATTTAACGTGGCTATGCTACATGACATCTGTGGGGTGGCATGTGTCATGTATGTGTATTGGACATGCCACTCCCAGCCTGATGTGTGATGCCATTGCTACCCAACATGCTGCAAATGTGTTGCTTTTCCATCTTGCTCTCCCCAGTGTCTGCCTTTTGTACTCCACTTCCAACTCTTTGACAGTGCATGCATGGCAGGGTTATAGTCATGTGGGACATGTGTAAATCATGTACTGGATCTCTGGCTTGTCACGGCCTATGTGTGTGCTATGGTGCTCATGCCTTTTTCCATTTGTTGTCTTTCATGTTTTTGCAGGTGATGACGCACTTGATGCTGTTGAGGTTAGCCACCAGCTGCGTACGGGCTGCTTCACCATGTGCCCTTTCCCCTCCCATGCGCAGCGGGCGTGCATGTGGTTGGGGTTGTGGGGGCACCACCATGTCCACTGGCAGTCCCCGGCGTGTTGCAACGTTGTGCAGGACACATGCTGCCACTATGATCCTGCACACTACTGGGGGAGCGTATAACAGCTGCCCACCAGAACGGTCAAGGGAGCAAAAGCGAGACTTGAGCACTCTGAATGTGCACTCCACTATGCCGCGGGTTGCAATATGGGCTGTGTTGTATCTTACCTCGAGTGGCCTGGTGGGGTTCCGAATTGGCGTCATCATGTGGGTGCTCAGAGGGTGGGCACTGTCCCCTAGGGAGGTGGTGATGGGTATCATTAGTGGGGTTGTGACATTACTCAGGATCTGACATGCATGCATGTGCAGTGGCATTTATACTCACCAAGCAGCCATGTATCGCCATGCCGCCCAGCTTCTAGGTCCCGGTTTAGGGTTGACATTCTGTAAATGAAACTGTCGTGGGTGGACCCTGGATAGTTGGCATATACTGAGGTGATGATTCCCTTGGCATCACATACTACCTGCACGTTGATGGAATGCCAGTGCTTGCGGTTCCTATAGATGTGCTCAGATGCCCTGGGGGGACGTAGAGCCACATGGGTGCAGTCGATGGCACCTAGCACTTTGGGGAATCGTGCCACACCGTATAAATCCAGGGCCGCAGCATGCCTTTCTGCAGGTGTTCTGGGCTGATAGGCGTGCAGTGATGATGTTCAAGACCTGGTGTAGGCATCGTGACTGCGTGGCCTGTGACACCCCCCCCCCACTATAGCACTTGTCCGCTGAAATGATCCAGTGGCCAAGAAGTGCAGTACATTGAGGACCTTCTCCAGGGGGCTGAGTGCTTGGGAGCACAGGGTGGGTGATATGAGGTCATCCTCCCACTCACTCACCAGGTCGAGTTTTATGTGAGGTGGAAACCTGTACCTCCCATACACCTGGTCATCAGGCATCCCAAAAAGGCTGGTTCTGGGTGTAAAAATTCTGGGCCTGACTATCCTCCTCCTCCTCCTGCGGTATCCCACGACCAATGCTGCTAGGAACGGTATATTCATCTTGGCATCTGAGCTTGTTTGTTGTTTGCATGCACTTTTACGCTGCACGGGTCCACGTACGCCTGCTTCCTGCTGGCTTACGTGTTTCCGGATTAGCGTGTCTTTTTTGGCGCACGCATTAGCCCCGTTTGATTGCATGAATTCGTGTTGTAGACGCGCGTGTGGGCATTCCGTGCATTTGCCTCCTGTACTTCCCCCATGACGCCCACATTTTCACGCGTTGTTCCCCATTCCGCGTGTAACGCCCCCTGTTCCGCCTACTTTTGTTGTGTGCGCTGCGCTATGTGCGCTTTCACTGTGCGCTTAGCGCATGCTGTTTGGAGACGTGTGCGCCAGCGTGCGCCACGCAGAATATTAGCGCACATCCAGGGATTTACACGTGCACGGACTTCCATGAATCGCTGTGCGTGGGTTTCGCTGTGATTTTCGCACTTGTACTGCGATTCGCACGCTTTCGCATGCTTGCGCCGAAAATTTCAGCGCACATTAATTCCATGAATCGGCCTGCAAGTGTTGTAAGATCACATCTGACTGTAAATGTAAACATGACTTTAGCTTATTTTGCTTATTCCATCTGTATTTGAAAGTGACTGAGAAAAAAGCAGATACAAATGTTTGTTCTGTGGTCAGCAGTCAGCACCAAAATAATGTGTTTCCCGAACGTGGACAGAAGTCTGCATTGATCTGTCACTGATCAACTGTGCATGCAAAGTGCCCCAACCTAGTAGTAATTGGAATGGGTTATTTATAAGGTGCTTAATACCCAGACTAAACGCCGACCTGGGAATCGAACCTGTGTTACTCTGCAACGGCTTGCTTCCAAGGTGAGCGCATTTCTCCTGAGCTATCCTCCCAAGAGAACATAAAACTGGCATGTGGCCTAAAGCCTCCCAAATTTCTGCCCTTTCTGACTATTCGCAGAAAAGAAATGCAGTATCATGTTTTCCATCTGCACCATCAAAAGTTGCAAAATATGCTATCATTAGCCAGATTTTAATTGAGACTTACTTCTCTGTTTCTCGCATTATCTATTTTAGAGACACTTTTCAGATGGCATATATTCGATCATTCTTTATGAGTGGAGCAAAGCAAACAAATGTGCTTTGTGCTGCACCATCAACTACAAGACCCGGAGTGTAGATGAACATGTCAACCCAGCAGGCACCTTGACGGGGGGTGATGAAAATATGAACACCCAAGAAACACTTCTTCAAGAAAAAAAATTCCAGGATGTAGAAACACTTGAGGGGGTGGTTGAGGACTCGACCAGAGAGGGGGGGGGGAATGGAGAGGAGCAGCTGCATACCTCTGTAGGAAACCCTGCCCCCCTTCCTCCCATATGTTGGAGACATAAGCCATGCCGTGCTTGACACCAGCCGTTGTGTCAATACTGCAACGTGTGTTTGAAAGAACATACCCCTTGAGACAACCCTACCAAATCTATCCCCAAAGTGATGACAACCTAAGGGACGAACTCCCTGAAGGAATATGAGAAGGAGCAAAGAAAAGAAGCTAGTGACGTCACAAAAAATATGCACAACATCCTGAGATACTGACTGAAGAAGATGTAAAGATCCTAAAGAAACTAATGACGAAGTAAAGATCAAGTGAACTTTTAAAAACCAAGAAGATTACACGTAACCAAAGTGCTGCAGAAAATGAACCGTTCAATAAATGTATAGATGCTGAAATGCAAGGTATACTAAGTCATCATAGAAGCTGGCTATTCATAGTGAGTATAACGCAGGTGAACCCGCAATTATATAGAAGCTGGACATCGGTATCATGAATTTAGTAAGCCAGGACCCATGAAGCGGATAGGGAAAACTGTGTTGCAGCAAGAATAAGAAGAATCATGAAGCTACAAGATGAGACTGTCTGGCCTGGAGTAAAGACTGAAGCAGCCAAGGTTGGCATTCTATTCTGGAAATGAGAGAACGTGCGAAAGATGAATCATCCCTTGTTAAGTACAAAGAAAGAATACCAGGAGTTCCAAGTTTAATTCATTTAGAGCATTTAAAACCTGCAAAATTGACCAAATCGTGGTCTCCTGTCACGTGAGCCAAGGATGAAAATAGAGTTCGAACGTGGAGTCACAGAACACGAAAGTGAGTGCTTTCACTCCCATGTAGTCTAAAAGATGAGGATACGTTGCAAGGCCAGGTTCCAAGAAAATATTCATGGCAGAAGGAATGAGCGATGAGATATGCTGGGCTAGTTGAGTGGGGAGGTAGTGTCATGCACCATCTCCTTGCACCTGGGTCAGCGCTTACGTGCTAAGTGAACCGAATGTTCCAGTCCTGGCTCAAGCGTGCCAACCAATTGCATTAGTCCATACAACGAAGGACCTTATAGTTTGAAGACCAATGAGAAACTGTGTATCTAATGTTTCTGAAAATGACATGTTTTAGAGGTAGGCATATGTTGTCCACCTGATAGTGGACAGCCAATCACAATCTTAGTTCCTATAGAAAGTAGACTAGATGTTCCCCTTAGCCAATCCCGACCCTTGATAGGTTTTTCATTACTGCCACATAGTATGACATCACCTCTGATGTATTTTTAGTATAAAGTCTATGATTTATGCAAGGATTGCTCAGAGAGACTGAGCGTAAATCTGTTGATGTTCGTTGTAAACTCCCTGTTTTAGATAATTGTTAATAAAACACTACTTTGCCATCTTCCTGAGTTGGTTCGGTTATTTGGACTCTGAATTATTCTGTATGATCCCATCCATTACATACGTTCCTAAAGGGCCCTAAGCTCACTGTCATTGTTCCCGATTAAAGAGCAAATACTGAGAGAGGCACACAAGCAGTCACCAATCAACTAAGCAGAATCAAACCTGCTGATCCTCAAGGTCTGGCATAAACTACACTTGATAAAAGAACGGCAATCAGGGATATTGCAGCAGAGCTAAAGAAAGGGTAGATTTGATTTTGCTGGTTGTTTCACTGAGGAAAGCAGTTCACAATAATAGACATATTATACACAATATAAACACCTGAATAGGGAGACCTGGCTCTTCATCCCCCACATCCAAAACCAAAGGACAAGGGGGAAAAATACTCCTCTATGCAACCACAATCTGGAAAGTGGGTAACATCTACAACCATCAAGGAAAACATTAACATATGGTGTGCCTAATCAATGAACAAGAAACTGTTAACAGGCGAGTAGCTTCAGGTAAAAGAGGGATTCAGCATTAACAAAGGGATCTCCCGGACCCCTGGCACCGGCACCGCAGGCTAGCTAACTCTGGATTCCTAGCTAGGCGGTAGTGTAAGGAACTGTTAGGGTTTAGAGATGCAAGGTAACAAGACATTGTGAGGACGGCCCTTCTCGACAAAAATTTGTGATATCATTATTCATTACATTTCGTCTGAAACATTTGTGCTTTGTGTACGTAGGGAGGATTCCTCTAATGCCACATCTAGTGCCACATGCATAACAAAAGGTTTAAGTTGCATGTTGTTAAACGTTGGAAGTTTACTATGAGATAGATTTGCAAAAAAAATACTGGTTATGTTTCAGAACCTTTTAGTGCTGGGTAGGGATATCACGCACAGAACAATCACATGGTATGCAATGCAGGGGAGGGGTAGTTTGGCCTCATGGACAAAGACAATCCTCTGAAGTAAAGATTGTCGATATACTGTCACACAATATATAGAGATGCTAAGGGTACTCTCATGGAAAAGACAGGGTGCTAAAACTTTCAAGAGGGCTAAGGCTTGGGGACAGGCTTTGAGTGTGCACCAGACATCAAAAGCTTTCAAGACACAGACATACTGAAGCAAGACCAACTCAGACAAAGACACAAAGTTTTCCCTCATATCTGACATGCCTCAAACACTAAGAAGACAGCAACGGTCCGACTGGCATTTCACAAAGACCTACCTTTTGCCATTAAGGGCTCCCTATGCGACACAGGGGGATTTATAATGGTCAAAGGAGAATGCTAAGACATGAAAAGGAAAGTGACTTATTCTACTGATCACTGTACTCCTAGTACAATGTCCCCTGTCCTCCATACTTATGGGAGTTCCTTCGAAGCAGGGGCAGAATTGGAGCCATAGGAAGCCCAAGCACATTTCTCCTTTAATAATTTGGAGAGCGGGCCACTTGCGTGTAGCCTGACCAAGCCCTATTCTCTACTCCTGCATTCCTTCCCCTCAGTCCCTGAAAGGCTGAGAGGACCAGGGGACCTACCTAACTATTTTTAGGGGGATAGAGGGCAGGCATCTGGAGGAAAGGTGACATTGGATTGAAGTACAGTAGTCGCTACAGTGAATTACTTTCCCTTACTACTATGTCCTGTTCCCTCATCTACATACTTATGGGGGAGTTTAAAGCACTACTCTAACCCACGGAGGATGGGATTTTCACTGTTGCAAAGCTATTCCTTAGGGCTGCTTGTCTGAATCGGACCTCAGCCCTGGGGCTAGAGTCCAGAGCAAAGTGTTTTCCGACAGCTGCAGGGGAGGCCCATGTCGGTGCTTTGCTTATGACCTCAAAGAGCACATTACACTGGAAGGCTACTGCCATGAACCTTGCTCTCTTCAAGTGGGTATGCAGGCCTTGAGGAGGAATGTTGGTATGCATGAGAATTGTATGATACTTTCCATCTCACTATAGAGGCGTTAGGCGCTTGCTTGCTGGACTGTACCTCACCACAAACAGCCTGTCAGAGGAGCTGGGAGGCTTAGTCCACCCGAGATGAAACCTCAAGGGCTTTCAAACATCGAAACAATGGAGGATTCGATAGGCCTTTGTCTGTGGTTCTGGAAAAAATACAGTTAGAGTGATTTCCTGGTTTATATGGAACTCTGACACCACATCCAGTAAGAATGAAGAGTGAGTCTGAAGGTTATTTTATTTCTGTTAAAGGAGAGGTAAGGCTCCTTGAAAGATAAAGCCTATAGTTATCTGATATGACGGGCTGATGTAACTGCCACCAGGAAAGCGGTTTTCTATGTAGCCATGTGTAAATCAATTCATGGCATTGGCTTGAAGCGCTTGTGAGAGAGAGCTGTTAAGCCTATACTCAGATCCAAGTTTGCTATAAAGCGCTGTGTCGGGGGAAAAATATGGGCAAGTCCCCCAAAGTGCCCTTTGATTACTGGATTCGCAAAGGACACTAGCCTCTTGTTATTTTTGAGGTATGGCCCAATAGCCTGCAGATACCATCTGTACAATGAGACTTGAGTCTGCGAATGAACAACACTTGTAAAGAAGGAAAGGGTGTCAGCTATCGATGCCCATAAGGGATCTTTTGACTTTCTCAACATCAAATAGCAAACACAAAGCCATTTTTCCTTGTACTGGTATCAAGTAGAAGGTTTTCAGGATGCCACCATTACTTTAATATTATCAACCCGATAATCCCAAGTAACCATAAATCAATTTATCATTGACCAGAGCACCAAAATGAGCAATTTTCTGCAAGGATGTAGTACCTCCCCTCCATCCCCCACACCCCGTGTGTTGGTGAAAGAAGTCTGGAAGGAGAGGTGGTCCTCTTGCTGTGAGCAGTAGATCAGAGAACCAATGCCTCTGCAGCCAATGGGGGGATATTTGGAGAACTTTGCAGTCATTGGAGGCTCTGAACTTCTGCAAGACTCCTGGAATCAGAGGGAGAGGGGGAACATGCAGGCTAACAGGTTGTTCCATGAGATCGATAATGTATCTTCTCAAGACCCTTTCACTGCCCTCCCACAAGGCGTAGTGATGACATTAGTTGTTCAGTTCTGTTTCAAAAAGATCCACCAGGGGAAGACCCTTGGTGGAAAAGATCTCCAAAAGGAATCGACTTGCTCCCAGCCGTGGTTGGTGAAGGATCGCCTGCTTATCCCGTCCGCTTGAACAATTTGTGTTCCAGCTAGGTGGGCTGGTTCTTGCACTATTTTTGTTGCTCAGTGCCCACTTCCATTGGTGAACAGCCAGAGAATATAGTTTCCAACACATGCAAGGCTAGGAATGCCACCTTCAACCCCAAAACATTTATGTGTTCCAGAGAATCCTCCTCACTCCACATGTCGTGGATTTGGAGATTTATCAAAGCTGCTGCCACCCTGTTAAGGAAGAGTCTGTTGTGATGGTGGACTGGTCAGGAGGTCCCTGTAATGGTGTGCTTATCCAGAGGTTCCTGTGATCTGCCAACCAGAAAAGATCCTGCTGTTCCAAGGACGGAATTGAAACTACCTTGTTTAGGGGGTCAGAGACCTTACTCCAATTTGTTGCCAGATGCAACTGAGTGCAATACATCTACAACCTGGCCATGGACACAAGCAGAACACAGCTGCATTCTGGCCCAACAGGTGCAGAAACCCTCGTGCAGTCGTTTGAGAGTGAAACAGGAATACCAACGTCTTTCCTACAGAAACACGGATAAAGGACATCCTAGAGACAGTAAATCTGTTCCTGTCTCTAAGACATCCTTTATTCATGTTTCTGTAGGAAAGACTTTGCTTAGTTCCAAGTCTGATTTGAAACATATGAACACTAATCTCTGGGTTAGGACCAGGGTGGACTTCTTTATATTGACCAACAGACCCAGTAAATACATTAGATCGAGTATAAACTGTAGGTGGCAAGAGGCTTGAGTTGGAGACTCTGCACTGATTAGCCAGTCATCCAAGTAGGGATATAGATTAATTCCTTGTTGGTGCAGGAACAACACAAACAGTGCCATGAGCTTGATGAAAACTTGTAGGGGTCAACTGAAGCCGAAGGGTACAACTTTGTTGTGGCATATGGAAAACTACAGGTCACAGCTTTTGGGAGGCCACATGGAGACCAGCCAGTTGCATGGCTGAAGGAATGCTCGGATGAGTGCGGGAATAACCATCTTTAATTTTTCTTGGGGCAACACAATTTTTAATGGGGAGAAGTTTAGTACCATCCGGGGTGATGGACATGTTTGCTGTTTGCGTGGAGCACTCAGGGATCTGTCTTGCCTACTCCATAGGTTGTGGAAGCCTCTAAATCCTACAGATCATTTAGAGGAAAATGACTGCATTTGAAGACCTGAAGGCATTCACTTCATATGGGGTTTTGTTACAGCAACTAAAGACTTTGCCGCTTGTGGACTATTATTCTATTTGTTCAGCTCCTTGTCTGTATCAGGGTGGAAAAGCTCCACCATATCAAATGGCAGATCCAGGATTCGCTGCTGCACATCTGGTTGGGATTTGGTGTCTTTGAGCAGCACTTAATGCCTAAAGGAAGGACCAACGGCCATAACCCTGGCAGATTTGTCCAGGCAGTGATAGGGGGCCTCCATGAGATCCTGTGCTACTTGTTGAGCCTCTGCCAAGCCTGAGCCAAACCACACTTGGAATTCAAGGAGAAGGATGGGGGATGGAGGACGTTGTAGTCGTCCAGCTTTTTCCAAAACTTAAGATTGTCCGCTGTCATGACCGCTTCCACGTTGGACTCCCTAATATTAAGGGCAGAACTTTACTCCTACCTGCATTGTCCAGGAGATGATCAACACAGCTCAGGAGAGTATGAGAAGAGGTGGTAGTAGGAGATGCATGGTTTTTGCTGAAAATGAGTAGCAGCCGCCACTGTAATGAAGTGAGCTGGAGGTCGGCTCATCACACAGAGCTTCTCTAGCGGGGGGGTTCTTTATCTCAGGTCCACCCTTTTCGAAATTGGTTGCACAGAAGCTGTTTATTACCAGATTCGTTTGGCATCACACAGCACATCAGTTTGAAGGTGCATGCCCAACCTTTCTTTCACTTTTCTCAAGAGGACTGCTTCTGTAACACATCCTCTATGTCTTCTGAAAGACTGTCTTGGTCGGCCACTGGGTCATCATGCAGAGGACTGGTAGAAAGAGGTGTGGGGAGTATATTTTAGGAGTGGGGACAGGGAGGGCACATTGGGTTGAGAGCTGTGTCCCCACTGGAGCCAGTGGCAGTACTTCCGCCATCATTGCTGAGGTATAGTGGATTGATTCTGAGTTGTCACTGGTTGAGGAGTGTGATACAGCATTTCCTTAATGAGGGACTTAAAATATTGTCTCATGGATCGAGTGCATCAGGTCTTGAAATCTCTTGAAAAAACATGTCCTCCTTTGAGGGCTAATGATTGGATGATCCTCTAGTGGCCATCGGGGAGGAACAGAAAGGAAAGGGACTGAATATCCCCTCACACTCTGCGACCATTCCAGCATGGAGACAAAGGCAGGGGACCCAAAAGCACTGGGAAGCAGCAGTGGGAGAATTATGTCTGAGTTTCCAAGTGTGTGCCTCGAAGTAGCCAGAGGTGAAATTTGCCCAGCCATTGTGATCAAAGCATGTTCTGAATCACTAATTGGCGCTCTCACCAAAATGTCAATACCTCACTGATGGAAGGTCATGTGCCACAAGACCTTAAAAGTGCATGGTTAACTCCATTGTTAGAAAAGCCTAGACTAGACCCAAGGAACGCCAGCGAACTACAGACCAATTACAAACTCCCTGTTTCTGCTAAAGATCTTGAATAGGTTGGCTCATGAACAGATATTACATCATTTAACAAAGCACAAAGCAACAAATGGCAGCCAGGTTTCAGGCTGTGGTTTGGAACTGAATCTTCCCTTCTGGACTTAAATTCTAACATGATGCGATATATAAACAATGGTCAAACCATGCTGCTGGTGGTATTAGATCTGTCAGCCGCATTTAACATGGTCAAACACATATTATTGTTACAGAAACTGGATGAAGTGACACATTTCAGTAAGGATGCTGTAGCCTAGGTACCATCCTATTTTTAGGGAACAGTTCATTTAGAGTCTGTAGTGGCTCTGCAGAGACTAGCCCAGCCCTCTTGACCTATGGCATGCCACAGGGAGCTTGTCTGTCATCATCCTTGTACAATATTGTTACTGCCCCTTTGTTCCAGATAGTAGAAGGCAAGAAATGTTTTTCTAACTATGCTGACGATACTCAGCCTATCACCCCTTTAACAGGGGACTATCTGGAAGACACGTGAGCCATCACTGAGATGTATGATCCCATTCAGGATTGGATGAGGGAAAGCAGACTTGCACTAAACAACAATAACAGTGAATTGATGATCATAGGTTCTAGCCCCAGAATATTATAATTGGGCGGTGAATATCTCGTGTTTAAATAGCAGAGTGTAAAATTGCTACAAAAGAAAAGATCCAATCTCTGGGACTCTTTTTAGATCAAAATCGGAATATGAAAGATCAAGTGGCCAGATCCATTATAGGATTGAATATAGATTACTGTAGTAGCCTCCTGACAGCAGTCAGCAAAGGTGATATTGCAAGGCTCCAAGTCATCCAAAACAGTGCTATAAGAGCCATAATAGGGCTAAAATAACACGAGCATGTCGCAGTAGCACAGACAGTTCACTGACTGCCTATAGAGGCTACAATACACTTTTGTCTGCTAACAATAATATATAAGTGCCTGGCTCCAATCCGCATTACGTGGCAGAAAGGCTCATTAGGAAATCTACAGTTAAACATCTCAGATCGGATAATACTAACATGCTAGTGGTCCCGAGAGCAAAGTTATCCCAAGTCAATAAAAGTGTGTTTTTTTCACAGCAGCATCTAAACTTTGGAACTCCATTTGATCTCAGAATCATCAAATAACTAAGTACATCTAAGAAGAAATTGAAAACCTTTCTTTTTAAGTAAGCCTGACACCCTTTAGCTCTCTCCTGTTTCTGACCTTATGCTTTGTACTGTTTAGGCCTGTGTGTTTTATGTTGTTATGTTCTTCTTACATCTGAGAAGGTTCTACTCTTCTAGCGACCATATGCCTCTGGCCCACTTGGCTGCGAGGTACAACTTAAAGTAAAGGAAAGAGGTGATTGGCCAAAATCTTTCCCAGTGACAGTGACAGCTAACAGCTGTGGTTGGGTGAACAATGACCTGCCATTGGTGAGGTGTGGACTTGGGCACTGTCCAAGGCACAGTGCCCCCTGAGGTAAAACTGAGGAGCGGGGCCTACCACTATCACAGGCCTTCAAGGGCTCTTGAGTGTAGACCCGATAAGTGAAGCGTGATCAGGTGTGACCAGTGGCGAAAAACACTTCAGGGACAGGGCACTGGTACCTGCCTTGACATGAACCAATGTTCCTTAGGCTGAAAACAGGTACCAGAAGCTCGTGGATCCGTAGTGAAAACACTGGTTCAAGTGTCTTCAGGCACCTTGGGGTGCGCCCCGATACTGTGGTGGCTAACCGCATCGAACACTGAAGGATCTCTGCCTCCTTGCCAAACCCCAGGATGGGTGTCACCTGGACGGGGTGCCAAAGTAAAAAGAGCTTTACTTATCCTCTTTGACCTGACAACATTTCTGAGGTGATCCAGTGCCAATGACCGAAAGATGTCTTCCTACAGTGTCAGCTGACTGTTGACGGTCTTGCGTGTAAGTGTGTCACAGCATGCACAGGCGTCCCAGTGGTGTATCTGGACCAAGGGCTCTAAGCAAAGAGTGTAAAGGTCAGCTGCTGAGAACAACCTGTAACACCCAGTGCAAAAAACGTGAGGAAGCGAGGGGAAGAAGAGCAGATAATAAAATCAAAGTTAGCATGGGGAAGCAGTGAGTAAAAGAAAAAAGAAAAGAAGAGAGTTGCATGTGGCCCATCCGACGTGGAGCAGGGGTCTGGGAGAAGGAGCATAGAAGGCAGGGGAAAGGGTGTGGTCATGGTACAGGCACGTGGCTCGCTCCTGCTCTCCAACTTCTTAAAGAGGAAGCAGGCTTGGGCTTGCTATGGCTCTAGTCCCGTCCCTGCTTCGGGGAACCTCCTATAATTATACATGAAAGCAGACAATACATAGGAGTACAAATATTGCTGTGGCAAATGCTCCCAATGCAGGCCAGGACTCATTCTTAACTGAGGTTCAAGATAAAATTGGAAAATGCTCAGAGGGAGAAGTACTGCTCCTTGGCAACTTCAATCTAGCATGGTCATTGACCCTGGATAGGTTGTCTACCAATCCCACTCTCATCAAAGCAATGTCCAAGGGGCTAAACAATTAATTAAGCCATTAGGACAGATGGACATAAGGCGGAGGTGGACTTCTCATTCTACTCGAATGTTCTCCACTCCTACTTGATGATAGACGTTGTTCTCATAAGCAAGCCCTTTATTCATAGCACTATGGAGCCGCTGACCCCAGATTTGGTCCTTTAATTCAAAATTAATAAAATACCCACTGTTAAACGAAGAGCTGGCTAAGCATATCACATGGTTTCTCCAAGAAAATACTGCACTAGACACCTCTGAATCTGATAAGTGGGACACGCTGAAAGCGGTAATTTGAAGAGAGGTAATTTCCCTGTGGGAAAAGAAGAAGAAAACCCCCAGAAAGCCTGAATAATCACTTTTAGATGAAGTGAAATTACTAAGAAAGTTTACCAAAAAAAATCTCACATGAAAAGGCCTAGTCAGGTTGTGGGGGGAGAGGGGTCAGTTGTACTTGATCTACACCAATAACGCCGGATAAACCCCTTATAAAGCTTCAACAGAAATATTATGAACAGTCAAACAAAGTTAGTAACCTGATTGTTGTAATACCTAGATAAAAAAAAAAAACTTCCTTAGACATAGGGGAGCTGAGCTGACACTCCCGCTTCAAGGAATTTGCATCTCATGGCAGAGTAAGTTCGAGGCATTTAAGAATCTCTACAGAACACTAAACAAAGCCGAACTAAGGTCATGGAAGGAGCAATCTGATTACCTTTCTGATGCAGCCTTCCAAATCCAGACACAGACTGAAGCAAATGAACTAGAACCAGATATCAGAACTGTAGAGGGAAACAGCCATGAACGCATCAACATCTTACGAAGTCCAAGGGCCAAATGGCTTCCTGGTAACTTTCTTTAAATCCTGTTGCTCGCTTCTTGCCGATGTAATTGTAAAAATGTTAAACTCTTTCTTTCAAACAGGCTCTAGTTCGCTATCCATGAATGAATCCAAAATGATAGTCCAAACGAAAGCAGGGTAAGGACCTAATAGAATGTGTCTCATACCGATCAATCGCACTGATGATCCTAGATACAAATAGGTATACACAAATCTAAGCTATCTGCCTGGAGAAGTATATGCGGCTTATGGGAGATACAGATCAATCAGGGTGCACTAAGGAAAGGCAAACATTCAATAACACCCACCAACCTCTATACCTAATGAAAAAAACACAAAACAAAAAAATCACAGCAATTCACTCCACTTAGACTACTGCAACCAGTCCTATAGACAGTGGTCGAAGTGGGCGGTAGCGATTGGGATTGGTGCTCTACTTTAGAAAATATATATCTACTGTTCCCATACTTTTATTTGAAAAAGAAATGGTTTCGTTTTAAAATAAAAGTGTAGAAAGAAGTTGAAACATGCACTTCAGTGCACTGCGCTGAATATTCCCTTAAACAGCAGGTGTGTTTGTTTGGAAGCTTGGATTATGTGTGGGGAGGGGGGGCAGGCCAGCAGGGAACATAGTTGCACTACTTCTTTACGTATACTTCCACCACTGCCTATAGATAAGCATATGTTATATGGGGCTTACGTTGTTGTGTGTGTCATTGTTGGAAGGGTTCTGGAATGTGAGCATTCCAGAACGATTGAGTTACAGGGCTGCTGTCCCTGGATGGCCGTGGTCTCCGGGGGCTCTTCCAATAAAGCAGGAGTGTATCCTTTTTCCAGAAGTTCTGCGTATTCTATCGGTGCCATTTTCCACCTTGTTTTCTGTTCATGCCATTTCCCACTTTTGTTTTCCTGTTTTCCGCTCTCATCTTTTCTTTCATACTTTCTTCAGTTGTTTTGTTGTACAGGGGGAGATGTTATATGGGGCTTACGTTGTTGTGTGTCCAATTGTTGGAAACCAGAACGATTGAGTTACAGTAGACGGAGAACCATGGCGCTGTTAGCGCCATGGTTCATGCCGGTAAAATACCGGCACCGTTTTGGTGGAAAGGGGAATTACCGCCCCATTCCAAGGTTGGCGGAGCGGTAATTCCCCCTTCCACCATTGCCCTTCCCCATTCCCATTTTTGCCCCATAGGGCATAATGGGAATGGGGAAGGTGCTAATTACGGCATCGCAAATTGCAGTACCATAATTAGCTCTCTGGTCCCTTTGCGGGTTGGTTTTTAACGCCTGCAAAAAGCAGGCGTTAAATTCCCCAACCCGCAAAGGGACCTCGTAGTAAGGCTGTAAGGATTTACCGGTACCGGTAAAATACCGGTACCGGTAAACCCTTACCGCCTATCGTGTAATGAGGCCAACAGTGTTGCTGTCCCTGGATGGCCGTGGTCTCCGGGGGCCCTTCCAATAAACTAGGAGTAATTACAATTAAGGTGTGTTGCCCCTTATATGAAATATACGACAGCATACTATTTACCTTTCCTCCCTAAAAACACTGACCAAAAAATGAAAAAACTTCAGACACCAGCAGCTCCACGGGTATATACCAGAGAAGGAGGGAGGTCTGAGGTTATTACTGCTAGGTCTGAAGAACCTTAAAGTAAAAATCCATCTGTCAAGGGGTACGGAAGTATGGATTACAAACAGGTGTCTGTTTTAGGGTTCTAAGCAGGAGCGCGGTTTAATTAATGCTTGAAATCTCTACATTGGCTGCTCACTTAGAATAGAATGTCCTGTCAGGCCTTACACCTTTTCCACTTTGCCAGGTGGGCTGAAGGCCCAATATACCTGAGCAAACCATTGCCGAAATACAACCCAACAAGAAACCTTAGGCCATACTGAAAAATAAATACTCTGAATCAACCAACATTGGAAACAGCTTTGTGGAGGACGACGCCAGGCTCTGGCCCTGCATCAGGAAACAAGCCTGATTGGCTCTGCATCATTGAACAGCCCTGATTGGCCCTGCATTGTGGAGCAACCTAACACTGCCAGTCAAAGAGGAAGAAGAGCACTAGGAGAACTGTAGGCCAGAGGTCAGCATTCATTAGACATCAAGTTAACTGATGGCTACAGAACTTGGATGGTTATTTCTCTGGAGAAGTTAAGGCCTGCCACCCTCACGTTGTTTGGGCCCGGATAATATACAGTGGGACACACACACACACACACACACACACACACACACACACACACACACACACACACACACACACACACACACACACACACACACACACACACACACACACACACACACACACACACACACACAAACACTCTCTCTCTCTCTCTCTCTCTCCCTCTTTCTCTCTCTCTCTCTCTGCAAATAGGCACAAATACCTGGACTCGTAGTCTTGAAGGACACAAACACGTTTTGCGGAGTTTACAAAAGGCTGCAACAAGGCAATTATTATTAAACATTAGAGAGTCACTACTGAGGGGGGTGGTCCCCCCTAGAAGAGTGAACATGCTTCCACCTGCAGTCAACCTCAGAAGTGTGCCAGGGATTGTCACTGTGTTGGGGCACATACCTGTTTCTTTGTGGGCACCATGCTTCCTCCTGGCTGCACTTGTTCATTAAGATGATTCATCCTACTCAATGGGTCTATTACATGGCACAAGGTGACAGCCTATCTAGGTTCAGCATGTAAATGTAGGGAAAACCTGGATGGTGTCACAGTAAGAGCTGGCACAAACCGGAAACCTAGCTTGTTCGACCTCCCTGTTCCAGAACTCCTTGTGCATACGTGGTAGGTGGTTAAGTCAGAACTTACCTACAAGGGAGACGTTTGTGTCACCAGATGCCTTAATTGTTACCGCCACGGCTAAGCTCCCCAAATGTGTGGGGGATATCGGTCCTCCGCTCCGTGGTGGCCTAGTGGTGTTTCCAGTAATCTGTGCTTATACAATCACCAAACAAATAGTAGGGGGCTCCAATAGCCCTTAGTGCATCCAATTTCCGCCTGAACACCAAGCTACGGGTTCCTAACACCCACCCGATCGTCCTCCACTTGCAGCTTTGTGAATGCCTGATGGGAATTCTCCATGGAAGGTGGAATTCAACTAGTGCAAGCCTCAGTGTAGGCCAGACCCAATTCCTCACAGACTGGAAAGTGCTGCTACGCTCCTTCTCTTCTGTACAGCAGACCGCTGCTCCAGGACCGTCCTTGCTGTGCACATCACCAAACAGACATCGGAGGTACATGACGCCCCTATTCAATGCAGCCTGGCGTTGAATGCTGACTTCATGTAAAGGAGCCTCTTCTAAGTCCTAGGGCCCAGCAGGAGAGGTCCAGGTTCTAAGTGGTCTGGTGCACCATACTCCCAACCATCCAACCCCTGGCTAGAAGAGGCCAGTGCCAAGAGAGGTTTGCTCCTAATTTTTCCAAACCTTGGATGCCAAGCCCTGTCAGCTGTAAAACTGTGTGTAAAACCATTTCGACACCATCTACATACAGATAAGAGATGACCAGTGGGAGTTTGTATCATTTAAATATGGGAAAATCTGGCTGTCATTGCACTTCAGACCGCTCCAGCTGAAAGACTAAAAAAACAACGTTATAATGGCTTTGGTAAAGAACTACGGAGACCCCCGGGCCTATATGTAATATTACATGAACCATGCCAGTTATGGCGATCAGCCATATTTTAGCAGAAAACCCTTAATCTATGGTGTGTGGCTCAGCGGTATCTTTAGAAGTCTTTTCAGACACACAATGACTGTCCTACATCATGGCGTTGAATTGGTTAAACCGGACGCGAAAATGGCAGCCAACAATATCACAAAGACGTCATGGTGTAGGATCAACAAGGAATATTGAGGCTTAGTACCACCAAAGATTGGATCTGCCAGTCACAAAGTCAAAAGTTATGAATATAACTTTATTCTGTACAGATTCAAATATCAAAGCAGATAGCTTTCTGGCTCCCAACACCTCGCAGTGTATACCAGAAAACACTGTGAGGGGAGTGAGTACTGGGCATCACAAAACATGCAGTATTTTTACACAGTCCTGGTCACAGCCCAGCCCATCTCCAAACTAATAGGTTACAAATTTGGGTTTGTGCCGAGTTCACATAACAAATATACAATATTGGTTTGTACTTTTGACATGTTGTCCCATCCTTGAAGATTCAATGGTGTTGTTGGTTCTCCACCTTAGGTTGATCCAAGTTTCAAAAAACAAATTCAATAGCTTATGGCTAAGGTACATAGCTCTAGTTTTTCTACCATTCAGTTCTTATGTTTGAAAATGGCTGAGGCTATTGATGCAGACAACACTTTAAATTGAAGTTCACTTTGGCTCCAAGGTTCCTGAAACATACTGACAAACTTTGTTGTAGTCAGTTGTGTGGATCGTTAGCTTTTCAGACTAAGTCCTGTTTCAAGAAATGTACAAAGGATTCCTTCAAAAACACACAGCATTTGTTTACATGCATTGTATATCACTGTTTGAGGGAGGATGAGTTTTGTAGACAAAGATAACACTTTGAATGAGAGTTCATTCTGACTACAACGTCTGTTTGCACAGGGCAGGTCTGCTCGGCCAGCACTAGTGTTGACATAGGCTCAAAGGTCGTTTCTGCTCTGGCAGCTGAAAACATGGTTAATCATTACTGAACAAAGAGCAGAAGTTAGAATCAAGATGAAGGATATTTTCCAAAATGGCATTTGAAGTCAATTCTAATTAACTGCAGGTTTTAAAACAAATGCAAAATTAGGACAATATTCATAATCAGACGATATTTATGTGAATATGGTTTAACAAACCCTCCTTTTGGCCTAAGCCAAGAGCATAACTCAAACACTCCGATCATACGATGACCATGTGTCATAATCAGAACACTCTGAGTTGTTGGATTAAAACGCATCAATTGCCATTAACTGTTTAATAGTTATTTCCTGCATTACTAAGGCATTGGTTGCTTGTCAGGCATTTGTATCCTAGGTCCTAGTGTACCTACTGCTTGTGTACAAAATCCTCCTATCATGGAACATATGACAGGGAGGCATTGAACACAACAACAAGAGAACAGGAGAATACCAAGAATCACCATTAAGACTGCAACGATCGTCCAACCCCATGATCGTAATAAGTCCCAGAACCAAGTACTAAGATTCAAGTTTCCCTCTGGGACATGCACTTCAGTACTCAAGGTATGTACATTTTAAATTGCCTTGAATATGGTAGGGGAGGAGTCAGGTGCGAAAACACAACAAGCAGATCCCACCAATTTACATACTCCACCACGCTCAGCCAGGATGATGCCTAACACCATCCGGTTCTGTAGAGCCACTAATCTAATTGCTTTTTGTTCTAACATCATATTGTATAGTATATCAGTGGTCCAGTTGATGGTTTTCTCCAATACTCTTGCCAGTCTCCTAATATCCTCAGAGTTCATGATCTGTCCCGTAAATGGCACAAAGGATTGCACTACATCACCCATGACCTGTGAAGGAGTACCACCACTCTCTACCCGCCTTGGATGAGCTCTAGAGACCTCAGAGGTGCTAGCTACAAATACCCCTGGTAGCAAGATTCCCAAATAACAAGTACACTGCCAATCTCTAGGTAACCAAGGATAAGCTTCATTGCCACAGACAAAATAAACAGGATCATCTACATTCAAAGGTCTGTCCTCACTAGTTAGATTTGCAATGCTGATGCAACCCTCAAAAGTACAAATTGGCTGAGAACTGTCCCTTTGTATACAGAAGGAAACAGAGTTGGGGTTATGATTGATAGTGTAAGAAGGGGGCATGGCATCCCGGTTGCCTACGGGAGCCATCTTGAAAGAAATTAACGATTGGAAAGGTCTAGAAAGCTTATCGGAAGGCCTAATAGAAGCAACATTGAGATTGCTTCTATTTGCGAAAAGGGAACATCCCAGAGGCATCAGGACTCGTCTTTCAAATTCATTTAAGTTAGTCCCATCGAAGTTCCCAGAGATGCTATCATTCCAACAACCAAAGAATAGTGCCCTTAGAGAGGCATAGCATGCAGTAGTCAAAGGAAGAGGATGAATATACCCGCCCAGACCCTTTTCCCTGTGCTGTGGCAAATGCGAAACATATCCAGCAATTTGTTCTATTGAGAATTGCATGAGTCGCATTTATGATAAGTAAAAGAGTGCTATTGTGGTAACTCTGTCTGTGTTGGGAATCCTTAGAAGGTAGAGTGTGCAGATGCATGAAAGATGAAGACATAGTGGGAATACTTTCAGTTGGTAACAAAGTCTCAAGTGGACGCACCCCTTCAATGTACCAAACCCCAAGCGCTATCACAACTGTTAGACCAGTTAACATTATGACAAGAAAACAGTAAGTCCTCAAGGACCATGACTTTTGATGGTCAATGACTTTGTTAGCCACACCACCAATAGCTTGCTCTGTATGAGTCGAGTTAGAAAAGGGGATTGTTCCTCTAATTTCGTTTCAAAACGTTTCTGTGACAGACTCCTTAAGTTCATTCGTTGGTGATCTCCTGACCATGTTGTTTTTCTTGATAGACGATAGCTTTGCCAGTCCCGGCCACTTACCTATGTTTCAGTGAGAGAGTGGCAAGGGACTAGCCCAACAGTCGTTTCCTGTGGGCATAGCCGTTCTGTGCTTTAAGTCTAATGCCGTGGACGCAGATTGTACCTCAAGACTCCTGGTACTGTGTGATCTGCGAACAGTGTGTCGTTGATTCCTGATGGAAGTGGTGAAATAACAACAGAATCGTGCAAGGGTGCGGAAGAATCCGAAGAAGAGTTCAGAGACAAAGCAGCAGTCTCCCCAGGTCCCGTGGGCTCAGGAAGTGTCTCCAAAACACCCCTGATGTTGTTCAAGACTTATTGATCTTTGGGAACAGAGCAAGTAGGTTTCTTCTTATCTTCTTCGTCGTGTGGTAAAGGGAAAGGTATTTTCTTGATTTGTGTCGATCCAGTGTCTTTTCCCATCTACTCGTACAGCAGTCTGTGTGGCCAACGGGACCTGGAGTGGTCCTCCTCAGCGCGGTGCGAGACAGGATGCTCTTTCAAATGCTTTAGTTAGCACCCAGATGCCGGGTCGAAGTCAACGACCTGGCCCCTCGTATTTTACTGGGAGGGCTTCTCGCACCTGTTGATAAATCAAATACAAGTTTTGAGTAAACTATTCACAGTATGCAGAAAGGAGCACATGCTCTATATCTTTTAGTAACTCGGGCCCTGGTATCCAAAAATAGGCATAGAAGGGAGGCCTAAACTACCCTATGGTGTCGGTGTTCCTTTACCAATATTATGCAGAAAGGAGCACATGCTCTATATCTTTTAGTAACTTGGGCCCTGGTATCCAAAAATAGGCATAGAAGGGAGGCCTAAACTACCCTATGGTGTCGGTGTTCCTTTACCAATATTATGCTGTAGGCATACCATGCAAATTTGGACAAAACGCTCAGCAGTCTTTGGAATATTTATATTAACCCAGACAGGTTATAACAATTTACAAATCTTTTTGGCACACATATATAAATTGGACCATGAGCCATTGTCACCATAGCGGTAACATAAGCATTGGGCAGCATCCATTTATATTGTTCAGTGTCTACCCAACAACCCTCATCATCTAAACTTGCTGGACCCTCAGCCCACTGTTTGATTTCATCTGGGGTAGCGTCAGCCTGAATTTCTTTTTTGTAACCAATCCCTTCATCTATCACACAAGTGTTAGTGACCCCTTTTGTAGGGTCCAGTACATACATCTTAGAATGTAAATCGGTAGCAGTTTGTTTGGCTATTCTGTCAGCAAACGCGTTTCCTTTCCCCATATCATCTGTTACTTCCTGATGTGCGGTGTACTTCATGATTGCTAGTTGAGTTGGAAGCACAAGTGCTGAGAGTAGCCGAACTATCAAGGTACCATGTTAAAATATTGTTTCCCATGCAAGGTCAAGGAACCTCGCTCTGCCCATAGTCATGAACCACCCCAAAGGTATACCGGTTATCTGTAAATAAATTCACTGTAAGCTTTTCTGAAAGTTCACAGGCCTAAATCAGTGCAATCATCTCTGCGGCCTGCGCAGAGTTATGCAAAGTTCTCTTGGTTTCCACAATCGTGCTTAGTGGACTGATGGCATAAGCAGCGGTGGATGTACCATCCGGAAGTTTGAAGTAGGAGCCATCAAAAAACAGCTCCCCGTGTGGATCATTCAAAGGTGCATCATTTAAATCAATCCTGCCTTTAATTTCTTACCATGTGGTATAAAGGCAGTCATTTGACATTTCATCACTGCAAGCAATATCTTGCGGAAGAGGAATCAATTCAGCCAAATTAAATACGCAACACCTTTCAATTTGAATATGCGTTGCAAATAGGATCAGTTCATATTTAGTTGATTGTGCAGAGGAAAGGTGTTGTGTTTTGCGTTCTACTTAATAGAACATCTACAGAGTGAGGTGTCATGCCAGTTAAAATATGGCCTAGAACCATTCCCTCACTCTGCTTTGCAAACGCAGCAGCAGCAGCAACAGCTCACAGACATCGCAGCAAAAGCGCATGCAACAGGATCAAGTGTGGAGGAAAAAATAACTGCACGGTCTATTCTTCCCCCTGTGTTCCTGTGTTAACACAGCCAAAGCACATCCATCACGTTCATGCACATATAAAACGAAGGCCTTCTTATATTTTGGTGTGCCCAAAAACCGGTGCTGAACACAGTGAAGTCTTGAGCAGATCAAAAGCTTTGTGGTGTTCCAAGTTCCACGCTAGTGGCAAAGAAATGCCCTTCTTTGTCAATGCCAACATTGGTTTTATCACTAGTGAAAAGTTTGGTATCCACTGTCTACAGTAAGAAGCCATTCCTATCAAGGCTCTAACCTCTTTGTGTGTATTTGGGACAGACATGCCAGAGATGCTTTTTATCGATTCAAGTGTCGATCTTCTTCCTTCCTTTGACAGGAGATAGCCTAAATAGGCGACCTCCTGTCAACAATATTGAAACTTTGTCAATGAAGCTTTATGCCCATGCTCTGCTGGGTGAAAAAGCAGCAACACAGTGCCCTCCTTGCAAGCAACTTCTGAGTCTGCAGCTAAAAGAAGGTCATCAAGATACTGCAATAGTGTACAAGTGGGAGGCAACTCAAGTGTATCGAGCTGCTCTTTCAAAGCCCTACTGTAAATGCTCTGACTCTCCGCGTACCCTTGTGGCACACAAGTAAATGTAAACAAGCGTCCCCCTAAGGTGAACGCAAACAAATATCTACTATCCACATTTACGGGAATACTAAAGAAGGCATTCTTAAGATCCACCACACTGAAATGAGTAGCAGAAGCTGTGATCATTTTTAATATCGTGGTTACATCAGGCACAATTGGAAATTGTGGAGCAACAATCTTATTGATAGCACACAAATCAATGATAAAACGGAAGGGACTTGCATTGTCCCCTTTCTTATACACCGGTAAAATTGGGCTATTGCACAAACTTCCTGCAATTTCCTCGATTACTCCATGATGGACAAAATAAGAAACTATGCTCTTCAGAGCTTGCTCACCATCAACTGAAATCTTATATTGTGGAATACGTGGCAACTTAACTCCCGGTTTCAAAAATATTTTAACAGGTTCAATTTGCAAAATGCCAACATCATTGTCATCAACCGCCCATAACCATGCTGGAACTTTACTAAATTCAGACGGTAAAGCTCTAGTCAAAAACTGTGAGGGAGAAGATTGCTGGGGTGAAATCGTCAAACGTACTCCGTCAGAAGAACAATTAATTATCGCATTTAATTCCTTCAACAGATTCAACCCCAACAAATTCTCACCACAATTCGTCGTTAGAAGAAATGGACAGTGATACGTGAATGGCCCCAGTGAAATCGGTACCGGCTGAGAAACCAGATTGACCACTGGCGTGCCAGAAAACACTACAGAAACGTTATTCTGCCCTGACAATGGATTATCTGGAACCCGTGAATGATCAATGTAACACTTCTGTGCTTCTGTATCTATCAAAAATAGATGCTTCCTATTACCCACCATCATTTCTACGTAGGGCCCTTTCTGATCGACGGGAATAGGTACAGGTTCCAGACCCTGCTAACAAAACAATATATCATCAAAGACAAGATCCTCATAAATCTAGGCAGTTGAAGGATTATCAAAAATATTTCTATTATCTATGCTAGGTTGCTGGCTATCTTGCGAGAAAGACTGTGGATTTGGAGCAAACTGCCTTCTACCAGGACCCACTACACCAGGGCGGCCTCTGGATCATCTACCCATGACACCAAATGTGTTATTCGATCTCTGCTGAAGGATCAGTCATTGTGCTTGTCAATGACCCTCCTGACTGCAATAAGCACATTGGCTCATGTGTACAGGACCCAACTGCGCATTACTCTGTGGAGCAAACTGGCCTCTAAACTGTGTACTCCCACTTCTAGTCCCTCTAACCATCTGAATCTCAACTTTAAGAACAAATGTCGGAGGACCCTACCTCATAGGCAACTGAGAAGTAGGCAACTCCGAATATTTGTTGAGCACTAAAGCCAGATTGAGCGCTAAAGTGGTAGGAACAGTATAGGGTGCAAAAGGCTCACTTATAAACAATCATCAATTCTGCCGGACAACACATTTTTTTTTCTTTACACACTCATCCTTCAGGTATTCTACATTACCTGTAACACTTTCCTCTGCATTTCTGGAGTATACTGACTATACGTAGCATATATTTCTATGGGAGATATCAACACATGCAAAATCCATCTAAGTGCATCCCTTGTGCAAATTCACGTTCCTTCACTCATTAACTTCCAAGGAGGAAGGAACCGTATCTGTGCATACAAAGCATCCAAACTATCACCATCTATTTCACTGTACTGTAACCGTTCTAACTCCCTTCTTAACTCAAAAACCCTCTTGACATACTCTTTTACTTTCGCTGCAGAATCCCTTGAATAGGCTAAAACATTAAAATCCCTCAACCCTTGTGGGACATCTATGTCCGTCAATTTATTCCACATTACAGCCAAATGTATTCCCATCCCCTCAATAAAGACCCTCTGTTCGGGAACACTTTCTAAATTAAGGAGTGTAGCTAAGACAGTAGATTTGTTTTACCTTTCTCTATTCATTGCTTAGCCCATGCATACAATTCTCTCTTCTTATCTTTAGAAAACTGTACTTTGAGTAACTACATTTGATTCAGCACTCGCCCCTTCATCAGCTACAAGCGGAGCAGCACCGCTTGGGAAAGAGAGAGTAAACAGATCCTGTACAGCAGGTAGTGGAGACACTACCTCTGGTAACAAAGACTGAATTACTGGAATAGTAACAATCGGAAAAGGTGGAGGTACAGGCAGAGGAACAAAAATAGGAAGAGGAGCAATAACTGGCAGCGGAGGAGCAAGAGGAAGAACAGGAATTGCTACCGGAGGAGGTGCAACAGTGGGAAAAGGTAAGACAACAGGAATAGGTACATAAGGAGGTGGTGCAGTGGCACCAGGCCTATTTTCATTTAAGAGTTTATCAATGAGTTAATCTGAGACATGAACATCTTTAGACGGATATATTTTCTGTATACCAAGTTAAAAAGCCCTATCCATATTTCTAACAGACTCTGACTGTTTTTGTTGATCATACAATGATGTTTTTCAGAATTTTCACATATGACGACGTGTATGCTTCTGTTTACTCTTAAGTTGCTACATAGCTTCTCTTTTCCAATTCTGAATCACATCAAATGTTGTAGGTCTAGTTTTTTTTTCCCTTAACAATATAGTTTCTAAATACTCTATTTGGGCAATCTTAAAACTACCATTTACTGGCCACTGAAATTCGGAAGCATGTCTAGTTTGTCTGTGCCAAATATCGTTGAATACTATACTACCAAATGCCGTTCTTACAGTACCCCTCCTGTGGCGCCGGTCGGCCAAATATCAAAGATTTTCTGTCTCTGCGGAATAACGCCCTGGAACAGGCAGACAATTTCCTAGGCATGTCAGATCATAGGTGTTACCTGGCGTCGTTTGAACTCGCGAGTGCAAAACTGCAACCAAATATCAGGATACTTAGGAATCGGGGCACGACTCACCTGATTGCAAAGGACAAAGGAGGTCCGAGTGGATTACAAAGGATCAATGTGGCTGGCGATTCTGGCAAAAATATCCGCCTCGATATGGGGACCCTCGTCAAGATGTCCTCTCAAACCGCTTGCTCACCGTTCAGGGATCAGATCGTGCAGTACTGTTGAGGTGTCGCTTCTCATACAAAAAGGGGCCTCTTTTCTCATGCTCCAATCCCAGTCCGGTAGCCACGTCCTTAATCAGCGAGGTGACATCAATCTTGAGGGTGCCTATTCGGGCACCATCTTGTAGCATCAACGAGGAATATTGAGGCTTCGTACCACCAAAAATTGGATCCACCAGTCACGAAGTCAAAAGTTATGAATATAACTTTATTCTGTACAGATTCAAATATCAAAGCAGATAGCTATCTGGCTCCCAACACCTCGCAGTGTGTACCAGAAAACACTGTTAGGGGAGTGAGTACTGGTCATCACAAAACATACAGCGGCTTATCACGAGTTTGGCGGTAACCCTCAAATCCGGCGGTAGCGCTGTTACCACCGGATTTAAGGGTCCGCCAAATCAGGGCCTCAGCAATTTCTCGCCACCTATGAGCTGGGGGGAAATCCGCTGAAAATGTGCGCTCAGGAAATCCGCCGGCGGTATGAGTGTGACATCTCCCCATTGAGCCCAATGGGGAATGGGGCATTCCAAATCTGCCAAACCCGTGATCCGGCGCTAATAGCGCCAGTGGGTTTGGCGGTAGGGCAGATAGCGCCAGCGCTATTAGCGCCGGCGTTACCGCCCAACTCGTGATGAGGCCCACAGTATTTATACACAGTACTGGTCATAGTCCAGCCCATCTCCAAACTAATAGGTTACAAATTTGGGTTCATGCCCAGTTCACATAACAAATATACAATATTGGTTTGTACTTTTGACATGTTGTCCCATCCTTGAAGATTCAATGGTGTTGTTGGTTTTCCAGTTTAGGTTGATCCTAGTTTCAAGAAACAAATTCAATATCTTATGGCTAAGGTACATAGCTCTAGTTTGTCTACCATTCAGTTTTTATGTTTGAATATGGCTGAGGCTATTGATGCAGACAATACTTTAAATTATAGTTCACTTTGGCTCCAAGGTTCCTTAAACATACTGACAAACTTTGTTGTAGTCAGTTGTGTAGATCTTTAGCTTTTTAGACTAAGTCCTGTTTCAAGAAATGTACAAAGGATTCCTTCAAAAACACATATCATTAGTTTACATGCATTGTATATTACTGTTTGAGGGAGGATGAGTTTTGTAGACATAGATAACACTTTGAATGAGAGTTCATTCTGATTACAAGGTCTGTTTGCACAGGACAAATAGTCTGCTCTGCCAGCCCTAGTGTTGACATAGGCTCAAAGGTTGTTTCTGCTCTGGCAGCTGAAAACATGGTTAATCATTACTGAACAGAGAGCAGAAGTTAGACTCAAGATGGAGGATATTTTCCAAAATCGCGTTTGAAGTCAATTCTAATTAACTGCAGGTTTTAAAACAAATGCGAAATGGCTTAGGACAATATTCATAATCAGACGATATTCATGCGAATATGGTTTAACAATGGGAAGCGTGACAATGGTGGTTGCTGAGCCCCTCTGCAACCAGAAAATGGAGAGCCAGGATGGATCAGGACTCATTTATAAACCAAGCTGGAGCATTAAGAAGAAGAGGACAGTGTCCCTGCTGTGCAGGCCCACGAAACCCACCAAGAAAAGCAAATCAAAAGTCTGACATGGACAGCTGAGTAAGAAGAAGAAGCGTGTTATCACTAGAGGACACACGGGTGGTGATATATTTTAAAGTTCAATGGTCTTCTTACACTGAGTGTAAAACCAGAGTTCGATCTAGTCACCATACCCCTGACCCAAACAAGCATTGATAAGAGTTTCAACATGGGGGTCTTGGCTCTGGCGGCTCTATCGCTGCTAGCCCCCATAGTATCCTTTGTATCAGGGTCGACCAACATGTATCTGGATTTGAATGACACGCTGCTGCATCCAACCTGTAAAATAACAAAGAAGGATAGGACCAACATCACGGGTACAGCACGAGTGGGCACGATCGCCTACCAGATAGCCACCATGTTCAACAATGTTGACGTGACTTTTGGTGATTGAATGATGAAGCAGAGTGATAATATGTATGCCTACCAGGACTATATAGGGAGCCTACTAAATTATGGCCACAATGTCCTGCAAAAGTATCTCCTGACGGGTCCCTTTTATTGCAACAATTGCAACAATGTAGGGCATTTCGACAACACCGCTCTGGACAGTGATAACAAGGGGTTCGTGAAGAGAGCCCTTCATGCCAGAACCAGTAGAGTATTTGATTTTCTAGGTCATCTACACGCTGACCTTTTCTTCCAGGATAAACTATTGATGAACAGTGTTGACCTTAAAGTGGAACAATCCAGAAACATTCTATCTTATGAGCGGAGACACTGAACAATACAAACTAGTCATCATATTGGCTAGTTTATTCATCAAACATATAAGCGTCTCGCTGACCATTAGACCGGCATATCCAGATATCTAATGTGAAGTATCCTGTGGAGAGAGTCACCCTTAAAGTCCTCAGCATTCCTACCAGTAGCCTGGGCACCAGTCAAGACAACCTGTTCCTGGGCCACCTTGCAAAAATAATCATCATGGGTTTTGTTGAAACAGTATCAATGACCGGCGCATACGATCGAAATCCCTTTGACTTCAAACACTGTAACATGAACCCCGCCAAAGCATATGCTCTTAAGTTTGGAGTTCCGAACATAATCAGGGAATACATGGGCCGGGAGGCTGTCACAGGGAAGCACAAACGTAATGCACTGGTCTCAATGAAACGCAACTGTTAGGCAGAATCCAGGGCAGTTCCCTTAGGGAGCACTACCCCAGATTAGGACTACAGGTGAGAGCAATAAATCCCCTTTGGTATCAGTCTGTACCACAAAGATTTAGTTGGTAGCTGTAGCTGACCAGTCAGACTTATCTCATGAGGGAGATGAGCAGCATTCAAGGTTGACAAAATAGGCAGTACAGTACTATGGAGCAAGGAAACACTGACCAAAGTTTTGTGTTAAAAAGAGAATATATATGTATTTTATACACTTCTAAGTCAACGCACAGATCACAGTTAATAAAGTAAGTTAAGTTTAGGAAAAAAAAAAGCATATAAAATGCCCTATTCAATTGTAGACAAGTTTGCGGTATAGTGAAAACTGAGCAAAACGGCACAGTGAAAACCTACTACAAATGGCACTCTACCAATTCAACGAAAGGGAGGGAAAGTACAAGTTGAACCTAAATATCTTCAGACACCCCTTAGCAACACTTCCCTGAAGTTTTGTGAACAAGTAATGCACAGTAACATTTTAACCAAAAGATAAGTGAATGAAAACTGAGCAAAAGGGCACTCCACAAGTTAAAACAGTAGGAAGGAAGAGGGGTTTAAGGATTTAGGTGCATCAACACATTTCTCATTGAGAACTAATTTAGTGAGAGCAGAACTAACAAATCAGCCAGAGTCAATAGGCCTGAGCCAGAGTCAGTGGTACAGGACCAAGAGCTTAGGAGCAAAAATGTTCTTGTAGCTGCAGTCAAGTCTTTAGTAGAAAGCTTTTCAAGAGGTAGATGCAAGGTGAAAGACAATGTTAAGAGAGAAGGCGGCCGACCCAACAAGTAGTTAAAGGATTTAAAACACCTTTAGGGCTACCACGGAGAAAGGGCGGCCTGGCGGAACAATGTGCTTAAACGCGGAGAAGTGGCTCCTGCGGTGGCGATTTTTCCTGGTAGTTCCTGCAGGTTGAGGGGTCCAACAGAGGAAGAGAGGCTCTCATCGTGGAGGAAGGTTCAAGTCGCTGCACTACCCAGGGATGAAACCAGCCGCGGTGCTGCCAAACAAAGTTTAAAAGGTATGCTCCTTTTAATCGCGGTCTGGGTCGATAGCTGCCTGGCTATCCGGTCTTCAAGTGCGGGGCACTGTCGACTCAACCAAGGCAGGTCCGAGGTTGTGAAAGGTGAAGGAGGCTCCTTCGCTGAAGATCTCCTCTCGTTGTGTGGAAGAAAAGTGGTGAGACGATCCGGCAGGGCTTCACCGGTGGTGTAGATGCTGAAGATGTCTCTGGCTTCTCTTCTCTTCGGTTCCGTGGTTCCAGTGGAAACGTCTTGCTCTTCCAGTCCTCAGGACCCTGCTTTTATGCAGAAAGAGACCCATTCATACAGCCTAGCTGTCACTCACACAGTGGAGTGGTCTTCTTGGTGGGAGAGCCTCCAGCCTATCAGGTTAGAGTGCGACCTGAGTTGCGGTGGCAACTCTGTCCGGGGGTTCTACTCCCCCTCCCAAACAACACACCCACCCCAGACCCAGTGGTGCCGAATGGAGGGCTTCTTGGAAGAAGCCCGCCAAAAGGACGAACAATGGATCCCCGACCAGGGTTAGGAAAATGGAGTAAGACTCGAGGAAGAAGTTTTATCAAAGTTCTGGCAAATAAAACCTACCGGAGTAAAGTTAATAATAAAATAAACCGGCGGTATGTTAGAGGCTGTCAGTAAAAGTGGTAGCCTCGTACAATGGGAAAATCTCATAGAGAAATATTCACGGTCGAATATAAAATGTAGTAACCACTGCTACCAGCCAGAAATTTTGTAGAGGGGGACTTTAAGGCACACTCTCGAAAATTAACATAGGGGAAAAACTATTAACCACTTCCAGTACTTCCATATTAAGATGGAGTGTACTGGTTAAGTTCATAACAATCAACTAGTCAATGGGGACTTTACATGCCCTGGGAGACAGTATTCAGTTACAGGGTATGGAGTCTATGTTTGGGGGTCGCTACGACACCCCTGTGTCACGGCACGGAGGGTGCTGTTGGACACATGTGCATAAAGATGATTCCTATGGGTGAGAGAAAAGATCCCATAGGCATTAAACACAAAAATAGCCTAGAACACACATAGCAAAAATGCCTAAGAGTGGGAAAAAGAGTCTCACTCTTAGCAGGTAAAAAGAAATAAACCCTTCAAATCCAGCAAAGTTGCTGGGGGATTCTATAGGTAAGGGAAATTAGCCATAAAATGAGAATTCTCCCTAACACTCGCCCCCCCCCAGACTAAGGGACAGGAGGATCTAATCCACTCCTGGATGAGTCTCATACCTCTAGTCGGTTAAAAACATCCTAGAGAGACCATCAGCATTTTGGTGGTGACATCCTCACCTGTGCTCAATAGTAAAATCAAAGGTTTTCCTTTGTAAGCTTTATGACCTACAAACCCTTTGTGGAACATCTTTCTTTTTAAAGGTATAGGGGATCTGGTTGACCAGTCCCTCAGAAGTTGGTACAACTCCTGAACATGTTAGGCTTTTTCAAGGGGCCCTTATAAAGGATTCCCTTAGATCTAGAGGGGCCTCCAGGGTTCCTCACCACCTCTCTGTTGGGAGCAGGTTGGGTCGTTGGCCTCTTGGGTGGAGGGGTTGGGATTAGGCAATGTACCTGCTTCCCATTCCTCGTAGATCTAACCTTACCTACTTTAGGAGTTTCCCTCCTAATACTAGGATTTGAGTTGGAGTCTTCAGTAGATGGTCCAACAGTCTCAAGGTTTTTAGCCTTAGACTTTTCTTTTCTGGTTTTCCACCAGCACTGAGAATTACCAGTTCTCTTGGGCCTAGAGAGGTGCCCAGTTGGTCTATCCACCTCTTCCTCAAAAGCAGGGGGAGTCAGAGACTCTAAAACTGGGGGAATAATGATGGCGCTTGGTTGGGGCTCCCATTTCCCGAACATACTAGCCTGAAATGTGCCTAGGTTTGAGGTCAACTTACTAACACCAGGGCTTGTAGTGGGGTTCCCTGTAAAGGTTCCCACTGGCTAAGAATGGTCCCTTAAGCTGGCCTCTCTAGCCAATTTGGTTAGGTTCTGCTTCGCCATACTGGGAGGCCTGGGGTAATGGATACTACTCCTAGAGTTTTTAAATCATTCCCCAACAGGACTCTCCCAGGAACCTCAGTCTGAACACTGACAGGAATCCTCACTGGCATGTTATTACACTAAATGAGGGCTGGTAGAATAGGAACCATCTGTACAGGACCTCCAGAAAATTTGGTGGGACCTTTGGGTGCCTTAGCAACATCCTTAGGTTTGAAAAGCTTTCATCCACTACTGTTCTGCTGGCCCCAGTGTCTCTCCTGGCAGGAGTATGCTGGACATTGACAAGAACACTGTCCATATAATAAACTTTAGAGTTTTCTGGCAGGGAGTCATACACACCCCTGTTCTGTTTGCTAACCAGACCCATGGACTCTAAGGATACAGTTGCTTGAAGACTCGAGGGTTCTTCAGTAAAAAATTCAAAGTGAGCACTAGCCACTTGTACTTCCTCGTGAGGAGTGAAAGCTAAGGTGACTGTGCTGATCCCTGCAGGTTTACCCTTGCACCTGGGATCTCCTTTGATATGGTCAGTTGCCCCACAGAGATAGCATGTTCCAAATGGTCTCTGGAATGGGGGCTTCTGCTGACCTCTCTCTGGTTGAACACCAGAAGACTCACTAGCCCTATTTGGTTTCCCTTGGGGTTTACTCTGGTTATTTTGTTGGTTTTGGCCCTCTTTGGCATGGGAGGTATTAGAAGTCTCTTGGTTCCCTTTTGGTGGCTGCCTTCCCTCATCCTTTTTCTGAGTGACCCCTGAATCCTTGTGAGTAGCCCCGTTGGCAACCCTAAAGTCAGCAGCCATGCCTAACTTTCTAGGATCAATTTCCTTAGAATCAGCCAAGTGCTGTCTGAGCTCAGGAGAGCAGGCATCATAGATAGACTCCATTATAACAAGATTTCTCATTCTTTCATAAGTGTTAACTCTATAACCCTTAATCCACCCCTCTAAGTTCTTCAAACACTCATTCACCCAAGTAGCCTAAGGGGTACTAGCATACATTTTGAGGGTCCTAAACCTCTTAAGGTACTGGGAAGGAGTCTTCCCAAATCTAGCTATTAAAGCTAGCTTTCCACATTCATAATCCTTTCTATCCTCCTCCCCCAACTCCATTAGCACATCAGATGCAACAGGGGGGAGCCTAGAGAATAACCAGGGGATAAACTGATCACCTGTGATATCCTGAAGCCCATGATTATATTCAAACATAGCAAGCCAATCTAATACATCCAACTTAGGTTCATACATACCCACAATCTCTTTAGGCATCGGGGTCTTTTTGGACTGGAAGATCTAGAGGATTTGGGGGGAGAAGCATTTTCCAAAGACAATTTCTTCATCTCAAGCTCATGGTTGAGCTCCATTTCTTTGAAACTTAGTTCTTGGTGTCTCTGTTCTGTTTGGGCACTAATTCTTTTGAATTCAAGTTCAAGTCTCATTTATTCTAGGGAGCTAAATTCAGAACTTAATGTGGGACCTGGTAAGAGTCCAGTAGCTACAGGTTAAGGCCCTTGAGCAGGCAGAGGACCAGAGGGTGTGACATAATTATCCTCCTCTTCCTCATCTGTCTCAATAAGAACATCTTCAACATTATCCTCATTACTGTTTGCCACATTTGCTGGAGTAGTGGGCACTACAGCATCACTATCCAGACTTTGTTTCTCTAACAGTCTATCAATCATTTCTTGTTTCTTGCCTTTGACAGGAAGACCTTCCTGTCTACACATATCCCTTAAATAATCAGCAGTATTAGTAAGGAGGGTCTCCTGGCTATAACTATCCATAATTTTGACTTTTGTTAAAATAACTTTTTGTGATTGTTAACCTTGGGCCTCTTTACGACCCAGGTGCTAAGTGGTTAACGGCGCCGTAGAAGGCTGCGGCGCCGTTAACCACTTAGCGCCTTACTACGAGGTCCCTTTGCGGGACCCGACCTGAATGGCTGGTCTGGACAGCCGTTAAAGTAGGGACCCTCACAGGGACCTTCACGGTAAGTACGGTACCGCAAAGCTGCTGGGGGACTCTATAGGTAAGGGAAATTAGCCATGAAATGAGAATTCTCCCTAACACTGTGTCTCACTGCTTTGGGTTCAATGGTCGGGTCAGTATGGAATTTCATGGAACGGCCTTTGGGGCACCCAATACCACTGAAATGTTTTTATATTTATTTAGAAGTGTCTTAATGTTCTCAGGTTGGACTGCAAGATTGAACTGTATGACTTCTAGGCATTCCGCCATGGTGCAGCTGAACAATTTTTCAATGCCAGTATCTGCAACAGGGATCTGAGTTTTGTAGCTTATACCACGATGTGAAAGTGTAGTTTTGAAATATCCTGTTACTGGGAGAGGCTTCTTACAGCCGTATGCATACAACAGGACTGAACGCCTTCTGAGCGTCGGCCATGGTTTCAGTTTGTCAAATCTCGAGACAGGCATGACATTTACAGTAATTCCAGTGTCTATCGTCATGGTAACTGGAATGTCCTCCACTAACATGGTGCACCATTGTGACTTAGCACCACTGTGGTTATTATTGTTTCCTGGTTTCACAGCTGATATCATATGCACAACAACCTCCTCCAATCTGCTCCTCTTGAGTGACTTCAACATCCAATTGGATTCCTGTGGCAGCTTCTCTCCTGCCACCTGGGTTCCTTTAGCCATTTGGTGTCCTAGATTTAGCTAGGAGTCTTTCTTACAAATGGCTTCAAGATGTTCTCAGCCCAGTATTTTCAGCATGCCTGATCCAAATATGATTGGACATCGAGGTAGGTGTCCCTTCTATAAAGTATGTAGAATGTAGCAGGCAGTGGATTATCTGGTACCGGGCCCTGAATGGGCTCCTTGATGTCATTCGGAAGAGCCTTCGTTGACCTTTTTGAGTTTGCTTTTATCTCTAATTGGATCTTCCTGCAATGTTCTGTAAAATACCTTGTCAGAAAGCTACCTGTATGCTTCCTACCTACACATAGACACTGGTGTAAATTATGGCAACAGCTCCTCCTTCACCTGCTGGTTGGATTGGGATACTCTGCTTTCTGTTCAGAGAAGTTATAGACCGTCATTTTGTTTGGGTCAAGTTTTATGAATGTTAAATTTGTTTGACCAGTACAGTGAAGGGCACACTTTGTATGAAACTTTCAATGTATCGGTCCAGTATGGGTTGTGTCCAATTTCCAGAGTCCATTTAGAGTTTTGCTTCTGTTGTTCACCATTCAGTTGCTGGCCTGGATATCGTCATCTTTGCCATGGGAAACATTCCTAAAGTCACGGCCATCTGAGGAAGGCATCAAGATCACTGCTCAGTTCTATTTTGTCAAAATATTTGGGTTGGCAGCCCCATTAAAGTACTTTGTTTTCTGCCTGTGTTGGGGTGTAGAAGTTGACAATGCAGTCATGTTGTTCTAGAGTCTCTATGAAAACATGCTGGTAGGTATAGTAATGATAGGTAATGAAACACGGGCAGACATCATTGTCTGAAGCCTGTGTTTCTTTGAAGTGAGAAAAGATTTATTCTACTAACGTGTATGTATAGCTGGCAAAACAGTACATTAGTCTCTCTAGATACCATGTCAGACAAAAACAACTCATACGTGAGTGTTCCTCTATTGTGCATCAGCTGGTAAGGGTACTCAATAAAATTCTATATAGTTTAATCCATGACATCAGAACCCTTTGTCTGTGATGTGTAAGCCAGTGGAGATAGAGATACATATCTTTATTTAACAGGCAATACACGTGTCATTAGATGGTATATACCCCTTTAATTGCTAGACCAATTCAAGTGACTCACCTTTTTAAGCTGTTTGGGTACGTACGTAATCCAAAGAAAAGAAGGTGCATAGACAAACGTTATTATGATTACAATCAACATTTTAGTAGATACCATCTGTGGTGGGTCAGAAGAAGGACACAGGCTCTTGGAGTACATGGTTTGCAATCTTATATTTAAAGTAAGAATTAGAAGCCCTAACTCTCCCTATTACTATGGATGGTCCATGTCTATCATACTATGGTGCTCATCACTCTGTTGTGAAAGTCCAACCGAAGAAGTCCACTGTCCAAAATACCCTAACTGACCCTGTCACTATACAAACTAAATTAGGCTCGGAGAATGACTCCCTTCTCCTTAGGATCTTCATAATATCAGTCGATAGATCAATATAGGATTCCTTGTATCAGTCTGTGTAACTCTTCAGGTGGGTTTCTGTATTTTCTTCTGCTTTGGGAATCCCTTTTGGGAGTTTCTTATAACTTCTATACTCCTGGTTATGGTTCTCAGCGTATTCCTGAATATGGGTATTAATTGTCTGGGCTGTCCCACTGGGTCTTGTATAGTTCAGTTCAATTTGTTCTACTCCATCTGCTATCTGTGCTATCAATAGTTGTTTCCAGGGTATTTTCATCCCTGGTTCTGGCCTCTCTTCATCAATTTATCGACAATACACTTGTCAGTATGAGCACTTTTTAATTTCATCGGACTCCAATTGAATGTTATTTATTTTATCTTTCTCTGCAGTCCCAATTGAATGGTATTTCTTTTATCTTTCTCTGCAGTCTCGTTACAATGCAGGCTTCTATCTCGCTGGCTTCCCACATACCAGGTTCGCTTCTGGATTTCCACACAGCCAAAACTTGCTGGCTTCTTTGTTTCTGGTTCCTGCAGGTGTCACATAGCTCAGGGCCTTCCCAGGCTGACGTCTGCATTGCTCTCTCTCTCTCTCCTCTCTCTCACTCCCTCTTTGTCTCTCTCTCTCTGCTTCATCAAAGGTACGTTAATCAACATACTGTTATGCTGACCTGGTCTCTGCGGAGGAGTTGGGGCATGGTTGCAGCCCTCCCAGGAATTAGATCACCCCCTTCAGGTCTCTCCCCCTGCGGATAAGCTGTGGGTGGCGACAATTGGTGGCACTGCTCCTGCGTGGATATGAGAAAATGTGAGTGCGCTGATTGGTGACTGTTGTACCTCTCAAACCCTTCTACCCAAGGTGCAATTTCTGTGGGCAGGTAGCGGCCCATAAGGCTCCCCTTATCATCCGTATGGATAAAGATCCATACGGATGATGAGCTCCCTGTCCTGCTACTTCTGGCAGGGGCGCTTGTTGATGGGATCTAGTTCTTTCACTGATCCCTGGTAAGTAATTGTCCAGTCCAGCTGCGACTATGCTTCTCCTGGTTGGGTGGTAAGTGTCTCTCAATGTCTCTTGCCTTTTCCCCTTTCTGTTTTCTCTCAATGTCTCTTGCCTTTTTCCCCTTTCTGTCTTGGTATTATTGCTCTCGATGCTGTTGTTGATTCCTGATTAATGTTTTCTCTACTGTTTTCTTCCCAATAGCTGGAAATGCGGCCCAAAGTAGCTGTGGAGGCACAGAACGCTGCCGGGAGGAAGATGACTAAACCCGTAATGTCCGACAACAGGTGAGTGATGGTTTAAGGGAAAGCGTGAGATTCGGTGGTAGCGCGTCGTTAAATGTAATGTCTGTTTAGTGTCTAACCTTGCCTTTCGTTTTTACTGGCAGGTGCTGCGGTTGCGGGTGGAGCGCGCCGTGCTGCTGTGTCCAGATGAAGATTTCAGTGTCCCGGAAGGTTTGGAGGTGAGCCGCGGTACCAAGATGAAGATGTCTGCATTCCGGAACATTTGGAGTTGAGCTGCGGTGCCAAGATGAAGATGTCTGCACTCCGGAAGATTTGGAGGTGAACCGCGGTGCCAAGATGAAGACTGCCACACCCTGCCACTCCTAGTGAGTCAGCACGTGCAAGGCAATCCAGTAGCAGTAGCCCCACCCAAGAATACATGTGGGGCTGCTTTAAAGATGAAAGTTCCATGTTAAATACACTATGCACCCGAAATGAAAATGCCATGTCCATAATAAAAGTATTTCTTACCCAAATGAATGTCTTGTTTATTGTTCTTTATGAGCCTGGTCCCAAAGCTGCCAGGACTGTGTCCCTCCGGGCCCCCTGCGTGTGTGACCATGTAAGGTCTGTGTTATTGGTTCGATGACCATGACACATACTCGTCCCATTGGATTGGGCATTTAAATGAAAGGGACATATTCTTTTTCAGTAATATCATTGCATCTCTGAAGAGTTTCCTCATCCCAATACTGATGTAGATGTTTTTATGATATTAGAGAGCATTCCATGTATACCATATTATATATTATCTTATGGAGTTCCTCATGGGAACAGAAGTTATTGTCCCTTAAGGGGGAGTCTCTCCCGGTGAGGTCCCAATTGCCTCACCCCTAGAGAGGGTGTTGCATAGCGGGCTCACCTGCCTAGCCTTACAGAGGGGCTCCCCCTTGTGGAGAACAGACGAATTCCCTCGATTAGTCACACATCGTTTACCAAACCAGGCTTGTACCCAGGACTCAATAGGCTTTACGGAAAGAGTGTGCTCAAGGTGTAGATTGTACACTGATGTTTAAACTGGGAGGCCCAGCAGCTGACTAAAAATATGTTTTTGTGCATTTGAAAATGGTGTGTTAAAATCCTGTCCCAAATGCCTATGCCATAGGAAACATTGGCCACAGAAAACTTTTTTACTATCGATAGTATTCATCTGTTCTATGATATAATGATTTACATTATATGCAAATTGTGTGACAACATCAATCATGTGTACCTGGGTATTACTGTTCAGACTCTGGCTTGGCTGACTTCTTTCCTCTATGACCGACCCTCCCATGTCCAACTTGGGTCCTTCCTCTTTGCGATCTTTTTTCTCTTATAGTGGTGTCCCCCAGGGGTCTAACCTCTCTCCCTGGCTGTTCAACCAAAACCTGGCACTCCTCGCCCACCGCATCGCCGCTCTCTGCCCCACCTTTCAGTGCTATGCTGATGACACCCAGCTCATTTTCAGGCTACCCTCGGCCTCCTCCTCTCCCTCTCTCATCTCTGACTGTCTGTCTGCTATCAAGGAGTGGTGTGCCGCCAATGATCTCTGCCTTAATGCCAGTAGACTGAGATTCTCCTCATCTGCAAACCCGCCGCCTCCTTCCCTGCAGCTCTCTGGCTGACCTCTCTTGGCCCTCTTCCTGCTCCCACCTGCAAGGCTAAGAACCTTGGGGTCATCTTTGACTCCACACTCTCCTTCTCTCCACACATCTCTGACGTCTCTAAGAAGTCACACTACCAGCTGCACTTCCTTAGAGGTATTGTTCCTTTCCTCTCCTTCCCCCAGAAGGTCGATGTTTCCAGAGCTCTGGTTCTCTCTAGGCTGGACTATGCAACAGCCTTTTTCTAAATCTGCCTGCTTCCACTCTCCTACCTCTGCAACTTATCCAGAACAGGACCGCAAGACTTGTCCTTGGCCTCAAGCCCGGGGATCGTATCTCTTCAGAACTGAAATCTCTGTACTGGCTCCCAGTGGCTGCGAGGATTAAGTTCAAAACCCTCTGCATCATCCACAAGGCCTTCTGGGGCCAGGGGCCTCAATACCTTCAAGTCTCTCTTCCTAAATATCTCCCTTCTGGAGTTCTTCGCTCATCCGCCTCCAACTCCCTCGGGGTCAGTCGTGTCTCCAAGCAACAATTTGGTGGTATATCTCTTTCCTCGGCTGGTGCCTCCCTCTGAAACAGCCTCCCTCCCTCCCTTAAACCCGAGGAGAACCAGCTCTGGTTCCGGAAGCTCCTCGAAACCTTTCTCTTTAGTTCTGCTTATTCTCCTACCCTCCTCTGATGACCTCTCAGTGCAACTGAAAACTGCACCAGCTACCTGGACACCCTTTGATCTCGAGACCAGGTCCTCCCCCGCCAGCGTTTCACACTTGCAATGCCCACCTTTCAACCCCCGCACTTGGGGACTGTCTATGTATCCCTACAGTCCCCCTCGCAGCCCTGACACCTGATGTCCGCACTTACTCATGCACTTGCCACATGCTGGCAGCTACTTACTTATTGTTATCATCTTGTCATGTACTGCACTTTCCCTGCCTCCTTCCCACGCACTTGTGCGATTTGAATGACAAATGGCCTAGTAGGATCGTTTTCCGTCCTCCCTATGTTCCCCTCCCTTGCCTCGTTGCGCCTTGAACCACTTGTGTATAGGCGCGTTATAAATGCCATATCATATCATATCATACCAGCTTAGCTTGTCAATTTGTGTGTAACAGCTTGTCTTGTCAATTTGATGTGCCTGTGACAAATTATCACAAAAAACAAGTCCCAAGTAGTCATACATTCTACACCTGGATAAATTTGCCAAATTTCCAGGTACACTCGTAAGTGCTTGCCATTAGTCAAACGTCCTCATCAAAGATCAGCTACTATTACCATATTTAAAGGGACACTTTTAAATGTTTCCTGCATGCGTTCTGAATTACATGAGTTTTTAAGCCGAGACTTAACAGTAGCAATATATTTCTGTCCATTCTTTTCTTGTACTGTTATTGAAAGTTAAACTGTGGAAAGTAGACTTCCAAAATCTATTGATCTTTCTTCATCTGGACAGTCTAAATCAAGAAACTTCAAGATATGTACTAATCCATTTTGTTCTGTACTGAGGATTTCTGCCGTCATTTTCTAGAGACAGTGAGATGTAATTGTCTGTTTTTCCTGCACTCTTTCCCAACCCCCTAACACCAAAAGGGGTTGTAGTCACTTTCAACAGGGTTTTCTATTAGAAAGTGAATGAGCAATATCCCAGCAATTATACAATCAATGGTGTCATCTCTCAACAACTAGTAAAATCATAAGTGCCAAGTTTGATCAATTTCTGTTGGAAATCAGACTTGGAGCACGATTTCCAACAGAAATAAGCCAAATGCCATGGCATTTGCATCTCTTCTGCCATCTAAAAAGAGTGGCTTTGTTATAATTATAATATTTTTTATAACGTTTCCAGGACGAGCGCGTTGCCACTGAGCTATACTACTCGTGCCATGACTAGACTTATGTCTACTTCGGCTTCAATCTCATCCTCAGAACCCATACTAAGTTTAACATTAAACCCCTCCACCCCAGGAAAAAATTAATAGGTTAACAGCCCGGTCCCAATTCTTCCCTACCCCTCTTTCCTTCATCTAGTCTGAGAACACTTTTCTGAGAGACGGATAGCCCACTTGGTAAGACTTGTGCCTGCAAAGAGTGTGAGGGAGGTGAGAAATGTTCCTGTGCAATTCTATATTCTTTTGCCCTCTGTTCTCTATATTTCAGTCTGACTTGCTTTCCTACATGCACAACACTACTGCCTCACCTCAAGCATTGTGTCTGAGGTTAAATGGTAGCAGAGGTGTAGACTGGGTAGGGCCTGAGGGACAAGGCACACCCGAAATCTGTAAATGCCCACTCTGCAGTGCTGTGTGGGCATTTATAGGCAATAATGTCACTGCAATGGGCCCTACTACATTATCTTCAGGCCACAGGTGTTAGACAATCCTGTCTACGCCTCTGAATGGCAGGCCTATCCTCTGTCCCGGTTCACTCATTTACCCATTAGGCCCTGTAACCCTGGCAGGGCACTCAAGAGAGATGAGATTTGCTCATCCGTCTGCCTGTTGGTGTCATGCAACATCTAGTGGTGATGTATGTGACTTGGGTTCTTGCATTGCAGGCCAAAGGGTGAACTCGATAAGAATTTCACTTCTCTGTAGACAAAACCCAAAGGGACATGCTAGGAAACAGGTCAGTGCTTGACGATTGAGCCTAAGCACCAGTTGAGTTTTAGTACATGCCAAATGCTACAGGTTTCAGCACATAAACAACGGTATCGGATAATGGAGGAGGTGAATCCTATTGACAATGTTGAATCATAAATTAATAGATGAGCCTAAATGTAGAGGCGTGCACTCTGGATAGGCACAATAATGATATTACAGGAGTGTTAGAACCTCTTAAAAAGAACAATTGAAAGTTAGATGAATGATACAAAATGGCAGCAGAATTATACAAGGCATCAGGTGTAAGAAAAATTCTACCTCAGAATGTTGGTAGTACAGGTGAAAGTTGACTCATTGTGCATTATAAAATTAATGGTGCTTTAGAAGAATTCTCCAGAGAAGCTGCTACCGAAATGAGGGCCAGTATAGAATATTTGCTCACTTTCCATTCTCTTATGAATCTTGTGCTTATGTATGATATGGAGCCTCTGAAGGCTGTGGTAGCAGGACCAGAAGCAATGATTAACCAGAAGCCACACCTTTCTCCACGTTGCACCCTTTTTCATTGAACCGTGGAAGGATCTGACATTTGTATTGGTTTTCTGAACTATACTAGGACCACCCTGGGCGGATGAAGCTCTGATCGTGGAGCTGACAGAGCCTGGTTGACCTTTCAGGGGATCAATCTGGTATCTAACCTTGCTGTAGCAATGAGGTAGTAGAGGTAGTAGATGGCAGGATGTGTGTGTGTGTGTGTGTGTGTGTGACTTTATTTCTTGTGCTATTCAATCTCTCAGTGGTTTTAGGCCAAATTGTGAACTCTAGGCAGTGCTCTGGAGTGGTGGGCCTTATTCGTATGATAATATATATATATATATATATATGTATATATATATATATATTTCTTATAACCCGCTTAGTACCAATAGGCGGACCCAGGTTTCGAACCTGTGTTGCCCTGTGCCGAGCACATTGCCACTGAGCTATACTGCCCGTGCCATCACTTCTGCTTCAATCTCATCCTCAAAACCCATACCAAATTTAACATTAAACCCCACCAACCCAGGGAAAACATTTATAGGTTAACAGCTAGGTCGCAATTCCTCCCTATACCTCTTTCCTTCATATAGTCTGAGAACACTTTTCTGAGAGTAATACAAGATCTGCCTTGGAAAACCTATTTGGGAAAACTCCAAACCACCTGAACCAACCTAGAACTTCCATCGAGGCTCACACTGGTTGGTCTGAACAAGTTTGTGCTCACTGGTTCTTTAAATCATGCATGTTGTAGTTTGTGATCACTCTTGAAAGCAGAGGCAGGAGTTTGATAGGTTAGCTGAGGGACAGTTATTCATTTAATGGAGGATTTAATTGAGGGAGAGAAAGAAATCTGGAAATTTGATAGCTTGTTTTTTTTTTAATCCCAGATTTTATTGGAGCCAGGAGATTGCATTAAGTGGCTAAAACATAAGGACTCATTACGAGTTCGGCGGTAACTCGCTGGTGCTATTGGCTGGTTGCTGCTGAACTTGTGACATCATTCTGCCTCTTGATTTCCCTGTGCTGCCGGGACATTACAAGTCCAGGAGGACCAGGATATTAGGCGGCGTAAAGTTTAAGTCCCCATTCCCGTGGAGTCCAATCGGACTCCACGGGATTGGGGACACAGAAGCACCGGCACTGTTGCTAACGGTGCTGGTGCTTCCATGAAAACCATGCCTGCACCGGCCCCAGCAAGGCATAGTTGTAGTCTGGCGGTCCCGAAAGGGTGCCGATACGTTGCTGCTAGCCCCCTTATTTCCAGATCACCAGACTTAGAATGAGCCCCTCTAGTCTGTAAAATATATACGCAACATATTTATTGTCAGACAGTGAACACTAAAGAGAAGAAATACTCAAATTTGGTTTGAAGTAGAAGTTCACACTAATTTGCTGGAACTTGGATAAAAAAAATTATATCTTTGTGTGACTACCAATGAGGAGAGAATTTCAGTGACACCTTGCATGGCATACTAGCACATACTAGCACTTGAAATGTATCAGACAGTGACTACTCAGGAGGAGAAAATCCGAAAGGTTTTTGGAGATTACCTTAAACGGTTGTAACTGAGTGTGCATCACGCAAGCTATCTTGCTGTTAACAGGGAGCAGAGGGTTTGGGAGAGTCTAGATGAGGTCAGATGGTATTCAAGAGCGCCGGCAAGCCCTACTTAATCTCAGAGTTCTACCAAATCACAAAAATGGGATTTGGTTTGACTCGCCAGTTTGGCCACGGCGGAAGTTCGTCTAGACTTTAAACTCAGTTTATCGCAATGGGGGCCTTCGGGATGAGTTTTTTCCATGTGCATATTTTGTTGGCCAAGAAGTTGATCCTCTTCCCAACTGTATTTCTTCATTGAAAGGTTGGGAATTAAAATAGTACGTAGGGGACATTTATCTCTATTTCAGATTGTTGGCTCAGATGCTGTGACAGTGTTACTGAAGACTGGATGCCAGCTCACTTTGTCAAACTGAATCCTAATACGACTGAGTTGCTACTGGTGTCCAACTCATTCTCTTTCTTGGCCATACAACCCACAACTTCGTCTCTTGTAATCTATCCCTTACTGGTACCTCATGTGCATTTTATGGTTGTTTTTATTGATTATTTACTCAACTTTCATACTCACATTTTTTCTATTACAAAATCTTAAACCTTTCAAATGTCACTACTTCAGAAGGTCACATCTTTCTTGGTACCCTCTGTTTACAGGCCCATCATTCAAGCACTGATTCTTACCAAACTAAACAAAGACAATCGCGTGTTTTCAAACCACCATTCCATGATTCTCTTTAATCTGGAAATATTTTGCACTCTGCTGCTAACCACTAGTGTGTGAACGTGTAAGCATATTGGCCCTAGTCTTCTTTGGCTCCACTGGTTGCCTCTACCCTACCGTAGCTTGTATACATTTTACTACTATTCTGTCACGACCCTTGTCATTTAACACACATATTATTGCTTGCTGTACTGCAGTTACACCGTTAAGACGTTCATAACCTGACGATCCCTTATATCCGCACAGTGACATTTGGATCTTAAGCCTTTTCGTAGGCTTCTGCATTCATTGCCCCCAGCGAGCCAAACTCTGAGGATTTATTAACTTTCATTAGGTAATTTAAAATCAATTTCTTTACACTAGCTTTCTCACAGCTGTTCTCCTGCTCTCTCATGCATGCCCCTTTCCTTTTAGTTAGTTTTATTTTAACCTTTTTCACTCTGTACTTTTAAATTAGCCAGTTTCTGGTGAAGCTCTGTTCTCCCTTGGTTTTAGGTTTGCACCTAATAAACAACAAGAAAATGTGAAGGTTGACATGAGGATTTTGTAGCTGGGTTTGCAGACAGACATGTATGTATTAATTAGTTCACCTTCAGATTTTTACAGTGACAGCACATTTGGGTGTGTTTTTCCGACGCTATCTTTAGCAGTCACCCCACACCAAATAGGAAAGAACAGCCATGCTTTTAAGAACTTTGGAAAACCACTGCTATCTCTGGTTCCTCCTGGTCTCTGAGGGCCCACCATGCTTTCTTCCTGTTTACCCACTATTCCTCAGGGAAGCAAAGATGAATTACAGTCAACATTCCATGTTGCCACGCCTATAAGAAATATCTTTCAGTTAGTAACAGGAGAAGCCCAGGACAGCTGCTGAACAGACCCCATTTCTTTATTCAGTGAAGTACAACAGAGTAGGACAATAAGAAGGCCGTTGGCGCAGAAACGGCCACGGTGCTTCTGCAGTCTGCAGAACGCGTGGTTGTTCATTACATTATAGAAAATGGAATACATCAACTCAAAGATGCATTTGTTTCGTTGAATTATTGGGATCTTGATTAGCATTCACTTAGAATAACTCAAAAAACATTAAAAGCATTCATACAATCCGATAATTAGGTGCTTGAAAGGTTTATCGACATTTGACATCTGTGACACAAGGCCTTGGAATTCACTAAAGTTTTTCCTCCTCTCCCGAGGATTGTGATATGCTGTTGGAAAGGACAATTGCTCAAGAAGGCATGCTTAACAGTAGAATGTGTTCATTGTTCTTTGTACCCTTATTGTGACGTATGGAACAATTTTATAACTTGAGGGCTTTCAAATGCCGGGACTCATTAAGCTTCACTTTTACCAATGACACCAATATATATTTATTTTCATTTTAAACAAAGTAAAGCATTGTATTTTCACTTGTCGAGTGATTTCCTTAGACTCGATTAAAGTGCAAAAATTGTAAACATTTCCATGTTTGGGAGCCAGAAGTTCAGGAAACATTCTCCTGCAGTCCGAATGATCTAATTCATGTTTTGGTTTTTGGAAAGCTGAGCTATGGGTTAAGGAGTGGAACGGTTCCACGTCTTGAGGAAATAGGCCTGATAGCAATCAGGGAGACGTACAACATGGCTGCTCTATCAATCCGAGATAAGGGCATGGGGGATCTCGACTTGTGTATGTAGCTTGGTGGATGTACTCAAGGCATGAATGTAAAGCTATGTAAGGGTGTGGTTGACAGTCATTCAAGATGGACACAGAATGGCCTTGTGAATGTGAAGTCAACAGAAGCATGAAACATAGTTGGGCTGGATTGTGGAGAGGCTGTGGGCTGAATGTGTGACACCAGAAAATGGGCACCTCTCATGTTGTGCTTTGCAGCCTGCATGCACTCAGAGTCAAATTAGGTAACAGTGCTGAAACACCTGGAGTGTGCAATTTCCTGTGGGGCTCCTACCCGTGCCATCACTGTGATCCTGGTGCAGTGTGTGTCAGCTGCCACGTTCTGCTTCCTCACAGAGTTTGACTGTGTGTGTGTTGGCGAACATTGCAACACTGTGGCTCATAGCAGAGCTTAGCAGTCTGCCTCTGAGGGCATCTTGCAGCTGATAGGCTGTGTCTGGCATTTTGCATTGAATACGTGGTGGCCCAATGCAGATAAATGTTTACAGACTGTTGGGCAGGTGTATTCTAAGGTGCCATCTAGATAATACTTCACCAGATTTATTTTGCAGGATTTAAGACCCTGAAACCGCGATGCACACAAACATTCAAACATAGGGCACACATGATTTATCAATGGTCCCCTTGATTTCTCACATGAGGCAGCCAGGGGCCAGTCGATGGGCTGGCACTCTTTTACTTTGAATATTCACAAGAGAAATGAAAGCAGTTTTTGAACAGGTCACTTTTAGGTTTTAGAAAATTACCAAAAAGAAAAATGCAGCATAAAGCAGGTTTGTGAGGTTTACTGCGCAGTTCATAGAGGTTGGCTCAAGTGATTGGAATACTATGCTCCAAAAAGCAGCTCAAGCAATGAAGACACATGTCCAGAGACTGACAGAAAAAGGCTGATTATGTAGAGGGTCTCTAATGCGAACCCATGGGAGGCTGCGGGGCCTCTGGGATTCAACCTTTGAAGCCTCTATTGAGAAAGACCCCCAACACATCCACAGAGCCCCTGGCACTGTATTTGGTTGGGACAGCACTTAAACCCTCAGCCCAGTCTTTCGAATGGTGAGGAGCCATGCCTGGTTTTCATTAAATTCCTCGATTACATGGACAGAAACAAAGCTCACAGAGCGGCCAAGGTAAGGGTAAATAAAATACCAGAAAACAAGCCTTTTGTATATCCAAACGTCAACCCATTGGTTCAAACTGCTACACATTCTTTTGTCAGTCACTGTTAAAAATAACAAGGCAAAACTACATTGAGTATTAGGCCCTCATTACAAGTTTAAAGGTAGCTGAAAAAATAGCAGGTGACAGAAATAATTACTGTTTTTTCAGCCAACAGACAGACACCAAAGCATTAGTAAACATTGTTGATTAAATGGGCATTCTATATTACGTGCATTATGAAATATCCAAAGTTATTTACACTACGAACCATCAATACCAGGTGGACAGTTACGAATGCCCCAAGCGTTACAAGTCAACTATGATGGAGTCCTGGCCCACTGATAATTCTGCTACCACTGTGGACACCCGCTTTCTTCCCAATCATGGCAAGCAAAGGGCAAATAAGAAAGGGGAGGAGTAGCCCTTTTATTTATTTATTTGAAGAATACCAAGTGGCGCTTATCATTTCCATCCAAATTCAGCCAAAAAACCACACAATAGAAGCACTATGTAAATGTGCCATTGATGAGATGGCCAACATTGTGTGCATTACCATCTATTGACCCTATGGAAGTACTCAAACTTTCTTGATGACTGGACAGACCTCCAAAGCTAATCCTAGTTGATGTCAACATATGGCTTGACAGAGAAAAGGACAAGCAAGAACAGTAATCCAATGCCTCCATGAACAATCTAACTGTAATTGGATGAAATCATCTACCCATAGAGAATGCGGAAAATATGCCTAGAACCCAAATCAATAGAACAATCAGAGGTATGAAAAGAGAAAACATCCACAACTTCCTGGTAACCTTCAATGCTAACAACCTCAAAATAATCCAGACATTTTATTAGAAGAGCTTAATTTAGAAATTGCCTGATCATTAGATATTCTAGCACGTCAAATAAGAAACAGATTTAAATCCCCTATTAGAAGAATTAACAATAAGGTTTGATAAGGAACTAAATACCCAAAAGAGAAAAGAGAAAAAACTTAAATAGACTTTACTACAAAACACAAACCGGGGGTAAACATGACATGTCTGAAAGAAAAAATAAATAATTATTTCAATGTCCAGTAGCATCGTCTCTCAACAAGAATTCAGAAGTGTTTAAGTACTTCAGAGAACTCATCACAACTACACAGTTAGGGACAACCATTACACTCTCAAGAGAGCTAGCTGGCAAGATGACGAAAGCCTTCTATGATATCATTTAAAAAAAGTTCAAGTCACCCTTAAGAGTAATACTCAACACCCAAATATGCTAAAACACTTTAATCAATGCTCCCCAGGGGAGATTCGGAAGCTGATAAAACGATGAAAGCATCAAGTGCTCTAAACGAAATATACCCTGCACCCTCTATCAAAGACTGCATCTCCAAGCTAGCCATACCCATGACTAGTGTTCTGAACGCTTCTATCATCTCAGGCCCAATGCCCCCTCCTTCAAACATGCTTCTAAAATCTCATTTGCTTAACAAACATAATGCTGACCCGACTACTCTTGAAAACTATCACCCAGTGTTCTATATTTCCTTCATGTCTAAAGATCTGGGGAAACTTATCTCTACCAGCCTGAAAGAATACAGTGAAAAGTACCACCTCTTTGAAGGAATCAGACTGGTTTTAGATACAAAGAAGCACAGAAACAACCCTCATCTTTATGGGAGGGGCAACCTCTGATCTTTAGATGATAAATGGCCAACTATTCTGATGCTCCTTTTTTGGACTATAAACTCATGCCAATTACACTCCAAAGTAATGTGGATGGTCATTGAGGATACAGCAGTGACATGGATAGAAACATTCTTGAGACAGCTAACCAAATTAGTATCAGTAAAGTTGGGTCCTTTCATATCTAGTCACACCATCCTGTAAGCAGAGGTACAAGATCCAGGTTCCCTGGTGTTTAACAGTTCCACTCTAATAATTGACAGGTTCATCAAGCGCTTTGCCCCAGTGTTCCAGATGTGCACTTACAATATCTAGCTAGCATTCAACCTTAGTAATACAGACACAGCTCAGTCCAAATCACTAACTGCCTTTGTGCAGTACAGGAAAGGATAGCCACTAACAACACCTGTGCCTTAACTCTAATAAAAATCTTCTATTTCAATTCTCAAGCCCTACCTAACTTGCAAGTTTAATAGCCAGACTACCCATGATCTAGTCCTACCCCGTCCATGAAGGTTAAGAACTAAGATATCACACTGGGAGCTATTTCCTTCTCACCCCCCGCCCCCAAATTGAAGAGGTAGCTAGTAAAACGCACCTTCAACTAGGTATGTTGTAAAAGAAATCTGGTGAAATCTGCCGTTTCAAACAATTGGGAATTAAGTACATGACATTTGGAAGCATTAAAGGATGGAGATGGCCTAGGAGAAAGTGCACTAGCGACCTCACAAGATAATGGCAGATGGTCACAGTGGTTTAAGGTGTCAATTATACTTGCATGCAACAGTGCAGACAGTGAAATTGACATTCAATAAATTCCCACTCTAGAATATATAAGGATGGTCTGTCGTTAGCAAAGCATTAAAGATTTTGGCCTGCAAAAGGCGGCTGGGTTGAGGGTGCTAATGCTTCTGTAGACCAATTTGACAAATATACTACATTGTAGATATTTCTGTCCATACTTCTATTGAGCCAGAGGCATCATAACACGGGTGCATTGCTCTCGACCACTCTGGGTGATTGAGGATGTGAGATGTGTGATTGCATGTGCTATATTAGCTTCCCAAACATTTTGATAAGAAATTATGTTTATTACTGTTATTCCTACAAACAAAAGCTTTTCAAGCTGTTTTAACTAGATGTTGCACTTCTGTTGAAACTACTTTTGTATGGAGGTGGGCCTTTAACAGGAGGCCTAACCACATTCTAGAATGTTGGGGGACATGTGTGCAGGTCAGTCATGCAAACAGAGCCATGCTTGAGATGCTGGCCTTTTATGGGTTTGTAGACATAGGAAAGAAAGGAAATCCAGAGAGAAGTGTGTATGTCCTTAGGTTCTAGTGTCCATTGCTTGTTATCTTGTACTGATTGCTTTCTGACGTCTATGGCAGCACGAAATAGAGTTCTGTATGTCTGACATCTCCTACATATATTGCCTACTTACTCTCCACTTACTGCTAAGAACTGAATGTCCATTCGTCCTCCCTACAAAATGTCAGTGAAGACTTAAGCCAGGGGTGCTTGCTGATCCATTGCTCAGCTCCAGGTTTGGGGAGGGAAATATACAGTTCTTTAATGCTAACAATGGATCTGCTGACTTGACAGCCACAGCATTTTAAGCCTGTGACCGGGATGCCTTTATTCCTGGGGAGGATGGGATTTTCTGTGACAGCAGTGTGTGTCTAGATAGGCTGTAAGCACAGCTTATAGCCTTTATGAATCAGTATCAAAACGCCATCTCCTTCCCAGACTACTGGATCTAAAGAGCGAGTTTGACCTCACTACTACTAACAGTGGAATAGAATTTCTTAATACTTTTCTAGGAAATGTGGTGTGACCTATAGGTTGGGAAAAGCATGAGTCATCCTAATGAACACGGAAGAACCTCAAAAGCCCCTCAATGTAATGAAAGCCACAAACAGAATTGGTAAGACTGACCCTGCAGGGGAAGAGGACATTATACTCAGTGGACAGAGACACTAAAGGATGATATAAAGTAGCTGCTGGATTTAGCTAGGAGATCAGAGGTTCCACAGTTGATGCTGAAGGGGCTTGCAGAGCCGCTTATCAAAAGGGAAATCATAGCAGCCATTATATGCCTGTGGAAAGCAAGCCCATCCCTGACGATGATGATGGGTTACTCTCTCTATTGGCTCGCTATTGTTTAGTTAGTGTACATTTAACAGTTCAATGATAAACCAGATTGCATAAATAAGTCACTTTGGGTCTCACCCTAAGTTACTAGGGGAATCGAGACGTAGACCCCTGGCTCACTATTCTTAGAGAGGCACACCTCCAACCTACTGAGGTCCAACCAGAGTAGCACACGTCTCTGACGTTACTGTTGGTATTCTTGTTGAGAGGATAATTGCTAGCATTTCCGTGCTGGACTGCCCCAGGCAGGACAAAGACTGATATGTTTGGGATATTTCTCCTCTGTGAAAGATAGTGAGCCAAAAAATCTGGGTAAGCATGGGCGTAATTTTAGGGGGGGAACAGGGGTGTTTGTCCCCTCCAACTTTCATGGCACACCATTTTGTCCCCATTCAATTCGCTTGGGCACCTTTTCTTCGGATGTCATGTCCCCCCCAACATTTTCAGCAAAGTTACTCCACTGTGGGTAAGGCTCTCGTAATCGGGACTAATGTCCGGCAGAGAGACTCCCAGGACCCTCTTGTTTTTTGCTCCTCCTATCAAATCCACATCATTCAGCCCGATCCCCTCTTCCTCTATATGACCTCTGATTAGCTACTCCACAACCTTTTTCAACTCTCTCCCCTTCTCCTCCTCCCAATGACTCTTCTCCAGCGCCTCCACCTCCTTATCAACTCACTCCCCTCCTCTTGATGACTCTTCTCCAGTTTCTCCACCTCCTCTTTCAACTCACTCCCCTCCTCTTGATGACTCGTCTCCAGTTTCTTTCTCCACCTCCTCTTTCAACTCACTCCCCTTCTCTTGATGACTCTTCTCCAGTTTCTCCACCTCCTCTTTCAACTCACTCCCCTTCTCTTGATGACTCTTCTCCAGTTTCTCCACCTCCTCTTTCAACTCACTCCCCTCCTCTTGATGACTCTTCTCCAGTTTCTCCACCTCCTCTTTCAACTCACTCCCCTTCTCTTGATGACTCTTCTCCAGTTTCTCCACCTCCTCTTTCAACTCACTCCCCTCCTCTTGATGACTCTTCTCCAGTTTCTCCACCTCCTTATCAACTCACTCCCCTTCTCTTGATGACTCTTCTCCAGTTTCTCCACCTCCTCTTTCAACTCACTCCCCTTCTCTTGATGACTCTTCTCCAGTTTCTCCACCTCCTCTTTCAACTCACTCCCCTTCTCTTGATGACTCTTCTCCAGTTTCTCCACCTCCTCTTTCAACTCACTCCCCTCCTCTTGATGACTCTTCATCAGTTTCTCCACTTCCGCACTCGTACTTGACTTCTCCTAATCACCACCCCAGCATGCACTAACTCTCACCTCCTGCACAATAAACGTGAGTTACTGTATCAGTTGTCCCTGTATGTCTATTTTCCTTGTTATCTCAGCAGTGCATACCTACATCAGCCGGGCAAGGGCATCAAACTCAGGGAGCTTCATGCAGCTGAATATCCTATTACGAAATCCAACAATAGCTCATCACTCTTGTGATTTCCCTTATGGGATCTTGCATTTATAATTACAACACCAATAACAACAAGATGCGGGTAAGGAGAAGGCAGAGACAGCAACAGTGGGTATAGGTGAGAAGGCAGGGACTGTGAGGGTGGGTGTGGCCGAGGAGACCGCAGGGACTGGATAGTGAGTGTGGTTCAGGTGAAGGCCTGGGGTATGAGCGTGGGAACCCCAAGCTGACACTCTTGATTCTCCTCCACAATCTGTATTTCAAAGATGGAAGCAGGCACACCACCTTGATCTCCATCAGCATGTCCAAATTGTTAAGGTTGTGATGGAAGCAGGCACACCACCTTGATCTCCATCAGCATGTCCAAATTGTTAAGGTTGTGATGGAAGCATGCACACCACCTTGATCTCCATCAGCATGTCCAAATTGTTAAGGTTGTGATGGAAGCAGGCACACCACCTTGATCTCCATCAGCATGTCCAAATTGTTAAGGTTGTGATGGAAGCAGGCACACCACCTTGATCTCCATCAGCATGTCCAAATTGTTAAGGTTGTGATGGAAGCAGGCACACCACCTTGATCTCCATCAGCATGTCCAAATTGTTAAGGTTGTGATGGAAGCAGGCACCTGCACCTTGATCTCCATCAGCATGTCTAAATTGTTATGGATGCGCTACACTGTGCTAACAAGAGTTGCCAAAAGCTTCCTGTGGACCTCCAGCTCGGAGAACACCCACCAGATACGGGAAGCCATTGTCTGGATCGCAGGCAGGAACGTCGCAGCTTTGGAACATGAGGCAGATTCGGTGGGTGGCAATACCAATCCATGGTGCATTCCAGCACCTCCTTCTCAAACTCCAGAGCTTCTTGAGGAGACTTTGGTAAGGAAAATGTTACCTATCTCAGAATATTTAGGCACTTAACAACATACTGTAGCAGAACACACTGCAGGACGTGACAGAAGAAAGGGCGAGAGGGAGAAAGAGAGAGAGAAAAATGGATATACGAGAGGGAGAGAAAGAGAGAGAGAGAGAGAGAGAGAGAGAGAGAGAGAGAGAGAGAGAGAGAGAGAGAGAGAGAGAGAAGGGAGGGAGAGGGGGGAGAGAGATACATAGAGTCAGTGGTAGATTGCCATTGCAATGCACAGGGTTGTACTCTGGAAAAAAAGGAAAAGAGAGAGAGAGAGAGAGAGAGAGAGCAAGAGGGAGAGAAAGAGAGAGAGGGGAGAGTCATGTGCAGTGCACTGCATAAACAGCAGCAACATACTCAACAGTAATGGAGCAGAATGATTGCAGGAGGTTCTGTATCATTTGCAGTGTGATAGTGGAGCAGGGGTCTTGTTTCTGTAGGTGGGCAATTGCAACTTTTGGGGGGGCTCTGTTAGGGAAAACATTATGCTAGAATATTTCTATGACCAGATGCATACCATAGAAGAAAGCAGTGTGGGAAAAGGCCAAAAGAGACACTGAGGGAGAGGGGGGCATGGAGACAGTGTTTGACAGACATTATTGGCATTGTCAGTGATGCGTGGTATACATTATACAGCAACAGACCATACTATACTGAAAGGTAATGATAAAGAAGAGCAGGAGGAGGTTTAGGGGTGGATGCTACAATGCTTACCGTTCTTCCATGCCACCTTGGTGGGTGGCTTTGCAGAGCCCATGGACCTCAGGACTCATGTGTGCTTTGGATGTGAGAGTGGTCTTCCAAACTCTGGCTAATACAAGTGGAATTTGGTGGCATGGAGCGTGTAAACATTCTTTGCTTACATGGATATGGAATATTCCAATAACGAGAAGAACAATGACATTAACACACATTGCCTGTTCCTTTAAACATACTGTGGCCTTTGTTGTGGCCACAGATACATCACACTTCTATTTATGACACTCCCCACAGGTAGACGCAGCCAAAAGTAAGAAGCAAACTGGTGGGAGGATGGAGGCATCGAAGTGATGCTTACCTCTGTGATGAGACTTATTATTCTGTAGTGTGGGGGCTAGGGTGGCGATATGAGGACTGTGTAGTAAACATGCTTCTTCTTTGAAATTGGGAACGACAGCGGCTATCTATTTTTGCAGTATCTGTTCTGTGTTTCTTCTAATACGAGAGAGGGGAGGCACTGCATCGCGTTGTGGCCGTCACACCTGATAAAGGACAAGAATGCCCACAGTACAAGCACGCAGCTGACATGGTCCTAAAGCATGCAGCACTCTATCTGATGTAAATGTACAGAAAATAGGTTCTTTTAATATTCACAAAAACACTGAATTTGACGAGTCTGTTCGAAGTTAGTGCAGATAGGTAGATTTTAGGAAATTACTGCTGGGTGGTTTACAGGCTGCTAGACAGGATATGCTGCTACCATTACATAGCATATGCTGCCATTTCCCCTGATCAGTATAGAAATGCTGTGCACACAACTTTGTATTTCCCATCTAAGAAATCCCAATGATTGACCATACCACACTCAGACAATGAATGCAAGGTCTGTATCTGAGGTATAGACGGTTCAGTAAGCAAATATTGTAGGGATTAAAGTTGAGGTCTGCAACCTCTGCCTCTCCATATATCTTGTACTACAACTCTCATGACCCTCAACTTTGACGATGCTGGCTGCTGCTGATGGGAGATAATCAGAAACATCTGGATAGCAGAAGGTGACAAATGCAGGAGTACACTGGCCAGAAAGCCCCTCCCTCATGCAAGGAACATGTATAATTATTTCAGCTATGCTCTTCTGGTCTGTGAATGCTGCGGTGTGTTAACACCAATATTCTACCATGCTGCAGCCATTACTCTGCCTTTGGGAACAACCACTCTAATGTTGATCTTTGAAGTAATAGAAGCTGTATGAGTGAGAGCTCGGATTGCCATCATCAGAGAATCTGTGGTTTTCAACCTGTACTGTTACATCGTTCATCCTCATAAAAAAATGGCACTGACAGCTCCACAGACGATACATGACTTGCGGTGCAATTCAGATCATGACAATCTTTTGTCGATCATCCCGAGGAGCCATAGGTCATTCCTGAGACCCGTCCACACACGCCTCCACACAAGATTGCAGCAGAGTGTGTTGAACTACAACATTAATAAGTACAGTGATTCATGATTTGGGTGGTGATTTTTCTCTCTGATTTGGCTACTGAATTGAGAGTTGCAGAAAAAAGGTGTTCTTTGATATATGCATTGTTACAATACTACAATACCTGTGGTATTTTCCCCCGGGAGCACTGTGGATTTATTCCAGAGGTTACGCCACTTCCCTTAACAATTATAGGAGAGAGAATATTGGAATACATTTTCCACTGGAGCATTTTGTGATTGTGAGGGAAGATTGACAACTCATTTGTTTTGTCCTGAAGAAGGTCGGAATCATTCTCGGCTGCAATTTGAAGCCTGTTGTTTAGCCGACCAGAACATATGTAGATGCTGTCAATAAGCTATGCTATTGTACATATATACATACCAACAGGAGATAAGGCTGTAATGTAAACAATCAATTGTGTGCATGAGTACTAGAAGGTTTCCAATAATAGGTGCACTTTCCTGTGTTCATTTGTAAATTGTGGCATTGGTTGAGTGAGAGAATGTATGGATATGAAAGGTGGTAAGAGTTAAATATAGGGAATACAATGGAGAGAGCCCAAATTCCATAAGTGTGGAGTCCTATCTTGTTTTTGGGACTTAAGACTACACAAGACTCGAAAAGATAGGACTTGGTCCTTTATCAACAGTTATCCATTCATCTGAACGCCATCAATTAGTTCAAAAAGTACACATTTTAACAGAAATTACAAAATTGTCTAAAATACATGATTAGACCCTCTAAAAAGATACATATGTATCGTATTAACAAAGACAAACATCATGCACAATCAATTCTAAAAAATCTTAGAGATACTGATGTTACTGATCTCTAATTAAATCCCTGTTGTGTAGTTCTTCTAGATCAGAGTTACGATTATGATTCATCGTTATCATCCCTTCTCTGGAATATTCAATTCACTCAGACAGTTTAAAACATTTTTGTCAGTCTAATTAATTAAACTGTCTGAGTGAATTGAATATTCCAGTGAAGGGATGTTCTAATTCTAATAATGGAATAGAATTAGAATAGAAGAATAGAAAAGATAACGATGAATCATAATCGTAACTCTGATCTAGAAGAACTACACAACAGGGATTTAATTAGAGATCAGTAACGTCAGTATCTCTAAGATTTTTTAGAATTGATTGTGCATGATGTTTGTCTTTGTTAATACGATACATATGTATCTTTTTAGAGGGTCTAATCATGTATTTTAGACAATTTTGTAATTTCTATTAAAATGTGTACTTTTTGAACAAATTGATGGCATTCAGATGAATGGATAACTGTTGATAAAGGTAAGAGTTAAATGCCAAAAGTATAATTGAGTTGTTTTTCTGAAAAACCATGTGGCTGTTTTAATATTGTGATACAGTGTGAAATAAAATTGATATTTTGTATTGAAGTTTTTGTAAATTTTGCTTTTTCAACCTCACTACCAAGGTCCAATTTCTTGAATACAACTGACTGGGAACTGCCACTGATCAGTGAGTTAATTGCCAATCAGAGAAACTTCAATGTCTTTGGGGGAAAGGATGGGCGGGAGTGAGGACCATCTGGTAGCAATGATAATGATGACTTTAATGGAAATTAAGTGTAGGCATCAGAGAGGAGGGAGAAAGTCTGTGGTGTCCCATTAAATTACCATTACCAAATCTATGTCAGTGAATCGGCTAAACATCAGGTGTGAATGCACCACTCTGCGAGATGAGCAGTCAGAGTCAGAGAGAAAGGAGAATTTAAATGCAGGACTGTGGGAAGGGCAAGTGTTTGGTGCTGGGCACAACTAGGGACCCGTTAAATGATCATTACTAAAGTCAACGTCAGAGAGGCATCTAAAATGAAGCTGTGAATGAGCAGCATGAAGTGGAGAGGTGAGGGCATTCAAGTATATGGATGTGGCAGTGGGTGTGGAAGCAAGAGACAAAAGGTGCGGGCCAACACCTCAGCTGTGCTGTAATCAACATAATATAAAAAATAGTGCTCAGCGAGTGACTGGTGGGATGCAGGGGCGTGTGGAATGTACACTTTAGTGTAACAAAACATGAGGGGATGGGAAATGATTGCCACATTGCATTGCCAGTTTCAGCACAGTGCATTGTGATCTATGAGGATGACCAGGAGCTCATTAATGCTTCTCCTGGCTTAGATTAGTTTAGTTTAGTTTATTTGCTTACATAGCGCATCTTCCCAAGGGTATCTGGGCGCCTTTGCTTGAATTTACAACATATTGTTACAATAAGATACAGAATTACAAAACACAGTATTACGGGTACCTGAGATGCAAGTGATCAATAGATAATAGATACATGCAAAAATACAGGTTACATTTGTAGGCATCTTACGGGTTACAGATCAGTGTCGGGACATGCATAGCAGGACAATGAGAATACAGTTATATACAATATGCACAATAGAAGAGGGAGGTTGAGGTCTTCGAGGTCTACCGTGTTACAGTGGATGTTGAGCTAATAGCTAGGCTTTCTCTCTGGATCTAAACGACCAGAAGGAGGGTACCATTCTGATGGCTGCGGGGAGTGCGTTCCAGTATTTGGCAGCTAACACTGGGAAGCTGGAGCCTGCGATTTTCAGTTTGTATTTCGGAATATTGAGGTGATTGAGATAGAAGGAACTGGTAGGTCTGTCCGAATGGTTCCTTGAGAATTTGTCTGATAAGTAAGTTGGGGCCGTGTTTGAGAAGCATTTATATGTGATGACTAGGGAACGTAGTGTAATTCTGTCATGCACTGGTAGCCAATTTATGTCATGTCTGATGGCTGAAATATGACTAGAGCCTGGTATATTCAGGGACCATGTAAGGGTATTGTTCTTCAGAACTTATAATCTGTTAAGGTTCTGAGCCGAAGTACCTAAGAAAAGGGTATTACAGTAGTCCAGCTTTGATAGGATCAGTGCTCTAGCAAGCGTAATGCAGCTGTTGGTTGATAAGTAAGGTTTGCAGGCATTTATGAGTTTCTTGGTATATGCTGTGGCTGAGGCTGAAGCGTTAACATGTTTTTCTAACGTGAGAGTGGAATCTAGAGTGGAATCTAGATAAACCCCTAGTGTTTTATCTTTGTTGACAACTTTAATGATGTTCCCATCAATGTTAAGGTTTTGTAGCGAGAGTCCAGACTGTTTACACAAGCTTGTGACCCAATGATCAGAAGTTCAGTCTTGTGGTCATTTAGACAAAGGCTATGGGCGGCCATCCAGGCCTGGATCTCAAGGTAGATGTAATTTATCATTTTGGAATCTTTAATATAGCAGCCAGAGAGGTTGAATATGTTATATAGCGTAGGCGATACACAAGATTCCTGCGGGGCTCCACAGTGGATAGGAACTGGAGGAGCATATGCAAAGACCCTGGTTCTTCTGTTCAAAAGAAAAGATTGAATCCAGCTTGCGGCGTTTGGGGAAAAAGATGCAGCGGAAGTTAGACGTTTGGTCAGGATCTGATGGTCGACAAGATCAAACGCTGCTGAAAGGTCCAGCACTAGGACTATGGCCAGCTAAGCCTTGTCTTTGGTTTCATCTATCTGGATTTTTAAGTCTAGGAGAACTGTTTCAGTGCCATGTCTTAGCCTGAAGCCGGACTGACGTAGGCCTAGCAGGTTGTTATCTTCCAAATGATTTTGTATTTGGAGATATGATATGATATGATAAGGCAATTATAACGCGCCTATAAACATGTGTTTAGGCAGCTCTATCTAATATTTTTAAGAGAAATGGTACTGTTGTTATGGGTCTGAAGTTGGTTAGTGTATTCGGGTCAAGGTTGGGTTTTTTGAGGAGCAGCATGACCCAAGCCTCCATCAGATTATTTGGGACTGTGCAGTTTTTACAGGCGGAGTTAATTAGGGCTGTTATGAACGGTGCTAGTTCTTTAGCTCCATCATTAATGATAGGGGCCGGACAAATAGCTCCCTGGCAGTTAGAGGGTTTGAGCCCCCTAATGATATTTTCTACTTCTCTGGTGATGACTGGAGAGAAGTGAAAAGGTGAGCAGGGTGGACATTGTGGATCAGGTAGTTTGTGATTATTGGTTCTTGTAGCTATGCTGTTTTTTTTGTTTCAATGTTTGCTTGTAGTAAGGCTATTTTGTCTGAGTGGGCCTTCTGGATATTAGCACACCAGGCTGTGTCTTTCATGCAGTTATCTTAGGGGGGCGCGGGTGACTCTAATTCCCTTAATATGGAAAATAAATATTTTGTGCCAGACTTGGCACTCTGGATTCTAACATTATAGATTTCTCTTTTAATGGTGAGAATTGCTGTTTTGTAGGTACTACCAGCAGAGGTGAATTTTGCCTTGTTGGGGACTGTTGGAGTTTTTCTCCATGTGGATTCGGCAGATCTTTTGGCGTTGCAGAGTAGTTTAAGTTCAGCTGTGAAGCATTTATTTAAGTGGGCTGTAGGGTTCACCTTTCTAAGTTTTAGTGGCACAATTTTGTTTAGTGCTTATTCAAGGGTATTGTTGTACATTCCGACCAACGAGGAAGGGTCCATGTCTAAGCTGTATGCTACTTTGGCAATAGGCTGAAGTAAGGGCAGAAGGTTGTCTAAGGTTATGTTGCGCTTATTTCTGGACAAGGTTTGAGGAGCTGTGGCCTCACTGGTATTGAGGCAGGCAATCTCCTGGATGGAGAAGATAATACAGTGGTGATCAGACCAGGCACAGGGTATATTGTTGAGGATAGTGGTGGTGCAATTAAGGTCTGCCAACCAATGCTGGGTTCTACCTTTATTGTGAATGGGGTCATTATGCGGAGTTTGAATCCCAATTGTGTGATAGTATTTTCTAAGATGGTGGCATTCACATCTTTAGGGTCATGGAGGCCTGAGTTCAGGTCTCCAAGCAGGATAATTTATGAACCAGGTTTAATATTTGGGTCAGAGGAAAGTAATGTCTTTCTCGAAAATGGAGGTAGGACCTGGGGCTGATAGATAAGATGGAGAAGTAAGGTAAGGGTAGCTGAGAGGGAAAGTTTAACTGATAGGAGTTTGGTTGCCGGTAGGGGGGTGGTGGTGAATTCTCTGAGGTGAAGTTGTGATTTCACTATGAAGGCCCCACCACCACCTTTGCCGGTGACTCTATCTATCTATCTATCTATCTATCTATCTATCTATCTATCTATCTATCTATCTATCTATCTATCTATCTATCTATCTATCTATCTATCTATCTTATTGTCATACCCATAGTTGTAAAGTGTGGAAAGCATTTACTTCTGTTGGCAATGAAGTGGGTTTGATTCCGTCCACCATCAACACATTTTGGAATGGGACAATTTTATACTATAAAATCACTAAAAAGTAGGAGCAAAACAATACCAGGTAGCATAAACACAATGCATACTCAATAAATGCTGCAGGTGTTAAATGTATCAATTGTTGAACGCATTAAAAGTAGTGATGGATCATGGTGGGCAGATTGGGACGAAGGTGATTAAGGGGTCACCCAATTGATGAAGCGTTTTCCAAATTGACAAGGCCCATTCCAGGTTTGGACCCTGTCCCCAGTCTGTCACAGTAATCCAGGGAGGCCATTAACTCTGCCTACCTCCAGCTCTCGTCCCCCTCAGCCAATCCAGCTCTGAGCCCTGTGGCCAATGTGGTGAATGTGTGTCTATGTTCTATGGTTCTATGAGTATGACAAAGTCATGTGTCTAGTGGAGTAGGCACAGGGTAAAACAGTCCACTTCACCATGTAATGTGGACCCGTGGACAGAGCATTGACCACGTGCCTGTGACTGCACACTGGCTGACCTTCCCTTCTCCTGCCATCGCAGAGGGATGTGGGTCCCTCTGTAACAGGGCAGCAAGTGACTGAAGTACGGCAGCAGGCCACTTTATTAATGCAAGTATTTAAAGCCATGGGCTACAGGAGAGTTGACTTCTGTGAACAACTGGATGACACACATAGTGGCTAAGACCATGACATTGATAGTCTGGCTTAGTTCTTGCCTGCAAGGGATTGAACATTCTTTGGGCCCAATGAATGGACCGTGCCTGTACTTTGTTCTGCGATTGTTCTTTATATTGTGGAGACACATTTCATCAGCAATTTCCAATCTGTGAAGGACATGATTACGGTGGCCCAGTAGAACAGAATACAATGTTGCTATGCCTGCTGTGTTACAGGAAAAATGCTAATATTTATATGAAGAGTGTTGACGAGAAATGTAACTAAAAGTAGACATAATGTATTATGAAAGGTGTGATTATTTGCGAAGGGCTAGGGATCAATTTAGTGCTTGGTCCAATTTAAACTGAAAAAGAATATCCATTTTGAATAGTGTGTATGTAGACACATAGCTTGCAGTTAGCAATGTATATGCTCACATGTTTGAAATTACTGCATTAGCACAATTGTTTAGAGGAATGCCTTCACTGACAAAATTATATAAACGTGCCCTGATAAGGTTCCCTTCAGATGACCACTGGTGGTAGAAAGTTTAATTGTATTAATTGAATTCATTGAATGGAGGCTCTGTTCTGGCCTTGAATGTCCTGAATGGCAAGACTCCACAGAAAAGGTTTTGTGTTCATTGGGAAAGACTAAAACCCTCCTTGATGAGATCATAGTAACATTAAAAGCACTGCATTGAATCCAATTGAACAAACATTTGATAAAAAAGGGGTTGATTTAGGGGCTGGGGGAACACAGACTGGGATTGCATGGTAACGTGTATGTTCTTATCTGTGTTTATCTGCAGTGCTGCTATTAAAGATGTGTCAAAGTAAGTTTACCCGAGAGCGAGATCCACATTTATTTTCATGACAAGTCTATTAAATGTGCTGCACCAATTGCAGGTATGTCGGAACAGCAGCACTTTCAAACTGCAATTACCACACTCTGGAATTCTCCTTTCCACATGTTAGACCAGCAAAGTGAACAATGCAATGCCATCACTGATTACTGCAACAGTTGCAGCTGAGCTTTATTTTGACCACTCATTACACTGAGACAGTGGCAGCTATTTGCTCCTGGTTGTAGTGTGAAGTGGTATTTTTGAGAAGGCCACAAAGCATGATTTCTGACAGTGCATCACTCACTTAGGCTGATGCTGTACCTGCTGGACCACAACCTATCCAACATAAGCACCCATCACTTGGCTGGTGAGGTGGATACATGGCTGGTCAGGGATGTGCTTATACATTATTGAGCATGTCCCTGCATAGCCACAAAGCAAGTAAACACTAAATTCCCCCCCTGGCCTTGTTTCTAGACACACGTCTCAAGATCAACATGCCTGTTTTCCAGCTGCATAATAACTCGGAGAACCCAGCAGAACGAGACAAAATGAAGTTTTAAAATGACACACTGATGCAGCGGTTGTACATAAAATTACATGACAAACAGAATCATAAAGAAAATGCAACAACACATTTACTGAACACACCACCTCCAGAAATGTAGAAGCATAGCTTTCTTCATCACCAAGGAGTACAATTCTCATCTACACCACAAACCCCAACTTCCGTAAACACACACTACGATAGAGATAGACTGGAGATGGAGGGGCTGTGGAATAAATGTGTCACTCACTCACTCACTCACTCACTCACTCACTCACTCACTCACTCACTCACTCACTCACTCACTCAAGGATTCTCAATACGAATGGGTATTAGATAGCATACACCAGACCTTCAACAACTTAGACAGTAGATAGAGGATGCAAATGTACTTGTCACTTATACCACAAGTAGTGATGATGCTGATGATGGACTACAGTACTGAATGGAGTCTCCAGAGAACCACCTTCCCTTTTCTGTCTTTTCACAGATCATTGTCACTTACATGGTCAAATGTATCTATGAGAGAGAGAGAAAGGTGAGAGAGAGAGAGAGAGGCAGAGAAAGAGAGAGAGAGAGAGAGAGAGAGAGAGAGATAGAGAGAGAGAGAGACAGACAGACAGACAGTGAGGGAGTGAGATCTGGGTCAGGCTGTGGATTAAAAGTGGCAATGAAGGAAAGTGAAATGGAACCTGTGTGGAAGAGTCTAGGGAGGGCACCAGCGTGTTTTGCCAGGAAATACCCACTCCCCTCTTCTCCTGACTAGCAGACCTCACCCATTGACTTTTGTGGTGTTGCACAAGCTTATACTTCCTTCAGCTTTTTTGGCCGGTGTTACAGGGGTTGTGTCCCACATCACTAGAAGTAACCATGCCAGTCACCTAGTTCTCTGCTCTTTCAGGCTGCCCTGTAATTACAGTGGATGATGTTTGTCATATGTGAATGCTTTCTTTTAAAATATGTAATGTTTTGAATTGCATTTTTAAAAACAACATTATAACATTTAATACATACTTAAAAAAAATAAAATGACAGCATATGTGTAATTTTAAATCAGGTCAGGATGTGTGATCCTTCTATACACAATCTTGTATGCTTTACCAATCCATCCGTTTTCAAATAATTGTTGTGTACTTAATGATAATAGTTTATGGTGGTGTATTAATATTCCTAATGTGGGCTTAAAACATTCCATAACATATTTCATATATGTGAGTATATTTGTACGAAGTCACATGAAAGTTTAAAAGATACATTTTGCTTACACTTTATGTGTGTAATTTTAAAAATGTAATAAACATGTCCGTACAGTACCGATGAGCATGTTCTAAGCATGTACATCTTTCTTTTCACAGACACGGGTATCACGTTCATTCACCATCAATAGTTTTTTCAAGTAAGTTGATTGACAAAATTGCTTCCAAAAAATTCATCACAATATTTGGGGGGTGAGGCAGGTGATTATAAGGGGTGTAGAGGGGGTTGGAGTCGGGTTATAATATAGGGAAGGAGGAGTTAGGGGGATTTTTCGAAAGATTATTTCGAAAAGACTCATGTCGATGTAGAGACATAGAACATATTAGGACCCTTCAATATAAAAATTAAAAAAATTGATATTTCTTTTTTTTTTGGTAAAAGTTGATTCAGTAACATCACATGGAACCCCCAAGCTCTCATTTGGTCAATGTTGGATTATTGTAACTCGCTACTTTGTGGAACATCTGAAAAAAAATGTAAACTAACTACAAGTTACACAGAACAATGTCCTCCTGGCAGCTCTGAACATGAGTAAACACAACCACATTTCTGAAGCCAGGAGATTCATCCACTGACTCCCAGAGTGAGAATCAAATTCAAGACTCTCTCCATCACCCACCGCTGTTTATCGATTATGCACCAACTTACCTCACCCAGAAACTTAAAAGACACGCCCCCACGAGGTCTCAGCGCTCTACCTAAACACTTTTCTTGACTATACCAAGATTCACTTGCAAAAGAGCAGGAGACTCAAGCTTCCCAGTCCACGCCACTGGCCTCTGGAACAGCCTCCCCCCTCATTTTCACAGGCTGATCCATCGTATCACATGTTCAGACACACCTCTTCAACTCAGGACTGAAATGTTCTTAACCTTTTTACCATAACAAGCGTCTAGATGCCCACGTGCTATGTGTGCTTCTATAATGTATAAATACAAGTAAAATAAAATAAGTATGGCTAGGATTAAAGTGGCGATTGGCTGTTGAGGGGATGTTGAGGTCTTGTCAGTTGATCCTCCTGCAGTCTAGGAATAAGGATAGATTAAATGTAAAACATCTTCAAATTCATTAAAATACCTGTGAAAACAATGAAGTATGTGCCTGAGGATTCCTCTTTCTATACAAAACATATATTCTGTTGTGTAGCCAATTTGGTTTTAATATATAAATAAATCTTCTTCAGCATAGCCATAGTGTACAGAGAATCAAATTCCAGCTCTTATCTAACTAGTTGCATATGGAGACAAATAGAACGATTCAGAAGAGCACGCTTAATGTATCCCTCAATTTAGACCAATGAAAACTTTCATATACAATCAATTTGACTTCCAAATAAGATAGTAGGACCTATCTTCCATTTGAAACGAGGATACATTCTTATTTCTTTCATTCTCACAACTGAGAGCCAAATTGTATTACCTATTTTATATTGTCTGTTCTTTTCTTTCAGAGGATTAGTAATTATATTATGTTATGCTAAAGGTACTTATATAGTGCACCATCATCAACGGAATTGGAGCTCTGGTGGATCTGTAAACAGGAAGGGCGGGTAGGGTTAGTTGGGAGGGGGGAGCAGGAGAGTGGGAGAAGTGATGTGCTGTTGGCAGCTTCAGCTCGGTATACACCGAGTGCTGGGCTTTGGTGCTAGGTTCAGACCGGGCGGAACTCGAGTGCTGTAGGTGATGATTATGTGTTGTTGATGCAGTGTGGTAAAGTGCGCGCGGATTGCTGGGAGAGAGATGGTTGTGTGGCTTTGTGTGGTTTAAGTATGCAGAAGAATTGAGGGTTGGGTTAGTGGGTCTGTGTCCTGATTCAGGTACTTCTGATTCTGTTAGAGTTGTATCCCTGTGGGTTGGGTTGATGCTGGTTCCTCGTGGGCAGACTCGGTTTGTTGGTGCTGCGCTGACCCCGCTGTTTCATAATGAGTATTGTTTGGATTTGATTTTCTTTGGGTGTGGGACTGGGATGGTAATATCTTTTATCTTGTTATCTAGTGTGACACTTGTCAGTTGAGCTTTTGAATGTTTCAGGGTCGGAGTGGTGTTGGTGTGGCATTCTAGTGCTTCCGTCTTGGTGAGCCTGTGTATTCGGTCTTTCCTTTCATCCTGTCATGACTGTCTTTCCGTTGGTTCTTAGGTTTCTGTGGGGGGAACATGCTTGGGGTTGTTGTTTAGTTGCATTTTGTGTGATGGGGCATTGTGCTTCCCACTGTGTAGTTTCTGGACAGTGTGTAATGATGCAAATATTCTGTTTCTCACCCACTGGATTGGGGCTCATGGTGTAGTGCTTCATTTCCCTCTCCATCTGTTGTCCTTAGGTATGTTCAGAATGGCTGTAGTTTAAGGTCATGGTCCTCTTGATGATGCGTCCTAGTGTTTCTGTCTTTGTCTTGCTTTGTATATGGTCTTTTGGTTGTATTGCGGCTATCTCCCGGTTAGTCGTTTAGTATGTTGTGGGCTATTTTCCTGAGGGTTTTTCCCATTGCTTGCTTGGTGTGGAGCCAGGTCTCTCTCTCCGCTCATAAATGTTTTAGTTGTGTGCGTGCCCCTCAGGCTGGTCTTTCTAGTTATGTCGTGAAGAGCCAGGTTTTGAGTAGTTTCTTGAATGGTAGGTGGTTTCTCGTGCTACGTATGTACTTGGTCGTTCCAGGTTTTCGGGGCTTGGTGAGAGAAGGAGGATCCTCCAGGTTTTCTTTTGTTGTAGGGTTTCGGTTCCAGGCGGATGTCAATGCTTGATCTGAGCGTTCTTGTGGGCTGATGTAGACGCAGTTTGTCTCTCAGGAACTCAGCGCCTTCATTGTGTTCCGCTTTGTGCATGATGGACGCTGTTTTGAATTTTATTTGTTGTTTTATTGGTAGCCAATGTAGTGTTTTCAGCGCTGGTGTGGTGTGTTCTCTTCGGGGTAGTTTCAGAAGCAGTCTGGCTGCTGCGTTTTGAATGCATTGTAGTTTTTTAAAAAGTCGTTCCAGCTTGCCTAAGTATAGGCTGTTGGCATAGTCTACTCGGGACAGGACTAGGGCGATGATGGTGGTTGTTTTGTTGGCGAACAATAGGAATGGAAGGATCCTCTTTGCTGCTCGCAGGAGGAAGAGGATTTTCTTGAGAAGGGCATTTACTTGTGGCTCTAGCGTGAGATTATTGTCCATCAGTACCCCCAGGTTGTTTACAAGGGATGAGGTGGTTTTCTCCTCCATTTTTTGTGATGATCATTATTTCTGTTTTGCCTGGGTTGATTTTGAGGCTGTTGGAGTTCATCCAGTGAAATACATCACGGAGGCAGTTTTCTAGCGTTGAGTTTCATTCCGGGTTGTCTTGTATTTTGAAGATTATTTGTGTATCGTCGGTGTAGTTGTAGCAGGTGAGGCTGTGGCTTTTGATGATTCAGATAAGTAGATACAGGTAGATGTTAAATAGTAGCGGAGAGAAGGAGGATCCTTCTGGTACTCCACAGATGGAATCTCTCTGGCTAGATTTGAAGGGTTTCATCCACATGGTTTCCGTTCTGTTTATTAGGAAAGATTTGATCCATAGTAAGGCGATGTCTGTTATTCCCAGTATTTCTAATCTCGTTATGAGGGTGTGGTGGTTAACTGTGTCGAATGCTGCTGATAGGTCTAGGAGTATCAAGGCAGTGCTGTTGTCCCAATCTGCGTTCATTTTTAGATCGTCCCATATTGAGAGTAGAGCTGATTCCATTCCTCTGATTGGTCTGAAGCCAACTTGCACCTGGTCTAGTAGGCTGTTCTCTTCTATGAAGTCTTGAGTCGCTTTGTATATATACGTTTCAAGCAGTTTGGCTGTGTACGGGATGTTGGAGATGGGTCTGTAGTTGGAGAGGTCCTCTACGTTTCCCGCTGTATCTTTGAGTAGTGGCCTGATGTATGCAGTTTTGAAGGCTTGTGGCACTTTCCCAGTTGCGATGGAAAGGTTGAGGATGTTTCTGTGATATTCCAGGGGCGTTCCTTGTTTGAGAATCAATTTGTATATGTCTGGTGTGAGACCCTGAGTTATTGCTTTCATTCACCAGTTTGACAAATGTCTCCACTGATATTTCTGGAAAGCCTCGTAGTTTTTTGGGTGTTCCTCCTGGTGCAGGTGGGGATCGGGGTTAGATCAGGCGGTCTACTTTGTATGGTTTGTTGGATGCTGGAGATCTTGTTTTTGAAGTGGTCTGCAAGGTCATTGCAGAGTTTCGTGGACGGAGTTGGTGTGTTGTTACATCCCGGGGTTTTTTTGATTTCGTTTATGATTTTGAAGAGTTCTTTTTGGGTGTTTGGTGCTTTGAAGATTCGGCTGTTGTAGTGTTTCCTCTTTGCTTTTTGTATTTCCTTTCTGTATGCGTGGTTGTGTTGTAGGAATTTTAGTTTGTTTGCATCGTCGTTTTGTTTTCTCTAGTCAAGTTCTAGTCTTCGGTTTTTCCTTTTCATGGTGCTAAGTCATGGGGTGAACCATTTTGCCATTGCCCATTTATGAGAAGGAGTGAAGGGTTTTTCTTTGGTGATGCTGTCTATAGTAGTTATAATCCAGCAATGCAGCAGGGCTACTTTTTTGTCCAGGTCATCTTCTTCCGTGAATGTTGGGTGTGGTTTGCTAAGCGCCAGGAGTTCAGTTAAGTTGGAGTTTTTGATGGTTCTCCAATTTCTTTGCATGGTGTGCAGTGTTTTGTCCAGATGGTTGTTTGTTAGGGTGGTCATTTTGACAACAAAGGGGATGATGATATGGTCGCTCCAGGGTATTTGAATTGGGGTGCCGTGGTGAAGAGTAGTGTTTTTGCAAAGATTGAGTCAAGTGTATGCCCTGCCAAGTGGGTTACTCTTTTGACTAGTTGTTGCAGGCTCATTGCTGCTAGTTGGCTGGTTAGTGATTTTTGTGTGTTTGTGGTTTATGAAACCCATATAGATAATCTTGCACTTCACTCCCAATCGTTCATTGTCAAGAAGCCACTGAAAGTTACTATATTTAGTCTTTTTAAACCACGCAAATTTCACGACGAAAGAATTGACAGGATTACATTTTGAGTAATTTTCAGTAAAATAATGCAACCAGTGTTAGATTAAAGGTTGTCCAGTGATCAGCATAGGCAACCAGACAATGTTAATACTCCCCATCCTAGGAGGATTGTTGTTAATCAGTGACAAAACACATAGGTCAGGGAGATATAAATGACACAAAGAGGGAGCCAAAACACAGCCATACCTTACACCTACACTGGTACTTAGACTGTGAATAATGGCCCTCATTATTCAATCCAACAGACATCTCCTTATTGCTGTGAACAAATAGGCAATTGCAAAAGGCCAGAGGTTGTGCCTGATGTATCCAGTTAATCCCATAAACAACTCCTATCAACAGGATGGTGGCTGTGTGATCAAGAACGCCCACATATAAAGAAGATCCTTTTGTAGTAACTGCCTGCCATTTTAATGCATTAAAAATAAAACTACCCATTTCAGTCCCAGATTCTTTCTAAAGCCAAATTGAAATTTAGGCAGAATGATCTGAGCCTCTGCTCAAATCTGCAAACATCTTCCCAGAGGTATACAAAAGCGCTATAGGCCTGTAGTTGTTGGGATCAGCATGATTTCCCTTCTTCTACAACGGGATTACGAAGGAGGAGGTTTAGGTTCCAGGGAGTAAATCAACCCTAATACATTTCTTATAAAGTACGTACAAGATCTATGACTACGTTTTGGGATCAGCTTTAATGACCGCATTTGCCAAGAACTCTGCACCTGAATTTTTCAACCTATGTAATATTGATAAAATATCATATTTATAGCCTGCTAACCTTTTCTTCATAAAACGGCCAATAGAGCTCCCAAATTACTTTCAATACTTTCAAGGTCCTCACAAAGCTCTTATTTATGTGGCTGTATAAGTCTAGCATAGGCATTCTGAGCTTTGCATAGATTCAGAAAATCAAGAGGCTTATTAGTCACATTAAAGGATGAGGTACATACATTAATGGTTTCAGATAACAAAAATTGGACCAACAAATCGAAATCTCCACACTTCATCTGGTCATTGCTTCTGCCAAAATGTTTCTCACTGAGTGGGTTTGTTCTAATTGTAATGAGCTACTTATCTTAATGAGCAGCCAGGATACACTATAGCAGGATAAGAGACATTTTATTTGAGCATTAGGTAAACCACCATAAATTGTCTTAACCTCGGTTTTATTAATTTGTAGAGTTTATAAAAGCAACTAACAGTCCCACTTTAGGGCGACCCTTGGGCCCTGTACACTTCTGTTAATAATTCGTTCAGCTGAGAGTTGGTGAAACTAATGTTCTCATGAGGCAGAAAAAATTACAAATATCTTTAGCTCCAGCCGCCTATTGCTGAGATTTCTATAGGACTCATATCGTGACAAGATGCCATTATGGTTTGTGCTATTTATTTTTTGTTTCAAGGTTCTGCTATTTTAAAACCACAAAAGTAGAGGGGCTGGTTACCTTTCAGTAGGGCAGATAGCCATCATGTTTGGGTTCTCACCTCTTGCTGTTAGCCACCAACATGAGTATTGTTCAGGTTTCCCCCACTACCCAAGACAAAACCATGAGAATGTTTTGGGGTCTCCCAGCTACCCGAGTGGCTGCCAACATGAGAATGCTTTAGTCCAGATATCTGAGAGCTGTCTACATGAGAACTTGTTTAAATGTCAGATATCAAAACTATTATTGTTGTGCTTTCCCCACCATCTAAGAGCTGCAGACCCGGGGATTTTTCATGTTTTCCCAGGTTCCTAAAAGATGCCAGTATGAGAATCTTTTAGGTGCGGCCCGCTATCTGAGAGCATCTGCACAAGAGAGACAAAGACCTCACGTTTTTCTCATGGTCTTCCTGTTGATGGCAGGTGAAGGGTCAGAAATTGTCACTTGACAGAGCAAAGTCAAACAGGAGAACAAAGATGAGTATTTACAGGACAAGTCAGTATGCATACTTACAGTGGCGGTCGGGGATAGGTGAGAAGGATCTGGCAAAGTGCAGGAGCACCTTCCAAGTGTAGGAAATAGAAATAGAGAGCTGCCTTGAAGGCAAACGTGCTGAGGTTTTTGATATCATGGGTATCCAGTGAAAATGTTGCCAGAAAAAATGTAGTCAGTGAACAAATTATAATGAAAATACCTCTGCATTGAAAGAGTTGCCAAGCAAAACGTAGTCCAAAAATGCAGCTGAAAAGTAGTCAAAAATGTAGTGTTGCTAGCGTAATTGTTAGGGTGAAGAAGAGTTTTGTGGGCTTGGGTTAGAGTAGGAGTCAGGGGCGTTGCTAGGGGGGGGCTAAGGGGGCTATAGCCCCTGATCTTTTGGTTGTAGCCCCGGATAGAATCTCAGGAGCTACAGCCAAAAGACTAGCTAGCCCCCAGTCCCAACAGTACTGACAACAGTTTAGCCCAGGGTCTTTTTCAGACCTAGCAACTCCCCTGCTAGGAGTTATGGTAAGGATAGGGCTGATAGAGTAATGGTTTGGATTAGTGTTAAAGAAAGGGATAGGGAAGTTGGTGAGGGCTGGTGATGTTGGCGTAGTATAGGGGTTAGAGCAAAGTAAGCATTATGGTAAGTGTTAAGAGTTGCAGTTAGGGTAAGTGTAAGGATAGGATTAGAGCAAAGGTTTGGGCTAGGCCAAGGTGCCATGTCATTTGTGGTGAGCTGGTGATGAGGTGAAGTTGGGTTCAATGTTCATTTTCCATTGATTTCGTATTGAGTAACATTCACATATAATGCTTTAGCACGCTGAAGGGTTAGTGTTCTGTCAGAGTTCAGGGAAATAATTTGAGTTAGTGGAAAGGTTTAGGAACAGAATTAGAGTGGTTGTGGAGTTTTTATTAAAGGTACGGGTCATTTGCTATGGTTACAGATTTGTACTATTGGGTATTTAAAATTAGCTTTTTTTGGCAACCTTATTACTGGCAACATTACTGGCAACATTTTCACACTTTGCATTGATTGTATTGAATGACTACATTTTTTAAAACAACTTTTTGCATGACTACATTTTCCTAGGGACATTTTTACCAGGGTATAACGAGTTCCAGTGGTCCCAGGGTGAACTGGCAGAAGTTAAAGGGCACCCAGTGTGAACAAAGGTCAGAGAGAATGAGGGGAGTGCTGCATCATTGGGTTCGAAGATGAGAGAGTTGATATACAGAAGCAGCCATCTAGGGGCAGATGGGGAAAAGTCCATGTAAAAATATGAAACGCTCAGCATGACAGGTGCCGCCTGTCCATTTTATCATAAAGCTGATGTCAGTCTTTCCCCCCTTTGCCCAATAAAACAGCGTGTGAGCCACCAAGGTTGAAGAGGGAAGGTAAAATAAAGGGTTTAAAAAAAGAAACAATCTCAAAGGGTTTCCCTAAGGAGGGGGGTCACAAAACAGGTTCAACGGAAAATAAAATGCCACTAACAGGGAATAAAATGTGAAAGATGCTAATACAATGCTCTCTGTAACTACTGCACAAGCTCTCTGGCTTTCTCCCACACATGATCATCCCTGTTCCTCACTCCTACCACCAAGCACAATCCACAGAGAATTAGGAGGCGAGCTCGGCCATTTATCAGGCCACCGAACCTCACCAGAAATTTGAGGTGATGGGTCTGCTGAAACAATCAGGAAGGTTAGACCATTCTAAACCTTTTCTGTGAGTTCAAACACAGTTTTTTTAGCAGACAGATTGAGATTGTGAGACTATGACAATTCTGAATCCTGAACACAATATTCAGCTCGCACCGCCCGATCAGGCAGGCAGGTTGGGCTTTAAGTAGACTCAACTGGAATGACCATTGTGTATATCCCACCCGCCTCTTCCACCCTGACGCTGCTTTTCAGAGGGATAGCATGCTGTCCACTAACTAACTCCCTGCCACCCTGGATGGCATGCCAGCGATATGAGGTAAAGCACTGTTGCCCATCACCAGTAGCCATCTGACAAATGCTTGAAACCCCAACCGATGCACAGAAGCCTGTGGCTTCCCCAAGTTAGTTTAGAACTCAATAATAAAACGTACGACAGGAAACATGCACTCAATTGGGACATTCATGCGCAGCTCGTTAAAGTAGAAACTGAAGTCCACATGACAGCGAGGCCTCGGCTGAAGAGCTGTGGAGCCCCTGGCGGACGCCACTCCTTTCTGACATGCGATTATATTCGGTTTCTCCAGCCATTTGGCCGCTGCGTCCAGCATTCGTGACTAAGTGGAAATGTTAAGTACATGTCATGTTTAAGAACGCTGACCCCCCTGGCACTCAGATCTGGAGTTTCTCAGGGGTGTCCTGACATGGCAATTGGCACGAATGTTGCTGCTTTCCGGTTCCTCCCCCTCTGCACAAGGATATTTTCCAAAGTTGGAGCCATACTTGCTGTTCCCTCTTGTTAACTACATTTCCTTCACAGATAAACTTCTGATCACGCAAGAAGTTCTCCGAAGTGTAAAGATTGCAACCTGCTTCCCCTTTCAAACTGAAGCGGCAAAGAGCCTACAAATTCCCAGGCTTTGTTGGCAAGCACATCGCCAGCCTGTTAGATTCACCAAAACCTTGTTTTTGCCACACTTTTTCTGTCACTCGAAGTCTTTCCGTCAACAACCCTGCTTTTAACATCTGGAACCAATCTTCTTGGTGCTGCTGCCTCTGTCATCTCATCTCACCTAGGCTGCCCCTGCCACGCTGGCTTCCGGTGAAAGGCCACATTTCGTTTGCCTTTTTACTGCCTCTAGTGTAAATCGTGATTGCTGTCAGCTGACTCTCCGATTCCAAATCTTGCTGCAGAGCTCCTGAATCCAAAATGGTTCTTATTGTTGAAACCATCCCCCAGGGATGTCATTTCACCAAAATGCCTGCGGTAGCAGAAGTGACATCACATGACCCTTGACCGCTGATGATAGAGTGAGATCACAGGAAGCGATGAAGCACGACCTTTCACCCCTTGACAAAACAGGAAGTGGCATCACATAGCATTATTCCTAAGTACACTACAAAAAATATGGTTGCTATATCACTGTAATGTGATATACATTCATACAAGAATGGATCACCATGTGTATCGTTATTATCAGTGTGTATAGGCCCATATTACCAAATTACTGGGAATGCAAGCAGATGTCCAAGGCCAAATGATAGATGTAAATATGTTATCTCATGCTTATAGAAATTATTAAGTGCAACGGTCGCCCGAGGGCATCTCGGTGCTAAAGACCAAAAGAAAAAAGAGTCTTCAGAGAGCGGTGAAAGGAGAGGTGATTACACATTGCACGAATTGAGAATGGGAGAGAGTTCCAGACCTTTTCTGCAGCAACGGGGAAAGCTCAACCACCTATTCAGGAATATTTTATTCAGGGGACCTGAATCATTAGCGAAGATTGAGCTCGAAGTGCTCTGGAGGGGACATAGGCAGCTCATTGTTCCTGGCGATATTCAGCACCCAGTTCGTAAAAAGCTCTATGGACAATACACAGAGATTTGAACACTACATGCTTTCCCACAGGAATCCAGTGTAGCTGACGTAGGAGGGGAGTCATGGGTGGAACACAGCTCTTGCTGCCTTATTCTCCAGGAGCTGTAGTCGATGAATCAAATAGGCAGGTTGAGCAGATAGAAAGTGTTACAGTATTCGATACTACGCATGACTAGAGCAGATGCGACAGGAGCGTGGAATTGAGAGGGAATAAACAGCAGAACTTAATGGAGGGTTCTCAACTCTAGATGGCCAGCTTGACAGACAGCTGCCACCTGGTCAGAAACTGACAGAGATGCCAAAAAGGTAATGCTGAGAACTTTCACCAAAGTAGCCGGCACCGGACAGGGTCCGAAACTAGCGGCCAGAATTCAGGGGTCCAGAACAAAGACATGTGGTTTATCCAACTACCAGCAGCACCCCTGTCGTATCAGCATTCGATTTCAGCCAGTTACTAGTAATTCATGCACCCACGGCATCCAAGCAGTTCCTAACTCCAGCAGCCATATCGGGACAAGACAGATCAAGACGTCGAATAATCAGTATCAGGTAATAATGTCCCCATACATAATGTCGCTGGGAAAAGCCATTGGCGACATTATATATGGTGACATTATGTATGGGGACGAGTGGCAGGGATGTCCCCTGCTCGCCTTATAAAAAAAAAAGAATACAGCGGTTGCGGGTAGCGTCCTCTGCATGGTCAATGTAGTAATGTCTCCTCAAAAAACTTTTTTGTCAGGAGACATTATTGCAGGGACAATATTACATGGAACTGAATAATGTGCGTGTCATCGGCATAGGAATAGCAGAAGAAACCGCGGGCGCTGACGTGAAGAAGATAGGTGACAAAGCGTGGCTTTGTGGGACTCCGCATAACAGAGGCACTGCTTTGGAAGAAAAGGAAGAGAGAAAGATAGATTGAGTGCGACCAGAGAGAATAGAAGAAAAACAGGTAAGCATGTGGCCAGAACGACCTGCGGAAGACAAACGAGCAACCAGGGTGGGGTGGTCCACAGTGTCAAATGCCACTGTAAGATCTAATATAATCATTGCCCCCACGCCACCCTGGTCAGCAAGACGGGCAAGGTCATCTACCACAGATATAAGAACAGATTCTGTGGCCTGACCGGGGTGGAAGCCAGATTTAAAAGGGTCAAAAAAAGAGTCAAGAAAACAACTCAGTAAAGGAGACACCAAGGATTCAAGCAGCTTCATAGAGATAGAAACAAGTGAAATCGGACAGAACTTAGACAGAACTGCCAGATCCAGAGAAGGTTTTTTTAAAAGAGGGATTACCAGCGCATGCTTCAGGTCATTGGGAAAAGACCTGAGGAGAAAGAGTTATTCACTGCTGACGTGACCCAAGAATTGATATCAACCAAAATATCTTTAATAATAGAAAGAGGAATGGGATCCAGGGGGGCAGCAGATTTGAGTTTATTAATAGCGACAGAACGTTTGATGGGGAGAAAGTCGGAAAAGTGGGCAAGGTTGTATGACATATAAGGAGGGCACAATAGACATAGGAATATGAGGGCAGGACCCAGCGATCTTTCTCCCAATGGTGATGATCTTTTCGTCAAAAAAGATTGACAGGGAGTCACAAAGATCCTGTGACGGAATAATATTTGAATGTGACAGATGAGGATAGAGACTGAACTAGGCTAAATAACGCCTTAGGTTGATTAATGGCAGCTTCAACCTTCCTGCTAAAATAAGCTTGTTTAGCAGAGAGGATGGCCTTCTGATATACCCTTGTGGCTTGGCGAAGCTGGGTCATAGTGACTTATCCATTTCCTTTCCGCCTCCCTGCAAGATAGCCTAAGAGATTTAAGGTCATTAGTCAATCAATGTTCAGATTAACAGGTTTTTAATATGCAGCAATTAATAGGAGCAATATAGTCAGCTGCCTTAGTGAATGCAGCTGATAGAGTGTTCAAATTACAGAAATCGGTCAGAGCTCAGTGAGAGACAATTTGAGCGGCTAAATCTTGATGAGAGGCAGAATACCAGCTGCAATTCCTGGATGATTGTCAAGGTGGCTGCGACATAGTGGTCGCTGACTGCACTGAGAATGGAACCACATGACGGTCATACCAAGAAATTGGAAGAGCTGGAGAAACAAAGATGGTAGTTACCAGGGCAAAAATAAAATCAACGGTATTACCCAGCCGATTGATTGGATAGGTGACATGTTGGATTAAACCTAGATCCAGTAAGGATGCTAAAAACTGAGATAACCTAACATAATGCTGTGTTATTATATAGCACTTATGCTTAAGCACTTTATATAGAACAAATATACATAAATTATCACCCAACCTGTGTTGGTATTCATTTATTAATCTTAGATGGATAAATTGCTGAGTTGGCCTTGTGGGGATTCAAACCTGCAACATCACACACACATTGCTGCAGCAAGTGTTCAACCCCCACGAGCTGGCTCACTGGCTATCGAAATATGCTACAGTAAAATGAGCAATTACATGTCTGAATGTTCTGAAAGTCAGAAAGCAAATTACACTCTGTAGTGGATACCATTAAACTGGTAACTGAGATTTAACAGCAGGCCAGTTCATCTGCAGGTCTGATGCCAAGTTGGCCACATGTCAAACCTGCGTGGATCTACTTTACAGGCTTCAGAGATTGGGAACATAGATACCAGTGGGAGAGTTCATAACTGTGTATTATAGAATTTAGAATAGTGAAGGGGAAAGCACTCATACGGCATCCCGTGGTCGTAAAGAGCCAACAGCAGGAAAACACGGTACAACGTTATTACAACACCAGCATGTTTATTGGTGAGTTTTTTGACAAACATTTTGGTAAGTGTGGGTTGGTGGGGACCCCCCAAATATTTTAAAAAAGAATTCAATGAGATTTCTTGGCTGAAAATATTCGGCAAAAAACTCTGTGGAAAACAAATCTGGGGCTGTAAGAACTTAGAACTAAAAAAACATGCTATAACTGCAACTTGCGAAAGGAAAAAGACATAGCTCTGATTCATAGAAGACTTTTATAATGGTGCAATCCCATAGGAAAACGCTCTGTGAATCAGACCCATTGCCTGAAATGCATGCTTATTTTACTCTAAATGCTTTTTGGAGGTTTTTGTCAGCATTGAGAAATTGAGGTGTTTAAGATCAGTGACTCACCTCCTGAAGTGTGCCTGAAGTAATACTTTAATGAGCATGAACGTGCGACCCCTAGCGACCCCCAAATGACATCCCTGCTATCCCTAAGCCCAACAAAACTGTGCTCAGGATTTCTCTACCAGCTGAAACCTTTGCCCAGGCTCTCACTACCTAGGTGAGGATATGGTCAGTCAAGTTTCTTTGTAGAACATCAACCACTTCGTGACCAGATCTTGTTTCTTTACTACATTTCTAGTGTCGATCAAAATCTTACTTAGTCCATTTTAAAGATGCTCACGAAATACAACTGTAATTATTACATTTCATTAGTTACAAATTCGGTCCGTAAAAAAGAGCAGAAAAGTCTACAAAGGCATATTATTAATAACCTATTATTTTATATAGCGCTTTTATCCAACGCGCTTTACATAGAACACATTTACATACTTTATTACTCTGCAACCCGATTCCTTGGTATTTGATGCTATCAACCTGCCATGAAAACTCCATCTAGCCCACGACCTCTACTGGTCACTGAGTGAGGGGGCGATCTCAGACTTGCTCCTATTGACAGAGATGGCGCCTGAATACTCCCCAAACACTTTAACATCATCCTTAGGCGGCATGGGATTCCACTTTGTATCCTTACACAGAGCAGGTTATTATCAGTGTATATATGGGGGACTGGTGCCAGCCAATCTGGTGACTATGAAAGGACGCGTCGACTACAGGCCAAAGGCATCTCTATTCCAGGGTGCCATTTTCTGCTGAGCACTGGATCCCTCACACTGTTCTCTGGTCGCCTTCAAGTCCACTCACACACTTCTATCACCGCCCACCTCCCCAGCCACCATCACTCACTCAGTATATATCACCTAAGGACAGTTGAATCCTACGTGAGAAGATGGAGAGTCTCTTGTCCGCATGGTGCTCCAAGAGGCGGAAGACCAAGGGCACCAACAAAAGAGCCAAAAACAAGAATCATACTGGGCTGCCCTGATACATGCCTCTGCCCATGAAGAAATCCTCAGTCACTCTTCCATTGCTGTATCCGGCACACAGTGAAACTGAATGCATTCCAAGCGCCTACTGTCACACCTGCTGCCCCCAGATCCCGTTCAAATGATGCACACAGGCAAACAGATTCAGGGCCGGCCATTCGTATCCGGCTGTGCCAGCCTCGAGGGGCCGCTGTCATCATCATCATGATTGACGCTGATTTGCTGCAAATTAATGATAATTATTCAATGCTGCCTGTATCATTTTATTCTATTTTGCTAAGTTAATTTAAGCACTATGTTTGGTTACTCGTACGAGTACAACTGAACAGTCAAAAAAACAAGAAAAGTAGTCAAAATCATCAGTCGCTCTCTTTGTGAAGTGCCAGCGGCAAAGCCAGGCCTAGCAAAAAGTGCACCTGGGCTCTGAAAGTACCTGGTGATCCTGAAAAGTGCTAAAAGCCACATTTGCTGCTTATCAGTTCCCGGGACCACCAAGCCTGACCACACGTGCCTCCTCCTCTACACAGGAGCAGTTGGTCCAGCAGGGCAAGACTCAGGAGGCCAAGCTCCAGTGAGGGAGAAGCTGTCTGTGTCATCACTGTGAGAGACACTGGTGAGGTGAGCAGGGGGAGGGTGGGTGGACAGATGCGACTGATGACGAGTGTGTGTGATATGAAAATAAGGCCATCCTGTTGCTCTCATAGCCAGGAGGATTGTTTGTGCTGCAGAGTATGAAGGTGTACAGAGGGAGTCAAAGCAGTAGGTACAATTTCAATTGGCACGAGAGGCTCTAGAGGATACATTTCTTCAAAGTACCAGAGTCCCACGGCAGTAACTATACAAATTCCAATTACTATTATCACAACACAGCAATAAGTTTTCGGGGCCCAGGCACATCGTTCATTGTCTGAGTTGGTCAACCCTTATTTACAAGTCCAATGCGAGCAGCAGCGGTGGAGGTGGCAGGCATCGTAGTTTCTCAATCGACGACCCCAATATTCGTTGCTGGCGACACTAAGGTCGCGCGACTTCTTAGTCCTTCCCCAACCCTAGCCAGCAGAATCCCTTTCTTTTCAAAAACTTTCTTTTGCAAGAACAAACTCTCAATGACTCTTTTCTTTTCCAGATGCACAGGCAAAACCCATACCGCAGTTCTATTTTCTTCGTCGAAGGTTGTACCTGATGATTCCCGGTACTGTTTGATCCGGAAATAAGGTAACGTCACTTCCTGAGGGAAGCAACGTATCAGAGGCGACGGAAGTCGCAGAACTTGAAACAACGTTTTCCGGAAGTGACCTTTCCAAAGAGTGTGGAGACAAAATGGACTGTTCCCCAAGTTCCACGGGCTCAGAGAGATTCTCCGACACACTCACAGCGCTATTTGCTACTCCAGGATCTGAGATTGTAGCATCAGCGAGGGGTTCTGCTTCTTCTATAACGTGTGGTGTCGGGTGAGGAAGTTTCTTGACATGCGTCGCGTGGATCCAATGCTTCTTTCCAGCCATCCGCACTGCTGTCTGGGTGACCAACAGCACCTGGTAGGGTCCCCGCCAGCGAGGCGTGAGGCAGGAAGACCTTTCGTAGGCCTTCACCAGGACCCAACTTCCAGGCTGAATATTCTGTCCTGGGCCTGTAAACCGTACAGGTAAAGCTGATTGAACCTGATGATAAATGAGATACAGATTTTTAGTCAAATGGTTACAGTAGTCTACAAGCAATACATTTTCAACCTCCCTCAATGCTTTAGGCTTCGGAAGACCCCAAATATTAGCAGGTCTCCCCATCACTACCTCAAATGGAGAGAGCCCAGTCTTAGTTTGAGGTGTGGCACGCATTGCTAACAATACAATAGGTAAGGCGTCCGGCCATTTCAGTTTGGTGCCGGTGCATGTTTTAGCAAGCTTATTCTTTAGGATACCGTTATGTCTCTCTACCAACCCAGCACTTTGAGGATGTCTAGCCGAGTGAAATCGCTTTTCAATGTGTAACGCTGTGCATATCTGCAAAATTACTGCTGCAACAAAATGGGGACCGTTGTCCGACCAAATTACTCTTGGCAGTCCAAATCGTGGAAAGAATTCCTTTACCATAGTCTTCGCAGTGGTCATGGCAGTAGCATCCTTAACAGGGAAAGCCTCAACCCATTTACTAAAAGCACAAATGATCACAAGGACATATTTTAGATTGTTACACCGTTCCATCTCAATAAAATCAAAGTGGATGACCTCGAAGGGAACAGAAGGAGGCCCAAAACTACCCCTTGGAGTTACTGTCCCCTTCCCCACATTGTGCTGTAAGCATATCATGCAATTCTGGATATAGCGCTGCGCGATCTTCAAAATTTTATCATTTACCCAGACTTGTTCTAACATTTTCGTGATCTGCTGAGCACACACATGCGTAGGGCCGTGTGCCATCGTAACCATCGCCAGCACATATGAATCAGGGAGCAACCATTTCCCTTCAGATGTATCCACCCAACACCCATCTTCATCTAGTTTCCCCATCCCTTCGGCCCACTTTTTAGACTCTTCTTCTATCGTGGCATCAGCTTGGATATCTCGTACAGACCCAATACCCTCATCCATTAAATAGGCATCTTTTGTTTCTCTTAGAGCATACATCTCTGCGCTAAGGTCTGTGGCCGTTTGCCTGGCTATCTGGTCAGCAAAAGCGTTCCCTTTTCCCACATCATCTATGACCTTACGATGCGCTACACATTTCATGATCGCTAACTGACTAGGGAGCGCGAGTGCCGAGAGCAATTGCACTATCAGGGGGCCATGCTGAATCTTGGTCCCATGTGAGGTTAGGAACCCTCTTTCCGACCAGAGCCTCCCAAAGTTGTGAGCCACCCCAAAGGCGTACTGGCTATCAGTATATATGTTTACTGTATGCCCTTCGGAGAGTTCACGAGCTCGGGTCAACGCTATAATCTCTGCGGCCTGCACGGAGTTATGCGGAATTCTCTTAGTTTCAACAACCTTACTCAATGTAGTAACTGCATAGGCAGCTGTAGATGTACAATCCGGGAGTTTGAAGCTGGAGCCATCACAAAACAGCTCCCCTTCCGCATTGCCCAAAGGAGTATCTATAAGGTCTATCCTGCCCTTCGTTTCCTGTTCAGTAGTGTACAGGCAGTCATGTGATTCTTCGTCACCGCAAACAGTATTTTGCGGGAAAGGTAGGAGTTCAGCCGGATTAAGAACACAACACCTCTTAATTTGAATGTGTGGGGCAAACAAAGTTAATTCATACCTGGTCAGCCGTGCAGAGGTGAGGTGCTGTGTTTGGGTTTTTTTCAATAGGACATCTACAGAGTGAGGTACCATCAGGGTTAAATCATGGCCTAGGACCATTCCCTCACTCGGTTTTACAGCCGCGGCAGCAGCAGCAACAGCTCGCAACCATCTTGGCAAAGCGCATGCGACAGGATCAAGGGCGGAAGAGTAGTAGCCGCACGGTCTATTCTTCCCTCTGTGTTCCTGTGTTAACACAGCCAAAGCACATCCATCACATTCAAATGCACAAACAACACAAAGGCCTTATTGTAATTTGGATTACCCAGAACCGGTGCAGAGCATAACGCGGCTTTGAGAAGCTCAAATGATCGTTGATGTTCCGACTTCCATGGCAGCGGCGAAGAGATGTCCTTCTTCGTCAAGGCCAACATCGGTTTTATCACTAGTGAGAAGTTCGGGATCCACAGCCTACAGTAAGAAGCCATACCTATTAAGGCTCTGACTTCCTTCTGTGTGTTTGGAACAGACAGGCCAGAAATGTGTTTATTCTTTCAGGTGTCAATCTTCTCCCCTCCTTTGACAGGAGATAGCCTAAATAGGCGACCTCCTGACAACAATATTGAAATTTCTTAAGCGAAGCTTTATGACCATGTTCAGCCAAATGATTAAGCAACAATACAGTGCCTTCTTTGCAAGCACTTTCAGAATCTGCAGCTAAAAGCAAGTCATCGACATACTGAAGCAGTGTACAAGTAGATGGCAATTCAAGGGTGTCAAGCTGCTCTTTCAAAGCCCTACTATAAATGCTTGGACTTTCAGTATAACCTTGAGGTGCACGAGTAAATGTGAACGAACGTCCCCCCAAGGTGAACGCGAACAAATATCTACTATCCTTGTGTATAGGAATACTGAAGAAAGCATTCTTCAGATCCACAACACTAAAGTGAGTAGCTGTAGCAGGGATCATCGTTAGTATCGTTGTCACATCAGGCACAATTGGAAATTGTGAGCCGACAACTTTATTAATAGCGCGTAGATCAATTATGAAACGGAATGGGATTGCATTGTCGCCTTTCTTGTACACGGGTAAAATCGGGCTGTTACATAAACTACCTGCAATCTCTTCGATCACTCCTCGATGCAAAAAATCGGATACAATGCACTTCAAAGCACGCTCGCCCTCAACTGATATTTTATATTGCGGAATGCGTGGTAGTTTAACTCCATGTTTCAAAACTATTTTAATGGGTTCAACCTGTAGTACCCCGACATCATTGTCGTCAACCGCCCACAAACATTCCGGGACAACGCTAAACTCGGGAGGCAATGGTCGAGTCAAAAACTGAGAACTGGGAAGTTGCTGTGGTGAAACTGTCAGTCGCACTCCGTCAGAGGAACAATGAATTACTGCATTTAGTTTCTTCAACAGATTTAACCCCAGCAAATTCTCTCCACAGTTTGAAGTCAAGAGGAATGGACAGTGGTCCGTAAAGGGACCCAAAGAAACAGGCACCGGTGAAGAAACCGGACAAGCAACTGGTATGCCAGAAAACCCTACAGAAACATTAGTTTGCCCTGACAGTGGAATGTTTGGGACCCGAGAATGATCAATGGAGCACTTCTGTGCTCCAGTGTCTATCAAAAACTGATGTTTCCTATTCCCCACTAACAATTCAATGTAGGGACCTTTTTGACTAACGGGAATAGGTGAAGGTTCCAAACCCTGCTTTGGGCAATCCTAACGAAATAAAATGTTGTCAGAAGGAAGCTCTTCAGAAAGGTAGGCAGCAGAAGGGTGATCAAATATGTTTCTCATGTCCACACTCGAAGTCTGATTATCCCGTAAAAAGGGTTGCTGAGGATCTTGCGAGAACTGACCTCTATCGGGGCCCCCCACTCCGGGGCGACCTCTAAGTCGTCTACCCATACTCCCAAATGTGTTGTTTGACCTCTGTCGAAGGACGGGGCACTGTGCACGCCAATGACCTTCCTGGGGGCAATAGGCACAATGATTAATATTCACAGGACCCAAGGGGACGTTCCCTTTCGGAACATACTGACCTCTGGTCTGTGAATTACCTCCTCTGGGATTTCTAACAATTTGCTGTAACAATACTTTAGTCTTCAAATCTCCTTTCCTCTTCTCTATTCTCTCTTTTTCATTATTAACACATTTCTCATAATACTGAGCCATGTGCAAAACTTCAGATTGGGATTTCACCTGCCAAGCACTCTCAGAGGACATAATCTGTGACTGGATGTCAGGCAGCAACCCACGTACAAATTTGTCCACAAACAACCTTTTCCCAGACTCTGTGCCCAAGACCTGTCCACTGAAGTCAGAGAATACCTGTTTGAATCGATTAAAGAATTCGGTGGCACCTTCAGATTTTCCTTGAACACAGGCTGTAAACTTGTCCCAAATAATTCTTTTCTCAGGAATTATGGTTTTCAATTTTGCGACAATTCTATCAGGTAAAGTGAGTATTAGCTGAGGTGGTTTTTCACCAGCTGGACTTTCCCCATCAAACCTAGTTATGTTAGGCCACATATCTCCCAACCCTGGCACATCGTCTATTGTTCGAACCTGCTTCCATAAATCTACGAGCAGGAGTACAGGGAATAGCAAGTCAATATCACTTAGGGTGAACACAGAGGACTGTAAAACGGACTCTATTTCTTTGTAGAATCATGTCATATTTTTCCTAATATCAGGAATTGATTGTCTAATAGTGTTCACTTCCTGTCGTGAAAACGTAACGTGAACAAATTGTGATACATAATGTGCAGGGATGTCCACAGTGGGTGCACCTGTCCCAACATTAGCGGGAATCTCAACCTTTGGGCCAAATGTCGGAGGAACCTCTCTCATTGGCAACTGAGATATAGGTAATTCCGATCGCTTACTAAGCAACAGAGCCAGGTCGAATGCTAAGGCAGCCGAAGAAGTGTCAGGCGAAAAAAAGCCCTCTTACAAATACCCAATAACTCTATACGACAACTAACCTTCTTTCTTACACATTCATCCTGCAGGTACTGTACCATTACCTGAATCACCTTCCTCTGCATATCTACTGTATACTGACTATACGTGTCATATACTTCATCCGGCGGTATTGATGAATCCCAGATCCATTGAATCGTATCTTTGGTACACATTCGTACTTCCTCAGATGGCGATTTACAACACAGAAGGAGCCGTTTCTGAACATACATACTGTCGTCTTCACCATCCTCATCCCGTAATCTTTCTAAGTCCCTCCTATACTCAAATAACCTCTCAACATGACCATGTACTTTCTCCTCAGTGTACCTCGAAAGTGCTAAAGTATTAAGATCCCTCAACCCTTGTGGGAGATCTGTATTATGTAATCTACCCCGAATTACACATAAATGAGTCCCCAAACCGTCAATAAAAACATTTTTCGCGGGAAAATTGCCCATATTTGATAATGTGGAGAAAACGTTAGCTTGATCACCTCTCTCCATACAATGCTTAGCCCATGCAAATAATTCCCGTTTCTTTTCTGCAGAGACAGTATTTCGAGTAGCAATCTTTGACCCCGCACCCTGATCAACTTCAGTCAGTACAGAACCACTCAGGAGCAGAGGTGCAGGAAAATTCAATGGAGGTGCGACTATCGGCGCAAGGGGAAGGGGTGGTAGAGTAGGTGGAGGAACAACAACTAGAGGAATAGGAACAATAGGTTGTACATGGGGAACAGGACTAACAGCAGGAATAACAGCAGGAATGGGCAGAGCACCAGGGAGAGGATCATACGGAGGTGGCACAGAGGCACCAGGCCTGCGTTCATTTAACAATTTATCAATAAATTCTTCGGAAACATGAAAATCTTTATAGAGATAGATTTTCTGGATACCGAGTGAGAAAGCCCTATCCATATTCTTGACTGACTCTGAAAGTTTTTCCTTATCATATAACAATGCCTTTTCGGCATTCGTTTTATGACGGTGAGCATGTTTATCCCTACTTTTAAGCTGCTGCAACGCTTCTTTTTTCCAATTCTGCAAAACATCAAATGCTGCAGGTCTGGCCTTCTTCTTTAGCAAGACCGATTCTAGGTATTCAATACGGGGGATCTCGAAACTACCATTGATTGGCCACTGAAATTCGGAGGCATGTCTGTGCCAAATATCATTAAATACTATACTTCCAATGCCATGCTTACAGTACATAGTACACGCCGGCGACCCCTCCTGTGGTGCCGGGCGGCTAAATTCCAAAGATTGTCGATCGCTGCGGAACAGAGCCCTACAGCAGCTAGACAATTTCCCAGGCATTTCACAAAAAATCGGTGTTACCTGGTCAATAATTGTGTCTGCAGATACAATACACCAAATTCAAATTGTCAGGGTTAAATTAAGAGTCGGGCCACGACTACACCTGACCAAACCTAAGAAGGACCGTACGGTTTACCAAAGAACTTACCTAACGAATTTTACCTTGTGTTTGGTGGTTTCAACAAATCTGCCAGCCTCAAAAATGGACCCTCGTCAAGATGCCGTGTCAGACCACACGACTATCGTCCAAGGATCGGATCGTGCAGCGCTGCCGAGGTATTGCGTCTCGTTCGGTCAGGCCCGCAGTATCACACCGTCCGATCCCGGTTCGATAGTCTGCGTCAATCCTTCAATGATCCGGCATCAATCTTGAGGGTCCCTATTCGGGCGCCAACTGTGAAAACAGAAAAATAATATGAGGCCGGGAAGCCCAAAAAGAAACACATCAACACAGGTTACAAAGAAACATACAAGTGCTTTATTTCAAGCTACAACAGTTACCAAGTCAATTGACAAACGGATAGCTATTCGGCTCTCAGTATAACATAACGAACTTCAACGAGGGTTCGATGTGTTAGTGAGAGACCGCATATTGGAATACCCGGGCCTTTTATACAATTTGTCCAGCCCTTGGCCAACCCTCTTGCGGGTTAACCATTCTGCGAAATATTTAATTCTGGTCTTAGGGTTCCTTGCCAGGTCAATCCTTTAATATATGCATTTCGATTAGTTTCGCTGATATGAGTAGTACATTTACATATAGGTCAACGGTAGGACAAGCTCTCTATTCGCGACCCCGACAAGTGGCCTGCAGACATATTAATTATTCAGTTGTACGGAGGTCACAACGGCCAGAATCTTACTCAGAATGTCATTTGGCCTCCATTTTGATGTTCAGGGTGATTTCTACATAACAAGAGAACCTAAAATGGCGGCTCAATCCAAGATGGTGGCTTACATTGGTTTTCTCTAAGGTCAAGACCTTGCCGTGGAGTTTGTTCGCACATGATGTTTAGAGAACTTGGCGTAGGCCAATACACATACAATTGTTACAATAGGAGGCATAATATTGTTTCTATTCCGACAGCCATTGATTCAAATCTAAATTACTAAAGGGCATCTGAACCAGGACAAACCACATGCCCTTTCCTGGGGTAGTGCCATTAGCATATTTAAAACTAGCGGTAGAGACGAAATTCCATTAGAAGCATGCATGCAACAGAGATGGGGGTTTTATTTTTTATTATACATTTCTACCAATTTTGTTTGTCCATCGTATGGAGCATGGTTTAATAACACATCCTCTTGGATAGATAAATGGGTTAAGCTTAGGCTGTAGTGGTCCACTTTGAATGTCCGCACAATACATTCCAAATCCAGCAGGTCTCCAGCGGTGCAACTCTGGGGTTTATTAAAGGAGAGTCACTGGGTTGTGAAACAATAAATGACAGCTCTGCGTTTAGAGAAGCCTCTGTGAATGCTAATTCACAGTATGTAAATTAGACAATATTATTAACAAGATGGATCGCAGTCGCGATTATGAATCAAATATTTTATTAGAAGAAATTTGTAAACAGCAAAAGAGAAACAACAAATAGTTATCACATCATGAATGCACACATTGAGTTTCTTCTAATTGATACGCCTTGTTATTGATACTTCAGGGCTCCAGCATAAAGTTATTATCTGGGTTAGTATTTTTTGTTCCAGGTATTTAATGGCACTTTGACACCACCTATCATTGTAAATTATTGCATTGGAGTACAGATAGGATGAAACTAGAATGTGAGGAAAGGCCCACTGCCTATGAGCGTTATTTGTTTATTTACCAGTCCATTGACCACCCATGCTAAACCCTATGGCAACCAACGCAAGTGAAAGGACCTGCAAGGGAAAGCACCTAGTTTATTTCAGGCAAGCCAGATCTGAACTCTCAGGGCAGGAGATGGGCATCTGGAGCACGCCACTGCTCTAGATGTGAAGCTTTTAAGGCCTCTTTAGTCTACATGGGTGGTGAATGCCGGCTAAAGGACTGCAATCCCAACAAAGGCCACTGTGCTTGAGTACAGGAATGGCATCCGGGCCTTTCAACTTTTTCAACTGAAAGGGGTCTCAGCCAGGCCCCCAGCATCTGCCCCCAGGTTTACTGTCAGAAAAGCAATCTTGCAATGTATTAATTTCTCTATTTTCATTCTGGGGCCTAAATAGTGCACTTTGCAGCACTTCCTATACAAGCTGCGTTTTCTATTCCCATGGGATAGACAGAAGTGTTATCACGTCATTGCCTTTAAACACAGGTTCCTCCACATCAGCTACTTGCTGACAAAGAAGGGTTTAGTGCTCTTCAGTGGGCCATTTGTGTTTAAGCACCCTGTTGGATGGCTGTCTCGTGATAATCGGTGACTATTAATCGTATTTTTGTCGTCATTGTAATGTATGCACCCCACAGATTCTTCAGACTGTTTTCACTCTAAGTAGGGGGGTTCCATCCATCATGTTGAAATGGGCCCCATTACATCTTCAGCCGGTCCTACTTGAGTAGAGTGATCACCAGTCAACGGTGTGGGTGCCCCTCTTCTATAGTGGGTTGACTCCACCTTGTACAAGAGCATGGTCTTCAGTAGGAAGTTTCACAAATGCTGTAATGTCACATTGCATGATTGCATCAGAGGCAGCCGCATGCCTAGGCTGCGGTGTGGAGGAATGTAGCAGGTCCTTTTCTTTAATCATTTCATCCGCGTAGCGCGAAGTTTGCAGACAGCTCTCTCAGAGTTCGAGTCCAGAGAGGTGCCAGAAGCACTGTCGTGTCAACCTGAGTCAATTCACGTTCTTCAGGCGCCCTGGTGCATGGGTTCTGCGAAGGGACGCCTCGAAAGGGACTCCACGCGGGGGCTTTGGTTTATGGCTTTGTGGACTTGCTCTTCGAGTCTCAAGCTGCGCGGCATTTGCTTAGGGCATGTCTGCCGGAAGGGGTAAACCTCTGTCCCTCTTACCGTTGCGCTCTTACTGCTTATATAGGCTATAACTTATTGCGCTATACATGCCTTCTTCACTCCTAATGAGTCCGAGCTAGAAACAAACCAGCTTATGTAATTCACAACTCAAATACCACACTATGGCAGAAATTAAGAATTACGATGGGATGAAATCACTACCAGAGTCTCAGGTATAATAAAAGAAATCTACCTCGGGCCTAAGGGCTGCCTTATTGTGGACTGGGGTCGGATTAGCACCGGCTTCCCCGCAGTTTAATAGGGACCCGGTCTCTGAAGTCCTTGCTCAAGCTCCTGTAGGAAAAAGAGGCTGCAAGTGGGCTAATCTATCGATCACAATGAGAAATCCAAATAACATAACCATGCCAGTAAAAGCAGAAATAGGGAACTGGATGTAGCATCATTATCATCACACATTAAATGTCTAGTTACCCCAGAACGCCAAAAGGAAAGGAATCCTGTGGACCACATGGAGTCATGTTTCTCCCCAGCTGTAGCCTCACTAACGGGGGGAATAAAGAAATATGCCAGCAATGATATAGGCTCGCTAACACCTCTTTCATTTGATATAACAAAAGATAACAGGCATTTTATCCCTTTTTCTGCTGACTTGGCCTCTATTCAGTTTTTGCACCTTATGGCGTGCATATCTAAAGAGCTTCACCAATGCTACAGTTTAACAGATCTTTGCTCTTTGATGGACACTGAACGAGCTAGTATCTGCCACTTGTTTGCAAAAAGATTACACTGAAACACAAACCGAGGCACAGCCTCAGTAGCTGAGGTGATTCAATTTGAAAAATCAGATATCGGCGTCCAAGTTAACACTCAAATAAAGAGAAGGAATCAAGTAGCGCAAACCTCACCTATAAGATGCAGCTCATTGGCTTCACCTAAGATGACATCTGCTACTAACAATCACACTATCCCATCCAACCCCAATACCAAGGGTCAAACAATGGAAACTCCATCTCTAACCAAGGCTCTCAATCGCAATACTGATGAAGTCACTAAAGCCCAAAACGTTGACCGCAACACTTCATGTATGCAGGGGTCAGCACAAAATGTGTGAATGTGGAAATCCAAAATGCCAGACATTAAAAACTCTAGTAACCACGATTTCATCATGGACCATCGTAACTTTGTCATTTGCAACATCAGCAAAGGTGTAGGTAAAGAGACAAGACAATCCCTGAGAAATAAAGTGCTCGCCTGGCTGCGACAACGCAAAGGACCAGGCGTAATCAGATAGTCTGACTTAAAGTTCACACACAGAATTGTTTTGAAGGAATGGTGCTCTGCACCAAAACAGTGACTGTGTTATTGTCGGCTGTGGGGCCAGTACACTTCCACACTACTTAAGTAATTGCAAATATCTTCCCAGAGGTGCCTCAAATTGTACACTAATCTTGTAATTTGTTTTTTTGTTAGAACTGCCATGGGTTCTTATGTATTGCTTTTACTACGTGCAATCCATTTCTCAAATGGGTCTTACTGTTGTGGTTCTGCTTTGCATTCTTTGTTTCATGTTAAATGTTTTATATTTATATGTCAACTTGCGCTGTTTGTTTGTATGTGTCATCATGCCTGAGAGTCAATTGTGGGCTATATTAATAAATAAAATAAATTAAAATAAATGATAATGATATGCTGTTTACATAGAGCTTTCGGCAAAACGCTTTGCATAACACATATTTACATACAGTATCAACCAACCAAAGTGGTTTCTTTAAAAAACGGACATATACATGAAACAAAATATGATGAATGAGCCTTTTATTAATGGCATACACCATGCAGGGCAACATACCTACTCCATTCAAGGGATAATAGACCAGTCGTGGTTTTAACTTTGGATGCTGGGACTTGTCGTCCTGGATTTTCCCATTATAAATCCAGGATTAAAGGTCCCAGAATACAAAGGACTGGGTTAGCAGTTCCCTAATAGAGTGGATAATGTTGGCATGTATGTACAGAATGAACTGAATAACTTCTAGGCTCTTAAAAGTTTGGCAGATACATCACAGTGAGATCAAAATCATATTGTCCAGGATCACACACTTTGTGGTGAAGCTGGCATTTGAGACCAGTCTGTAACGTAGACACATAAGCACATACGTTCTCATGTCCAGTTGTTACAGATGTATTCTTATGCTTGGCTTTTAAGAATACTCTGTTTTATAGAAATTGAAAAGTGCAATGCAACAAATCATTACATAATGAAATATGTTAAGCAACCAGAGTATTATCATTTTCCTCCTATTGCATAGAAGCCTAAGAAGGCTGAGCCTATTGGGTGACTTGGAAATTACGGGACCCGATGATAGAAAAACCACGTTGTTCATGTCAAAGTATTTCTTTCAGTCATTCTCAGTGGGCTTTTGCTGAGTGGATAGGGATGTTCAATGGAAAAGTTACTTTTTGAACACATAATACAGGTAACATTCTAAGACTGTCACCTAATAATTAATATATGCATTTTGTATTGTTTTTCCATCTAGTTCTTTATTGAGGGCCGTGTTAACAACATTTGTAACATTCAAGTTTTGTTGTCATTTTTGGTTGGGGGCGCCAATGATGCTTCTCGCCTAAGGTGCAATCTGGTCTAAGATAACCCAGAATAGATTCCATACATTATGGGCCCGATTCATGGAATAATCTGCACGGAAAACTGGGACTTTGTGTGCCAATATGCATGCAAAATCCTGTTTGTCGATTCATGGAATCGGTGGTGCATCACATTTTCCTACTTTATAGGGACTTTGTGTAGCCTCAGTACGTCACTCCGCAGAGCGCGGGCGTGGCTTTTGCAGAGGGCAGCATAGAGGTTGGAACACGCAAAATGAGGAAGAACAAGGCAAAATGTGGGTGCTAGGAGGGACGGCCTGCAGGCAGTCCATTGCATGCCCACTGTTGCATGGAATGATACGTATTCATGGATCTGAGCGTGCAACCTCTGGGCAGGGAATTGGCCACGCAAAGCTCTCATGCTATCCTCCACCCGAAGGCAGGCGTGCAGACACTTGCGCATAGGATTCATTGTGCAGAGGTAAGATTGGGTGTCATGTTTAGGGGTGCGTGTATGCAGCCGTGGTTACGATCTCACTTAAGGGTATGCATACGCACCATAGCGGGGTGCAGGTATGGTTAACGGGGGTTTGCATGCAGATTTTGCAAGTTTTACCCGAGTTGTGATAATTCATATGCATGTTGTAAGGGTGCCGATAACAGTTATGGGGAACCACGTGCAGGGACCCTGAGGAGACCCCACGCACTGTTTATAGGGTGCATGTATATGTGCCGGGGGAGCACACAAAAGTAGCTGTTCTGCCTGTTTTTGCTTTGCGTGGGTGTGTCCGTCGGGGGCGTTCCAGTTGCGACTTGCATATACGGTTATTTTGCGCAAACAACTCCATGAATACGTGGAGTGGGCAGAATTTATTCTGCATGCAGGCTTGCGCAGTGTCTTTCTCAGCGCGTGGCCTTTGCAGGATATATTCACACTTTTTTAAGAATCAGGCCCTATATGAGGTCGAGCAAATGGGATAACCCCGGTTTGATGAGGAAGCATTAACTGGATCTTCAGGCGGAGCAGCAGACTGCTATAAGTTTGGCCACAATGTTACTTATTTTAATTAAAGGAATAGTGCAGTCAAAAATATTATTGTCCCAAAAGATGGCCAATAATCTAAAACATGCATTAAAGATCATTTTAAGGAAAGTTCATGTTTAAACTTTTGAGCAAATGGGGCTCAAAACGTTTACATGGGAGCATCCATTTTGCCAAGTTAAACTCTGCCCTGGTGACACTAAACAAGCAGCAAAAGCCCCCTATTGGGAGCTTTTGCTTTTTGCGGCCAGAGCAGAGCTGCATAAGCTGAGGAGGCTGCCTTCACTTTCATTTTACGTTTCCGGTGCTCCACAAGCCCAGGGAAGCACAGAAAACGTAAAATGAAAGGCAAAAAGCGAAGGTGCAGCAATTATAAATACAACATTGTTGTATTTCTGATTGCCGTGGTTGGAAAACCACGGCAATCACAAATACAACAACGTTGTATTTCTGACTGCGGCGGCTTTCGCTTTGAGTCTCCTGGGCTCCCCCCCTAGGCGGGGGGAGCCCAGGAGACTCAAAGCTGAAGCCACAGCAAACATAAATGCAAGTTATAAATGCTGTGGTTTTCTTTCTAAGTTAGAAAGAAAACCGGAGCATTTATTTTCTAGTGCTTCTAAAAAAGAAATGGCAAGCACTTACCAGCAGCAGGTTGTGTTCATTTCTGCTCTCCGGCAATAATGAAGCAAAAGCCACCTGCTGGTAGCTTTTGTGTATTACAGCTGGCTGGCTTTTGCTTCATTAGTGCTGCAAGGGCATGAATTACCACAAACACAGGAGGCTCATCCATTTCACAAAATGGATGCCTCCTAGTGACACAGGAGGGATAGCCCAGAACAGGAACAGGACTATGGGCTAGCTAAGGCTGTATACAAAAGAAGGGGTCCTGCCTGTAAACTTACTATTCCTTTGCAAATTGTTCAGATGCAAGTTTACTTCCATGTAAGGCAGACTGGCAGCATATTATTTACTGTCACGTGATGCCTAGCTGTGTACCAAGAATGCAGTTGGGCACTCAATATAGTTAGTGAAAGTCAGTTTAATACTGATTGCTGACCCACTTTTTTTGAAAACATATTCATAAGTTAAAACATACACTGTGAACAACGTAGGCAAAGACACAACTCAGTTTCACACGGCACAATACAGGTTATCTCATGATTAGAGACATTTACAGATAGCAGTGCAGTCCCAACAGGGTAAAACAAACAAACAAAAAGCATTACTTCATGCTAATGCAAATAACAAACAGAAAAAAAAGCATTACTTCATGCCAATGCAAATAACAAACAGAAAAAAAGCATTACTTCATGCCAATGCAAATAACAAACAGAAAAAAAGCATTACTTCATGCCAATGCAAGTTATCTCATGATTTGAGAATCGTACATATACCAATGTAGTCACAACAGTGTTAATTATTTTCACATGAAAAAGGAGTTCCCAAAGAAACAAAAGCATTACTTCATGCGGATTTGTCATACAGAAGCTCCATATATAAAGTTTTTATTTTGTTTTGTGTTTTCCTTAGGTGGAAATGTATTCAATATATTACATCTAGGTGACATTTTTAGGGCCAGGCTAGAGGGTGACCTTGAAATGAGTCGACATTTAGAAGTGAAATCAAAACCCCGGATGGGGTGGAACCCGGGAGCAACAAGTTATGCTAAGTTTCATAGATGTTTCGGCATGTGTTGTCAAAAGCCTTCTTCTGGAGCCAAGGCGCAGAATCCCCTGCAAAAAGCAGAAGGGACCGTAAGTGAAAGGGAGCAATACATAAGATGGTCCTAATAAGTGTGACTAACTACTGGAGTGTCACAACATTAGGTACACAAAACAGTGAGTTTAAAAATGGATCTCTAGAAAACACAATTCCATTCTCGCACTGACCTTAACAATAGTAGCAACAGGTGTAGTTGCCTTTCTGGCTTAGTAATTGAGATGGGAGTGTGGGGAGCCCATTGTAGACAAGCTGCTGCAGCTCTATCAACACCCAGCATTAGAATAGTGGCACTAAAAATGTAATGAAGAGACAAAATAGTGCACAAAAAATGTTGTGAGAAAACAGGTAAAAAGGGAGCTAAGCTCTAGTTACAGGAATCTAGTTCAAGAATAAAATGAATGTACCTCGGTGTCCTGAAATGAGGTAAGTAATGAGGAATGGTTGAGTCTTCTTTATCCCCAATGGTGGAGGTGCAGCGCAAAGGTAGATGCATGCTGCTATATATCAAAAAGAGGGGACAAAGAAGAGAAAAACGAAAAACTATCAGAGCATTTGCTCAGGTTGCGCTCACATGGCAACAGAACCCAAGACGGAGGGCCATAAGTAAGTATGCCCGGGACTTACCAACAGGTTATGCGGGACACGCGGAAGCTAGTCCGCCAATCCCGCGGCGTAGAACGGATCCACCAGTGAAGGACTGCTGTGCGTAGTGAGCAGTTACCGGTGGAGCTGTGTAGAAGTACGGGACTACGCATGCGTCTGGAGGGAGGTGCTGCTGCCATGCGCATGCACAATCTCTTGGATTCAAGGAATTAGTGTCTCAAGGATTCAGTCGGAAAATGCGTGAGGGCGTTACAATTCCAGCGGGCACCAATGCCCACTATTATGCGAAACTGGCCCGGTATGAAGAAGGGGGAAGGTAAAAAATAAAAAATAACATTTAAGCAAGAAGGGGCGGTGTCGCATCTGGGTGTGCTAAAGCGATCCTCCTCTGATATGCGGGCACTGTCCACTGTAGCCCTGCACATGCGTGCAAGTGCTGATATGTCAGCCCAACAAATATAGCTGTTGGAAAAAGGTGTCTATGTGCTGACGCCGTACGGGGACCTCCTGCATTTATAGGCAAGGCCAGGCAGCGGCACGCAGCAGCCAAGGTAAAATAAAACATGGCTAGTGTGTTTGCAAGTGTGTACCTTTATCACACAGAGGGGAGTTTAGCCCTGGGACAGTAGGTATACTGGGTATAAGCTGTAGTTAGGGGGAGCAGAGAGGATGCCAAAACTGTGGTGTAACTGGCATGATGTCCGGTCCAGTGATGCAATGTCGATCCTCTCAGATGATGTCCTGCCATATGCTGCAATGTAGTCCTGGGTAGAAGACTGTGAGGGAGCGGGGTGCTGATAAAGTAAGCTAGAGGTACCACCATGACTAGTATGTAGAAAAAATGACTACGTATGCCAAGCAGGGGGAATGTAGCCCTGAACCAGTGGGTAAGAGAGGTGTCAGCTGCAAGTAGTTGGGGCATAGAGAATGTGGTGTAGCTAGCATACTGGCAGGTGCAGGAATTCAATGTTGTGACATACATAAGGTGGGCTGCCATGTACTACAATGCAGTCCAAGATCTAGTGAGGGAACGGAGCCCTGGTACATTCAGACTCTACAGTTGGGGGATGGAAATCGACACCCCAAATTTTTTTTCATGTGTACGGCCCTAATGGATGTGCCTCATTAAGTCCCAATGCTATGGATTTTAACTTGAACATCCACCACGCTTCTATACAGTTGAGTGAGTTGGCTGGATTGTTCATTTGTGGTATTTTGTCCACTATCCACCAGAGGAAGTTGTCTGGGCCATGGGGGAGTTCTAAAAAGTGTGGAACCATTGGTGCGGACATATTCTTACACCGTATTCTGGATCTATGTTCGCTGATCCTTTTGTGAATTGGCCTGGAGGTTTGCCCCACATATCTCAGGCCGCATGGGCATTGAAGTACATATATAACATTTGAGGATTTGCAATTAGAAAAATGGCACAGGTGCCAGTCCTTGTTCCCTATGGGAAATGAGGTTATTTTGCGGGTAAACTTGCACGCAGTACTGCTCCCACATGGATGATGACCTACTATCTCTGTAAGGTTCCACAGGCAGGATCTGGTACTGATTCTGCTTACTCTGGCATGAGTCAATATGCCCTTGAGGTTCTTGGATCTTTTAAGAGCCATTCTCGGTGGTGATTCATCCGGTAGGCTTAACTGAATCAGTGGCCAGAATTTCTTTATGACCCCTTTCAGTTTGGTTGTGTTGGGACAGAACGTAGTGACACAGGTGATGATGTGCTCACCAGAGTGGTCTCTCTCTTTAATGGTAAGTAAGGATTCTCTGGGAGTGTACCTAGCTCTTGCTTGGGTATTACGTAAAAGTTTCTTGGGGTAACCCCTAGATGATAGTTTATTGTGCAAAAAAGATGCATGTATCTTGAATTCATTGATGTCTGTGCAATTTCTGCGAATCCGTAGGAATTGTCCGTAAGGTAGATTATCAAGATTTTGTGGGTGATGACTTTGGTAGTGTAAGATGGTATTGCGGTCAGTCTCTTTTCTAAAAAGGGTGCACTCCAGTTTGTTGTTCTGGTGCCTGATGGCAAGGTCTAGAAAATGTATTTCTGAATTGTTGTGATGCATGGTGAATTTAATTTTTTCAGTGCAGTTGTTGATCCAATTGAGGAACTCAGCCAAATTGTTGTTTTCTCCTTTCCAGATAAAAATAACATGATCTATGTATCTGTGCCAAAGTATGATGTTATCCAGGAAGGGTTTGGCAATATTCAGAATAAAATTATGCTCATATTCGGCCATGAAAATGATGGCCATGCTGGGTGCAAATGCTGCCCCCATAGTGGTGACACAAATCTGCATGTAAAATGTTTCATCAAATTCAAAGAAGTTGTGTGTGAGAGCTAATTCCAGCAGTTCCACTATAAAGTTAGTGGGCACTCTCTTTTGTTTCATGTGATGGGTTAAGTGCATTCTGATGAATTCAACCGCCATGTCTTGTGGTATGCTGGTATATAAGCTGGTGATATCCATAGTCACCAGTAGATCTTCCGTGGGGTTGAATGGATGGTTTTTGAACGTCAGTATCGTGGCCATAGTGTCTCTGATGTATGTAGGGGTTTCCTGACTAAGAGGTTTGAGAAAAAAATCAATATATTTGCAGATGGGTTCTAAAATAGAAACACAGCCCAAAACGATCAGCCTGCCTGGAGGTGATGTCTGATTTTTATGAAGCTTGGGCAATGCGCAAAACGCTGGAGTCCTGCCTTCCGAAGTGTTTAGGAAGACTTCCTCTTTATCAGAGATCCAGTCTTTCCTGGCTGCAAACTGAGTAATCTCCTGGATTTTTCTTTTGATGACCTCTGAAGGGTCTTTTTAAGGTGTTTTGTAGTTGTTTTCATCATTCAGAAGGGTCATGACCATTTCTTTGTATTGTATTTTGTTCTGGACCACGATGCCTCCCACCTTATCGGCAGATTTGGTAATGATGGATTTGTTATCAGCCAAATTTTTGAGAGCTTTCTGCTCACTTAGGGTCAGGCTTTGTCTTTTGGATGTGGAGGTCATTTGCTCTTTTTTCATTTCCTCTTTGATGCATTTCTCAAATGCTAAAACTGTAGGTGGCATCTCGTTGTCTTTCGGATTAAAATCAGATTTAACCCTAAGGCCAGAATCCTCTTGCTGGGTAAGTTTATCTTGGTCCTGGAAGTAGATTTTTCTCTGAATGGTCCGGTAAAAGTTGGCCAGTTCTTGATCTAGTTTAAACCAGTCCGTATGATTAGTGGTACGAAAGAGAGGCCTTTAACAAGAAGACTGTTTGCAGCCTGGGTTAGGGTGATCCCAGATAGGTTGAAGATCAGGATTTCTTTTACAATATCCTCCGTCACCTGCCGCGATTGGGAGCCCTCCATTGAGGGAAGTTGTGGCAAGGAATTTGTTAAAACGGTTGTGGGCCCCAGAAGCCTCCTCTGGGACCCTCTTGTCCTAAAAAAGGCATCATCAGTGGTTGTTGTTGGAACTGTCCACTAGTGGCATGCCTGCCTCTGGTTGTGGCTTGATCATCTCCTGAGGAGTTGGAACTAGAAGTGTCCCAGAAGGACAATGTTTTGCGTCTATTTCTGGTTGGTCCTGATTGGTTCTGCAGTCTTTCTTTTTCTTTGTTCTCTTTGTAATCATCAGCCAAGTAGGGGTAAACTACTTCTAGTTTAAAGTTTTTGATGTCTTTGGCTAATTTTTTATGCTTCTTCTCCGTGGTGCTGGTTATGAATGTGTCCAAAGTTTTATCAATTTCCTTTAGTTTTTCACGGGCATTTTCTATCGTTTCATCATTCAGAAATTTAGCTTCTTCAGTTTTGAGTTCAATGGAAATCTGTTGGTGGATTCTTTGGGCCGTTGTAATAGTGAGCACCATAAGGTCTCTGCTACATTTTGTCGCTATCCTGCTGAACCCTTGCATGTAGATTTGATCATCAAGGCAGGTTCATTACGGACAGTTAAACCCAAAGGGACTAAGTTGGCTCTCTGGTACTCTCTAAGGAAATGGCCATGTACCTCTGTTCGGAAGCATTTTTTCTTAAGATTAAGAAGGTCATCGCTGGTGGCTGTAGAGGCTAGGTGTTGCTGTGCACCTTCCATGTTGAACAGGGTTGGGCCTTGTATAATCTCCAGAATTTGTTCCTCCGAGAAGCTTAAAGTATGTTCCATCTTAAAGTAGATGGAGTGAATGAAGATAGTAACCAGTAAAGTGAGGTCAGTGGGCGGGGGTAGGAACAAATAATAAAGGTGCTTTCTGACTCCTAAATAAATAGAATAGACATTGGGCCTCATTACGACCCTGGCGGAAATCGAAAAACGATGGCGGAAATGCAATACCGCCATCGAATAGTGCTCGGTGCGATTATGACCCGTCACCGCAAAGTACGATGCCATTAGCGACACCGTAGTGAACGCCAACGCTAACTGCACCAAGTACGCGCGCGCGCGCCATGCCAAACCGTAATTACCACCATGGCGCAACGGTACGCGAATTCTGACCCTAGCGGACATGCACCTAACGCCATCAAGCACGGCGGAAAGTACCATTCCGCCATGGTGAGAAGTACGGCATCGCGAACCAACCGTAAACGGCCCCACTGAGTGCCTGTACACCGCTCCCTGGCCACATTGTACAACTCCCCGTAGGTGCAATGAAGTCACACAATGCAACCAGTGAAATGTACTAGTCATCCATGCCTGCCAACGAACAAATGAATCTCAAGAGGGGCCAATGGGAGCTGCAGGGCACAGATGGCACGAATACAGAAGCCATCCCAATGGACATGACCTCAGTCTCCCACCAAGAAACGCACGCAAACACAGGCACCTGTGACCAGCAATATTCCGAAAATCACATCATTCCACCAATCCACCTGGCTGACCGGCATCTGTTACACAAAAGCTAATCCCCCGCCCCTGAGCATGACATCATTAAAACAGTCATATTGGCAGCCCTTATCCCTGACCTCACTGGGCTTCGTAGGCAAACGCGCCCAGCACAGTACCACGCAACTATACTCCGAAGCTGGAACCCAATGCAGATCTCCTCACAATACATCGCTCCCCAAATAGGAATATGCCACATCACTTGCAAAGAAGAACGCTACACGGTCCATATCAGAATAGAAATTTAATGCACAACAAATTCACCTAGCCCATACAGCCATTAGGCCATGAACTCCAAAACACATTTCACCATTGTGGGCTGCATCCGCAATAAATGACCAGCTACTTCTTGTGTGACGCCCTGTTCCTTCATGGCACACAGGGGCTACATTCTCGTACGGAAAGGCAACATGGAAGCGCCTAGAACCGCAGGGCCGTCCCAATAGGGAGGCACTAGTCCAGCTGAAAGGCCGAAATGTTGCTCCTAGCCACTAGTACTGCGTAAGGGCATGTGGCCCATTGGCGATCGTCCCATAAGATCGTAATGCTGCTCCACTGATTAACACGAAGCAGCAGGTGTCGGGAGTAAAATCCATCTGCAGGAGTGGCATACAGATGGCAGTGGCAAAAGGGGAGGAGATACCTGTCAACCAAATGAAATGAAAAAGAATAGTATGGCCATCAGAACTACATTTGAATTACTCACTTCAATGATCACACCAAATCCACAGCCATATGCATGCTAGCCCACTCCAAAGGATCATCACCACCCAAAAACCACTTGCGAATCATAACTATCTATATCGAGGTGAAAACACCATCACAAACGAGTGTACCTGTGCATGCGTCTGTTAAAACAGAATCCATCAGATGGGATTGGTAACGTGCATAGACACAAGTGTCTGAAGGCGCGTCGAGACAGGGAGGGCTCAACAAGGCCAGATAGACGATGGTCCCACTATGGCAGCCCTGCATCACATAGCGCAGGGGAGGCGGACAGATTCCAAGAAGCCCTGTACATGGCAAACTCTGTATCAAATCATCTGTCCATGCATCCATTCATCATTCCCTCATCCCGTAATGAAAACGCCTGTTTCCATACTCACATAACATGTGAAATTTCCATTGAGTCTGTGCGTCATGCAGCCTGCAAAATCCACTGTGCCCCAGCCCGTAATTCCAGTGTTGTGAAGTAACATGTATTTGGGAACGTCCGGCCTCATCGTCCACTTCGCCATTGCGCATCCCAAACTATTCATATCAATCATTGCATCCTCGCCATGGCCCCTGTCCCAAGGACATTGAACAATAGAACGTTATATTTGCAGTCAGACCTGTGGGCATCTCCTTGCCGCTAGCTGAAAACCGAAAGCGCCGCCCTTCGAATTCCTCATTTGCAACATCACGTCGAAAAGGCATCTGTGGCCGCTTGAAATCACAAATTAATCCATCTAGTGCGGCTGTGTGTGAAAATGGAAACTGCCTTCACTCACAAATGGGACGCCCCGCCCGTCGTTGAACCTCGGTACAGTGATGCATGAGGGTCCACCGTTACTCGAGTACTACGTTCCACTGACCCTTCACAAGTCTGTTCGCGACTGCAAAGATATTATGTGAAACAATGGGACCATAGCCGAATGAACATATCAACCAATGTTACACTGCCATCGGGTACAAATACATGATTGTAATAGCAAGATGCCATTCGTCGAATTGCAGCGTTGTGTGCGGGACGTGCTCGCCCAAAGGGGAGAGCAGCTTGCACAGGTGGAATGAATCACCACAGGTGGAGGCCATACAGCCTGAAAACACATAAATTGCACACCCAGTCTCCTCCCACAACCACTCCGAAATGCTACCGGCAGGACTAGCTATGTTGGCCCTGGGGGACCTGATAGCACTGCAAGTACTCCAACTTCAAGAAGAAGACGAACACCAACTACAACCGGCCGCACGGAGGAGACGCAGGAGGAGGAGGAGGGCAAGGCAGGGCCAGCAAGGGCCGCCAGCACAGCCACTACCACCACGCAGGCAGCCCGCAATCCCACGCCTCCGAGCACATCCGTTCAACCTCACTGCTGAGCAGATCCACACCCTCTACCGTTTGGACCGGGACACCATAACCGCCATTGTGGACATGACACAGGCTGACCTTGTCAGCATGATAGATAGCCCAACCGCCATCCCACCCCTACTGAAGGTGGTGTCTGTTCTCCACTTCCTGGCCACAGGCACCTACCAGCACACAGTCGGACAGTTGCATGGCATTTCACAGCCACTGTTCTCACGGACACTATTGCAAGTGCTCGATGCCCTCCTGCAGCACGCAGACGACTACATCTCTCTACCACGCTCGGAGCAGGAAATTACCAACACAAAAGTGGGATTCCATGCACTTGCCGGCATACCGGGTTGCATTGGTGCCATCGACTGCACCCATGTGGAATTGGTCGTCCCACATGCCATGGAGGCCCAGTACCGCTACCGGAAACAATTTCATTCTCTGAATGTACAAATGGTGTGTGACTCCAACAGGATCATTACACATTGTTGTGCCCGATTCCCTGGATCAACCCATGATTCTATGGTCTTGAGGAACTCTACAATACCACGCTACATGGAGCGACACGCAGGGAACAGATCCTGGCTACTCGGTGAGTCTCATTTCATGCATGATGATGTGGGGTATGTGATGCGGCAATGACCTGGCAGGAAGAGGGGGGGGTGCGTACGTAGCAATGGCATTCCACATAATTCGTTTATCGTCCACATACAGGTGATGCCGGATATCCACTGAAGAGATGGCTCCTCACACCAGTCCGGAACCCACGGGACCAGCATGAGGAGGACTACAACCATGCCCACTCACGTACCACACACCACACACAAATGAAACCACCTCCAAGGCCCCGACCCAAATCACCCTCAGGTACCACCCCAATGCATGTGATACATTGCCATTCCAATTCCCACAGACCCATTAATAACGCACGCCCTCCTTTACTCCACCACAGGGTCCGATCCAAACGACATGCTCCAGGACACCCCTACCAGCACACCTGCAAAGAGGGCCAAGACCAACGGCCAAAGACCCTCCACCTCAGCTGCACGCATCAAGACACGGCAGCAGCACAAATCAAGTGGCAGCACAGAGGAGGGAACTCCAACAGGCACCCCAGCAGCCAGCATGCCCACACCACCACCACCACAGGTCCCCCCAATGGATGCCACAGTAGGCACTGCTTCTGGTGGCAGCAGCACCATAGGTGACACTGCATTAATGGCAGCATGCTCCGACACAGAAAACGGGGATGTCGAAGTCAGATCCATCCATGACCTGTCCCAATCCCCCTGTCTGTTCCATCCCGTACACCATGAGGATACCACGCAGGGGCACCCACAAGACGACGACTGGCCATCCCCCACAAGCCCTGTGGCAGGGCAACATGAGGCGAACAGCCACTCTGTGACACCACCGCAAATGGCCATGGCCCAGCAGAGGCAACAGTCCCTCGACCAGTTAATCGTGCAACAGCAGCAAGTGGCCACGCTCCTCAAGGACCATGCCGATGAATGTGGGGGCACTAAGGCAGACATAGAAACATCAACTGAGACACTTAGGGCAGAAATGGAGAGAAGTACAGAGACACTAAGGGCACAAATGGAGAGTAGCACCGAGTGCCTGAGAGTCCAAATGGAGAGTAGCACCGAGAGCCTGAGAGTACAAATGGAGAGAAGCACCGAGAGCCTGAGGGGGGAACTGCATGCGACGTCCAAAGACGTATGTGCCGAACTTGCCGCAGTGCGCCGTGTGCTCACTGAGCTCTCACAAACCCTTAGGGACATGCATGGACGTGAGTAGCTCTGCTACCTCTGCGGCATGGCCGTGACCCCTGTGTGGGTCCCTTGCGTACAGCGCTTGGTTGCTCCTCAGCTGTTTTTGAGCTTTATACATCTCAATCATAAACTTGTCTTAGTGTCTATATATTTGTACTACTCAATGCCTCTTGCATTACCACACATTCTTTTGAGACATGACGCATATTTGTATTACCCGACACACACATGATAATCACTGAACACATCCAGGTTTTGATGACCACACAATAATGTTCCTGCGCACAAACACACAACTTAATGCAACTGCGATGTGTTTCTTGCCCTTCTTGACTTGCTATTAACAGATGTTGTATTGTACACAAAATGTGGAACTCTGCAAACACTTGTGTTTTTTCATAATTTGTTTAATGTGTTGAATACAATACTCATATACCAAAGATATTTCCATGTAGGCAGTGCAGTCTGCTATAAGGAGAGGAGGAATTCTACTTCACTGTGGAGCTATGCAGAATCGCAGAGCTTGTTAAACATTGACAAGAGTTACAATCCAAGTAAAGGGTCCGAATTGAAACCTCAGTAACACCTGAAAGAGGTAGTGCTCCAATGGTTGAGGTCAGGGGTAAACCAATGACGTCTTCTGCAGATAAATGCTCTGTCTTGCTACATAACCGATCATCATGAAGGATGTGTGTTCTGTGAGTGTAGCAGAATGGAAAGGTAAGTTAAGGTGGTGTTTACTCAAAAATATTATGATTTGGAGGGTCTGGAATGAACAGTCAGTGTTTAAGGGTCCAGGAAAAGGTTGTGCAGGGGTCTGTGGCGTAGTCGATTTATGCATCCATTGCAGGGATCTGACTTTTACCTTCTGGTCAGGGACTCGAATCACGGAAGGTCCATTCAGCCCTTCATTCTACCGAGGTTGATGAATGAGGTTAATAAAATGAGTACAATTTGGTTGATGAACTATTCACATTTGTTATAAGGGCCAAGATACCCCATGCATGCGAGCATGTGTCCTAAACATACATCTGTTATGTTATTCTGTTTGTTTTAGGATGTAGGAAGTAAGACTGAGGGTCTGATTATGGGGTCCTCATAAAAATAAGAAAAGGGCCATTTCATGAAGGAACAACACTTTTCTTATTTGCTCCATATTCTGTATCTGTGTAAATAGAGGATGATAACATGGTGCAAATAGGATTTACACATGGTATTACAATCTATAGACCTTGCCCTGGTAGTCCTAGGTTTCCAGTACCGAAGATTCATGGGATGTGCTGTGAAGCCAGGACAAGGGCTGGAGCATTCCATGCCAACTAGAACTGTTGAAAAGCATTGAGAGCCGGGCGCACACTTGCAGCCCCAGGCTCCAGCCACCTCAAGTATCTGCTGGATTACAGCACAGCAGTCCTTTTTCCTCTACCTTGCTACAATAGAAATAGAGAGATGTGTGCGGCGGATTGTCTGAAAGAACACAACTAAGCACAACAAGTGCAAGGGTAAATAACGTGTACTCAAACTTCCTTAGAATGAGACTAAACCTCGTTCATTGTGGGGCGGTCTTGGAAAAACGCAACCAAGGGGACACGGCAAAGAAACTGTGCTCAATTTGTTCAAACCCTGCCAAACAAACATTAAGACACTTACTAATGGACTGTGAAGGCACATGGACATATCGCTCAAGATTCTTCAGAAATTTTGTGCGCAGAGAGGAAGATATAGTATCAGATTTCCTGTGGGATAGAATTATGTCAGGTACCAATGCTGCATTGTCATTTGCAGCAACCCAGGTGCTAACTAAAAGTGAAAGAATCATCTAATATATAAAGGTTAAAGATAAATGCACCTAAACAGCGCACATACAGGAAATAGAAAATTTGGCAGGGTTGATGAAAAAGAGGGAATAAGAAGTGCAGATTTTGTTGCTTATTTTATGTTCTGTTTAAACTGTAATATATGTTTTATTTCTCTTCTTGTTTTGTAAAGGCTTGTTGAGCCAAAACAAATAAAAAAAATAAAAAATAACGTGTGTTCATTGGTATGTTAAATCCTTCTTCCACATGTTTCCCATGTTTTTGGAAGTGACACAAGGTTCTAGAAAGTAGTGGAGCAGTTCCTGTACTTTAATGGAAACTGTCGCTGGAAAGGAAACCCATACCTAAATCACAGGACTGTAACCATTCAAACAATCTGATATCCACCCAATCAGTGAGGGACACCAGATTCCAGTTTTCAGCAATCCTTCCTGGGTAATCTCTCAGGTGTGGATTCATGTTTGAATCCCCTACAACAATCACAAATGGGCCATCGCTGCCCCAGGCAGGTGTAGCCCTCTGAGGCAAGGCGTGGACATCTGTGTCCCATTCATTCCAACACCAAATCTAAGTCTCACCATTGCCTTTGGTACTGGATCCTTCTCTGCACCTGACAAGTTCAGGTAAACCAGTCAGGAAAAAGTTAATAAAAGAGGAGCTCAAAAGTAGAGGAGCCTGGCACGAGAGTGCCTCACAAGAGTCCACAGACTCCTATAGCAGAGGGTCAAGTGTTCACAGCCGTATATTCGGTATGCCATACTCTGTTAGCTCCCTTCTACGGAACCTCTAGAGGCATCCAGGTACCAGACCTGCAGCCCACATTAGCATAGTTCCTGTGTCTTTTGCCCTTAGAGGAACTTAGGGCCAGAGCTGGGTACCATTAGGCTTTAGCTGGAATGAAGGCATTGTAGGCTGAAACACAGAGGGGATCTAAAGGTTTTCCTGATGTTAGGTGCAGAGTGAGCCTGAGGTATAGTCCGAGGTTGGATTGTGTATTGACCGAAGCCTTGCTCGGGGAGCTCTTCCCTGATTGTCCAAGGGGGTCATTCCGAGTATGGCGGTAGGGGGTTAACGGCACTGGTAAGGATGCCGGTGCCGTTAACCCCCTACCGCCGCATTCCGAGGTCCCTTAGCGGGTCCCACTAGGGCCGGCTGGTTTTACAAGCCGCCCTTAGCGGGACCCGTTAAGGGACCATGGAGCTAATAACGGGCACGCAATTTGCAGGCCCGTTATTAGCTCCTTCCCCATTCCCATTGAGCCCTCTGGGGGCTCAAATGGGAATGGGGAATGGTTTTCGAAATGGGGACTTACCGGGTCCACATAGGTTGGAATGTCCCGGTAAGTGCCCATTCCGACTACCCGGACCCGGACCCGGACCCGAGTTTGGAGGCAGCCATGGTGCTAATAGCACCATGGCTGCCTCCAGAATCGGAATGACCCCCAATATCTATGACTTATTCAGTGATTCTGAAATAGACTTTCTTGCTTTAACAGAGACTTGGTTTACTATTATACAGCATAGTCAACTAACCTCTCCCAGATGGGGATAAGATTCTGGTCTGTAATAGATCGATCTGTTCCGCTTCCTTCCATACTACACTGATACACACCAGCACTGTTGCTTCATTTGAAGGCTTAGTTTAATGACTATTGACACTATTTATCGCCATCCTGGTTACACATTAAGATTTCTAGATGAGTAGACATATTTTATTTCATACAAACAGGGCCTCATTACGACCCTGGAGTTGGACCATGGTGCTATGAGCACCATGGTCCATGCCGGATTCCGCCATGGTGGATAGTGGAATTACCGCCCCATTACAAGGTTGGCGGGGCGGCAATTCCCCATTCACCATGGCCCCTTCCCAATTCCCATTTTTGGCCCATAGGGCACAATGGGAATGGGGAAGGCGCTAATTACGGCACCGTAAATTATGGTGCCGTAATTAGAACCAAGGTCGCTTAGCGCCTTGGACTTTAACGCCTGCAAAAAGCAGGCGTTAAAGTGTGAATCTGGCGTTAAGGGTTTAACGGCGCCGCAGCCTTTTACGGCGCCGTTAACCCCTTAACGCCAGGGTTGTAATGAGGCCCACAGTCCTCAAAGTCTTCATTGTTGGAGACTTTAACATCTTGTTAGACTTGTCTATAAACAAGAGCTCACTCGTATTCTTCGATGTATGTGCTTCTCTGAACCAGCAGAGCTGTCCATCTGCCACAATTCACATAGGAGAGCAGGCCCTGGATGTTATCTTGTCCAGCAAATGTCTCACACTCTGGTTACCAATGTCACATGATCTGGCCGCTTTCTCTTGGGCATTCCCAAGGGAAACCTTTATCCTTCCTCAGTTCTCTTGGGAGTTTTTGTAATTTGCTTTACTACATGGTTAAGTGCCTTAATTGTTCTGTGCCAGGATCGTTGCTGGATCTTTTTACTGCCGGTTTCATAAATTCTCCTCCTGATCCTGCGCCTCGAAGTAGGAAGCTGTCGACATCCTGTCGACATCCTGTAGGGTGATGGGACACCACTACCCCACCTCTAAAGTTGTTCTGGGCTAGACTGGGTTGCCCCCACTGTTATATCCTTCATGGGAGTGTTTCCAGATGGCTGGCGCTCTTTCCTGCAAACAAAGCAGCCCACATTCGCTTTGACTCCTGGTTTGTGAGTTTAGTCACCTTTGTGGGAAGGTTGATTGATTTCTATGGTTTGTCTGGGTCGTCGTTGGTCCATGGTTCAAGTACCTGCGTGACCAGATTGTGTAACTCAATATGAAGCAGAAGACTTTTACTCACCAAGTTGTTTTTTTATTTCTGAGCAGTGCTCTCTGGGTTTTGAGTGCTGGTGGGTTTTTGTTGAACTATACAATCAGGATTACCCTGATGGTGTTGTTGAGAGTTTCAGCAAGTCCGTGTCTACCATGGTTTGCCATATACCTCCATCGGAACAAATACTGTTTTGCTTCCTTTCTTCTTGGTGCTTCTGAGTCTTGAAACTGGAAATGAAACTCGTTGTGGGTGTCTCCCTGGGGTGGACTGCTGCCTTCTTCACAGCTGTGGGCTAGAAATCAGAGTTACCCTATTTTCTACTGCATAACCATGGCGGTGCCTACAGACCTTTTCCCATTATATCCTTTGGGAACCATTTACCACCTTTGGAAAATACACCTAAATGACTTTTAAGGACTCTTAATGAACCATATACATTCACCAAGTCCCCTGACCTCCCCCACTACCCCACCCCGATTAGGCCCGGACTTTACTACAAGGAAGTGTGAATTTTGCTTCAACCACTAACTGTGATTGTACTTTTAAAGTTCTGCATTATCCTGTTAGATTTTTTTTATTATTTCTAGTTATTACTATATCTGCTTCCAATGAGTGTACTGAGACCTTATGAGACTGGGACTACAGGGAAAGAAATTGAGATTGGATACACAGGAGCTAAAATCAGATTCTGGGTATCCAGTATTAACCTGTGACCACTGAAGTACCAGGAGCTAGCGCAAATCTAACTTCCATATATATACTTATAATTATTGCCCTTATTTATGACCCATCCTACTTTAAATGTTCTATAAATGTGTCCTAATGTTTATTTAATTTATATAGTAGTGTTTTGTTAAGTATCAGGTGTCAAAAGTGACTCATGGTAGCTGTTGGCATCAAGCTAAGCAGGCTTTTCTAGGCTACAAGCAGGAGCTAAATAGCTTCCAGCTACCCTCAATTTCGAGCCCTGAATCTTTATGATAAGTTTCAAAGAAATACCTGTTGAACATCACTATTATCACAGGAAATAGAGCTAACTGTTTGCACAAGTGTATCCTCTTGCAAATCATAGATAACAAGTGAGGAGAAGAGAATATATAATCAGAACTTTAAAATGATTCTTGTTTGCGTGTGCTCCATGCATTGAGTTTTGAAAAAAGTAGAATCGTCATTATGAAGAAACAGCAAGAAAGTGAATTCAACAAATCACTCAATTGTATTTCATTCATGCTTACAGGAATGGCACTATATGTAATTAATAGTCTTCTTCATGTAATAATGTTGGAGATTGAATAATAATAATGAGCAATCTAACAGTTCACCAAGAATCATACATACGATGATTGCAGAACAGTGGCTTTAACAGCATCATGCTTCAGGACTGCAAGTGATGGAATGACCCCAAAATAATAATAATTATAAAGGAATGATATTAAACAGCACAGTATTATCAGTGATGAAAACGCTTTTACTAAAACAAAGTGCCATGGACGAGTATGCTTGTCCTTTTTACATAGACTTGCATAATAGCCCGGCACTGAAGGGGTTAAAGTAATGTACAAGTTATATAATAAAACAATGATCAAATAGGTACCTATTTAATATTGCTAGTGTCAAGAGGAATAGACGTTAAAGTTATCACCACTGTCTCCTCCTCTAAATCAAAGTTCAAAATGGGTAATAGCACAATGTGTATCTAGTAATTGAAATACTGTGCACTTTGCTTGCGTTATTGGTCTTCATTATAGAAAACTGTACATTGAGCATTTAGCAGAAAAAACAAATGAAAGAAAACTTCAGGAACTCACATTTTCCTTTACGCATTACTGCTGATGGTATAAGGTGCATGACCCAACTATGAACGTAGTATTTTTTCATATTTTTACAATGGTATATATTATAAAAGACAATATAGCACAGTCAATCACATCTAGAAAGCAATCAAAATATCTTGAAGAAAAAAGTATAACATTTAAAAACCAGTGAAATGTGAAACACATACATACAAAAAATCGGAACATATTGTGTCATACCGCCTCTGCCTGAGCATTACTGTATGAAGAAGAGTATGTTGACGACATAGGGCATCCTCCTGTATATAAAATCTTCTTTGTTATAATAATAATGCATACAAAGAAAGTTAGCAATGTTTATGAAGGAGAAAAGAGAAGTGAAAATAGAAACAACTAAGAAATGAATACTGAAAAATAATCTATATTACAAAAAAAGTTTATTGATTAAACTTATGCACTTGACAGAATACACCCATGGTGTACATGTTGAGAATTGTAGACTTCTAATAAGAGAACTTGAAAGGCAAGTGAGGTTTCCGTTCATCCTGGAAAATTTGTCGTTGTTGATGCTTGATCCTGTTTAAAATTGAAGTATCTATAAACCTACTCAATAGAAAACAAATAGTATAAATAAAACATGGAAAATTAAATATAACATATTGCAATATTTAGGCATGTAATAAGGGTTCACCAGAGGGTTAGTAAGAGTGTCTGTTGTTTCTGGCGAAGCACCCGGCTGCACTTCCATCTGCTTTGTCTATATTAATAAAATGTCAAATGATAATTTAGAAAACAACAGATATTACCATTACATGCTAACAGTGAGAGTGACATTGATATTATTAGTTTTGGTAATCCAAAGAAAAGATTGTAATTATACCTAAAATAAAAGAAACAAAAAAGAGATTACTCGATAAAATTCACCAAATTACCAGCTTTATTATATACACATATAGCATACAAACATTGCTGGAAAGATTGTTTACAGATAGTGTGAACAATATATATACAATAGTTATTGGTAATTATTACTTACCTGACTGTGTGTCTGAAGAAACACAGTCTGAGCATCTTTGGGAAGCAGCTTGAGTGTCAGTCTGGACCAACCCTTTTTAGTCAACTTGGAAGATTCATACATATCTGCTGGGACGTGGATGCTGCACATGCAGAATCGATTAGTCCTTAGGTCCTCAAAGACATCCTTGGCTCAGCTGTCATACTCAGAATCTGGGTAGCCACAGTTGAGCAACTATCCTCGTCCTTTGGGAAAATGTGCCACACTGTACCAGGAGTCTTAGCATGGCTGAAATCTGGACAACCCAAAACAATACGGGAAGGCATTTTGGCTGCACAAGAAGATCTAAAATAAAATTAAAAAAATAAATATGAATAATCAAAGTATGCAACTGATTCATAAATCAATGCATTAGATAGTTACAAAATAACATACTGTAAAGTAGTCTCTAAAGATGTGAAATGATGTTAAAATGTGGAACATGAGATATTTGAAAGGACAATGGGCAGGGAAAAGCGCATAAAAAGTACCATAAATGCACTTCAAAGACAGTAATAAGAAAACTAAAATAAACAAGAGACCAACTACCTTTGGTTTAAAAAATCAACGTGGTGATTCTGGAATGAAAATAAATACCTGTGTGATTATAATATCATTAGTAGAATACAGAGATGATTTCTGACAAATACAAATAATTCAAAGTCATGAAAAAGTTGGTGTGTATTTTAAGTTGGTGCAGGGAGGAACTGGGAGGGATAATTAGTATGAATGCACACTCTGCTGTATGCATAAACGCCCCACATAACATGTCATGTATATGTTCGTTTGGCAGCACATGCTGAACATTCATCAGGGGATAAAAATCAGTATTCAAATAAATAGAAATCTATGGTAGAACAATGTCCTAATCATATTGCTCCAGGCAGGGGGAATAGCATATATGTTAATGCTACACATGATGCCAATTATAGAGACTACATTAATTCTGTCCATGCCAGTGGAAGACAAAGTTTCAATATATGGAGTAAAGTACTGTTGGATGCTAAAGTAAGAGAGAGAGCTGGGGAGCTTGGATGTAGATTATTTTGAAACCCAGGAAATCCAGAGGCAACCGGGGTGGAATCCAAGATGAGACGCTGGCAGATAGTCCCAAAGGAAGGGAAGCCTTCCTTATGAAGAAGGAAACCTCCTGCCTGAAGTGGGAGTAAAAGGAGCTGTGGCAAGGCACAAATGCCAAGAACACAGAGGCTGAACAAACTCCTGTCCCTACGCGAGCAGAGCTCGTAGAAACTGAAGCAGTGGCCAGAGAGGACCGCAGGAGGAAGATGCTTACAACCGGAGAGTGCTGGTGGCGCTCCCGGTGAGCTGCACATGTTGCAAACAGCACTGAGGGAATAAATACTGGTGTTACAAGTGGAACAATGAAGTTAAATGGAGGAGCGAAAGGTGGCTAGTGTGAAAAAGCCTAAACTGCTAATATTGAATTCCGAATTGAATGAAAAAAGCAAACTTGTTCATATTGAATACCAAATTGAATGAAAAACACAAACTGCTAATATTGAATATCAAATTGAATGAAAAGCACAAACTGCTAATATTGAAAACCGAATTGAATGAAAAGCACAACTTGCTAACATATCAGCGCCTAGATGCGTACCGGTTATGTGCGCTTTATAAATGTACAAATAAATACATTAATAAAATACTGAATTGAATGACAGCAGCACAACTGCTAATATTGAATACCACATTTAATGAAAAAAGCAACAATGCTAATATTTAATGCCAAATTGAATGAAACCAGAAATTCTGCTAATCGTATACAACGAACTGAATGAAAAAGCAAACCTGCTAGTATTAAACTGATGTTTAATCATGTACTGAAAGAAAATAAGAAACTAAAATTGAATGGAGAACTCTAACTGCAGAGTTCAAATCAAGTCTGAGAAACTGTTTGTCTTTGAAATGGCCTTTGAGAAAACACTTGTTTATTGAATATTTGAACTGCTTAGAGGGAACTCAAGATACCTGGTTGTGTAACCTGTAATGGGTGGATAGTGTAATCTAACAACTGCGCCAAAACCAGAGAATCCCTAATTGATCAGCTACAAAGAGAACTCAAGTCTCCTGGTTGCTTGACCTGTGATGGGTGGACCATGTGGTCCAACATCTGCACCAAGATCACAGACCCCAACATAATAATAAGGAAACCTGCTATTGTGTCAAGACGCAGACTACTATTGATGCACATAAGGCTTGGAGAATGGAGCTCTGAGCTGTGAAACATTGTTAAAATTGAGCTCAAAGACAAAGCCTCAAAATATTTCTTTTTGGTGACCTCTTTGACATTGAACTTGAAGAAGGGAAACCTGAGACCTACTGCCAAGAAACTGTATTGAGCTTGGGGAAAGGTATCACGACATTTGAAAAGGTGTGGAACTGTATAACCTTAAAACCAAGACAGGGTTACTTGAACATTGTGGTAAATGTTTTGAAATTTAAGGAGAAGAACTTGAATACTAAGGTTGAATTAGAAATACCTCAGAACTTTACTTTTGAAACACTGTTTAATTTATGGTTGACATCCCTACACATTGTTTTGATGTTAGTTGTGAGGGAAAGCATAGGCTTTGGACACAGACAGACGTTTAAACTAAATTTACTGACACAGAATATCCTTAGTTTTGTTAGGTAGTGAAATCCCACCTTAGAATAGGGCAAATTAGACCTTATTTTTGTTATATTGAATCTTTTGTCTGTGTCTCCTTTAATGACGTGAACCTCAAAGCTCATAAAGCATACCATTTTTATTCGTGCAATATTATATATTGATGGGCTATGGTGTTGGTGACTTTGACAAGAGCTATTGTTCACGTTTCATATAATTAGATCCTTACTTTAATATGAAACACCATAAAACGTGACAAGATTGTTCACATTAACTTATTCTAACAAACCCTTGGGCCTTCTTAAATTTAACACCCGAAAATGTACAGTAGGTGAAGCAGAGAAAAATACCTGATAAACAAAGATCAGACTAAGCAATGTAAACTCTTTTTAAAAGCATTTCATTATTTTTGTGTTGTCACATGTGGTTTTTATTCTATGGTGTGTGATGTAAAACATATCAAAGCAACATGAAGGTGTTTATGTGAGTTCATAATAAAACAATAATTGGGTAAAATAACTGATATCAAAGATTGAGAAAGTACACAATTGAAAGTTATTAAAAGTATAAAAATGGTGTTCCATTTTTGAAGCTTGTCAGAACAAGTCATTCAAATACATAATATAATGATAATAAGGACTACAGGTTTATATTAATTAGGATTTGGGTCTATTGCCCAGAATCACTAGGAGATCCATTACGGATGGCTCATACGACACAGGATGGTATGACCAGATAAACTTGGAATCCCATTTGTCTGTGAATCCACAACATGTACTATCTATAGGCTACAAGTGTTTATCATCTATGTAACTAATGGAGACATGGGGCCTCATTACACGGAAGGCGGTGAGCCATGGCGCTATTAGCGCCATGGCTCATGCCGGTAAAATACCGGCACCGCCTTGGCGGAAAGGGGATTTACCGCCCCATTCCAAGGTTGGTGGGGCGGTAAATCCCCCTTCCGCCATTGCCCTTCCCCATTCCCATTTCTGCCCCATAGGGCTCTATGGGAATGGGGAAGGCGCTAATTACGGCACCGCAATTTTGCGGTGCCGTAATTAGCTCCGAGGTCCCTTAGCGGGTTGGTTTTTAACGCCTGCAAAAAAGCAGGCGTTAAAGCACCAACCCGCTAAGGGACCTCGTAGTAAGGCGGTAGGGATTTACCGGTACCGGTATTTTACCGGTACCGGAAATCCCCATCGCCATCCGTGTAATGAGGCCCATAGTTTTGTTGAACTAATTGTAATAATGAATGTTTCCTTTTTATAGCATAACTTGGAAAAAAAGTAGGCATACATGGGAACTCAAAAACATATATTTGGAGATAAGGAGTTCAAAGTCAAATAGTTAGACAATAAGATATGAACATTTATATTTCCAGCAAATAAAATAAATTGTTCCAAAGGTTTTTGTGGTACATTATACACTTGACTCACAAAACACAAGGTTGGTTAATTTTGCATAACATAAGTAAAACACATTTGTGAAAATAAATATAGTGAATTCATGAAATCACATTAGTATTGTACAATAATGTATAAGGCAAAAGTGCAAGGATTGCTCAGTTAAAAGGGATAGACACAATTCTAACTCATTACTAGAAACACAAGGGCAAATGGTTTCACAAAGATTGTGCATAAGCACCATCCTAATTCTCAATACTGAACCTATAAGGCAGGCTGCCCTGAAGTCCAATTGCTGGGTCACGCATAGTGGTGGAGGTTCATCTTCAGATATTTAGACCAAGCATGCAGAGTTTCAGCTGCAGCATATCTATTCTACTAGCATTGGCTTCAATTGACATCTAAGGCATGTTTACCAATTGGAAACGTTTTCCATTCGACTCTGACACTTTTGAATTATCAACACCGCTTTCAGTCGCTTGAACATTTTGTTGCTGTCTTTCCCTCAAGCATTTCATTGTTCGTATATTCCAATTCATACATGAATACTGGCCATAATGTTTGAGGACTATAATTGGTGAAAAAATCTGGGAGGGGGGAAATATAATATAATATTTAGATTCAAAATTAAATATATATGGATGGTTCATTTGGAAATGGTATTTATAAAAAAGGAGAAGAGAAAACGAACTCTAATGAGAAAAACAATCAATGTATAGTCAATTATGCACTAAGCACAAAGATGAAAAGCAATCATTTGCACACGAAACAACGTACTGAGCAAAGTTGCATTGTTATATTACATGGCCTGCAGTAGCGGTCATGTAGTTAGGGTTAAGTTACTAAATCCATAGGAAGAGCACTTTTTGGGTGGCTTATAACTTTGCTTACCCTGGATGAATCCTCACCAAACTTTGCAAAATAAGTATATGGGCCACTCTGAACTTTTTTTCAAAGTTTGGTGAGGTTTGGTCACGGAGGGGCAAAGTTATAGGGGGGGTCCCAACATTTCGGTCATGCCTGCAGCCGAAACCGCTGGACGGATTTCACCAAATTTGCGGCAGGAGCGGAGGCTTGGTCCCGAAAGCGTGATTTTGTTAATTTGGTATAAATCCGTCCAGCAGTTTCTTTTTAAACGACCAAAATGTAAGGCAAAACAATTAGTGATATCTATGTCCGCTCCATGGACACAATTCCCTGTTCGCTCCGCGGACAGGACACTGATTGGCTAATCGGCTTGCGTCATGTCCGCGCACACATGACGTGTTCTCTGATTAGCTGGGATGAGGCGTGAGGTGCGTCACATTGTTTCGATGCGCCCACCATATTGGATCCGCGGACAGCGTGGCGTGAAAGTGAGCATAAATCCAATTCTGGGGAGTGTGTTGGTGTGTTTGAGTGCTTGGAGAGGGTAAGGGAGTAAGAGATGGGTCAAATGCTGTATTTGTTTAGGTGGGAGAAGGCCATGATGTGTTTGCGGTGTCCATGGTCACCACGACATACTAAACACTGGGCGCACTACTGGCTATTTTAGTTTAGTATGATGTTGGTTTTGGGTTGTTAGAAGAGCATTGGGTGAAGAGGGTATATATTGAAGAGTTTGCATGCTGGTTGTAATTATTTTTTAGAATGTTAATTGAGGTGGATGTATTATGTTTTCAGGTTGTGGTCATTTGGTAGGTGTTTGTTTCTATGGTGTGGGCAGGGCCTATAGTCTTGGGTGGATGGCCGAAGTGCCGTAGGCCTTCGGCCATGCACCCAAGACTCTAGGCCCCGGCCACAACCACTGCAGCATAACACACCCATGTTAGCAAAGATTTTGACTGTGGTATGTGAGCTGCGTAGGGGATATGTTTTCAAAAATGTGTGTACTGGTTGGTAACATCAGTGATGTCATCAATGGCATTTGTGATGTCATCTTTGATGTGCTGGGTGTTAGACTTAGCAGTGCACGGTGGTGGGGCGAGTTATGGTTGCTTAGGTTACCATAACTGACAAATTTCAGGGGGTTTTCGGTTTTACTTGGAACCATAACGTCCCTTTAACAAAGATTTCTTTCACTGAATTTCATAGGTTTTCATTAGTACAACTTAACCATTACGTCCCTTTAACCAAGGATTTTTTTGCTGAATATATATATTCACTGAAAAAACATTGTTAAAGGGATGTTAGGTTTGCAAGTAAAACCACAAATGAGAGTGAAGAATTCTACTATGAATCTCATTGGGCCTCATTACGACCCTGGCGGAGTGGGTTTACGCCAGCGTTATTCGCGGCGGACCCGTCCGCCCTACTACGAGTTTCCGTAGCGCCATGGAGCGTTTTCCGCCTGGTTTTTCCGGGCGGAGAAATCCATGGCGCTACGGGACCTTGTCGTTAATTACGCCACCGTATTTTGAGGTGGCGTAATTAACGCCTTCCCCACTCCCATTATACCCTTTGGGGCAAAAATGGGAATGGGGAAGGGTAAAATGGGGAATGGGGATTTACCGCCCCGCCAAGGTCGGAATGGGGCGGAAAATCCGCCAACCCCCATGGCGCTATCGGCAGCTTTCCGCCGTGCTCCATGGTGCATTTTGCACCGCGATTTCCGCCCGGGTCGTAATGAGGGCCATTGTGTTTTCATAAAGCATAAGTTAAAAGAAAAGTACTACTTCCATGTAACCACATAGTGGATATTACAGTGTGCAGCCCACACCAAAGGCTAGACAGCCTTGGTCTTTTTATTCTCAGTTATATTGTGTGCCCGACACACAGGCACCGTTTACTGGGTTTGCACCCCACTCACCTATATGAGTAAAAATTGCCTTACATGACTACCGACTTTTAAACCAGTAAAGTAGAAGCTGTGCCCACTCATCACAATTATCTGCTTCTAAAATAACCCATTAGGTGGCGGACTCCTAATTCAACAGCAAAGAATAGCATGGGGTGAACTTAGGCATCCTCAATACCCCCTGAAAAAAGGGATTTTCTGCATGCACCTAGAGTTGTAGATTGATATACCCCCAGACCTCTGTAGCCTAACAAACTATCTATATACATGTTGCTCTGTTGTCCATTAACATGGCCTTGATTGACAAACTTCCAGTTTCCTATGCAAAATGAAGCAGCACATCGTTGGAGTGGCACATCTGTATTGCTTGATCTTGCACCCATCCAAGAGAACTCGTAAAGGGATTCCTTAATAGCAGTAGCTGGAAACCCAATCAACTTTTCTATGGTTACAAATAATGGTTAACTTCACATTTGTCACTCTCTTTGACCACACTGGACAGATGCAAAGTTAGCACAGTAATTGGAATGACTGCTTGCTAGTTTGCCCTTCGTTGTTATATTTAAGCCCCTAGGATTTGCGATATTGCTTGCACCTGACATCAGGGACGTCATCTCACCCAAATGCCTGGGGTAGCGGAAGTGACATCACACGACCCTTGACCTCTGATGACATCACAGAAAGTGATGTAATTTGACCCCACCCCAAAGTGACATCACGGGAAGCAATGGAACATGACCTTTAACCCATTGGCAAAACAGCGAGTGGCATCATAGCATTGTACCTACGTTTATTACGAAAAATATGGTTACAATATCATTGTTATGTGATATACATTTCATACAAGAATTGATCACCATATTTATTATTAAGTTCAGTGTGTATAGGCCCATATTACCACATTAATGTGAATGCAAGCAGACGTCCAAGGCCAAATGATAAAGATGTGTTATCAAATAGCACCTTCCACTTACATGCTTTATATAGAACAAATACACATACCATATCACTCAACCTATGTTGGTACACATTTATCAATCCCAGAAGGATGAAAGGCTAAGTTGGCTTTGCCGGGATTTGAACCTGCAGATAACACACACATTGCAGCATTGAGCGCTCAACACACTGAGCTATCTTACTGGCTATAGCTATCTTGCCGGCTATAGAAAAATGAGCAATGACATGTTTGAATGTTCTCAGAGTCAGAAAGCAAATTACACTCTGTATTGGATACCATTAAGCTGGCAACCGTGATTTAACAGCAGGCCAGTTCATCTGCAGGTATGGTGCAACGTTGGACTCATGTCAAGCCTGCATGGATCTACTTTTCAGGATTCAAAACAGGGCTTAAGTCGAGGGTATACACGGGGGGACAGAGTCCACCAACTTTTTTCAGAGGGTGGACTCAGTCCCCCTCCCCCCAGCTAAAATAAGAAAAGTGGTATGTCCTCTTTGAATTTATGCATTAAAGCCAACTGTGGGGATCTAACCACAATCATCAGGTTTGTAGGCCAGACACTTCACCACTGCACTATATAACCTGATGAAAAATAACAAAGAACTAAAGGTAAAATGTTGCATGGAAAAGATTTGTATTGGTTCTTGGAGTTTAAAACATGCACACCGTTTAATGTTTTCAAAAACATTATTGGAAGAAAATATCCTCTTTTGGTTTTGTTTGTGTGTTGATTTTATGGAAGGCAAATGCCATTTGTCCCCTGCAATTTGGGTGCTTATGGTAAGCCAATTTAATGAAATTTGCATATTTCAACTTGATATGCTCATTTCTGGCGAGTCCCCCACTTTAATTTTTAGGACTTGACCCCTGCTTCAGAGGGTGGCAAAATTCATACCATTGGGAGAGTTCATAACTGTGTATTAAAGAATTTAGGGGATAATTCATAGAATTTAGCACACAAGTGGCGCACGCGGCTGGCGCACAGTGTGCACGTGCGAATCCCTGCGCCAGCCGCGTGCGCCAAAACCCATTTCCGCGCACAGCGTATTCATGGATTCCAGCTACCAAAACCAGCTGTGGCGCACAGTGGCGCAGCGACCCTGCAGCAGCGCCAGTTACGCCCCCAAGAACGCCTCTAGCGCAGGGAAAAGCCATCAAAATCCCCAATCCAGCGCAAAGGGCTGCGCTAACCCTGTACCAGCACGGCAAGCGGGCTACGTGTATCACTGGGGTGCGCGAGAAGTACCTCACGTCATTTCAGCTGGGTACGTGTATTTCAGGGGTGCGCTTGAAGTTCCACACGCAATTCCATCAGGGTACGTGTACATCAGGGGTGCGCGGGAATTTTCACACGTGAATTCAGCAGGGTACGTGTACATCAGGGGTGCGTGGGAATTTTCACACGTGAATTCAGCAGGGTACGTGTATATCAGGGGTGGGCGGGAAGTTTCACACGCGATATCAGCAGGGTACGTGTATATCAGGGGTGCGTGGGAAGTTCCACACGCGAATGTCCTGGCTACGTGTATTTCGGGGTGCGCGGGAAGTTCCACACGCGATATCAGCAGGGTACGTGTATTCCAGGGGTGCGCTGGAAGTTCCACACGCGAATGTCTGGCTACGTGTATCTTGGGGTGCGCGGGAAGTTTCACACGCGATATCAGCAGGGTACATGTATATCAGGGGTGCGCAGGAAGTTCCACACGCGAATGTCCTGGCTACGTGTATCTTGGGGTGCGCGGGAAGTTTCACATGCGATATCAGCAGGGTACATGTATATCAGGGGTACGCGGGAAGTACCACACGCGAATGTCCTGGCTATGTGTATTTCGGGGTGCGCGGGAAGTTTCACACGCGATATCAGCAGGGTACGTGTATTCCAGGGGTGCGCAGGAAGTTCCACACGCGAATGTCCTGGCTACGTGTATTTCGGGGTGCGCGGGAAGTTTTACACGCGATATCAGCAGGGTACGTGTATTTCAGGGGTGCGCGGAAAGTATCACATGCGATTCCATCAGAGTACGAGTATTACAGGGGTGCGTGGGGAGCACCACACGTGAATTACACGTGTCGGTCCTCCCAGGTGTTCCCTCTACACCCTCCACGGCCCCTGCAGGTGGCCCACACCACAGGGGCCTACCTTGCACATGTCCTGCAGGCACCCCATCCTCCATGGCCATGCCACCCAGCCAACCCACATGTCAACTTGCACTGCTGCCCACCAACGCATGTCCCCCTGCACCCCCAGCCACCAGGGGCAGCCTCCACCAGGCCCCCACCCATGTCTCCCACCACCCCCACCCCCCCAGCAGTGCAGGGTCAGCCTCCACCAGGCCCCCACCCATGTCTCCCACCACCCCCACTCCCCAGCCACCAGGGGCAGCCTCCACCAGGCCCCCACCCATGTCTCCAACCACCCCCACCCCCCAGCAGTGCAGGGGCAGCCTCCACCAGGCCCCCACTCATGTACCCTACCACCCCCACCCCCCAGCCACCAGGGGCAGCCTCCACCAGGCCCCCACTCATGTCCAACTCATGTTCCCCTGCACCCCCACCCCCCAGCAGTGCAGGGGCAGCCTCCACCAGGCCCCCACTCATGTCCCCTATCACCCCCACCCCCCAGCCACCAGGGGCACCTGCCAGCAGGCTCCCACCCATGTCCAACTCATGTCCCCTATCACCCCCACCCCCCAGCACTGAGGGGCACCTGCCAGCAGGCCCCCACCCATGTCCAACTCATGTCCCCTATCACCCCCACCCCCCAGCACTGTGGGGCACCTGCCAGCAGGCCCCCACCCATGTCCAACTCATGTTCCCCTGCACCCCCACCCCCCAGCACTGTGGGGCACCTGCCAGCAGGCCCCCATTCATGTCCAACTCATGTTCCCCTGCACCCCCAGCCCCCAGCAGTGCAGGGGCAGCCTCCACCAGGCCCCCACTCATGTACCCTATCACCCCCACCCCCAGCACTGTGGGGCACCTGCCAGCAGGCCCCAACTCATGTTCCCCAGCAACATGTCATCACAATCTAGATCCCTGGTCCCTATGGTCAGCCTCCAAATGCAAAACACCCACCCGAGTATTGCATCCACCCACTCAGAAATGGCAATAACATGACAGAACACCAATTGCAAGTTTGGAAACAAACACATGTCCCTCACATACACCCAATGGGTGTCAGTGAATCTCAAAACCCATATCATGATATGCATGAAACCAATGAGATGATACTACACATTGAAGTTCGATCAAAAAATATGTATAAAAGGAAAATTAAATTGAATCAAAAATAAAGAAACAGAAATGGAAATGTACAAAAATGAAAAGAAGCATGTCTGTGAAAAAAAGCAAAACCAAAAATCATAATCCAAAGGAATGGTGTCCAAAGTCACAGTCCACAAAAGAAAATCCAATGGAAAATTATAATTGAAAGCCATTGCTCCAGGGGTAAATTGTGAAAGAAAAAGAAAATCCAACAGTGAACTATGTACAGACGAACAAGCCAGGGTCCATTATCCCAACAAAACAAACGAAACCTATCTAACAACACTAACTAATTAAAAAAAACTATATACAAAAATGTGGCCCATTGTCCAAAAGGTCCAAAAGAAATTCAAAAACAAAGGAAACCTAACACTAACTACATAACTATGTACAAGGGCAGCGGGCTAGTCTGACGGCTCACTTTTGGATGTCCCGGGCCAGGGCATCATCAAACTCCTGCTCAATGTCCCGGAGGCGGTCCTCCTCCATGGCCCCGAGGGTCCGCAGGGCCGTCGACGTGTCCACCTCCAACCCCCTGCGGATTGCCTCGAGGCACTCGGCCCACCTCAGGGCCCTCCGCATGGAGTTCTCCGCCCTGACCATTGTGAGCCGTGCCTCTTCCGCCCGCTGCCGCTCCGCATCTATGGCGTGGCCCAACCGCTGCCACACGGAAGACACTCCCTGTCCTGGGTCCTCCTGCCCTCCGGCCGATGCCTGCCCCTCCGATGTTGAAGGCCCCGAGCCTTCATGGCTCCCACCACGTTGCTGCTGCTGCTGTGCCTCTGCCCGTGCACTGCCTCCTGCTGCCTGCACATCCTCCGCCGGCTGGGGTGCAGTGGCCACCCCTGCTGGACGTCCGACTCCCGACTGTGGCAGGGATGCCTCCTCCACCAGCCTGGCCGCACCGTCAGAGACAGCTCCACAGGGCACCCAGGTGACTCATGGGTGGGAAGATGGCACGGAGGACGACTGGCGCATAGGGGGTTCAGTTGGGGAGGGGGTCGGAGCAAGCCCCATTAAACGGAGGAATCCGGCCTGGGTGACCAGTCCCAGTAGGCCGACGTGGTCAATGAGCCATTCGAGGTGACGTGTAGTCTACTCATGAAAAGACTGCAGGTCACCTCGCATGGCCCGTTGACGCAACGCCACACCAGTCAGGACAGGCTCAACCCGGACCCGGATAGCCACGTCCGCAGGCAGAGGAAGGGCAGTTGTCGTTAGCTCATCCCCTGCCTGAAAACGGGTCTGGACGTAGGCATCCCTGCTGGTGCAAGATGATGCAGGGACAGGATCAGGGACAGGATTGCACACAGGCACCTCCGCGGCGGCCTGTGCTGCCTCCTGTCCCTGGTCCTGCACTGCACCACTAGCACCAGTGGGATCCCCACCTCCAGACCCCGTCTCTGTTGCTTGCATGGCCTCCTCCTCCACCAAATCCCCCACCAACCTGGATGACTCCGTGCCATCTTCCCCTGTTGGGCCCTGTGGGGTCCCAGCTGCCCCTTCTGCTGCCGAGGAGTCCAACTCAAACTTCCGTCTCTTGCACCTCCCCCCGGCAGCTGCGGCCTGGGACGCGGCACCGGACTCCTCCACAACATGGGAGGGGAGCCGGGCCTTGCGTCTCCGGCTGGCAGTGGGATCCCCACCGTTGTGCTCCACAGCACCTTCTCCGCCCTCTTCATCAGTTGACGCTGCAGACAGGGAGAAATAAAACACAGGCATCAGGGCACTGTACAATGGACACATACACACATGACAGTTGTACATGAGTGGCATTGGCAAACCTCAGACATGCCATCACAATCCCCAACACACATGTCATTTCAACTCGCACACATGAGCCATACCACAGCCATATCGCAACTGCCAGCACCATCGATACACATACAACAGCATGAGCAGGCAAACCTGAGCCAGACATCACATGCAACACAGGAAGTGCACTACACATGTACACACACCACCACACTTGCATGCATGTGTACACCTCTGCCAAGTGTCGCAGTGTTCAGATGGGCATCCATGTCACATCTGCCAATCAGGCTTCCACATCCCGCTGTCACATGCATCCATGTTGCATCACTGTTGCACCCTTGTCAAATACACACAAATGCACATGTACACAGTGCTGATACATGCAGCTGAAAACAACATACATGCGTGACATCACGAACATGTCTAATTACATACACATTCATCCAAACATGTGTGCCCACACAACTGCATTTGGCATGCAAGCCTACACACACAAGCACCATCCATGTCTCACACATTACAGCCCTCGCATGTGTTAGCCTCACGGCCCTGTACACCCCCACCCATACTCGACCCCATACAAACAGATGTGCAACCTGCACACTACTGAAACATCACCACACGCACAGCTCACAATCACGATGCATGTACACTTACCGCTCGACTCCAGATGGGTCTGCCTCTCAAAGACCTGGACGTGGAGCGCTGGGGATATGCATTCCAGGACCCTCATCTGATCTTCCGACAAGTGGCCCCGGTACCCCTTAGCATCCGCTGCCTTCAAGAGGCGCCGGGCCTTGTTCAGGGTCCTGGACCTGAAGTCCTCCCAGCGCTTCTTGACATGTTGTAAGTCGCGGACTGCCACCCCCTCCGCGTTGCTGGCAGTCACAATGTCAGTCCAGATCCGAGTCCGTCCTTCCTTGTCGGCGCGGGAACTTCCGAAGAGGGCATCATACTGCCCCAGGACTTGCTCCACCATGACACCAACTTCCCTGGCACTGAAGCTGGTGCCCCTCTGCCTCTCTGGCTGGGGGTTGTCAGTGGTGCCAGATGTTGCAGTGCCCGACATGACAACCCCAGAGGCAGGAGTGGGTGGGCAACTGGGTCCTGGGGCTGGGCTGTCGAGCGATGGAATCCCAGTCGGGAGTCTTCGGTTCCAGCAGGGGTGGTCACAGCAACAGCACCCCTGGCTGATGTGCAGGCAGCAAATGGCAGGCCACGTGGGCAGCAGGCAGTCAGGCAGCAGCAGATGGCAGGTGGGAGCGTGCTCAGGGCTCTGGGGGGCAGTAATTCGGCCTTCTGGGCAGGAGCGTGGTCTTCCGTGTGCTTACGCCTGGCCAGCTTGATACGGAGTGATTTGGCACATGAAAATTCTGCACGTCAGCATGTAATTCGAGGAAAGGCCCTTAGCGCGTAAGCACGTCTGCACGCATACGCAATTTCATTGGACCAAAGGCCCTTAGAGCGTAAGCGCGTCTGTGACGTATCATGCACGGGCGTTGCCCTGGCAGGGCTTGGAGATCCCACGTGGATTTCCATTGCTCTGTATGTGTTTTCCGAGGGCTGCGGTGCGTGTGTTTTCCAGGCGTTGGGGTTCACACGCTATTACTTCACAGTGGGTGGGTGTTGGCGACGCGTTCTTCTACACGCAGACGGTGAGTGGTACCCCGCTGGCCCAAGGCCTATCGTGTGTGAAACTCCCCGCGCACCCCCAAAATACACGTACCCCGCTCAATCGCGTGTGCAACTTCCCACGCACCCCCGAAATACACGTACCCAGCTCAATCGCGTGTGTAACTTCCCGCGCACCCCCGAAATACACGTACCCCGCTCAATCGCGTGTGTAACTTCCCGCGCACCCCCGAAATACACGTACCCCTCTCAATCGCGTGTGTAACATCCCGCGCAACCCCAAAATACACGTAACCCGCTCAATCGCGTGTGTTACTTCCCGAGCAACCCCGAAATACACGTACCCCGCTCAATCGCGTGTGTAACTTCCCGCGCACCCCCGAAATGCAGGCCCAATTGCTGTATATTGCCACTTTTGTAATGCGCAGGGACGCTACCGCCTGCCTTCGTGTGGCGGACGTGTTTCGGCTTGTGCGTGTCTTTGGCTGTGCGTGGCTTTGCCCTATTCGATTCCATGAATACGTGTGGTTCAAGTGCGTGTGGGCGTTCCGTCTGCTTCCGTGCAGTACATCCCCAGTTACGCCCTTATTTTCGCGCGTTGTTCCCCATTCCGCGCGTTACGCCCCGTGTTCCGCCCACTTTCTGGTGTATGCGCCGAGGTTGTGCGCTTTCACTGTGCGCGTCGCGCACGCCTTTCGGGATGTTGCAGTGACGTGTGCGCCATGCACGGGTTTGGCGCACATCCCGAGGAAAACATGCGCAGGGACTTCCATGAATCGCACGCGTGCGCCTGCGCCTGTTTTTTTGCGCTTGCGCCTGCTTCCGCCTGCTTCGCAAAGATTTTCGGCGCACGTTTGTTCCATGAATCGGCCCCTTAGAGTAGCAGAGGGAAAGCAGCGCATTCACACAGCATTCCTTACTGTGGGCACTCGTTACTTCATAGATGCAAACAAACATCCTGAACAGCAGGCCAGGCAGATAGGAAAGATAGACACATTACAACAAAGCATTAATTGTGCCACAATGAAATCAAGGGCCACTTTATGTGCTACGGGCAAACATTGCTACACTCTACACAAGCTTTTAGGCACAAGGATTTTGCCAAGTGACCGAGGACACCGAGATGTAATGTCTTGTGATGATCGTAAAAGAGACAATGGCAGAAAAAAACATGCTGTTACTGCAACTTGCGAAAAAGCAAAATACATAGTCCGAAATGGATGTTTATTCTACTCTAAATACTTTTTGGATGTTTTTGTCTGCATTTTGAATTTGAGGCATTTAAGAACAGACTAAATCAGTGACTCACCCCCTAAGGTGTACCTGAAATAAACCTTTATTGAGTCTAGCAATTATTGTATAGAATTCCAGAAAGATACATTATTTGTTATTCATATTCTTTCTTATTTAGGGTCACTGCGCACTTGTGGAACCCCCTGTTTTTTTTTTTAAAAGGACCGGAACAAGATAGCCAGCCAATCCAGACACAGAGCCTCATGGCGCTGGCCACAGCCCAGGACCTTCAATTTTAAAATAAGAGTTTTTTTGCAAATAGTTTTTAGGGGAAGCATTGGAGATAACGGGGGTAGCAAGGGAGACCTCATGGGTCGCATATGCGACCCCTGGCGACCCTCAAATGGCGTCCCTACCTGACAGGTGATCATTTCAAACCCATAATGCATTAACCAGCATGAAATATTGTTTAAAGTGAGTTACATTTCCTACGACTTGGTTCCCTGGTTGAGGCCTATTTTTCACATAACACCTCTACTCTGTGGCCCAGATTCTCAAAACATTTGTTTGGTGCAAGTGAGGAGATGTACAGCACATCTCTGCACTTGTGCCAAAAGAAGTATCAGCCCAATTCACAAAGGACATCCAAATGAGCGCATTTTAGATGTGCTCATTCAGATGCCTTTCTTCCCCCTTTGCACATTTGCGTAAATTAAGGCGCGTTTCTCAGCATTTTATTGCACATTCCGAATTCACAAATGACAATCGCTTTAAAATGCCTAAACATGAGGGACATCCTGCGGCGCCTTTTGAAATAGACGCAGGGAGGCGCAATTCATGGCTGAGTCATTTCTGAAACTCTCATGATTTGTTTTTGCAATGGGACATTCGTGGGTTAAACCACTGCTATTACACTAGCATTTCCATCCCCCAAATGGAAATGTAACTGTTTTCTTCCTTTTTTAGTCATTTCAATGGTAAAAGGTGCTCCCAGCAACCATGTGGTTGCTGGGGGGCTGTCATTCGTTAGTACTGGGAGCCTGCTCCCAACACTAATGTTTCTTAGGGGGCGGACAGCACATCTTTGCGCCACTATCCAGCCCCCCCCCACCCCCAGAAATGCTCAAATTACCTTTGTGAACAAGGTGACCTGAGCGTTTCTGAAAATAGTGGACATGAAAGGAGCCCATTCTCTGTGTTCCTTTCATTTGCACTATTTTTTGAGAAGCTATCCCTGTGAACATACGTATTCGGGGAAGTGAATGTGTGGGGGCTGGGCTAAACCACAGATAGTGCAACCCACTGTTTCAGCATAACGTTCAGCATAACATAAGTCTGTTCAGCATGAACACAGCTGCACTCTGTAGAACAGGCCAGATGGGATGGCATAGCTGTGATTCGACTCTGGCTACAGGTCGTTCCTGATAACATTTGCGCAATGTGCTAGAAGAGCGCATCTCTTCTAGTTGCTTTTACTGCGTTAGACATGTGCTGGGCAGATCAAAGAACCTTAAACCTTCTTTTGTGTCAGTAACAATTACATTGGTGTCGACCACAGCAGGCCTCAGAGGAGGCCCACATTTATGGACACTGTGGCTGTAATGGAAACCGGAATCACTCCAGCTGAATAATCAGCTCCTCTGTGGTTTTGTGGCTTGGCAAAGGATGGGGAGTCTCAGCTGCTGCCATGAATGTGCTTTGGATAGAATCACAGTCTCTAGTTTCATTGCATGCATTTAGAGTATGGTGGCAAAAGAAAGCTGTTTATTCACCTCTTGGAAATTTTATGTCTGCCTTACTGTTAATTGTGGTACTCAAGTCAAGAAAATGATGCCCTCCCATTTCTTCAAAACCCCCACCTTGACCTTCAACCGAAGGAATATTTATTTTTCGTATACCCAATGTAAAGTGTGCTATAGTGAAATGTGTTACACAAATGATCTTGTTAAAAACAGGGATGCTACCTTTATGTGCCTAATTCATATTTTTATGTGGTACCTTTCATGACCGCATGGGTAACATCCGTAGGCAAAATCGATTTCTCGCAATATAAGCAAAGCTCGATTTTCCAAGAGGCTATGAAGGTGTTTTATCACATTATGGTGTCAGAGTCACAAGATGCCCTGTGTGTGTATTTATTTATTGGTAAGAGTGTGATTTGGAACAGAAATGGAGTCCAGTGAATACATTGCAGGTGACAGAGGCATTGCTTGGTTAGGGTGTCTTTACCATTTACAGTCGTTTTCTAGATGAGACTAGCCTTTTGGCGGGGTCGTGTAAGTGAACATAGCCCGCTGACAGTGACAAGAGCCCAGAGATGCATGCAATAAAGATTTAGGACCTAGTGCCAGTAATTACATAGGGGCAATTTGCATATTTGCATTCATGTTCAACAAAACCCGCAGAGGCTGGCTGAAGGGTCAGCTGAGAAGGGGTAACATGGAGGTAAGGGATCCATCTTCACCACCTAGTAAGTTGCACTTAAGTAGGGTATTGAACAACTCCAGTGATGGAATGGCTATGATGCCTGTGGGAGAGCAATCCAGTGGAGGATGGAAAGTAAAGAGAAGAAGTGTAAGCGGAGGAGGCATGAGGGATAGCAATGAGAGGTGCAGTCTGCCTGTTTATGGTGGGGCAAGACTATAGTTAAAGCTATGCCCCAGGGCATTGTGTAGATGCTCCAGCCATCTCCTGATATGCCCCAGAGTTAAGCTTTGTTAATTGTGTATGAGGTAGTAGGTTCAAACCTGAGATGCTCATGGGTGTATCCAATTTACTCCAGAGCACATTTTTGAGAATGATGCCCAGAGTAGACACTTAAAGAGGGAGTGATGTATGCATGGCTGATGTTGGTATTTTGAGCTGGGAAACCGTCTGGGTAGGTTGTAAAGGGTATATGCAGCAAAACTGAGAACTTTGTTTAAGCGAGTGTAAGAGTAATGGGGAAGACGAGTATGTGTGGTCGGTAATTGGGTTCACTTTGCACCAGGATAGAGACCTGAGTTTTGGCCAAGTGGCGAATGAGGTCCAAGCAGATCTTCCTTAATGCTGCCAGTGGTTGTGAAGAAATGAGAAGTTTTAAGGTAGCTATCATAGCTAACCCGAGGTTGCCAGCCATAGTTAATAGAGTGGCGTGGGGAGGTGCTAAGGGATCGTAGAGTGCAGTTAGGATTGGCATCAGAGAGTAAGATGACCTCTGTCTTGTGGGAGTTCGCCGTCAAGCAGCCTGGACCCACCCACTGTTAGAGGGCGGTGAGGCAGCTTGTGATGCATTCTAATGTAGCAGGCCTAAAGGAGGGAAAGGTGGAAAAGATCTGGGTATTATCATCAAAAGGGTAGAGTGGAAGCTGACGCAATAGATGACCTCCCCTAAGGAGACGGTGCAGAGGGTGAAGAGTAGTGAGCCCTTGATTGAACTTTGAGAGACGCTCACTAGAAGGCATCTGTAAGAAGGAGGCACTGGATTTCCAAGAAATGGGGAAGACGTGTTCAGAGAGGTAGGAGGTCACCCATTAAAGCACGGTGCCTTTTAATCCAAGAAAGGGGACAGTTTAGAGGAGGTAGATACGATGCATAGTATCCAAGGCTGTTGATAGATCAAGTAAAATGAGGATGGAGGAGAGGTAAGCATGAAGAGTGTGGTGAGAGTGAGGCCTTCTTTGGAGGAGTGCTTACCCCAAAATCCTGATTGGAGGGTTTTACATAATATGCAAACATGTTTTTGAAGACCACAATCTCAAGGATGTTGGAGTGCTGGCTTAGGAGAGGGATAGGACTGTAGAAGGAGAGACTAATGGGGACTAAAGTGTTTTTCTTTAGTATGGGTATGACTGTGGCTATTTTGTAGCAGGAGGGAAGATGCCTGATGAGAGGAGACAGTTGACCAGGGGGGTGACAGGTCCAAGGTCTTTGATCATTTGGAATGAGAAGACCTCTATAGGAGCACAAGATGAGTTGCCTGAGCAGAGGATGGGGAAGCGTCATATTTACATTTTTATTTGCACCTTCGTTCAATTAGGTCTTTCCTGGTAGCAGGAAACAGAAAATAAAACACGCGTAGTTTGAAAAACAATACAGATAAAACACAGGTATAATGAATACATGATAAAAGAACAATAAGTACAGTTTGAAGTGCTTCAAAGAATGGTGACACTCATTAAAACTGAAAGGAGGGAACACAGTCCTTTTCACTTGCAGCAATACCTATATGATTCGCAGGGAGAGTGAGGAGAGAAAATGAAATGTCTATACATATCATCTTTGCTCGCCATTTGAGAAACCTAATAATAAAGTGCCCTAAGCTCATTGGCTACTGGTCCTATTTGCTCTCTGTCGCCAGGCCCCAGAGATATGATATGATATGACATTTATAAAAGGGGGAACAGAGGGAAGACAGACAACAATCTTACTAGGCCAGGTGTCATTCAGATTGTGCAAGTGCAAGTGAAGGGGGAAAAGAAAAGTGCGGGGGGGGGGAGTGCAGTACATGGGATAATAAAATAATAACATAAAATAAATAAAGAACGGCCAGCTGGTGGCAAGTGCAGGGTGAGTGCAGACATAGGTGCTGGTTTGGGGATTGTAGGGATACAGAAAACAGTCCCCAGGTGCAGGGGTTGCCAGGAAGGCAGCGCAAGCGTGCAACTGGCAGGGCTTAGGCCCGAGATCAGATGGGTGGAAAGGTAACCCGTGCAGTCTCAGTATCAGCCAGGACTTCAGCAAGGGAGAGGCGGAGAGAAAGCAGAAGCAAAGAGGAAGGTGTTTAGGTGCTTCCGGAACCGAAGATGGTTCTCCTCAAGTTTCAGTGAGGCGGGAGGCTGTTCCAGAGGGAGGCCCCAGCCGATGAGCGATATATTTACCACCAACTCGTTGCTTGGAGAAGCGATTGAACCTGAGGGAGTTGGAGGCAGATGAGCGAAGAGCTCGAGAGGGAAGATATTTAGGAAGAGAGAGTTGAAGGTTTTGAGGCCCCAGGCCCCAGAAGGCCTTGTGGAGGATGCAGAGGGTTTTGAACTTAATCCTCCCAGCCACCGGGAGCCAGTGCAGAGATTTCAGTCCTGGAGAGATACGATCCCTGGGCTTGAGGCCAGGACAAGTCTTGTAGTCCTGTTCTGGATGAGTTGCAGAGGGCGTAGGGTAGAAGCAGGCAGATTTAGAAAGAGGCTGTTGCAATAGTCCAGCCTGTAGAAAACCAGAGCTCTGGAGACAGTGAGCTTCTGAGGGAAGGATAGGAGAGGAAGAATACCTCTGAGGAGGTGCAGCTGGTAGTGTGACTTCTTAGAGACGTCAGAGATGTGAGGACAGAAGGGGAGTGTGGAGTCCAAGATGACCCTCAGGTTCTTAAACTTGCAGGTGGGAGCAGGAAGAGGGCCAAGAGAGGACGGCCAGAGAGCTACAGGAAAGGAGGGAGTGGGTGTGCCAATGAGGAGAATCTCTGTCTTGTTTTAGTGGTGTCTTTATCCAACTACCCTAGAAGGAATTTCAAGGCAGAGCTAGTGTTATCCAAGAAAACTTCTCTCCATAAAAAGAGGGAGGTAGCACAGTACAGCCCTAGGGGATCATAGGCTGTGAATGCAAGAATAAAAGGAGGCAAGTCTTCCTCCTCTGACTCACAGATTTTCTTTTCAGACTTGATAAGCCTTTCGCTTTACTGATGTACAAGCTAAAGGTAAAATGTCTGCTATGGCAAGGGGAAAGAGGCATCCTAACAGGGGGCTGACGAGGGTTTATGACCTCTCCCCACCCCAAATGCGTCTGCCCAGCCTCTGTGTGCAAAGCATTACAGTGCTGCCTCTTCTGCCCTCCTTGTCCCTACCTTGTGAGCTTCTTTGAGTTTTGACAATAGGGTCAATAAGAATCTGTGGGATTGTATTGTGGGTCCAGGATACAGCTTAGTCCCAACACTCTGTGGTCCTATAGAAGCTTTTCCCTGTAAGGGGCAGGTAACGATTGGGAGAAATGTTCATGCCACGCCAGATCCAGAAACTCTTTGACTGCGAGGCTGCCCTCTTCGTGGCATATCTGGCCAGGCCTTTGCATCACCCTTCTCTCTCTTCTTTCTTAAAACCAACGTCTGCATAAAGGACAGCCGATGGGAAACATTTTTGGTAAATATAAAGGTTTTTTACAGAACTGGCGATCGCATATACCAACTCTGCTGACAGACTTATCAAGACCCCATAGCTCAGCACCACAGGAGCAATGTTATCCCTGTGTGGACGCACAGAAGTAATAATAGCTCTCCCTGCTATTGTTCCTCTTCTGGAAGCTGACTCAACTTGTGTTTCTAGGAGAGGTTTGTGGTGATAGGTATACCCAAATATGAGAAACGTTCCACCACCTCAAAGGATTAACCAAGCAACTTAAAATTGCACTTTGATTTCGCGCTATGAAAGATGTTAAGTACCATTACTTAAGATTTTAATTTATTCAAAATCAATGATTTAGGGTAGAATAAGACATTATTGCATTTAGTTGTGCTCTAAGAGCATTTGTGTCCTGGCAAGGAGAATGTAGTCATCTGCATTGAGTAGCATTTACACAGGCTTTCCTTCGATACTGAGAATATCTTTTGCTGTATATTTGACAAATGTAGGCATGTCGTTAATATACAGGCAGAAGAGACTGCATAAGCGTTTGATTGGGGGAATTGGAAGAGAATTGGGGAAAAGGAAGACTGGATGGCGGTGACAGATGGTGCAGAGAAGAGGGTGGGTTGATTAGTAGACAGGGTTATGTATTTTAGGGAAGTAGCAACCAATTAGGCTGCTTGATCATGGACCTCCAGAGCCTGACAACATCCTCCATATCCATCCTGCTACCCGGGATCAGGCAGAGACCTTGGAGCATCAGTAAATGCTCCCAAGATCCTGCAATGAAGTCTGGTGCACTGTTCAGCTCCCCAGTATGGATACTGCTGGTGCTCTGGGGCCCAAGACCCACCACCCATTGGTGCGCAACTCTGTGGAGGAGCCTGGTACGGTACAATCAACCCACCCACTGGCCTGCAAAACTGGAAGGAGGGCCACTGGTTTGAGTGGCACGGTAACAGCTGATGCAGAATCGTGGGAGGATCCTGACCCCACTGTGATGAGCAGCTCTGGAATGTGTGTCCGGAGAGCCCTGGAGGAACCATGTGTGCCGGCGCTGTGAGCAGGGAGCCACGCAGTGGGAGTCGGTGAGTCTGATTTTGGTGTTGGCGCTTGGGAGGTGCTGAATGGTGGAGGCTTCGCCTCTCTAGAGAGGTGCTGTGACCTTCGTTCCAGAGCAGCCCTGGTATACTGCTCCTGCCCTGTGCTGGTCCCTGGATGTTGGGGGGGAATACGCTTCTTGTTACACCATCTGTGCTATTCATGGTCTATGGATGAGGCTCTGTGGGCATGCTCCTCGGATACCACACCACGGGAGCTTAACACAATAGTGCTGTACATGGGATGCACATGATTTTTTGGCCCGGTGGCCTTCCCTGCGCCTTTCCTCCTCATGGTGTGAGCCCACCCACCTGCCTCATCCTGCGACCATGCCAAGGGAGTCCAATAAAAAACATGGCACCATAGATTAATTCACAAAGATCCCTTCAAGGGATCTCCTCTGCCTACCCCTATGACGGCAACCAAAATAATCGATGCACTGGACCAGCATCACCTTGATCTGATAATCGAGGCAACGCACAATGGATTCGCTTCTGTGAACACCAAACTTTATGACCTGTCAGCCAAGATCAGCTCCTTGCATATCAAACCCGAGAAGTACAGTTGCTTTACCACAAGTGTAGAATCCAGAGTCAGTGATGCAGAGCACAGGATTGCAGTGATGGCGGTAGACGTTGCAACCCCTAAAAAGACTTATCATCCACCAAAATAATATGCGAGGAACTTGAGTCCTGTTCCAGGAGAAATAACATTCACATTGTGGGTGTCCTGGAGGCACACGTTAAAGGCTTGGAACTGTTTGTGGAACAACTTTTAAGTATGATACTCAACAAGCCTTCATTCTCCCCTGAGTTCCTGATCGAGAGAGCCCACAGGGCCCTGCAGCCTCTGCCGAGACCTGGTGGCCCACCCATGGCCATAATAGCTAGGCTGCACAGCTACCGGGCAGGGACCAATTCTGCAAATTGGCTAGAGAATGTGCCAAATTACCTTTTGAGTTGAGCAAAGCTTTAATCTATCAGGATGTTTTGCAATCGGTCCAATCTGCTCATAGGTCATTTGATGCGGTCAACCAGCTCCTCCGGGAAAGCAGGTACAATACGCAATGCTATTCCCGTCCCAGCTATGGGTTCAATTTAGTGGCAGTGCACATTTCTCCACCTCAGCTGCTGATGCTAAATCCTTTCTTGAATCCACTATCCCTCCTGGGTCTCAGGGACGGTGGGACGTGGCAAGGAACAACCAAGACTGAGACGGTGGTCATTGTAAGGGGACTCAATGGTAATGTGCTAGCTGCACCTGTTCTGGACTTGTCCATTGCTGTAATATGGTGATCTGTGTTTCGGCTGCTGTGGTTTTGTAAGAACGCTTTCCCCAACCCCGAAACAGAGCTGCATACATGATAAGGCTCTAAAACCCATTGACTGGGAGCTGCTGTTGCAGCGTTACAATTCCCTATGACCTATTGGTATGCAAGGAGGTCCTGCCGCATTATGACACTGTATTGCTATTTGGTATAATATGGTGGACTATTGAGGCCAGATTGGTACTTTCCCAGGGTCCTGAATAGCAATACTGAGATGGGCTACTCCTTCCCTGCAGTGGGTGTGCTACTGCACTGCTCATTGAGCCCCCTCTGAATTTTCAACCCTGGTTTCTAATTGTTAGTTTGTGGTATTGTAACAAATCAACTTCCGGGGCACCAGTGGTCCAGGGATGAATATCAGTTTTAAAACCATCAACCAGCCCCACACCTCTAGTACACTAGAAGAGATCCAAACAGATTGGAAAGACAAGCAAATTATAAAGTTGTCCAATTTTGGTAATGTGGATAGAACAGTAGGCCTAACCCCAAAAGGTTGTGGATTGTTGGTTAGTTACAACACAGCGAAAATACAATTATTACCCAATGATAAAAGGAACTGTCCAGTCAAGGTTGTAATAAAATATCGACTTTATTATTGTCACAGCAGACAGTTTTAGCAAAAACTCACCATTTAAAGGGATGCAGTATCTCCCTCTGTTCCCTGGTAGATGACACCACGGTCTATACTCAATCAGCCTCCATTCTCGACATGTGGCAGTCCCCCTCCCAGTTGTAATGAGGTGGTGACTTCAATACCATGCTGAATGTAGCAACTGATCACCCCACCGGGGGAAATATACATTCTGCCAATGCAGTGAGTGCCATTAAGGTGAAGAGGGATAGCTCAGGGGTAATGTGTTAGTCTTGGAAGCAAGAAAAGGCAGCCCAAAACAGGTTTGAATCCCTATCCCATGCTTAGAAACCACTTGCTCGCATTAAGTGCATTATAAAAGACCAATTAAATTTTATAATTATAATAATAAAACACATCATGGGCAAATTCAAATTGCTGGATGCCTGAGGATTTTACACCCTCAAGACAGGGAATACATATTTTACACCTCAGTGCATGATAGGATGTCCTGCATTGACTATTGGCTGGTTTCCTTTTTGCTGCTTAATCAGTCATCTGTTCTACATTGCCCTGCTCCGATCACACCCCAATCATCCTGTCTCTGGTGATAGGATCAAATCGTCCTATTTAAATAATATGTCATTATCATTATCACATCATTTATGGAGACTAGTCCCGTCTGCACTACTTGATAATGCATTAGCTCAAAAACTGTCTGTATACTTGGTTTCCAAGAAACAAACACTGTATCAGTCTCATCGCATTCCATGTTGTGGGAGATGCTTTAAGTCTCTGAGGGTTACTTAAGATGACAAGGACAGGGCTTGAGGCGAAAGAAGTTAAGATCTGTAATCTTGAAAATAGGTATGTGTTACCGGTGAGGGAAACCTATTTGGTGACATCTAAGTGGAGCTGCTTGAGTTCTGTGTACTAGTAGAAAGAGAAACACAATATATCAATAAACCGGTATTAGCCCATCGATACAGAGAGACCAATAGGCCAGGTAGAGTATTCGCTCGTGCCGTCAGAACTAGTAAAGGCTTCCATCTGGGAAAGCTTCAGGTACTAATGACCTGGTTGCTGAGTTTTACAAATTACACAAACAATCCCTTGTACCACTACTCTTGCAGGTCTGGAGTGAGTCAATGGGCTGCAGTTTATTGCCCCCTCACGCTGCATGAAGCATTAAAATGATCTTATTAAAACCTGATAAACCACTGGAATTCATGGATTCTTATCACCCATTATCTCTCATTGACACGATTGCAAAAAATGTTCACTAAAATGTTGGCTAGTAGGTTCATGCCACTGATGCCGCATTTAATCCTTTCGATCAGGCACACTTCATTCCTTCTAGATCGATGGCCTTAAACCTGAGGCGCTTCTTCAGCATACTTCCACAAACTGACCCCCATGCGTGCCCGGTCGCTGCCACCCTTTACACAGAGAGGCTTTCAACTCAATCTCTTGGGACTTCCCATTCTCTGGACTTGAATCCTACCAACTGGAACCTTTCTTTATTAACTGTGTCCAGCTGCTATACTTATCCCTGTTGGCCATGGTGTGAGGTAACAGTGTTTTTCCTGCTCTAATAGCATTAAGGTGGGGCACGAGGAAAATATGCCTCCTTCCCCCCCTACTCTATGCCTTATGCATCTAGCCTCTGGTGCAGCTTATCCTCACTAAGCACATACCCCAAAGCCTCTGCTTGTCCAAGCCCCCAGATGTAATATCCATATAGGCAGATGACTTGTTACTCTATATTCGTAGCCAGACTGAAACCTTTGCCCTATTTTTGAGAAGATTCAGAACTTCTCTCAGTATTCAGGGTATCTAATAAATTGTAAACTTAGAGGAACTTCAGTACACCATATTAGTCCTGTGCTTTCTACCGATATTGTGAGCCTGATAATGAATATAAACAGAGCTGTATCTGTGCACAAAGAAATGGCAAACTTCTATTGCCATACACATTGAATACATACTAGTTGTATAGTATGTGTACAATTGCACATATAGTCTCAGTGTTTAATTTTAACACAATTCTGACACTTAAATAGTTGATTCAATAAACTCATATATACTTTATTTGATTCTAGCATTGTTGCTCTAAATTGAATGCCAATTGCCAACACGGGTTTCGATCATCCGATCTTTGTCAAGGCAAAATAATAAATCAAGGTTGCCAAAAATGTGTAAGTAAAAAATCATAACACATGCAAAATAACGAGAACAAATGAAAGCATTAAAAACCCAAGAAAAGTAATTCATTGGTAAAAATGTGCAAAGAACCAAAATCAAAAGAACATATGACAGACACGGACATAAGCAAAATTCAAATTCAAATGATAAATAAACATAAAAATGCATGGAAAATGTGAAAGAAAAAGCAGAGGAATCAGAAAATGAATATTAATAAATTAAATGTACCCATAAATCCAGACATTCAATTCATATATGTTATAGATCAATTCCTTACCGTAGGAAACAATTCTTACACCAATTGGGATATTGGTTTAGCAAAAGTTTGTATCTGTCAATTAAACTCCTGATTTTGTAGACAAAAAGTTGTATGAGTTAGTTATCTGTTGTTATGCAATTCAAAATGAAAAAATGAAAAAGTGTAAAGAAAATAGAAAAATGCTGGTTAAAATTGTAGGCGTCTCCAATAAATAGCTTGTAGTATTAAGCCATACATGTGCTGAAAACTGCAAATTTACCCTAGAGCTCTTTTGTTGAAAAACCTGCACTTCTTAATTTAACTTCCAAGCATAAACAGTTATATTAAATTTTTTCTTTGTTCTCTGTGATAAAAGGGAAAATATGTTATTGTGGAACTATCTAACTCTGGGCATTATAATTTGTGAAATTAATCATATCAGGGAGGATGCTTACCACGTTATAAGCAGATGGGAAATGTTTCGATCAAAGAGCAATGATGCGTCTCAAGTTGAGTTCATGCAGTTATTCCAAAAACATATAAACAAAGAAAAGTGACTGTCATGATGCCCGATGTGTTTCGTCATTACCTAAAATTCTGTTATAACAGCAAGGAGTGTAGACATTAGAAGCATTCTATGTTTCTCTTGCCTGAAATAGTGGGGCAAAGGGTTCCCCTTTTGGATTCAGCCACGGCACATGTTCATTTCCTGCATACTCACCAGATTATCAAAATACAGCTGAACGGGTCAGTGGAACTAGCACACCCCCTTATTGCTCATTTTCAGTTCACAAGAGATTTAAGTACCACACTTGGATTGTTATAATACTTCTTTTTATGATTTGTAGCATATACTTGCTTATTGGTTTTGTTATAGTGCTGAACACCAATAATTAAATCTAGAGCAACATAGATTTGCACAATGAACAGAAGCAAGTTAAATTCCTTGCACATACATATATACAGTCAACATAATACAGATTTTTCTGTCGAGATATAGAAAAACGACAGGGGTCATATCACATGAACAAATGCAATGGGTACATATAATGAATAACAATAAGGTACAGTGGAAACATTTTTAACACTGTGATTCGAGAGTAATTGTCTACACCACAGTGTTTTGGCATTATGTGGGGGCTATGTATATGAGACATTTTCTTCTTGCGGCCTTTGTCAGGACAAGGAAGACTGTGTCTTCTTGGTGTTCAGAGAGTACCGTGACAATGAATGAGGTACAGTAAGGGAGTGTCAGGGTTCCACATGTAATAGGGACCGGAGGTGCTCAAAGTAAACAATGTTCAATGGTAAAACATGTTGTCAACATGTCCAAGCATAAGAAATGCCTGTATTTCAGGACCTTGCTTTGTGTTATGTGCAGGAGGAGTCTCGCAGTACGACATAAAGCCCTCAGGGGGCGCAAGGACGCCAAAGGACTACATTACCCAGGAGGCTCGTGTGTCCACGAGCCTCCAGAACCCTTCAGGACACCGAAACGGCCTCCGCGCATGCGCATTGCGCTCCGGACACCGCCCCAGCTTCCGCGCATGCGCACAACTGAACCAGGAAGCATCGCTTGCGCTCGAGAACATCGGAGGACTCAGACGCATGTTCCGGAGGCTCCTGCAGGCAGCGATTCGCGGGGCCACACCCCGCCTGCTTCCCCTGCAGGCCCCGCGCAACGCTAGAGATAAGTGCACTTACCTTCCGCTGAGCTAGACTGTGGGCTGTTTGAGCGGGGAACCATAGCTGGGGCTCCGGAGAGGGAACCTTATTTCGTTCACCTCCCCGGACTTCAAAGAGTTTTACGAGCACTACGAAGCTCGTTTTCGGATGTTTCTAGTTAACGGGGCCGAAGGCCCATCATAGTAAAGAGTGTGTGTGTGGGTGTCGGAACTCCGGCACAAATCTTTGGCCCGCATTCAGTGGGAACTGGAAGTGTGACTTGGCAAGTACGCAACGTAAAACTCATACGTGCTTTTGTTCTTTTGTAGCGGCGCTCCCGTTTGGTTGCAAAATCAAGAGTCCTAGAATCCAAGCCTGTAGCGGAACTCTCTCGCCACATCACCAGCATCATTCAGAGCTAAGTGCTGCTATGGTTGTGACTCCTAACGATAATGTGACTAGTTGCTATCCATTGTGGGGGTTATCCCTAAGTAATGTGAAACACGAGGGGGTTAATGCAATTTGGAATCTTGTTTACAGGTTTCAGTGTGTGTTGTGTGTGTCGTGTCAAGACTAGAGTGTAAATCACTAGAGGAATACCATTTGATGTATGTAAGAACGAGTGGGCGGAGACAAAACATCAAAGGCACCCAGGAGGGAGCCTAGGAACTATTCATCCTTGCCTACCCTATCCATCCCTATCCTCACCCACCCAATTCCCTTCCCTAAAACTCAACCCGGTTACCCTAACTCCCCCTCACCCATCCAATCCAGCGGACCCTAACCCTCTTTCCCCGGCGGGTCGCGGCAGCCTGCGGTGGTCATAGTCCAGGCACCAATACCCAACGGGGAAGCAGGTGTACGTGCTACCTCCGCGCAAGGCCAGGATACTTGACAGGAGCGCAAGCCCAAGTATTATCACGTGCCCAGGTAGCACGTCGCCATGGAGGCTGTGTTGGCAGCCTTACAGGATCTAAAGAATGAGTTGCATGCCACTAGGCAGGATTACGCCTCTCTGGCGGGGCAGGTTCATACGCTTACTGTCCAGGCCGCAGCTCAAGCCACACCTTTGCCTAGCGATCATGCCCCACCTATCCCCGTACAGGTCCAGGTGTCCACTGAGCCTCTACTCCCTTTGGCAGCCCCTGAGAGGTATCATGGGGATTGCCAACGGTTCGATCAGTTCGTAATGCAATGCCAGTTGCATTTCATTACGAAACCTACAGTCTTCCGTACTGCCCAAGCTCGCACTGCCTTCGTCATTTCGTACTTAGGTGGAGATGCCGCATCCTGGGCCACGCCACTAGTTACCAAGGACGATGGGCTGTTGTATGATTGGGACCGATTCCTTGAAGAGTTTGGTAAAATATTCAATAGAAGGGCAGCGACCTTAATAAAAGACAGGGAGCTGCTTACCTTGCGTCAAGGAGGGAAGGATTTAGTGACATATGTTACCACCTTTAATCGGTTGGCGGTGGAAGCCGATTGGCCACAGGAAAAGCGACTTGCGCTTTTTTATCAGGGGCTCCGTGATGATATAAAAGACCTTATAGCGCAAGTAGACCCTCAACCCGATACTTGTTCTTCCATGATAGACCTAGCACTACGGCTTGATCAGAGGCAAAGCGAGAGGAAGCAGGATAGAAGAAAGTGGGATAACAAACCAGTGGTTAGGCTAGACCAACAGCAGCAATCGAAACTTAGCAAAACAAGCGATGAACCAATGCAAATAGGAACCGTTCGCGGCCCTCTGTCCAAAGAGGAGAAGGACAAGAGACGACGAGAAAAACTCTGTCTCTATTGTGGGAAGTCGGGCCACTTTGTTAAAGAGTGTCCAACTAAGCCCAAGAAAGAATTGCCGGGAAACGAGAAAGCTCGCCAGTGAGGGTGGCCCGGGCGAGCCCACCAGAAAACACCCCTAGACTTTTAGCTAATACCTTGCAACCACAAGTAACACATGTTACAGTTCCAGGTATCATACGTTGGGGGGATCAACAGTGCTCGGCATCCTTGATGGTGGACTCTGGAGCCACAGGGAACTTTATAGATCAAACATTAGTGTCTAAATTAGGAATCCCTTTGGTGGATAAGGGACGCAAGGAGGAAGTTCAGTCGGTGGATGGTTCGCCACTGACGTCGGGTTTAATTACACAGCAAACTGAATGGGTACACTTAGAGTGCGACCCACCACACCAGGAAGAAATCCAGTTCGATGTCATTGCCGCGCCACAATTCGGAGTTATCCTAGGGTTGCCCTGGTTGAGGGCTCATAACCCAGAAGTTAATTGGTCCCAAGGGACGGTGAAATTCGTCTCAGCTTTCTGTTCCAAAAATTGCAACAAAACCCATGTTAAGGGACATGTAATTGGCAGTATTGGAAGCGGCTTGCCCGTAGAATACCAGGATTATAGAGACGTCTTCAGTAAAACCGCAGCAGAGACTTTGCCTCCCCACAGGCCTTTTGACTGCAGAATCGACTTAGAACCCGGGGCAGCGCTACCTTGCAGTCGCATTTACGCACTGACAGAATCCGAAAATGAACATCTGAAGGATTATATCAAGACAAACCTAGCTAACGGCTTTATACGTCATTCAACGTCACCCGTATCATCGCCTTTATTCTTCGTTCCCAAAAAGACTGGGGACTTAAGAACTTGTATAGACTACAGAGCAATTAACCGAATGACGATAAAGAACCGATATCCATTACCTCTGATTCCCACGTTGTTGGACCAAGTTCGTGAGGCCAAAATATACACCAAGTTGGACCTACGGGGTGCCTATCATCTGGTGCGGGTGCGTGAAGGGGACGAATGGAAGACTGCCTTCAGAACAAAATTCGGCCTTTATGAATATCAGGTCATGCCATTCGGCCTTTGCAATGCACCCGCCGCCTTTCAGCACTTCCTGGATGAGGTCCTACGGGGGTACCTAGACGTTTTTACAGTTGTCTACATAGATGACATACTCATCTATTCACGGAACCTAGAGGAACATCAGAAACACGTGAGAGCGGTCTTGCAACGCTTAAGGGATCATCGGTTATATGCTAAACTGGAAAAGTGTGAATTCCACCAAACCACAATAGAGTTTCTGGGGTTTATTTTGTCTCCAGAAGGAGTGACAATGGATCAGAAGAAGGTGCAGTCCATCACGGAATGGCCGTCCCCTACCTCGGTAAAAGAAGTGCAATCAGTGTTAGGCTTTGCCAATTTCTACTGTCGATTTATAGACGGATTTGCAACGAAAGTGCAGCCAATCACTCGTTTGTTGAAAAAAGGGGTAGTGTTTCGGTGGGATAAGGAGGCAGAAGCCAGTTTCCAGGCCCTGAAGAAAGCATTTACTACAGCACCAATATTACTCCATCCAGATCCCACTCGCCCATATGTAGTGGAAACCGACGCCTCCAGTTATGCATTGGGTGCGATATTATCACAACGAGATCATACTGGGCAGCTACATCCTGTGGCATACTACTCTCGTTCTTTGCTTCCTGCGGAAAGAAATTACATAATAGCCGATAGGGAACTTTTAGCTATTAAAGCAGCATTTAGTGAATGGCGCCATTATTTGATGGGCGCACAACACACCATCACGATCCTCACTGATCATAGAAACCTACAATTCCTAAGATCTGCTAAGGCCTTAAGTCCTAGACAATTGCGGTGGGCGATGTATTTTGCTGACTTTGATTTCATAGTGACATTTCGCCCAGGAACAGAAAATAAAAAAGCTGACATCCTGTCTCGTTATCCAGAACCTGGTCCAGAGACCATTAAAGAGGAAGAACCAAAACCAATCGTGCCCCCTGCACGTATCGTTGGTAGTATTACAGTCGATGACATGTTCGACGATATTCGAAAAGCGCTAACGGCACAAGAATTAGCGCAATGGCATGACCCGAGCATAGGGAGAACAGTTAAAGACGGATTACCCTTCCTAGGAACAGCCTTGTATCTTCCAACCACTACCATCCGACAACGTGCCATTAAATGGTGTCATGATTCTCCTTTTGTGGGGCATCCTGGAACAGCTAAAACGTGTGAACTCGTGATGCGTCACTTCTGGTGGCCCAAAATGAAGCAAGATATTCAACAATATGTACTTACATGTGAATGTTGTATGAGAAATAAATCTGACCATCAACGTCCTGCTGGTTTATTACAGCCCCTGCCTACGCCACCAGTACCTTGGCACACGATATCATTAGATTTAATAGTAGATCTGCCAGCATGCCATGGATTAACCACCATACTGGTGGTGGTGGATTCACTAACTAAATTAGCACATTTCATTCCCTGTAAAGGGGTACCAACGGCCAAAACATTGGTGGACCTCTTTCTTCAGAACATCGTACGCCTACATGGCATCCCACAGCACATCGTGTCTGATCGGGGGTCACAGTTCACATCCCGTATCTGGCGAGCCTTTTGTAGTTCGGTAGGTATTAACCTAAAGCTGTCCAGTAGCTACCACCCCGAAACCGATGGGCAGACAGAACGGGTGAACCAGACCCTCGAGCAGTACATACGATGCATGACCTACGAAAATGAAGCCACTTGGGCTGATACGATCTGGCTTGCTGAATTGGCTTACAACAACGCTATACATGCGTCTACTAAAGCAACCCCATTTTATGGTACGTATGGTTACCACCCTCGATTTCAGCCTGTTCCCCATACCATTCCAGACAGGGTTCCAGCCGCCCAATCACACAGACAAAAACTTGAGGAAATATGGCGTAGTATTCTTGCTAATCTAGCAACTGCAAAACAAAAATACAAACAATATGCCGATAAAAAGAGAAGATTAGGCCCTGTGTATAAGATTGGAGACAAGGTGTGGTTGGCAACACGCAATCTCCGGTTGCAGGGTCCTCGGAAATTCCAACCAAGATATATAGGGCCCTTTCCTGTGGAAAAACTCATAAACCCTGTAGCAGTACGACTGACGTTACCAGCCCAGATGCGCATACATCCGGTCTTTCATATAGCCTTGTTGAAACCAGCTCCAAAGTCCGCCCAACTAAAAAATCCCCCACCCACTATTGTGGATGGAATCCCGGAATATGAAGTAAAGGCCATCTTAGACTCCCGCCGTCAAAATGGTAAGCTGTATTATCTTATTGATTGGTTGGGTTACGGGCCTGAAGAGCAGTCTTGGGAACCTGCTACTGCGGTCCACGCTTCCCGCCTAGTGAGAGCCTTTCACCGTAGATATCCTGGTAAACCAGGTCCTGCTGGAGGGGGGAGTACTGTCAGGGTTCCACATGTAATAGGGACCGGAGGTGCTCAAAGTAAACAATGTTCAATGGTAAAACATGTTGTCAACATGTACAAGCATAAGAAATGCCTGTATTTCAGGACCTTGCTTTGTGTTATGTGCAGGAGGAGTCTCGCAGTACGACATAAAGCCCTCAGGGGGCGCAAGGACACCAAAGGACTACATTACCCAGGAGGCTCGTGTGTCCACGAGCCTCCAGAACCCTTCAGGACACCGAAACGGCCTCCGCGCATGCGCATTGCGCTCCGGACACCGCCCCAGCTTCCGCGCATGCGCACAACTGAACCAGGAAGCATCGCTTGCGCTCGAGAACATCGGAGGACTCAGACGCATGTTCCGGAGGCTCCTGCAGGCAGCGATTCGCGGGGCCACACCCCGCCTGCTTCCCCTGCAGGCCCCGCGCAACGCTAGAGATAAGTGCACTTACCTTCCGCTGAGCTAGACTGTGGGCTGTTTGAGCGGGGAACCATAGCTGGGGCTCCGGAGAGGGAACCTTATTTCGTTCACCTCCCCGGACTTCAAAGAGTTTTACGAGCACTACGAAGCTCGTTTTCGGATGTTTCTAGTTAACGGGGCCGAAGGCCCATCATAGTAAAGAGTGTGTGTGTGGGTGTCGGAACTCCGGCACAAATCTTTGGCCCGCATTCAGTGGGAACTGGAAGTGTGACTTGGCAAGTACGCAACGTAAAACTCATACGTGCTTTTGTTCTTTTGTAGCGGCGCTCCCGTTTGGTTGCAAAATCAAGAGTCCTAGAATCCAAGCCTGTAGCGGAACTCTCTCGCCACATCACCAGCATCATTCAGAGCTAAGTGCTGCTATGGTTGTGACTCCTAACGATAATGTGACTAGTTGCTATCCATTGTGGGGGTTATCCCTAAGTAATGTGAAACACGAGGGGGTTAATGCAATTTGGAATCTTGTTTACAGGTTTCAGTGTGTGTTGTGTGTGTCGTGTCAAGACTAGAGTGTAAATCACTAGAGGAATACCATTTGATGTATGTAAGAACGAGTGGGCGGAGACAAAACATCGAAGGCACCCAGGAGGGAGCCTAGGAACTATTCATCCTTGCCTACCCTATCCATCCCTATCCTCACCCACCCAATTCCCTTCCCTAAAACTCAACCCGGTTACCCTAACTCCCCCTCACCCATCCAATCCAGCGGACCCTAACCCTCTTTCCCCGGCGGGTCGCGGCAGCCTGCGGTGGTCATAGTCCAGGCACCAATACCCAACGGGGAAGCAGGTGTACGTGCTACCTCCGCGCAAGGCCAGGATACTTGACAGGGAGGTACTAAGAAAATAATTTAATAACATGTGATTAAATCACCCAACGCTCCCTGGGAGACAGGTGGACACGGCTGTGCTCATATTCGGCTTTTTGACTGCTCTTGTTGTGAACCAACATAGATAATATAATATGATTGCTCTGACATTCAATATGGCATGCAGTGTCTTAGTAGAATTCCAATGCCTGAACATGCTTGTGGTTATCCAATAAGGGCAAAAAGAACACAATCCACTTTTCTGGCATGCACTGATTTTTGGAAAGGCCCTACAGCTGAATAAATGTCTGTTCAACAGACCTTTTATTGGGGTATATTTTGATCAGCAATCTGCATATGTTTTGTCCACATCTGAATGCAAATAACATTCTTTCTCATGTAGGACCAGAGCCTTGAATAAGGACACTTCACATCCTGGTGATTTGGGGCTTAAAGTCATTGCTGACAAAACAGTATATGGACATAAAGATATCTCTATATAATTTTAACTTTTTTCTTACAGTGTCAAGATGTGTTCTTGACAAGGCTATGTAGCTATTTATCTAGCCCAGTGTGAAGAAATTTCAGTTTTAATTATATATAATATTTTATTTATTGTTTATTTTTTGTATTTATAAAGCGCACTACAGCCCAACGTCATTGAGGCGCTGTTGCAAGAAAGTGTCTTAGTTACAAGGTACGAAGGCTTGCTCGTGTTTTACAGAGAGCAAAAACCTAGACATAATGAATAACAGGTGCATGATAATTTAGTGTTGAATAAATCATAACTCATAATAGCAGAGAGGTTACAGTACAAGGTGCAGTGATAAACAGGAGGGGAGGCAAAGATGACTCATAGGCCCCTTTTATACAAACAACAGAGTTTTGGTGGCTTTCCTGAAGGCTATGTGTGATTCAGTGCTCCTCAAGTGCAGAGGTAGGGAGTTCCATTGAGTTGCAGCAATGAAGGGGAAGCTAGATCCTCCTGCGCGGCTCCTCAAGGTTTTCGAAAATGCCGACCAAGTTAGTGTAATATCTATGCCAGGGTTCTACCAGGCCTAGCCAGGGTGTGGATTATGAGGGATCATAGATGTAGTAGCCCGGCTCGGACTGGCTGGTAGGGCAATAGGCCCGTGGCCGAACCAAAGACGCAAAATTCTGGTGTGGGCCAGTGTTTTTGGTCAAAGTGGGCCATTTTTTGGCCCAATGTGGGCCAGTTTGATGAGTTACTTCACTATGCGGCTAGTAGTTGTGACCAGTGTTGCTGAGCAAATATTGTTTAAAATGTACAATTTGCATCACACTTTATCAAAAAACTCCCCTTGGGTACTATTTAAACAGTGTCACAAAAAGAATGAATAGCCACTTGCATCTGTGGGCCTCTTTTTCACTGGTGCCCGAGACAATTTTATGGCCCAGTCCGACCCTGGTAGTAGCCCAAAACATCTGAAGAGCCACAGGGTGCAGACACATGAGCTCTTATGATATCACGTGTGCGCAGTTTACAGGAACATAATCACATCGGGCAAATTGTAAATTCTACTCAAGATTCTTTGCCTGATGGCGATAACGAGTGATTATTGAAAGGTCATGTTCATGATTGTAGTTTTAATTGGTTGTCTGGATGTTTAAAAATATTATTAAAAACATTGAATGGCTGACTTATCTTATTGTCAGTTAAAAATAAAATAACTATAGTCAGAGGAATTTAAATAGTTCAATTGTTTGCATTATGGAGAAGAGCGATCAGTGGCATTCTGAGGCCTTACCTGGTGGTTTCATCTTCGTTTCTGGTTATTCTGTTTTCTTCAGGAAACCCTATTCTCGAGTTGTCTTGGCTACTCTGATCCCACCAACCATCAACTAAAGCTGGACTATGTACATCTCCAATTATATACTAACCAGCTTTTCGATCATCTCCTGTCAGAAGTACACCTGTGTATGCAAATATGTGTTTTAATCAAGATCAGAGTACATTGTTATCTGACGATCAACTTAATTCCACTACTAAGTCAATGACAGTTTTCTCATTTACTTCATGACACCTTCTCTGAAATAATGTTATTCATTCAGAAGGATGAGTTGCCATGATGACCTGTGCATACATTACCTTTCAACCAGAAAAGCGTACAGGGATGTTGGTTGCATAAAACTACATTTTCGACTTGCAAAACCAAGTGCCTTACTCAGTTTTTATGTTATTGCTATTAAGCTGGTATATAAACAGCGGGCGTCATTACACGGTAGGAGGTAACATGGCGCTATTAGTGCCATGGCTACCCCCTTACCGCCTTCTGGGTCCGAGTAGGCGGTATGGGGACTTACCGGGACATTCCGACCCTGGAGGACCCGGTAAGTCCCCATGCCAATTACCATTCCCATTCGAGCCCCCATAGGGCTCAATGGGAATAGGGAAGGAGCTAATAACGGTACCACTATTAGCGGTACCATTATTAGCTCTGAAGTCCCTCAGCGCGTCCCGTCCTTAACGTGTGGTCTGACCACACGTTAAGGATGGGACCCGCTAAGGGACCTCATAGTAGGGTGGTAAGGGATTATCGGCACCGGTGCCCTTATCGGTGCCGGTAATACCTTACCGCCTACCGTGTAATGAGGCCCAGTATTTCCAAAATAATTCCTGTAGAATGCAACACTGCCACGCTATTTAAAATCATTGGGAACATGCTGTATTTGGACATTGTCCCGTCTGAATGGTGCACACATAAAACTATTTAACAATCTTTCATTATTTGTGGACCGAGTCCAAAAGGTTTTAGACAACACAGGTGTCTTTGTAGAAAATACAACACCGGCAACGTTTCGACTCCAGCTGTTTCTTCATTCATTATTTTTGGCCAGTAGACCTTGAAGAAACCACGAAATTAGCAACTTTTTTGCAAGCCTTGTCTCAGCCTGTAGATCTTTGTTATCCTACCTTCATGAAGTAATTTGAGTTTGATCCTCCTGCGGTTCAGACTTGCAAGTCATGCCAGAGACTCTGAAATACTTCTTTGTGCAAAGATTAGCTTCATGCCAACCTAAAATAGCAGTTTCCAGCAGAATCTACGTATACTCTTCCCTCTGTCATTACATGATTTGCTGGCTCATTAAGGGCAACCCAGCATTATCAAGCTCAGGGAATCCCTAATTCGTGGCCTTGCAGTCTTTGCAATATGAGTAGCAGGCCCCTGCTGTTCCTTAATCAAATGGTGAGCCCTTAGCTTTATGGGGGGGGGTTCAATGTGTGTGTGGTTGATCAATCCCTTAATGAACACATTGTATAATGGCTCTGAGGCATAAAAGTGAGGCGTACAACCAATTTACTGACTTAAAATTACTTTTATGCTCCTCCCGATAATAGTGGAAGATGAAAGAACACAGATTCCTTACGACTCAAACACGAGACTTAAGCATACGGCATATGCATTGTCTTATATGTACTCCTCATAATTACGCCTCATACCATAATGGAATGGGCTTATACCCAATTTTGTGCCCAACTTGCTCCTTCAAATTGCACCTGTTCCAGAGCAGGCGAGAAATGGAATGAGTAAAGTGGCCATCAATACAGGTGGCCTGAATCACATTAACAAGCCCTCTCAACTGAAAACACAGCCCACACAAGGAAAAACATCAAATTAAAAGGATTGTGAAGCACATAAGCGGCACATTTCACTTTTTCATAACAATTGAGACAGCAGGACCTTGCTGTGTGCATCTCCTTATGTTATGAAGGCTGCTGGCACAGGCGCCTTGGGGACACCTGCGACCACAATAGGTACCCCATCAGGCTGTGCCCCAGATCCCCCTGAGGGATCCCATCATGCAGGACCCCAGCCCTCCATCAGGCAACCCATCAGGCTGTGTCCCAGCCCCCATGCAGCCAACCAGTTTGTACCTTAGCCCCACCCCATCAGGCTATATTCAAGCCCGCCTCCACTGTAGGCAGCTCGTCAGCTCGTGCACCATATCCCCCCTCATGCAGCCCATCAGGCTGTACCCCCACCCCAACAGTACCATGCTCAGAAGAGAGGCAGGAGAGCCTGAAGGCCCTACACAAGCGAGCATACCGGCTCATGTTGTCCCACCATGAACTCACAGATCAGCAGATCCTCACTACAAACCGAATGGACAAGGATACCATATTCAGCCTCCTGGCAGAAATCAAACATAATTTACAGGCTGATAGGCAGACTAAAACAGTTATTCCCCCTTGTTGTAGCTGTTCATAGTTCTCCATGTGTGTGCCACAGGTACATTCCATTACACCGTTGACCTGGCGCATGGCATTACCTGGCCCTACTTCTCCCACATCCTCACTAAGGTCCTGAATGCAGTGATGAGATGCCTTCACCACCACAGATCCTTCCCCACCGACCCGTTTGTCCCTGTATATGTAGAGGTTCAGTTGTATGCCATTTCAGGCTCCCACATGTGGCGGGTGCCATTTAATGCACACATGTGGCCCTTGCACCACTCAGGGCAACTGAGCAGGTCTACAATCACAGATGAATGCACCATTCCAAAACTTGGAGATGGTATGTGATGCAGACCTGCTCTTTAAAATGTGTGTGCATGGTTTCCGGGATCCACCTATGACTCCATGATCCTAGTTCTGAGCAACCTGGCACGCATCCTTGAGGGACTGCAGCAACAGGTCATGGCTGCTGGACAAGTACATAAACAACACCCAGCAACCCAGTGCACGCCCTGATGCTGCCACACTTTGGCTAACCCAACATCATTAAACCATACCCACTGGACACACATTTCCCTGTTTGACCAATAGGTGAACATGCGGATTACAGAAATGTATGCCAGGAACAAACCCTACATGTACCCAATTCACATGGGTGCCTTATGGCTGGGATGGCTCCCATGGGCGGAAAGCCATTGACAAGCTACAAAAGTTCCATAGTGGTTGGTGTCATAGATATTCTCTATGAAGTACCCATCAATGTGACAAACAGGGCCATATGAACATCTTGACTATGTGAGGAGGCCAACCCCAGTGTAAAAAGCAGATGAGAGGGAGAGCAGGATAAGAGAACCGGAAGATAGGTGCAGTGGTGAAATTGTGCATGAGAATAGGTGCTTAACCTTTACCGTTCAACATCAACACCAATACAAGAAGAAGGGTAGTGTGAATGTACAGCTTGCAAGGTAAGTGGGAGTGGGGTGGACAGAGGGGGGGGGCAACATGCTCAGATAGCCATGCCTGTCCGAGACGCTATGTCACAAATCAGTACTTCCAGGAGTCAGGAGTGGTCTGATCAACCAAATGAGGGCCCCAGCAGCTGGATGTGAAAGTATGGGGAGTAGATACAGGGATGCCACATCTGCAAAATGAGGACACCCTAGCAGCACCAAGCAGGTGCCATAACAGATTCATTGACACAGAAGGAAGAGGGGGAGAGAGAGGGCAGGAACACATGGGAGCAAGCACCAAGGCAGGCATGTCCCTGCAAAAGTAACTGTAGGGAATAATAAGGCTTGGCTCAGGCAACCGGTGAACAGTGAGGAGCAATTTCCTGGGTGCATTTTGGGTATGGCAGGATGGAGTGACACCAACATAAAATGTCCCAAGAAAATCAGGACACAATGTACTCACTGAAGGTACAGTGCAAATGCATGCAGGGGACATCTGCAGTAGGGTGTCCACATGAAGGAATGTAGCTGTAATGTCCATCAAGGGATGTGTACGGAAAGCACGTCATCTCCAAGGGACACACATCCTTGCATATAGTAAATTGTAACTGTTGATGCAATGCAATGTACAGGCATGCCCTGTGGCTGGGCATACATTGGAGAGATATAAGCAGGATGGCTCATCCACAGGCCACATGATTTGACAAACCAGAAACACATGGTGACATAAAGGATTGAACACCAGAAATAAGAAAACCTTGGTGTCATATGGAGGGCACCTGCCCACATGTTTACATGTACTGGATCGAAATGTCACCTGCATGGAAATATGCCATGTGCAGTATGTCCTCCTCAAATCTCTCCATTTCAAATATGAACAGCTCGTGTTCCACAGCACCATGACCAGCATAACTGTGACCAGTGCCACACAAGCAAGAAGGCTAAATCACACATTGCAAAGGAAACTTGTCGATGATCAATATATCAGGGGTAATAACAGGAAGGAATATACATGCCATTTCCAATCGGACATCACATCCCAGCCCTCACCCCTGCTATAGGTCATCCCGTGGAAACCATGCCCAGCTCTCCCACACACATGACTCTCCTTGTCTACCCTGAGCTGCAGTGGACAAATGTCCATTATCAATTCACATGCAACACCTGGACATATATGTACAGATGTAACACACAGTGCTTGATAATGTAGTAAGTATCCAAAAATTATATGGGTCAGTATCGAACAGGAAGAGGGAGAGACAAAGGCTTCACTGCTGTTGGTACAGCAGCAATGCCTCCATTGTACATGACAGCCCAAGACCAGACCTGCACGAGGAAGAGGAGGTGCACACAGAAGTGTGAACAGCAGTACATGCTGCCCTCCTCCACTTAACATGCACACATCACTACATCATTGCACAACATAGCCTGCCAAGTGTAAAAAGACATGATCCCAATGTAATCACTATATATATAGAACCTGCTACTGTGTTGGCAGATTAGATAGTGATCCATTTTGCAAAGTTTCCATCGAAGCTTCATTTTCATGTATTGTACACATAATGATGAAGCTAATACGGACACAGAAAAGTAAAGGGAGTGTTGGTTGGTCACACTCTGCTGTCCCCCACCCCAGTAAAACGTATAAAAGAACATGCAGTGGTCTAACTTGTTGAAATGTGCTGAGTTTGCCTGTCCTCTGTATGATAACAAGCTGAGTCAATGTCTGTGGCCAAAACTGCCTGACAATAGGGAAATATATACCACAGACCTGTGAAAGCAGTAAATTCCATAGTATTTAACTATGCACACTCATGCTAGCTATATGTGCCTTTTTTGCAAGAGCCAACTGCATCACATTGCCTAGCTGTGCTGTACTTTTAGGATTTGATTTATGACTCTAGGTCACTTCCACCTTCTGTAGCAGCGTGCAATAAGATTTTCCTGATTTTTGTTTGCTAACATATGGGGAATTAGCTTGCCGTTATGTTCTTTTACATGGCACCCCTCAGCTACAATTGCCAGACCGGGTGCTGTGCCTAGGCACAGTAACCTTTTTATTATGAAGAAAATAGCTCATAAAATGACAGCCCACACACAGGTTTTACAATAGCGCTCTTTGAATTGTATCATTTGCAAAAAACAGGTTCAAATGTGGCTTATCAAAATGGAGTTGGAACATATTACTACAGCATGAAACACTCACATACAGAAGAACAAACATTAGTAAAATGCAAACGTGGACGTCTCCTTTGTACTGAGGAGAAAATACAACATGTAATATTCTACATATTCAGAAACAGCTCAGTAATGCGAAGACACTGTTGGGCCCCCTTTGCTTTAACACCAACCTCCCACAAGGAAACTGTGCAGGGCAATGTGAAGTTGTCTGTGTAACTTTGAAATGTATTTGATACTTTGGCAAGCCTACAAGAGACTAAGTGCGCACAGAAAACCAATCTCTATATTCTATTCCATGAAGAGAGCATGAAGTCTTTCTTTTTTTCTCCCCCGTGCCTAATATGACACTTCACCAATTAAAATGTCACCTCTACTTAGGTATTTTCTAATTTTGTCACTTTTACTTACCAAGAGCTATTCGGTCTACGTTGCTGACCATGAGATCCTTTCCCCGAAGCACACAGGCTCTCTGTCCCCGTCAGCTACTGCAATTCAGTGAAGGCCATCAACACCCTCCTTCTTGTGCTGCCTGGCTCAGCCTCTCAGCAGTTCAGCTCAGCACACAGGCAGCCAGCATACCGAACTGCTTACCCTGGAAGTGCATGAGAAAGTGCAATGACTGTTGGACTGGTCGTGCTGCTTTGGTCTTGTTAGTTTTTCCCGGAGTGGCCATCGGCAAGAGGAAGCAACGTGTGCAGAGAAACACGGACTGTGGCATCTAAGGACGTATTTTCAAGTAAACACCTGGGAATTGTTTGGTGTTAGGGCTTGGTGTGTCTGTTTGTTTATTACGAGCAATTCCTGAGCAATTACCTGAACAATCTTTTTTGTTTTCTCCTATAGGAGCATTGGTCTGCTGATACTAAACACGCCCCATGCCCAAGCCTTACTCTCATCATATAAGCCAAGTGCACGCACGTCCTGCGCGCGCATCCTGGAAGTGCATGAGAAAGTGTAACGACTGTTGGACTGCTTGACTGAGGCAGGGCCGGGGATGGTGTTCTTGCCCTATGTGCAAGCTGTAGAGGTTTACGTAAGTAAGTGCCATATGTTCCAGCGCAGTGTTATCGCATTATATTTTTGAGTTTCCAAACTCGATCTTGCTTTACTTTTTGTGCGCATACCCGCTGGGACTATTATTGGGTAGTAAAGTCTACCATGTGGAAGACTGGAGTGTTCAGTCTTGTGTTTCATCCATTTGTTGGGGAGGTGGTTCATCTTGTGTGTTTTTGTGTGTGTGACTTCAGAGCATAGCAAAATGGTTAATGGACTCCACAGTGGCTGCAAACTTCTAGCTTGCAGCCACTGTGGAGCAACTGTGGAGCCAGTGCAGCCTCGCTCCTAGGCTGCACTGGAGCCTCGCCTAGGGTTGCCCTTGGAGACAGCTGAGGCACTAAGTGTGAATTTGGTGTGCTTAAATAGCCACGAGATGAGCAATGAAGTTGGCACCTCTACATGTGAGGAATTACCGTCCGACTTGCTCTCGCAGTCATTTAATACGATGGCTGTAACACAAAACAAGCGGGAAGAACATGCAAGTGACCTAGTGGAGGGGAACTTAGAGGTGTACACCCCATAAAGAATATTCAAATTGAAGAATATGAATACATCTGATCTTATGATGGGTAATGCTGCAGTTAGCCCTGAAGTTGAAATGCATGAACGCTCAGAGTTACTCAGGAAAATGGGAATTGAGGCATGTAGGTCCAAAATTGCCGATGTTTCGATGACTGCCCCAACCATAGAGGCTGAGTTAGGGAAACATATGAGGTTTTCCCTTGGTCTCTCCACCCCGGTTAATAAAAATAGGTACAGTATAGAAAATGTACATATGTTTAGCAAATGACCTGAGAGCAGCATCCCTATGGGGGAGGGGAGCATCCGTATGGGTGCCCACAAGGTTGATTATTGTAATCTGAAATCCAGCTCTCCACCTGAGGCACACATTAATTTGAAGCCGCTGGTTGCTCTAATGCTCTCGGACCCGGATATATTGTGGGACGAGGGCCCCTGAATTGGGTGCTCTAGTCGAACAGCATCCGCTGGATTCATCAGCATTGGGTTCTGATTTTCCTGTGCTGACAAGGACCCTACATTTGCTGGACAAAGATCAAGACCAGGCCCATTGTGAAATTGTAGTTATGAAGGGATCACTTGTGGAGGTTTTATCCAAAGTGAATCGGATTGAAGGATTCTTATTTGCATGTGATGCAGTTGCTGTGCTAACAGTTGGTAAAAATAACATAATGGTGGCCATAGTGGATATGGCCATGCAAACCGCAGCTGACCACAGGATGGTCGGAAATGCAATTAAGTCCTTTGCCGAATTAGTAGCCTCAAATGGGCTGCAGGGGGAGTCAAAATCAGGATTGCCAGTGAATGATTTGGCCAAGGTGGTTACATCTAATTCGCTGGCTATTCAGAAAATCCTGCAGGAGCTAATAGTGAGGCAACAAGAAACCCACCGTGAGTAGGAGCTCCCCTGTAATGAGGGGCAGGACGACTCGGACGACCTGCGTTCAAATCAGGAGCCTATTGACAGTCCTTCTGCACCCCCCACTATAATCGACTTGGAGGACACCTTGCAGGCAAAGTATGGGCAACTCCTTCCCAATCTGTTGAGTAGCGATCCCAAATCTAGTCCAAAGGCAGTGTTGACTAGAAAACAAAATAAATTGGCAGCCAGGGCACAAAAGCAAAGGGTCCATCAAGCTAAGACTTTGAGTGCTATTGCTAAAAGGTCTCAGAATGATTTTCTACAGAAACATGATAATCATGGCTCTTACTTCAAGGACATATGTATTTTATCTAAGGAAGAAGAGATCATAGATCTGCAACAGCTCAACCAAGAATCTAAAGTCCTATTGAACATTGATTCTGGAAATGTTGACCGATTACACCA